>NC_142639.1:30512500-31137500 GCF_053813885.1 Theobroma cacao | reverse complement strand
TATGACTGAATTCTTTACGTTTTTTAAATAATATTCAGGGTTATATGTGAATTCATACATCCACCATATGAACCATTTAGATATTTTACGGTTTTAATCGATGAATCAACTAAATGGTCACACGTATGCTTATTATCAGCTTGCAAATTGGCATTTGCAATCATTTGTTCACAAGCACATTGTCCTTGTTATGTAATCAAGATTATTTGTCTTAACAATACTGGTGAATTTACATCTTAAGCCTTTAATATTGCATATTAGTTGGAATAACTTTGAACAACCTGTTGCTTATGTTCACACACAAAACGGTCTAACAAAATCATTTATTTAACACTTCCAACTAATTGCAAGGCCATTACTTAAAAGAATTCAAACTCTTAATGTCTGTTTGGGGGCATGCCTTTTTGGATGTAGCAGCATTTGTATGCATCAAGCGAAATGAGTTATTATAAATTTTCTCAATACAATTGGTTTACGGTTAGGAACCTAATATTTCTCATCTAAGAATTTTTGGGTGTGCGGTATATGTTTCAATTACTCCACCACAACGCACAAAGATAGGTCCTCAAAAAAGGTTAGGAATATATGTTGGATACGAATCTCTATTTATAATTAAATATTTAGAATTATCAATAGGAGATTTATTTATGACAAAATTTGTCAATTATCATATTGATAAACCAATTTTTCCAACATTAGGGGAAGAAAAATAAGTAGCTGTAAAAGAAAATTTCTAAAAATGAATTATCATTATCTAGTTTTGATTCTTGCATAAATCAATATGAACTTGAAGCTCAAAAGATAATTCTTTTATAAAATATAGTAAATCAGTTGCCAAAAGTATTTATTGATCTAAAGAGAATAACTAAATCTTATATAATAGCTGCAAATGCTCCTATTAATAGTAATGTCCCTATAGGACAAGGCACGCTAGAAGTGTGGAGACTAATCGGTTCTAAAGATAAAATCTTCGAAAAGAAAATAAGCAAATATTCAAGATGATCAGAAAGAAGAAGTAACAACTCCAAAAGAGACCCCTGACATATTTGATAAAATTCCAAAAAAAATTCAAGTACCAGAAATAAGTGAAAATAAAGAGATCTCAATAAATTATGTCATGATGGGACAAGATGGAACCGGTAAATAAACGTCGATGATATTTTGTATATAATATAGGGCTCAATATTATGAAAGAAAAACGAGGATCTTGAATTTATATTTATTGAAGAATGTAGATAAAGAAATGATTGGCTAATGTGGAAAGACGTAATCAAAGTGAAATTGAATTCAATTGCAAAACATGAAGTTTTTGGACATGTAGTCCATACACCAAATAGTGTTAAACCAATGGAATACAAATGAGTATTTGTGCAAATATGAAATGAGAAATTTGAGATTATGAGATATAAAGCACGGCTTGTTGCATAAGGTTTACTCAAATATTTGGTAATAAATATGAAGTGATATATTCTCTATGGTGAATGCAGTTACAATTATATATTAACTAGTTTGACAATATATGAGAAGATTGAAATGCGTCTAATCAATGTAGCTATAGCCTATTATATGTCTCACTTGATAATGATATCTATATGAAAATCCCTAAAGGATTTATGTTGCTTGAAGCACAAAAATTGAATTCTCAAAAAACTTATTTGATCAAATTAAATAAATCTTTATATGGATTAAAGTAATCCGGACACATATGGTATAATCGCCTTAGTGAATATTTGTTGAAAAAGGCTATAGAAATAATTCTATATGCCCATATATTTTATAAAAGGATTTAAATTTGAATTTATTATTGTTTATGTTGATGACTTAAGCATTATTAAAACTCTTGAAGAAAGAAATTAAGATGAAAGACCTTGAAAAAATAAAATTTTGTTTGGGTCTTTAGATTGAACACTTGACAAATGGAATTTTTATCCATCAATCTAATTATATAGCAAAAGTACTAAAGTGATTTTATACGGAGAAAGCATATCTATTGAGTTCACTAATTGTTGTAAGGTCATTAGATGTGAAAAAAGACTTTTTTCCGAGCTCGTGAAAATAATAACGAACTTCTTGGTCTTGAAGTATCGTATCTTATTGAAATCGGAGCATTAATGTATCTTGCTAGAAATATATGACCTGATAAATCAATTGCTGTGAATTTATTAGCAAGATATAGTTTTTCTCCAACTCTAAGATTGTGAGACCCTGTCAAGCTCGATTAAGAGACGGTATTATACCGAGTGGTACAACTAAGTTAAATCGAGTCTTGAACTAATTCAAATAGAAATTCTAAGAGGAAATTGAAAATTTTGAAACCCACAGAATGGCTTAAAATAATGATTCGGAGTTCAAGGTCCAGTTTGGAGTCCATCAAGAAAATTGACCGATTAGGGACAAAACGGTTATTTTACCATTTGATGATAAAATGGAGATTTTTAGCCAAGATTTGATCACATTTAACCAAGAATAATTATATGAAATATAATTATGATTATTGGAGTATAAAATGATGTTTAGCAGTGAAAAAATTATGATTCCTGGTATTTTTGGAGCACAATGGCAAAATGGTAATTTTGCCACTAGAAGACTAAATGAAAATTTTTATAAAACGAGTTTTTTGCCCCATTTGGTTAATATTGATCAATGTTAGTGTTATTTGAGGTTGAAAAGTAGAAATAATGTGATTTCGGTACATTTCGGAGTATAGGGGCAAAATCGTAATTTTTTCGCTCCGAGGGCAAATCGGTAAATTTTTTGCCCCAGCACTTGTCAAGGCCAATGGATTTTATTCATCCTGAAAATGGATAAACATGAGAAATGTGTGATGGAGAGAGATTGCTTAATGGCTAAGTATGACACATGGATCAATGGAATGATGACATGTGTCAAAATCTCATCCATTCATTATTTTCTTTATAAAAGGCATAAAAATCAGCCCATTTCTCCCATAGTGATCAGCCAAATCAGAAGAGAAGAGAAACCAAGGAAGAACAATTCCTAGTTGGGAAAAATCAAAGAGAAAGTGTTGGAATTCAAGGAAACAAGCTAAGTAAGTTAAAATTTCTTTAATGCTCCTTGATACCTAGCTTACCCATGCCTTTGTTCTTGATTTCCATGGTTGAATATTGAGTTATCATGATGAATTCAATTCTGAAAAATGGGTATGGAAGAGGAATTATTGTTGGAATAATTTGATTTTAGACTATGTTAGTGTTTAGAGATAGTTAAGCATGGTTATGAACAAAAACACAAAAGAAATATTCAATTTCTCTAGGGTTCCTTGTTGGTCGAACCATGAGGGCTGAATATCAATGGGGGATTATTTTTATTTCAAGGAAAATTGCTTGGAAAATGATGAATTAAGGTGAAACGGTTATGTAGAAAAATTTTCGATGCTAGTGCACCAAATGACTGAATTTTTCTATAAGGAACTGTGAGGGTTCTAATGCTGAATTTGGCTTTATTTAAATGGTATGTGGTAAATTAAGGTATTAGAGGAGAAATGGATTAATTTGGAGTGAAATTGGACGCATTGGCCAATTTATCGGATGAAAAATCGACTTAGACTAATACCGGGTCTAGATGGCTACCCGTGCATTTTTCATTTCATATCATATATATATCGAGCCTGAAATAGCTTATGACTATTAGACACAATTTAATTGGAATATGTGTCATGGATTATGGCTAGGTGGTGAGCCATTGGATACGAGTAAAGGACTGTACCAGCGGATTGAAAATAGGAGTATTTCTACTCCTAATACCGGTGAGTGGACTTGCATTTCAAACTTGTTTTGGGGAATATGAAAGATTCTATCCAACTTGTCTTAGAAAATGTACCTTGAAAACAAGCTTTTAGTAAAATGATTTTATATTATGAAAATGTGCTATACAATGGTTTATGTGTTATCACAATATGATAAAATGCATGATATGCATTGGATGCTTCTTTGCATGTTGATTTGGACCTGGCTATGTGCGAGTAGGAGTGCACATAAGCCGTTGTTGACCCGACTATGTGTGAGTGGGAGTGCACATAAGTCGTTGCTGACTCGGCTATATGCGCATAAGCCGTTGCATATGAGATGATGATGATGGGATGGTGTGCATGATGATGATGATGGGATGGTGTGTATGTTGATGATGGGTATATGGTTGTAAATACAAATATGTAAGCATTTGTTTTGTTGGAATTTGGAAGTTTACATGTGTTACATGTTGCTATTGTTATTTTAGTAGGATGACTTGTTTTAAGGGAAAAATGAGACTTTTTCTTTGATGTTCTGGTTCTCGCTGCAGTGAGAATGAAGTTTGCTACAGCGAGAAACTTTCTGTCCATTTTGCTAACTTGTGAGTTTTTGCCATATATCCCATTTCTTTGGTATCATAGTTGAGCATGGATTTTTGTAAAGTGATTTTCTCATGTGGGGTTTACATGAGGGGTTTAAAGGAGCTAAAATAATTGCATGGTTTTGAGAAAATGAATGCATCATGATTTTGATAAACATTCTTTATGGTATGCTTGTTCCCATCTTGTTCACTCACTGAGTATTGTACTCACGTTTTATAAAAATTCATGTTTTCAGATCAGGTGACTGTTGGACCCTAGATCGAGGAGTCCCCGTAGTGCATCTCTTGGGTATGTGTCTGGCATTCGATAGTAATCCCTTTTATTGTAAATGTCTCTGCTAGAAGTCATGGGTCCTTTTGTATTGTGAATACAATCTAACAATGTGAATATGTGTATGCAATGTAAATTACTAAATACATGACTAGTATAGTGCATGTATATTATTATCGATATTGCCATTGTGTTTTGGCTATATTCACACCCGAAAAAAGGTGTGTGTATGCATGATATGATAAATTTATTAAGCAAAGGTAAATGGATAGCCTTGCTTGGGCTTAGTGAGCTATGCTCATTGAGCTCATGCGCCGGTCATGGCCCAGAAAATTGGGTTGTGACAAAGATATTGGAATAGAATTAAACATAAACTTCGATATTTTCGAGGAACAATAGATATAGGCTTATATTATTCAAATGCATCAAAATGAAATTTAATTGGTTATGCAGATGTAGGATATTTATCTGATCCACACAAAGCTCGATCTTAGACAGGTTTCTTATTTATATGTGGAGGTACGACTATTTTATAGTGTTTTGTAAAACAAACTATAGTTGCTACTTCTTCTAATCATATAGAAATTTTAGCAACTCATGAGGCAAGTCGTGAATGTGTCTGATTAAGATCTGTAACTTAACATATTCGAGAAATGTGTGGCTTGTCAACTAAGAAGGAAATTCTAATAACATTATATAAAGATAATACTGCTTGCATGACATAGTTGAAGGAAGGATACATTAAAGGCGATAGGACAAAACATAGTTTGCCAAAATTCTTTTTCACTCATGATCTCTAAGAAAATGATGAAATTAATGTTCAACAAATTCAGTCAAGTAACAATCTAGCGGATTTGTTCACCAAAGCCCTTCTTACTGCAACATTTGAAAAATTGGTATAAAAGATTGGAATGCATCATTTTAAAGATCTCTTTAATGCGATCATCAAGGGGAGTAAAATACACACTGTACTCTTTTCCTTCATCAAGGTTTTTCCCACTAGATTTTTCTTGATAAGGATTTTAATGAGGCAGTATTTCAAAAGCGTATTCTTGAAAATATTATGTTCCCTTTTTCCTTCATTCGGATTTTTTTCTCATGAAGTTTTTTCCTAGTAAGGTTTTAATGAAGCATATTCTTACTACAATGGATATTCGAAGGAGAGTGTTATGAATATATTTGTAAATATCCATATCTAGTTTTATATGTAAATTAGATTGGATCAACCTTAAGATTTAATCCATCCATCTAATCCCTTAATATTATCTTCATCTTATAAATTCAATCTAGATAAAGGGTTATTAGCCTATAAATAGACCCCTTCACTTCATTTGTAAATACACATTTGAATCAGATTTTTTTACTCCCTTTAAATACTTTCTTTCCTCTAAATACTTGTTTTTATATTTCTATTATAGTTTTTTCTCAAATTTATTTCATAACAAATTATATTTTTTTATTTTAAATATTTAATTAATCATTTTTGAACATGTGTTTAGGTAAAACAATAAACATAAATCCTAATCAATAATATTTATCAAAATGTCACGTGGTAAATGACATGATATAAAAATGCTACATATGTTGTTGATTAATGAAAATTAATCAATAATTAAAGGAAAAGGTTATTTAAATTAAAATAAAAATTTAAAAATTTATTTAAATACAATAAAAAATTTAAGACTGAATTAACTTTTCTGACACAATTAAAGTGTTTATTTGAGTGTTTAACTTATATTTTATTTTTCAAACTAAAATTTAGTACTTCCTCAGGGATAAAAATAGACGGACTTGCAAAATCAGTGTCAGTGATAACACTACACGGGCAACCAAACATCACCGATTCCAGCACAAATCGATTTGATTTATCATATATCTGAAAAAACAGAGAAAGTTTGATTAGACCTTTTGTCCGCTCTTTCTGTGAACTCTCAACCTCAAAAACAAATCATTTCTTCATTTCTCTATTGTTTCTTCTTCTTCTAAAATCCTTCTGATTTTTCAGTAATGGCTACTCAAGGGCAAGTCATCACTTGCAAAGGTAACTCTCTTTCTCCCCTTTTCTTTTGGCTGATTGTTTTGAAACCCTAATTAATTAATTGTGATTGTGTAGCGGCGGTGGCTTATGAACCGAACAAACCGCTGGTCATTGAGGATGTCCAGGTGGCTCCGCCGCAAGCCGGTGAGGTTCGGATCAAGATTTTTTTCACTGCTCTCTGCCACACTGATGCGTACACTTGGAGCGGAAAGGTTTTTTTTTTTTTCCTTTTTGTATTTTCTATATCTCAGTTGATTTCTTATTTGTTTAAAATCGGGTGCATTGCATCTCTTTTATGTGGTTTTTTGGTTTGAAAAGTTTTACCCGCATCAGTTGCTTTATCTTAAGAGAAGAAACTGTTGAAGAAGGATTAATTTGCGATGAATGAGTAACGGGAATTTGATCACTTTTTTTATGTGGATTCTTTGAGGCTGGGTTTGATTGTTGCTTTTACAATTTGCATTTTACTTTTCTAAGAATTTGCGATTAACGGCAAAATATTAATTGATTAAAGATGAACAGATAACTAAAATGAATACCAATTCTAAATTAGTATTTTATATAAAAAAGTATAATTCCTAAGGTAAAAGCAAAAAAAAAAAAAAAGAGAAAGAAAAAGGTAAAAGCAATAGCCAATTCCTAAGGTAATGTGTTTCTTGCTCAAAATGCTATGTGAACTGAATGGTCTCCTTAATCTATTCTTAGGAAGAAAGAAAAAGTGGAAATTCAATCCGAAATGAAGTATTTTTGCAGACTATTTTCTTGCTTTAAAATGGGAAAGATATGTGTATAATGTTGTTCTATGTTGATTTTGCTAATTTAGGTAATGAGAAATTGGAGGGAGATACTATTGATAATAATATAATTTGATGTTTTTTGTGTATCCTCTTGCTGTGACATTGATAACGCCTAATCTAATGTGGCTCAAGTTTTTTGTCTGTTTTGATAATGTTAATCCAATGTTTAGATCTGATGTCTGACATGCATGATTTGCCTTTTCAGGATCCTGAGGGTCTATTCCCATGCATTCTTGGTCATGAGGCTGCTGGGTGTGTTGTTTCTTATTACTTCTTATAGTTCGTGAGCCTCTTGATTGCTAAGGGTGAGTTTTGTTTGAATTTTTGAGCGCAGGATTGTAGAAAGTGTTGGTGAAGGTGTAACTGAAGTTCAACCAGGTGACCATGTCATCCCTTGTTACCAGGCAGAGTGTAGAGAATGCAAGTTCTGCAAATCAGGAAAGACAAACCTATGCGGCAAAGTTAGGGCAGCCACTGGAGCTGGAGTCATGATGAATGATCGCAAGAGTCGCTTCTCAATAAATGGAAAACCAATATACCACTTCATGGGCACCTCGACATTCAGCCAGTTCACAGTTGTACATGATGTTAGTGTTGCTAAGATTGATCCACAAGCTCCTTTGGACAAAGTAAGCCTTCTTGGATGTGGTGTTCCAACTGGTAAGTTTTAACTTTCTTTTAACAAATCTGTAATTCCATAAATAATCTTCTAAATGGATAGCATGTTGCATCATTTATTTGACTCTGTAATTTATTTGCTTTCATGATTGTGTATACTTCATCTTTTGCACAAACCTTCATATTAATATATAGTTTGTGTTGGATAGGACTTGGAGCAGTTTGGAATACTGCCAAAGTTGAACCAGGGGCTATTGTTGCTATTTTTGGCCTTGGGACTATTGGTCTTGCAGTAAGTGTCAAAGATGCATCCCACTTATCTAGAAAATTATTTACACTGTTTATTATGAACTTCTTGGCATGTTTTCATCCATCTTTTCAAAAAGTTTGTTATTGCTTCCATTGTTCTCTATTTGGTGCTGGATGTTAAATTGCTTATGTTACCTATTTTTGAATGCAATGTTGCAGGTTGCAGAGGGTGCAAAATCAGCTGGTGCTTCACGAATAATTGGTGTAGATATTGACAGCAAAAGGTTTGATGTAGGTAAGTAATTTACAAATGATGATGCTTAGAAAGCAGATTATTTGGTTAACATAAGTATGAAATATCCAGTAAACATTCTGTGTAATGTCAATAATGAAATACATTTGCAAGAAAATGAGTGGTTTTTTGCTTATCTTTTTTAACAAAAAATCATGTGTTACTTCTATATGTTTACCTTTTTTAGTAAATTGGAACTTGCAGCAAAAAATTTTGGAGTTACAGAGTTTGTGAACCCAAAGGACTATGATAAACCAATTCAGCAGGTCCTTGTTGATGTCACGGATGGTGGTGTTGATTACAGTTTTGAGTGTATTGGAAATGTCTCTGTCATGAGGGCTGCTTTGGAATGCTGTCACAAGGTGAGTGGTGCCTGAATTAGCAGAGCATTAATGATTGCGTAAATTGTGAATGACATCTAATGCACCTGAAATACATTCAGGGCTGGGGAACATCAGTTATCATAGGTGTTGCTGCATCAGGTCAGGAGATATCTACTCGACCTTTCCAATTGGTGACTGGTCGTGTTTGGAAAGGGACTGCTTTTGGTGGTTTCAAGAGCCGTTCACAAGTGCCTTGGCTTGTGGACAAGTACATGAAGAAGGTAAATGTAGTTTGTTTATACATTCTATATTTGAGTCTGTTGTGTGAGCAGTAGTTTATTATGCTCTCCTTGATGTTGCAGGAAATCAAAATTGATGAATACATTACCCACAATTTGACTCTTGGAGAGATTAACAGTGCATTTGATCTGATGCATGAAGGGGGTTGCCTCCGTTGTGTGCTTAAGATGCATGAATGAGGCCATATGTGTGAGCTGAAGGGGTGACCTGTGAAGAACTCCATTCGCGGGAAAATACTTTATTGCCATCTTTAAAGTAGAAACTGGAATGTGTTGGAACAAACTGCTTTTAGAGCCTAGTTTTCAACCTTGTGGAAGTGTTTGCTTTACCTTTAATAAGAGAACCCGCGTTGGAGGTGTATGCATGAATAAAATAATTGAGCTCTAAATCATCAAAGCTATTGCACCATGCCGTTGTTGAGTATTTGAGTGAACTTTCGTCTGCACTACCCAGACACCTCCGTTCTCTCTATTTGGCTTTCAGAGTATTGAATAATTTCGATTTCAACCAAACCTTCCTTGTTGTGTGTTGTAAGTATTGACTAGTTGTCTTTTGAGTGGAGATGGTAAGTAAATCAAATCACGATTGGAAAATGCACTGGACCTTAACAAGCACCAATAAATTTCATTATGCTTTCCTAAATAATAGGGTGGAAAACGTGTGAAATGTAGGGAAAATATACTCAAGATTTCTTCCTTCTGGAATATTCTATGATTTATTACTATTTATTCCTCAATGTAAAAGATTCTACATTGCATGCTCCAATTCAAAGCAAAGCGGCCGTTAGGGCTGCGTCTGTTTTTATGGAAAATACAATATATTGGCAAGTACAGGCTTAACAGTTGAAATTCCAAGTGTTGGTTTGCTTGGTCCGATTCTATAGGCTCACAACTGTTTACAGCACGGAATCTAATTTAAGCGAGGCTCTCTAAACGTAGAGGAGCACCAGAATCCTCTTCAAATTCCAGCCTGGAATCCCGGATCTTCTTCCTCTCCATGTATGTATATATCCCATTCCAAGCTACCACCAAAACTTGGGGCACAACAAACCACATTGGCATCTTTCTCTGTCTATTCCTCCCAATGGCCTCACTTGAGTGCTCTGCTGATAACCTACGCCCCCTACTAGGCAGCGTTGCTAATGCCTCCGCCGCGGCAGAGTACATCTGTAGCCGTTTTGATGCGGTTTCCAACAAGTTCATTGACACTGGCTACGCTGTGGACAACACCTACCTTCTTTTCTCCACTTACCTTGTGTTTGCCATGCAGCTTGGTTTTGCCATGCTCTGTGCTGGCTCTGTACGTGCCAAGAACACCATGAATATCATGCTCACCAATGTCCTTGATGCGGCTGCTGGTGGCCTTTTCTATTATCTCTTTGGTTTTGCATTGGCTTTTGGGGCACCATCAAATGGCTTTATTGGACAACATTTCTTTGGTCTGAGTAGATTCCCTACCCCGTCTTTTGATTATGGCTATTTCTTGTTTCAATGGGCGTTTGCTATTGCTGCTGCCGGGATCACCAGTGGTTCGATAGCAGAGAGAACTCAGTTTGTTGCTTATTTGATTTACTCATCTTTCTTGACTGGTTTGGTTTACCCCATTGTATCACACTGGTTCTGGTCTGCTGATGGCTGGGGAAGCCCTACTAGATCCAATAATCTCTTATTTGGATCCGGGGTCATTGATTTTGCTGGCTCTGGAGTGGTTCACTTAGTTGGTGCGATTGCAGGCCTATGGGGTGCAATCATTGAAGGTCCACGAATTGGCCGTTTTGATCATTCTGGCAACGCTGTGGCCTTACGTGGACACAGCGGCACTTTGGTTGTCCTAGGCACATTTCTGCTATGGTTTGGATGGTACGGATTCAATCCGGGCTCATTTGTCAATATCTTGAAAGCTTATGGCGAAAGTGGATCCTCTTACGGACAATGGAGTGCTGTGGGCAGAACAGCTGTCACCACATCCCTTGCTGGCTGCGCTGCTGCTTTGACCACTCTCTTTGGAAAGAGATTACTTGTTGGCCACTGGAATGTCACTGATGTTTGCAATGGATTGCTTGGTGGGTTTGCAGCAATCACTGGTGGCTGCTCTGTTGTCGATCCTTGGGCTGCAGTTCTTTGTGGTTTTATTGCCGCTTGGGTTCTCATTGGATTCAACAAGCTTGCGGAGAAATTTCATTATGACGACCCTTTAGAGGCGGCACAGCTTCATGGAGGATGCGGTTCATGGGGGATAATATTCACAGCATTGTTTGCAAAGGAGAAGTATGTTAATGAGGTTTATCCAGGACAACCTGGAAGGCCTTATGGCTTGTTTATGGGAGGTGGGACGAGGCTCCTTGCAGCACACCTTGTGCAGATTTTGGTAATTGTGGCTTGGGTGACTGTCACAATGGGGACGCTGTTTTTCACTCTGCAAAAATTGAACCTTCTGAGGATCTCATCAGAGGAGGAGATGGCAGGAATGGATATGACAAGCCATGGTGGTCAGGCTTATGAATATAATGATCATGAAAACAATGCAAACAAGCCACCACCAGCATTTTAAGGTGGAAAGGGCTATCATAGGTTTAATCAATGATTGTGCTAGTTGATTGAGTTCTTGATTTAATTGGACATGCACTGTCATCTTAGGTTGTCTTGTATAGTTAGCATCAAAAAATGAATTATGGGTAAAAATCTGTTAGTCATTGGTTGTGCCGAATAAACATGTTTCCAGATTTTCTAGTTCTCCTTGTTCATGAACAATTTCTTGTTTAACTCATTTCTTCGACGCAGAACGTATCTTCAAACTGGGAAAGAAAAGGAAACTAATACTTTAATATTCCATCAAACTTTTTTTTATTGCTAATTAGTAAATAAATTCATTTGCAAGCCTATACAGTCCAAAAAAACTCAAAACACAATCTATCTCACTTTACAATCTTTCCAACTCCTAAGGCCTAAATGAAACAAACTGTATATGATGCATGATATCTACTCAGGGACACCATCGTGTGCCATTTCCTGGGGAACCTACCAAATTGTACAATCTAAATCAGAACAAATCAAACGGCAGAGCTATCCATCTTTGTCATCATAAATGAAATTTTCAGTTCTTGATCATTGTGTTCATCATTATATACACAGCATAGGCCAATCCTCCATGGCTAGTCAAATCCATTCCTGCCATCTCATCTTATGAGATCCTCAAAAGCTTCAACTTTTGTAGTAGACAAAGCATTGTTCCCATGGTCACACTAACCCACCCTGCCACCACTAAGATCTGGACTATATGTGCTGCTAAGAGCCTTCCTCCACCTCTCATGAGAGCCCATACGGTCTTCCAGGTTGTCCTGCGCAGATGTCATTAACCGAATAAAGTAAACCTTCTTTGCCAACAATGCAGTAAATATAATACCCCATGCATTACACCCTCCATGAAGTTGTGCTGCCTCCAAAAGGGCCATCATACTTGGAACTTCTCAGCCAGCTTGTTGCATCCAATGGGAACCCAAGCGGCAACAGATCCCAAATGACTGCTTCGCGTGGATCAGCAACAGAACAACCGCCGGGGATTGCTGCAAACCCACCAAGTAAACCATTGCAAACATCAGTGACATTTTAGTAGCCAACAAGTAACCTCTTTCCAAAGAGAATGGTCAAATCCATGTTTCTTTCGAAACAAATTCTACTGTTTTTTTTTTTTTTTTTTACTTTTTTCTTATTTGTTTGTTCATAATTAGAGCTTTTAGCAAATGTAAATATGACCCTGAAAGGAAAACAATTTTATTTTACAAGAAAAAAATGATATTTTTTATGATAATGTTAAAAAAAAACCCTCTAAACTATTTAAGAAAATTCAATTAAACTTTTATTTTTTTATGTCAAATTAATATTTTATAATTTTATTTTGAGTCAAATAAATTCTTATAATTAATGATTGACAAATTACTATTAGTCAAAATGTCACTTGTTATTTAATACTCACATTGCACTGATGTAAAGGGTGAAAAATACCATATAACTATATCATCATATTATATTAGCATATCATGTTATAATATTTGTTAGCATGTATGTCAATGTCATGTAATATAAAATAATAAGTGACATTTTAACTAAGTCAACCATTAATTATTGTTGGTATATGCCATCGAGCCAATTGAATTGGTCAAGAAATATATATATTGTCATTTAATGCATACTTAATCGCATAACTATATGTGATAGAGGTTTTCTTTCATGTTAGTGCAATAATAAAGAGTTATTAAGTACTAATTGGATGAATCTTATGGAACATAAAGGCCTTGTAAGAGAATTGTAAAGTTGGTATAATTATGAAATCACTATGCATCAAAGTCATGTTCTTAAAATTGTTCTTGGTCATTGTATTGTCAAGACAAGGCATTGACAATGCACAAAGATTGGTACATGTTAAGCCTCCTTACTTGGGAAGTAAGCAATCAATCTCATAAATTGAAGTATATGAGATACTTGAGGATAACATGTAGGTACTTGTCAAAGAACAAGTTCACTGAACATGACCCGCTATGAGAACTCTATTTGGTATTTCACTCAAGTGTTTATGGAAAATGTTCTCATGTGATAGTTGTGCAACTAGTCTTTAAACTTGAGACACCAGGTCATCTTGTATGGGGAATGACATACTTTGATTTCACCCCTGTAGGTTTGGAGGCGACTAGTTGCCTAAGCAGGGTGTTTTTGGGTATGCCACGAAGCATGCGAAGGTGAATGAGTGGTCAAAAGAAGATTCATCACCCCAAGTGATATGAGGGGATGTATCTCACTTGTTCTCAATTCTTGATTAACTTGTATAAAGTCTTTGGCCAAAACATGATGAATTTGAGGAAAGTTAGTTTTCTAAATTTATAAGGTTAGTCATGAATTATGAGAACTAATATGAAATGTCATAAGTAGACACCGAGCCATGCTTAATGACATATCTGGGATATTTGATGAAAGAACCGTATTACATTGAAAGGCTTATCACTGAAAAGGCTTTGTCAAATTCTTTAATTAACTCTCTAACATTTGAGTAGTCATGATGTATTGCTAGATGCCGCTCATGATCCATAAATATAAATCAATTATCAAATTGATATTTGATTAGGATATATATTTATTACCAACATGTTAGAAGCCTAATGGGTCACACACATTAAGTGACATGATTAGGATTAAATAAAGATAATTAATTAAGTTGGACTTAATTAAAAGAGATCAAAATAAAGTAAAAAATTAATTAAGTTCACAGAGACTTAATTAAATTAAAATACAACTGTTGTATTTAGGGTTACAAGTTAGTTTGGCTATATAAATATGTTATGTTAGCAAACAAAAACTCTAAGCCTTCAGCCACTTCTCAGCTGTTTCATAAAAAAAAAAGAAAGAAAAGAAAAAAGTTTTCTTTGTCTTATAGAAATAAGATTTGGCAAGAATTTTTGATCTTTTTATTTTAGAAACAAAAATTGCTAGCACAAGTAAAATCATACTTTTGAGAAGGTTTTATTTAGTTACTATGTGAATTATTGTTAGAGGCCAAATACTTGGGTGGTTGAAGATTTGACAAATCCTAGGTGAAGAAGTAAGGATTTTGATTTAATTGGCTCTTGATTACAATATCTAGAGTAATGTATGTAACTATTAAACTTATGAGTGTTCATAATTAATTTGAAATTTACATGAAAAATACAAACATTGATCTTGTAGGATTCGACTGTTTCTCTGATTAAATACTAATTTATTTTTCCATTACGTTATATTATTTTAATTTATTAATTATTTTCATGTTTGAACATGAGGTCAAATCTCAATAGGGGTATTAGAGCCTTTGTTTGGTGTTTTTCATGTAATATGCATGCTTGATTCTTGGTGATAATCAATAGGATTGATTTGTGTGTTGATTTGATGTATATCAATTTTAAAGATTTTCTTTAAAATTTGTTTTTCTGTTTTAATTCAAAGCTGGACAACATGTAATTAATTCATTAAACACATGTTTTAAAAGGTTTAAAATCATGTTTAGTTGAAGAATTAATGAATGGATTAAAAGGCTTGCAAAACCAAGTTAAAACTGAATAGTTTTGAGGTGTTTTGGGGACTAATGTGCCAATTATTTTTTTTACTAACATTGGCTAAGTGTTATGAGCAGTTTTTAATTGTTAAAAATTAGTTTTATCAAATTAAATTACTGCATGTTTCGACCATACTTGATTTAGTACGAAAAAGGTTCACAAAAATCATGTTTTCGAGTTCCAAAACAACAAAGATTTAATGCAGAAAATTTTGGACACCTATGATAAGTTTTGGTAGCTTAATTCTTCATGAATTTTGTGTTTAATTGTTAAACACACTTGCTAAAAATTTTCAGCAGCTTTTTCATGAGTTTGACTTATGATTTATGGAGTTTTAACAACACTTAAATATCAACTATTTTAATTTTGGGTGATACATAAAAAAAATAGGAATTTGTTTCCTACTTTAAAAGAAATTCCTAAAATTAAGGATAGTATTTTAATTTGAGAAATTCATATGAAATAGTTTCCTACTTTAGAAGAAATTCCTAAAGTTATGTGATAGCATTGAACTTTCTTTAAAATTTTGGTTTGACTAGAAGTTTTCAAAAATTTGTTAAGTCACCATTTAGGTAACTTGAACAACATACAATTTAGGAAACTAATCAATGTTCTAAATGTTAGAAATTAAAATATTGTCTTAAATATATTTTAGGAAGTTTACCTAAAATAAAAAGGTTTCCAAGATTAAAAGGAGTTTTAATTATGGAAAGAATTAAAAGGAAAGTCTTAAAAAAGGAAAAAAATTATTCAATGAATTTCTAATAAGAAATACGGAGTAAAATGTTTACTATAAGTGTTTTGAAAATGAGAATTTCTTAAACACTAAATTGAAATAAAATAATACCAAATAATTTTAGTCTAGCACTTTAAGTGAATTAATTGATGCTTTTCTCAAATAACACACAAGATCACCAAGTGATATTGAGCTTGCATTTATTTCAATGCTTTTGATTATGATTATAAAGTATGAGGATGATTATGGACTTAGACCTTAGAAGATTAAGTCATAGATGGTTAAATTTATTTCTCATGGTATTTATTTTAAAATAGGGTCTACGCACCCTGCCTTATCTCTATTTTCTCTAGGTTATAAAATTCTTTTCTCACCTAACTCCTATCGAATGTAACTCAAGGTTTCTTGATTATAAAATGTAATTAGTTACATCAAAGTGTAAAACTAGGGTTAGATAGAAAAATTTTTGTAACTTGAAGATGGATATCCAAAGGCACCATGGAGATTCAAGGAGATTACAAGCAAAGCTTGAAGACGATATTTGTGTAAATCCCTTAAGAATTTAACCAACTAATTTCCTTAATGGCTTAATAAAATTAGAATTAGTAAAGTCCATAATCAACCTAGTAGTTGGCATGAGATAGATATATTTTTCAGTATATAGATATGATATATGTGAAATGCGATAAATGCTATGCATGTGAACAATGCCAAATCAATGAGACCTTAATTAATTAATGAATTAATAAATAAAAATTCCTCATTAATATATTGACTCAAAACGTTACCTTCCTGTCACGACCCGAAACCTCCCTCAGGCCCATGACAATCGTCGCAACGTCCCGATTGACACTCATTACCCGGAATGCCAATCGGAACCCCGCAAGGCTTACGTATCAGTTTCTTGCCTTTCCTATAAGCAATCGTTGTTAAACATTCCGTTTTAAACAATTACCAGTCGTTTCCGGCTCAAGTAAATCAAAAGACCAAAAATTATTTTATTTTATTTTTTAAAAGATTTATAGACAAATATTACTATTCAAAATATTGACTAAAATAAAACATTTTTATATAAAACAATATTTATAGAAACACGTGTAAGTAATCTTTTGTAACGTGGAAGTAAAATAAATTCATACTTACAATAATTTACAAAGTTATAATGTACAATAATAATTACAATGACAAGTGGCCCGTAAATACACCAAGTGTTGGTGATAGTAACCTACTGTCTGTGAGATAGAGGGGTCAACTGGAATCCTCGACAAAATCGGGTATTTACAAGCTACCATAGGCCTGAAATATTTAGAAAGGAGGTGGGTGAGATTTTGCAATCCCAATGAGTAAACAGACATTTTATAAATATCTAAAGGCGAGTAAAATGGAGGCAAGTTTAAACAACAAATCACAAAACATTTCATAAGGTTTTCAATTTATTTTTTAAATCATAAAATATTTATAATTTACCAAAACAGTTGTTAAGGCTTATGACTTTTATTAGAAACAGGGCTCAAGCTAAAAACTAGTCCTCAGGGATACCTTAGCCGAGGCATCTAACCGAGTCCACCAAGGTTGTTAAGACATTTACATGTTAAACACATGTTAGTTTTGAAAACAAGCCATTCCTTAGCGTTGGCCGAGTTACACATTCACGTAGGGGTTCGACGTGAAGTGAGCTCTAACACTACCTTGGGAGTTACCCTCTTCGCCTCTACAACTAGAGTAACTATGCAACCGGGTTTACCGTACCCCTCTAATAGGCAGTCTACGGAAACCCGTCACTGCAGTGACTAAACCCACCAATTTTAATAAAATTTCGACAGTATAACGTGGCTTTTATTTATTTACCCAGCCTGCATAGTAAAAGACAACTTACATAAACTCTCAATGCAATTATAAAATATAGCCACATATACTCATATATCATAAGCCATTCATAGGAAAATATATTTTTCAAGACAATTAGCAGCCTCCAATTACTCAATTTCATGATCAAAAGTTTCTTAGTTCAAATAATCAACACAATATATTTATTTGTCACATTTATTTCTAAAACATCAAAAGTCCCATTTTAATCTCATTTTCGTTTCATAAAATACATGAAGAGCATTTAAAAATAAACTCTAGATAATTTACAATAATAATAGGTTTACTCACCGTTTGTACAAATTAAATGCTTTCTAGGTGCCCCGATCATTGTTCGTCAAGTACGACTTCCTTGCCTTTACTGGAAGGCTCTCCTCCTAGACACACTGAAAAAATTACACAATTCACCACATTGATGCTAAATCACTATATAATTGACTTAAATTCTATACTAATGCATGGTATGAAATGCAATAGCCTAAAACAGCTTAAACGAGGTATTAGGCACTTTACCCGATAAATTGTTAACGCGCTCCATTTTAGCTCTATATTATCCCATTTTCTCTCCAACATTTCTAACCATTAAATATAAGCCAATAACCCTATAAAATCACCAAAATCAGCTCACTTTCCTCCTTGAAAAATTCGGTCAAAAATGGGACATTTACTCGGTTAATTTTCCACTTTGTTTTTCTATCATATTTAACCATTTTTCATCATTTTCTCTTCATTTCTCTTACAATAAAAATCAGTTCATTATCATTGTACATCATTGAATATTCGGCCAAGGGTGGGTATTGTGAGAACTTCATGCTTTCTTGCCCAATTTGATTTCTATACACATTTAACTAACTAAAACTACCAATTTAACTAAGAATCAAAACATAAAAATTTCAAAATCCTTCCCCTTGAAATTCTACCAGCCCTTGGTATCACTTTTTGATCTGTCTCCTCAAGCATGCTAAATGGAAACAAATGCATAGGAAAGGTAGAAATCAAGCCAAAGTCAAAAAATCTTACCGTTAGACGCGTAAACGGACAAAAAACGCGAATTCCCCTTTGAATTTTCTAGTTTTCCTTTGGTTTTTCTCTTTTCTTCATTTCCTCTCTATTTCCTCTCTTATTTTGTCCTTATGGTCGACCATCACCTGATGTGGGGTCTAAATGGGCTGATTTTCCTTTAAAATAATATTAAATCATTAAAAAGTGCCATGTGTCACTTTTCCATTAGCTCGTTTTTAAAATTTCGTCCTTTAAACTTTAATTTTTCACCACTTAAAATACCATAGTTATTCATACCAAAAATAAATAAATCCTATGATTTTGACAAGTTTTGGGTGGTGAAAATTACGGTTTTACCTTGGGGTGACAAAATTATCGTTTTGCCCCTATGTTTTGAAAATTACCGGAATTGAAATTTTTCACTTCCTATCATTAAATTATACTCCAAATAGTTAATCTTGATCAAAAATTTCACTCCATGATCAAATTATTATCTTAGGTGGCAAAATGATGATTTTGCCCCTGAACATAAAAATTTTCAATTTTTTCCCAAATGAACCCTCGAACTCCGAACAATCATTTTTAGTCATTCCTGGACTGTAAAATATTAAATTTCATCCTACGATTCCTTTTGGAACTAGTTTGAGGTTAAATCAACTAAAGTGTACCGTTAGGTACAATACCAAGTTTCGTCTATTCTTAGGAGCTTTCCTAACGTAATAACATGCGACTCAGTGCATGTATGTCATGACATGTGTTTATAGGGTCGGGTTTTACAATTCTACCCCCTTTAAAATAAAATTTTGACCTCAAAATTTCACTTACCATATTCGACAAATAGATGCGGGTATTGGTTCCTCATCTGATGCTCTACTTTCCATGTCATTTCCTCCATTCGAGCACTTTTCCACAACACTTTGACCATTGAAATACTTTTGTTCCTTAATACTCGATCCTTTCAATCCAAGATACTCACAGGTTGCACCTCGAACTTCAAATCTTCATGCAACTTGATCGGAGGTGCTTCAACGATGTGAGAGGGATCTGGTATATATTTCTTAAGCATGGAGACATGGAAAACGTTGTGGATCCAATCTAACTCCGGAGGTAGTTCTAACCGATAAGCCACTGGTCCAATTCTCTCAATGATTTGAAATGGTCCAATATACCTCGGGTTAAGCTTTCCCCGCTTTGCAAATCGAATCACACCTTTCCAAGGAGAAACCTTAAGAAAACCTCTATCATCGATCTCAAACTCCAAGTCTTTTCTCTGTTTATCTGCATAGCTCTTCTGCCTATCTTGGGCTACCTTTAGCCTCTCTCTTATAACCTTGATCTTGTTATTAGTTAGATTGATCAATTCCACACTAACTAACTTTCTTTCACCCACTTCATCCCAACAAAGTGGAGTACGACATTTTCTTCCATATAAAGCTTCATACGGTGCCATACCAATGCTAGACTGGAAACTATTGTTGTAAGCAAATTCCACTAACAGCAAGTGTCTATCCCAACTCCCAAGAAAATCCATGACACAAGCCCTCAACATATCCTCCATAGTCTGGATAGTCCTCTTTGACTGACCATCCGTCTGTGGGTGAAAAGCAGTGCTAAATTTCAATTTAGTTTCGAGAGCTTCTTGAAATTTCGGCCAGAGTCAAGAAGTGAATCGAGGATCTCGGTCTGACACTACAGAAACGGGAACTCCATGTAGCCTCACAATCTCATCTATATAGAGCTGAGCCAACTTCTTAATAGAGTATGTACTATGGACAGCTAAAAAGTGAGCGGACTTAGTCAACTGATCTACGATCACCCAGATCGCATCCTTTCCCCTCTGTGTTCGCGACAGTCCCAACACAAAATCCATAGTTACATGCTCCCATTTCCACTCGGGAATAGGTAAAGATTGAAGTGTACCTGCTGGCCTCTGATGCTCCGCCTTAACTTGCTGACATACGAGACACTTTTCTACAAATTTTGCTACGTCTCGTTTCATACCTGGCCACCAATAATTCTTCCTGATAGTCCTATACATCTTGATGCTTCCGAGATGTAATGCATAGGCAAATGAATGGGCTTCTTCCATGATCGCCTGTCTCAGCTGGTTTCCCTCAGGACCACAAACTCGGTCTCTAAACATCAAGTCGTTATCCTCTCTGAATCTGAACTCACTGACTCCCCCATCGATCAATTTTTGAATTTCTTTTCTTAACTCATCATCAGACTTCTGAATGTCCTTAATCTGATTAAGTAACGAAGGTCGCACAATGAAGCTTGCCAATAAGGATCCATCCTCACCATTTTTCAATTGAACCCCTAAAGATTTCATCTCTAATAATGCTGGAAAATAACAACTCTGAAATACGGCTAAAGACGATGAAGACTTACGACTTAAGGCATCAGCTACAACGTTCACCTTTCCCGGATGATAGTCTATCACCAAGTCATAATCTTTTATCAACTCCAACCATCGCCTTTGCCTCAAATTAAGCTCCTTCTGAGTGAGCAAATATTTTAAACTCTTGTGATCCATAAATATCCGACAATGCTCACCATACGAGTAATGCCTCCAGATTTTTAAAGCAAACACCACTGCTGCTAACTCTAAATCATGGGTAGGGTAATTTGCTTCATGCCTTTTTAGCTGTCTAGAAGCATAAGCCACAACTTTTTCATCCTGCATCAGTACGCACCCCAACCCCAACTTTAAGGCATCACTATATACTACAAATCCCTTACCACTCACAGGAAGTGTCAATACTGGAGTAGATGTTAACCGATTCTTCAGCTCCTGAAGTCAACTTTCACACACATCGTCCCACTTAAACTTAACTCCCTTACGAGTTGGATAGGTCAAAGGATCTGCTATTAAGAAAAACCCCTGAACAAACCTCTGATAATAACCGGTTAATCCGAGGAAACTACGAATCTCTATCACTGTCTTAGGTTGCTCCCATTGTAAAATTGCCTCTATCTTCTTGGGATCAACATATATTCCAGCTCCCAATACTACGTGTCCCAAGAATACCACTTTTTGTAACCAAAACTTACACTTCGAAAACTTAGCATACAATTGTCTTTCCCGCAAAGTCTGTAATACTATATGCAAGTGGGTAGCGTGCTCATCATTATCTCTCGAGTAAACCAGAATGTCATCAATGAATACAATAACAAACTTGTCCAAGTAAGGGTGGAACACCTTGTTCATGAGATCCATAAAAGCTGTCGATGCGTTAGTTAACCCAAAAGGCATGACCAAGAACTAATAATGACCGTACCGAGTCCTAAACGCTGTCTTGGGTACATCTTGTTCTTTAATCCTCAACTGATGATACCCAAACCTCAGATCAACCTTAGAAAACACTGTAACTCCCAGTAATTGATCGAAAAGATCATCAATCCTCGGCAATGGATACTTGTTCTTAATGGTCATTCTGTTAAGCTATCGGTAATCTATATATAACCGAAGTGTACCGTCTTTCTTTTTCACAAATAAAATCGGTGCTCCCCACGGAGATGTACTAGGGTGTATAAAACCCTTGTCCACTAACTCTTTCAACTGTACTTTCAACTCCTTCAACTCTGCCGGAGCCATTCTATATGGAGGAATAGAGATAGGGGCAGTACCCGAAAGTAAGTCAATGGTGAATTCGAACTCACGATTAGGAGGAAGTCCCTGTAATTCATCAAGAAATACATCAGGGAACTCACTTACTACGGGGACATTCTCTAACTTAGGTTCCTCCCTCAATATATCAATCACGTGAGCCAAGTATGCCGGATATCCCTTTCGCACCAATTTCAAAGCTTTGAAGGTCGAGATTACACAAAACGGTAATTCTCGACGCTCCCCCGTAAATACAACTTCTGCTTCTTCTGAACTTTGATGAATCACTTCTTTCTTAAAACAATCCACCTTTGCTCGATGAGTGGACAACCAATCCACACCTAAGATCAAATCAAAGTCTTGAATCTCCAAAGGGATTAAATCACCCATAAATTCTTCTTCCCCAACTTTAATACCACAGTCTCTATAATATGTATTTCTTACTAACCGCTCGCCCAGAGGAGTATGCACTACAATCTCTTCCTCTAATGGTGACAGGTTCCTATTTGAGAATGATGCAAATGATATGCTCATGTATGATCTATCGGAGCCCGAATCTATCAAAACATGTGCATCTCTATTAAACACAATCATAGTACCTGTCACTGTGCTAGGTCGAATCGGGCTTCATCCTCAGTCATTGTAAAAACCCTGATCAAAATTTGGGGTTGTGGTTTGGAAGATGGCTGCTCCGGGGTATTACTCCCCATGCCTGACTGTATCACTAGGCCCTATCTAGACTCTAATCTCGAAATGTCTCTCCGCGGTATACTAGAATGAGTCAGAGGAGTAGAAGTAGCAACTGTACTCCGTCTCAACTGAGGACAATCTCTCTTGATATGCCCCTGTTGGTTGCATTGAAAACACTTTATAGGCTTTCTACATGACCCAACATGAAATCCTCTGCAATTACGACATTTGTCTAATCCTCCTAAAGTCCCCCCTGACTACTCATCACTAGCCGATCAAATTTAGAAGATCTCGACTGTGACTACTGAGATGGAGGTCTAGTGGATGCCACAGACGCTGAGGTAGTATTTCCTGCAATAGATGTCGAATCTTTGCCTCTTTTTGAAGACTGACCTGGGAACGTAGGCAGATTCCTTCTCTTTGCAAACTCAGCTCGGATCCGTCTATTCTCAGTGGCGAGCTTCTCAGCCCGTAAGGCCATTTACACAACTTCCTTATATGACTCCTTGCCAGTCACTATCATACGCTCTTGTATCTCATTACGGAGTCCCTCCTCAAAGTAGTTTACCTGACCTTGTTCCAATCTCACCAACTCAGGTACATAAGACATCAGCTTGTTAAAACGAGTCTCATACTCCTCAATGGTCATGTTCCCTTGTTTCAAGCTCATAAATTCTCTTTTTTTCTCTTTCTGATGGAAATAGGTGTAGTACTAACCATCGAACTCTCGGAGGAAATTCGTCCAAGTCAGCGGTATAGGAGAGCGAGACTTTACTGAACTCCACTAGGTACAGGCTCTCTTCTCAAAAAATCGTGTAGCCACCTTCAATTTCATCTCATCATCTAATCCCATATCTGCTAGTGTCTCCGATACTTGAATAACCCAATCCCTAGCTGTGGTCACATCTAACTCACCAGTAAACGAGACGTAACCTAATTGTCTAGCTTCCTTCAATTTCTTAGAAATGGAGATGTCTGGTGTCTGGGGTGGAATAGGAGGTGGTGGTACTGGGGCTGTTACAGGGGAAACAGCGGGTGGAACTGGACCAGCCTAAGCCTGGCCCGTAAGAGTAGCGAGAAAAGCCGCTAATGCCTGAGCTCCCTCTGGTGACATGACAGGTACACCAGAAGCAGCAACAGGTGGTGGAAGAGGTACAGGAATGTCAGTAGACTCAGCAATAGGAGTTGCTCTAAAAGAAACCGCAGTCGACTCCTCTTCTATGGAATCCGATCGACTCTGTCTGGGGCGACCTCTTCCGCTACCGGTAGATCTAGTAATAGGTGGTAGCTCACGTCGATGAGGCATAATGATCTACAAAAAAAATGAAATTTGTTTAGACGACTTAAGACTCTAAATGCAACTACATGTAACTAACTAATCTTAACTGGGCCACACTAACATTGTAAATTATTTTAAAATAACTTTAAATCTAAGAACTTTAAAAATAAAAAACTTCTTTCAAAATCATAAGCTTTTAAATTGAAAGCTCTGATACCAACCAAATTGTCACGACTCGAAACCTCTCTCGGGCCCATGACAACCGTCGCTACGTCCCGATTGACAGTCATTACTCGAAATGCCAATCGGAACCCTGCAAGGCTTATGTATCAGTTTCTTGCCTTTCCTGTGAGCAATCGTTGTTAAACATTCCGTTTTAAACAATTACCAGTCGTTTTCGGCTCAAGTAAATCAAAAGACCAAAAATTATTTTATTTTATTTTTTAAAGGATTTATAGACAAATATTATTATTCAAAATATTGATTAAAATATAGCATTTTTATATAAAACAATATTTATAGAAATACGTGTAAGTAATCTTTTGTAACATGGAAGTAAAATAAATTCATACTTACAATAATTTACAAAGTTATAATGTACAATAATAATTACAATGACAAGTGGCCCGTAAATACACCAAGTGTTGGTGATAGTAACCTACTGTCTGTGAGATAGAGGGGTCAACTGGAATCCTCGACAAAATCGGGTATCTACAAGCTACCATAGGCCTGAAATATTTGGAAAGAAGGTGGGTGAGATTTTGCAATCCCAATGAGTAAACAGACATTATTATAAATATTTAAAGGCGAGTAAAATGGAGACAAGTTTAAACAACAAATCACAAACCATTTCATAAGGTTTTCAATTTATTTCTTAAACCATAAAATATTTGTAATTTACTAAAACAGTTGTTAAGGCTTATGACTTTTATTAAAAACAGGGCTTAAGCTAAAAACTAATCCTTGGGGATACCTTGGCCGAGGCATCTAACCGAGTCCGCCAAGGTTGTTGAGATATTTACATGTGAAACACATGTTAGTTTTGAAAACAAGTCGTTCCTTGGCGTTGGCCGAGTTACACATTCACGTGGGGGTTCGACGTGAAGTAAGCTCTAACACTACCCCGGGAGTTACCCTCATCGCCTCTACAACCAGAGTAACTATGCAACTGGGTTTACCGTACCCCTCTAATAGGCAGTCTACGGAAACCCATCACTGCAGTGACTAAACCCACCAATTTTAATAAAATTTTGACAGTATAACATGGCTTTTATTTATTTACCCAGCCTGCATAGTAAAAGACAACTTACATAAATTCTCAATGCAATTATAAAATATAGCCACATATACTCATATATCATAAGCCATTCATAGGAAAATATATTTTTTAAGACAATTAGCAGCCTCTAATTACTCAATTTCATGATCAAAAGTTTCTTATTTCAAATAATCAACACAATATATTTATTTGTCACATTTATTTCTAAAACATCAAAAGTCCCATTTTAATCTCATTTTCATTTCATAAAATACATGAAGTGCATTTAAAAATAAACTCTAGATAATTTACAATAATAATAGGTTTACTCACCATTTGTACAAATTAAATGCTTTCTAGGTGCCCAGATCACTGTTCGTCAAGTACGACTTCTTTACTTTTACCGAAAGGCTCTCCTCCTTGACACATTGCAAAAATTACACAATTCACCACATTGATGCTAAATCACTATATAATTGACTTAAATCCTATACTAATGCATGGTATGAAATGCAATAGCCTAAAACGGCTTAAACGCGGTATTAGCCTATTTTTGGCACTTTACCCGATAAATTGCTAACGAGCTCCATTTTAGCTCTAAATTGTCCCATTTTCTCTCCAACATTTCTAACAATTAAATATCAGCCAATAACCCTCGAAAATCACCAAAATCAGCTCATTTTCCTCCTTGGAAAATTTGGTCAAAAATGGGACATTTACCCGGTTAATTTTTCACTTTGTTTTTCTATCACATTTAACCATTTTTCATCATTTTCTCTTCATTTCTCTTACAATAAAAATTAGTTCATCATCATTGTACATCATTGAATATTCGGCCAAGGGTGGGTATTGTGAGAACTTCATGCTTTCTTGCCCAATTTGATTTCTATACACATTTAACTAACTAAAACTACCAATTTAACTAAGAATCAAAACATAAAAATTTCAAAATCCTTCCCCTTGAAATTCTGTCGGCCCTTGGTATCACTTTTTGATCTCTCTCCTCAAGCATGCTAAATGGAAACAAAGGCATAGGAAAGGTAGAAATCAAGCCAAAGTCGAAAAATCTTACCGTTAGATGCGTAAATGGATGAAAAACGCGAATTCTCCTTTGAATTTTCTAGTTTTCCTTTGGTTTTTCTCTTTTCTTCCTTTCCTCTCTATTTTCTCTCTTATTTTCTCCTTATGGCCGACCATCACCTGATGTGGGGTTTAAATGGGCTGATTTTCCTTTAAAATAATATTAAATCATTAAAAAGTGCCATGTGTTACTTTTCCATTAGCCCGTTTTTAAAATTTCATCCTTTAAACTTTAATTTTTCACCACTTAAAATACCATAGTTATTCATACCAAAAATAAATAAATCCTATGATTTTGACAAGTGTTGGGTGGTGAAAATTACGATTTTACCCCGGGGAGACAAAATTATCGTTTTGCTCCTATGTTCCGAATATTGCCAGAATTGAAAATTTTCACTTCCTATCATTAAATTATACTCCAAATAGTTAATCTTGGTCAAAAATTTCACTCCATGATCAAATTATTATCTTAGGTGGCAAAATGACGATTTTGCCCCTAAGCATAAAAATTTTCAATTTTTCCCCAAATGAACCCTCGAACTCCGAACAATCATTTTTAGTCATTCTTGGACTGTAAAATAATAAATTTTATCCTACGATTCCTATTTGAACTAGTTCGAGGTTAAATCAACTCAAGTGTACCGTTAGGTACAATACCGGGTTTCGTCTATTCATAGGAGCTTTCCTAGCATAATAACATGCTATTCAGTGCATGTATGTCATGACATGTGTTTATAGGGTCCGGTTTTACACTTCCACCATATAACAAGATAACCAGGGTGCTCTTTTAATTGGAGGCTTGTTGAGTCACTCAAGGCCAAACTTTTACATGAGTACGTTTGAGTTATTGGTTGGTCTTACTCAATTAGTTCCATGTTGTTTGGATGTGTCGCACATGACCACATAGTATTAGAGGCATAGTTAGGCAAAATGTATATGATGCATTTAAACAAAAGTTGTCACCTAACTGATCTAGGAGTTATATAAAATACAACTGGTAAGTTAAGTTATCTACCTAATTAGTTTCATTATGGTTTGTTGAGTCACTCAAGGTCATGGTGGGATGAAAAGGGTCTTAGCTTAATAAGAAGTTTAAAGGTTAAATTTCTCGAAATAGTAAATGAGGGTTATTATTTTGATAAAATATTGAGAATAATCATATAAGATTCTAAAACTGTCTTTATGATTATATAATTTGCGTTAATGACTAATAATCATATATGTTGATTTATATAGGATATAAATCTATCATGGTGAATAGTTTGTCACTTAGAAGCATACTTGATGCAAACAAATTGACAAGCCCAAATTTCATTGACTGGTTTCGTAATATCAAGATTGTCTTGAAACAAGAGAAAAAGGCTTATGTCCTAGATGGTTTTGTTCTCGAGGAACCTAACGATGACGCTGAAAATGAGCAAATGGAGGCCTATAGAGTTTGTATGGATGATCTCGATCAAGCCACATGTGTGATGTTGGCTAGTATGGCTCCAAATCTTCAAAAACAACATGAAGCTATGAATGCTCTAGATATTATCCTAAACCTTAGAGAAATGTTCGATAAGGAAAGTCGAATAGAGAGATTCAACATTTCAAGGGAATTGTTTCGATGCAAGATGATTGAGGGAAGCCCAGTAAGGCCTCATGTGCTTAAGATGATAGGATATATCACTCGACTTGGGCAGTTGGGTTGGGTTATGGATCATGATTTGACCATAGACTTTATACTTTCTTCGCTACCAGAGAGCTATTCACAGTTTGTGTTGAACTTCAACATGAGCAAGATTGAGGTAACCCTTTTAGGCTTATTGAATATGCTCACACAAGTTGAGAACACCATTGTGAAAGAGAAGTTTTCTATTCATCTTGTCTCTTCTAAAAAAAATAAAAATAAGAAAAAAAAATTTTCTACGAAAGACAAGGATGAAAAGGCATCAACTTCAAAAGGTATAAAGCCTACTAAAGGAGTGAAGAAGGATAAGGACAATGAAAAATGCCATTTCTACGACAAACTAAGGCATTGGAGGTGTAATTGCAAGGATTATCTTGAATCTATCAAAGGGAAGAAACAAAAAGAGGCCTTCACATTTGGTATGAATCATATGATGATTTATTTTTCACTACTTGGTATATGATACTTTACTCTTTATTAATGGTTTTAATACGTATGACATATTGAAGGAACTAATGACAAAGAGCAGTGAAGAATAGGACCGTGAAGGTGACAACCTTAGTTGATGGTGATTAAGCTTGTCGACCTAAATTAGATTGTGGAGCAATAAATAATTTTAGAACATTGAATGTTTTCATGGCATGATTGTCAAAATGAGATGTTTTTGGTTTTGGACCTATGGCTAAATATTTTATTTTATGTTTGGGAAACATAGATTTATATTTTGCTAGCATAAGAAGCTTCGCTTATATATATATTTACATTAAATCTCATTTTATTTTGGAATTATTTTAAATTATTTATCCTTAAGTATAACCTTGCATTTATGATAATCAATAATAAGTCATAATGATAAAATTCATTGGGAGATTATTTTTCTTTTGATTATGAATCCAAAAGGAAATTAACGAGTTGACTTAGATATAATTGAGTCATAACTCAATGAATTCATAATAGGATTATGAACTTATTTAGTTAATGAGCATTCTTAATGAAATCTTGAATCTAGATTAAGATTGCTTAGAACTAAATAACAATTGATTATCATATTGAATTCATAAGAATGAATTACAAAGCATGAACTAACCTTTAAGAGGATTTCATCCCATAACCAATGATGAATGACTAATGACATGTAAGTATACATAAAAGTTATGGATATAACACCCCAAAGGAAGGTAAATAAGTTTACTTGGCAAGATTTCTATACATGATAGAAATAGTGGGAGCTAATGACACTTTAAAAGTTAAAGGTTATGAAATCCAATATATAGGATCTATGCACAAAAACTGATTTACTGAGATGCATAAGGATGCCTAATTTATGAGATGAATCCATTAAATACAAACTATTAGTAGGATGCACATTAATGTACTACTCATATAATATGAGTCTACTAAATAATCCAACATGAATGATTGGATAATTGTAGTACCTCGTATGTTGATGTGGTGGCTAATAATGCTTACCAGCTGCTAATTGAGGTTGATTACCAAGTAAAAAGGGGTAATTCATAAGTGAGCCTGTGAAACCTCGAACTCTATAAATACGTAACTAGAAGTAGACGCGATAAAACGGACTAGGGGTAATTTCATTATTTTCTCTAGTGAGCCCTTAGAAGTATGCTTTCAAACATTATGAAGGCTTAAGTAGGGCTAAGGCACAAATAAATGATGAAAATAAGGATAAAATGTCAAAGGAAATAGAACTAATGATGATTTCCAAGGTAGGGGCAAAATGGTCATTTTGCATCTCGGGTCTAAATTTTTAAGTTTTTACAAACTTGAGTACTTTTAGACCATTATGGACTTTGCCTCAGTGTCCAAAGAGTAAAAAGTTAAACCAAAGGAAAGAAGAAGACAAAGTCACTTTATGGAGGGCATTTTGGTAAATTATATGAAAAATTGGATAAACTTTATATATAAATATCTAAAGCTTCAGCAATTTCCAGCAGCTTCCAACCATTTCTTCTTCCCTTCCCATCTCACGTTTCTTCATCTCCATGGGAGCCTCCCATAAAGCTTCCATAGCTCTCTCAAATTAACTTTAATTTACATGCTTTGGTGCACTTTTCCATAGAACCTTTGGTGCTCTTTCACTTTCCCACCTTAAAACCCTCAAAAGTCTTTGTTCAGTACTTTCTCTCACTAGTTGGAAATTTTAGAGAGAGAAAGAGAGACTTGCTATAGTAGCTTGAAAACTCTTGAAAAAGAGTTGAACTATAAGTCCATTAAGGTGAGGATGAGTTAAGGTTGATTTTAGGTGGTTAGAGGTGGCTAATAATTAGAATTGTGGGCTGTTATATTTTTGATGGTTATATTGTGTGTGATAGGTTTCAACGAGGCCTCACATGTCCGTTTGAAGCAATAATCGAAGTTAGAGTCAATCAAAGATTCAACAAATATCGGTGAGTGAACTTGCATCAAAGTGTTTTTGAAAAATACATATGTGTTGGGATAAAGCATTTAAATGATTTTACTTGGTTTTTCATTAAATTATGCATGGGAACAAGCCCTTGATAAAATGTTTTGATATTGTGAAAATGTGAAATGTGTAAAAAGATGAATCCATGTTCTTCTATATTATGTTGGTATGTATATATATATGAATATATGTTGTGCATTGATGAATAATGTTGTGTGATAATGATGACCCAGCTATGTGCGATGTGGGAGTGCACATGAGCTGATGATGACCCAGCTATGTGCGATGTGGGAGTGCGTATAAGCTGATGATGACCTAGCCATGTGCGAGTAGGGAGTGCACATGACTTAGAATGAAGTGGGGTGGTGTACGTGTTTATTTATGTTTATATATGTATATGCAATAGAAAGTTTATGATTATAATATGTGATTGAAATGAATAATGAGAAACTTGATTATTGTCAATGTGTTCACTTTGATGTGCAATATGGTAGGAATGGATTTTGTGGCATGTGAAAATCCCTTAATTATCATCTGCCCTGAATCTCGCTATAGGGAGAAACTCTCAGGTGGTGGGGGCACAAACCAGCCCTGTTTCTCACTGCAGTGAAAAAGAATTCTTGCCGCAGTGAGGAATTTCGCTGCAGCGAAAATGGATTCTCGTTTCAGTGAGAAACTCTTGGGTGGTCCCAAAATTCTGGTGTAGTACTTCCACTTTGATAGTGATTTGGACCACCTTTCGATTAAAACTGGGAAAAGTAGTAAACATAAAAGTTGTAGCCCAGCCTCTTACCTTTCTAATGGATTAAAAATCAGGTCAATTGGACTTTTTTAGTGGGAGATATTCTAGAAAAAATGGAACATATGCAAACTAAGACTATTTCTCGCTGCAGCGAGAAACTTGCTGTCCTGCTTGCTACCATGCTTGATTTTGACATATTTTTCACCCATTTAACTTCATGGATTGATCATGGGTTTTTGCAACACTATCAGGTTATTAATCAAAGTTTGAAATGAGGGGTTTTTAGTAAGAAATTAAATCAATTACATTGTTTTTGAAAAAAATGCATCATGATTTCCAAGTTTTCCTTATCGATTGCTTGTTCCCTTCTTATGTTCACTCAATGAGTTTTATACTCATGTTTTTAAACTTCATGTTTTCATATTAGAGGTAGTTGGGACCTAGATTGAGTTGTCCACGTATGCTCACCTTCTTGGTAGGTACATGGCATCTCAGTAGCTGTACCTTCACCCACGGTCACTCAGCTGACTATCAAGGGTCTGTTACCTGTGAACACGTATATGTAATGTAATCCGCTCGTATCCATGTTATAAGTCAAATATGTATATTTGATTATTGATGCCACTAGGAGTTGGCAAATGAGTAACATTATTTTGACATAATAAAATTGTAAGTATAGGTCACTATAAAATGTTACTAAAATATTTTTAGTAGAGAATTACAATATATGGTTTTAGAAATGATGGTTGGGATGATGATCAAGATTGCATAAAAAGGCTTGCTTGGGCTTAGTGGGCTATGCCCATTGGGCCCATGCGTCGATCATGGCCCGAGATTTAGGTTGTGACAATAATAATCTTAATTCAATGTAATAAATTCAAAATAGTTGAATACATTGAATAAGATAAACATATTTTGTGCACATCATAAGGTTAGTGGGAGTAAGATAAGTTACTCATTAAAAGTGTATAAGATACATTTACCAATCTAAGAAAAACAAAATGGGATTAAAGAGTTAGAGCCTAAAAGGGGACTCAACAAAAGAATTTAAGATGAAATGTCAAAGGAGTTTAACATAAAGAGAATCCTAAATGTTAAAAGTGACATAAGGTCATGATTGAGTAGTTATATTCGAACGGCTCCAAAACAAGAGATAACTGCATGATTATATCTATAATTGGATACAAACCTTTTGTTTAGGCTACAAAAGAGGAGATATTTTGATCATTGGTTTAATGAACCAACAAATGATTTTGAGTTGTTAAAGTAACAACAAGAGCCATAATAATGGAATCAAGGTCTCTTTGTGATCTAAATTAATATTTCAATTATGACAATGGAGATTATCAAACATATAAATTAACATATTCTCAAATATTGCAATTTGAGTTGTCTTAGTAAAGCCACAATTGTTAAGCGAAAGAGTTGGATATTGGATATGTTAGCAATTGACTCAAGTGCAAGTGGGAGATTATTGGTATATGCCCTTGAGCCAATTGGATTGGTCAAGAAATATATATATTGTCATTTAATGCATACTTAATCATATAACTATATGTGATAGAGGTTTTCCATCATGTTGGTGCAAAAATAAGGTGTTATTAAGCACTAATTGGATGAAGCCCATGGAACATAAAGGTCTTGCAAGAGAATTGTAAAGTTGTTATAATTATGAGATCACTATGCATCAAAGCCGTGTTCTTAAAATTGTTCCTGGTTATTGTATTGTTAAGACAAGGCATTGACAATGCTCAAAGATTGGTACATGTTAAGCCTCCTTACTTGGAAAGTAAGTAATTGATCTCATAGATTGAAATATATGTGATACTTGAAGATAACATGTAGGTGCTTGTTAAAGAACAAGTTCATTGAACATGACCCGCTAGGAGAATTTCATTTGGTATTTCACTTAAGTGTTTATGAAAAATGTTCTCATGTGATAGTCGTGTAACTAGTCCTTAGACTTGAGACACCAAGTCATCTTGTATGGGGAATGACATACTTTGATCTCACCCTTATAGGTCTGGAGGCGACTAGATGCCTAAACAGGGTGTTTTTGGGTATGCCATGAAACATGTGAAGGTGAATGAGTGGTCAAGAGAGGATTCATCACCCCAAGTGACATAAGGGGATGTATCTCACTTGTTCTCAATTCTTGATTAACTTGTATAAAGTCTTTGGCCAAAGCATGATGAATTTGAGAAAAGCTAGTTTTCTAAATTCATAAGGTTAGTCATGAATTATGAGAACTAATATGGAATGTCATAAGTAGACACTGAGCCATGCTTAATGACATATCCGGGATATTTGATGAAAGGACCGTTTTACACTGAGAGGCTTATCACTGAAAGGCTTTGTCAAATTCTTTAATTGACTTTCTAACATTTGGGTGGTCATGATTTATTGCTAGATTCCGCTCATGATCTATAAACATAAATCAATTATCAAATTGATATTTGATTAGGATTTATATTTATTACCAACATGTTAGAAGCCTAATGGGTCACACACATTAAGTGACATGATAGGGATTAAATAAAGATAATTAATTAAGTTGGACTTAGTTAAAAGAGACCAAAAAAAAAGTGGAAAATTAATTAAGTTCACAAAGACTTACTTAAATTAAAATACAACTGTTGTATTTAGGGTTACAAATTAGTTTGGCTATATAAATATGTTATTGTAGCAAACTAAAACTCTAAGCCTCCAACTACTTCTCAACCGTTTCATAAAAAAAAAGAAAAAAAAGAAAAATATTTTTCTTTATCTTATAGAAATAAGATTCAGCAAGAATTTTGATCTTTTTGTTTTAGAAACAAAGCTTGCTAGCACAAGTAAAATCCTACCTTTGAGAAGGTCTTATTCAGTCATTGTGTAAAAGATTTATAGACAGATATCACTATTAAAAATATTGATTAAAATATAACATTTTTATATAAAATAATATTTATGGAAACACATGTAAGAAATCTTTTGTACTGTGTAAGTAAAATAAATTCATACATACAAAAATTTCCTAAGTTATAATGTACAATAATGGTTACAATGACAAGTGGCCCAAAATACACCCAGTGTTGGTGCTAGAAACCTACTATCGGTGTGGTAGAGATCTCAACTGGAATCCTTGACAAAATAGGGTATCTACAAGCTACCACAGACCTGAAATGTTTGGAAAGGAGGTGGGTGAGATTTTTGCAATCCTAATGAGTAAATGACATTATCATAAATATCTAAAGGCGAGTAAAATGGAGGCAAGTTTAGACAACAAATTATGAACCATTTCATAATGTTTTCAATTTATTTCTTAAACCATAAAATATTTGTAATTTACCAAAACAGTTGTTAAGGCTTATGTCTTTTATTAAAAACAAGGCTCAAGCCAAAACTAATCCTCGGGGATACCTTGGCCGAGGCATATAACCGAGTCCGCCAAGGTTGTTATAACATTTATATATGAAACACATTTTTATTTTTAAAACAAGTCTTTCCTTGGCGTTAGCTGAGTTACACATTCACGTGGGGGTTCGACGTGAAGTGAGCTCTAATACTACCCTAGGAGTTACCCTCATCGCCTCTACAACTGGAGTAACTATAGAACCTGGTTTACCATACCCCTCTAATAGGCAGTCCACGGAAACCCGTCACTGTAGTGACTAACCCACCAATTTTAATAAAATTTTGATAGTATAACGTGACTTTTATTTATTTATCCAGCCTGCATAGTAAAAACAGCTTACATAAATTTCCCAATACACCTAAAAAATATAGCCACATATACTCATATCTCATAAGCCATTCATAGGAAAATATATTTTTCAAGACAATTGGTAGCCTCCAATTACTCAATTTCATAATCAACACAATATATTTTTATTTGTTACATTTATTTCTAAAACATCAAAAATCCTGTTTTAATCTCGTTTTCATTTCATAAAATACATAAAGAGCATTTAAAAATAAACTCTAGATAATTTACAATAATAATAAGTTTACTCACCGTTTGTACAAACTAAAGCTTTCTAAGTGCCCCGATAACTACTCGTCGGGTACGATTTTCTTGCCTTTACCGAAAGGCTCTCCTTCTAGACACATTGCAAAAATTTACTCAATTCATCACATTAATGCTAAATCACTATATATTTGACTTAAATCCTATACTAATGCATGGTATGAAATGCAATAGCCAAAAACGGCTTAAACGCAATATTAACCTATTTTTGGCACTTTACCCGATAAATTGCTAACGCGCTCCATTTTAGCTCTAAATTGTCCCATTCTCTCTCCAACATTTCTAACCATTAATTATCAGCCAATATTCCTCTAAAATCACCAAAATCAGCTCACTCTCTTCCTTGGAAAATTCGGCCAAAAATGGGACATTAACTTGGTTAATTTTCCACTTTGTTTTTCTATCACATTTAACCATTTTTCATCATTTTCTCTTCATTTCTCTTAGAATAAAAATCAGATTATCATCATTGTACCTCATTGTAGATTCGGCCAAGGGTGGGTATTGTGAAAATTTAATGCTTTCTTGCCCAATTTAGTTTCTAAACACATTTTAACTAACTAAAACTATCAATTTAACTAAAAATCAAAACCTAAAAATTTCAATTTCTCCCCCCTTGAAATTCGGCCAGCCCTTGATGTCACTTTTAGATCTCTCTCCTCAAGCATGCTAAATGGAAACAAAGGCATAGGAAAGGTAGAAATCAAGCTAAAGTCGAAAAATCTTACCGTTAGACGCGTAAACAGGCAAAAAAAGCGAATTTCCCCTTGAATTTTTCTAGTTTCTCTTTGTTTTCTTTCTTTTCTTCCTTTCCTTTCTATTTCCTCTCTTGTTCTTCCTTATGGCCAACCATCACTTAAAATGGGGTTTAAATGGGCTGAGTTTTCATTAAAATAATATTAAACCATTAAAAAAATGCCATGTGTCACTTTCTCATTGGTCCGTTTTTAAACTTTCATCCATTTGTTTCCAAATTTTCACCATACACTTGTCCCACATATCCATAGCTTAGATAAAATTCTCAGACTTATCCAAAGTCTTGGTGGAGTAATTTTTGAAATTTATACTTTTACCCCCATAAAAGTCAAAAATTATATTTTTGCCCCAAAAACTAAAAAATTGCCCTTAGACATATTTTTCATCCCTTGTACTCATACCATTCTCCAACTTGTCAAATGTGATCTAAATTCTCTCAAAATCTCAAATATTGTCTACGGGTGGAAAAATTATGATTTTCCCCCTGAACATCAAAATTTTCAATTTTTCCCCAAATGAACCCTCGAACTCTGAACAATCATTTTTAGTCATTCCTTGACTATCAAATATTAAATTTCATCCTACGATTCCTATTTGAACTAGTTCGACGTTAAATCAATTCAAGTGTACCGTTAGGTACAATACCGGGTTTCGTCTATTCTTAGGGACTTTTTTAGCATAATAACATGCTACTCAGTGCATGTATGTTATGACATGTATTTATAGGGTCGGGTTTTACATATACCTTGCTCATCCTCTAAGTGTTTTTTGATAAAGTCTTTAAGAAAACTCCATGACATGTAAGTACTTTCTCCTTTATGAATTTTATTTGCATTCACCTCTTGCAGATTGATTTGCATTATTCTTACAAGTGTTTGGCAACTAGTTGGCTTTCTCTTTCTCCAATATACCTTATATGAATCAGAGGTATTTAGAACAAGTAAAATTACATATTCGTCGATAGTTGGGGTCATATCCACCTCATTAAAGACAAAGCATCTATACGAAGGATCCCAAAACTGGATTATAGCTCAAATTATTTGATCATCTAGATTGACTTGGAGTAGTGATGCGATATGTCCGTACTTCTGTTGAAACCTATCTTGTTGCTATTTTTTCCATAACCCCCATATTTTAAGCAACTCAGAGAAATCATTTTATTGAAGATAGAGATAAATTTTTTTAAAGAGAGTGGAAATATAAACATCTACCATGCAGTCACCCACTTTTTGTTGTATCTCTTCTTCTTGGAGCTTCAAATCAAATGGTGAGCATTCCATGAATGTAACAAAAGTTGCTTTCATCATGTATCATCACATGGTAGATATCCTATGTGATGAATGCATGATGCAAATGCATGATTGTAAAGGAAAAGAGTTAGTATATCCAGGAAATAATAATTACAAAAACAAATATCATACCAAAATTATAATGTGTACCAATCTTGATGTTTTCTAAAAATAAGGTAGGAAGGCTTTATCTAAGGTTGGCTCTTATGGTTCACTATATGTGGGCTAGGATTTAACACAAAACTAAAGGTTTCCAAATTGTCATCCACTTTAGACTAGTAAGGCACCTCAATTCTCACCTATCATAGGCTATTAACAAAAAGGGTTCAATCCGAATGAAAGTATTTCACTAGCCCATGCGGAGGTTATTACCTCACAAAAGTAGAGATACTTTACTTCCTCTTAAAAAGGACAAAGCCTGGGTAGAAGGCTTTATGCATGTATACAAGGTGAGTGTGTGGGAAAAAACATGTTATACGTATAAAGAGAAGAAAAACATAATAAAGGGAATTAAAAATTAAAAATTGAACTATTGAAAAAGAAAAGACATAATCAAGGAAAATAAAATTAAACTATTATAAACTAGGCTTTCACACATAACTAATTATGGGCTCGACTTTATAAGCTTCCCCAATGGAGTTGCCAAGTTGTCATAACGCGGTGAGTCCTAAAACTTAATAGTTTGACTTAAAAAAGAGTTGCCATCAATCTTTGTTGTTTAGGTGTGATTGACTACCCAAGTAAATCTATTTTTTTATAAGGTCCTAGCTTGACTTAGGCTCATAAAAAAATAATAGATTCTAGTCTATGAAGCAGATTAGGTTCGGAATTCTTTTAAGTGTAGTAAGGTATTAGCACTCCCACAACACCCATTTAATTAGTATCTTATCAATGTGTCCTTTTAAGCCTTATTAAATAAAATCTAGTTCAATATTTTAATTATGTTTCCTTTTCTATTTCTAATTTATTAGTTTTTTGAAATAATTAAAATTCTTGATATTGAAAATTTCCCAAAATCTCCCAAACGCTTATGGTAAAATTTTGGAAAATTCTCTCATTTAGAAATTCTCAAGAAGCCACTTTTGGTTTTCTTAAGATTTCATCATTGGAGAATTTGTTTATTTAATTTTATAATTTTATCTCTTATTTTATTTCTTTTACTATTTTTATTTTATTAGTTTTTCAAAATAAATAAAAATTCTTTAGAAAATTTGGTAAAATCCAGTCGCCAATGAACAACGATTGACGACGATAGACGATGGTGGACACGGTGGCAAGTGACCAAAATTTGGAAAAGGGAAAGATTTCTTTTCTTTAGAGGGAGAAGCTCTCAATTGGAAAGAGAATAAGAAGTAGTAAATAAAGGAAAGAAAATAAAATAAAAGATAAAATTATATAATTAAATAAATAATAGCCTATAGGCTTCCTAGTATAGGTTTACACAATTTAGGCCACCCATATGGCTCATGTCATAGCTTAATCACACACAATTCACATATATACATATACAAATATATTGTTCTCTAGCCTAGGTTCATTAATCTAGCCCTATAGTGCGTTATGCATCACGTACATTTAGCTTCAATCCCACCCACAATGACAATAAGAGGCACTCCTAGCCAAGCTCCGATCCTTAGCCTCTGATCATCGTCTAGCTTGCCAATGAGTCAATCTAACTCCGTTTCCACCTTCAAACACATCGGAATATCAAAAGATTAATTATTCCAAGCTTTCAAAAAATGCCAGCTTTTCACACAATTAACTAAATCTTAGCGATCCAACTATTTGAGCTTAAATCTTTCATTAACGAGCTACACCCATACCTTCGGAGTTATATTGCATGATTCTTAGTTCCCAAATTCCTTAATCCAAGCCAAAGAAGAAAAAATACCAAATCTAGAGAAAAGTCAAATTCGAAGTTATTAATCGATAAAATTAGAAAATAATAGGTAAAAATGTTAAATCTTACCTCCATAATGGTTTCTTAAGCTTCAAATAGCTTCAAATCACTTCAAAAATCCGTTCGGGGACTTAAGGTTTCAGGTTTCTAAAAAGAGAGAGGGAAAGAAAGAGCCGAGAGAAAGACTTGGGCGAAATGGCCTGAAAACCCTTTTTATTTTAGCCTTTCCTCTCTGATATATAGATACATTTTGGCAATGTATCTATACATTTGCCCTAATTTTAAATGAATGTATCGATACATTGGGGAAATGTATCGATACTTTTCCTCCTCGGTGCTCTTTGCTTTAAATGTATCAATACATTTGGACAATGTATCGATACATGTTCATCTTTGGCCAGATCTATCAATTCATTCTCAAATGTATCGATAGAATATTCTTCCTCAAACCTTTGTTGTTCATCCTGCCAAGAATGCATCAATACATTAGGGTATGTATTGATGCTTTCACCCCTATAGGCAGTTCCAAGCTTCCAAAACTTCCAAAAATATAGGTTTAACACCCCAAAATCATTCCTTGTTAATATCACACCTCCAATTATTCATTTAACTTAATCCTATACACATATAAATCCACAAACACAACATCGAACTTAGATCAAAACCTCAAATTATGGGATTCATCACATATTTTCTCAAATTTGCCTAAAGGTCCATTTGTACACTCTTAAACACTAGGCATAAATATCATATCATTAAAGTTCTCAAGACTTCACATATTTCATAAATCATTCTTACTATACATAAAAAATTAGGGGTGTTACATTTCTTCACCCAACTTGGCCAACTTCAAAGCCCTATAAAACCAACTTTTTGGAGGACTTTTAAGAGAAAGAAACACCAAATTGAAAGCTGAAAATCAAGCCACAAAGTTATTGAAGCTGAGAAGAATTTGAGGGATACAAGAAGATTTGGAAGATCAAGATTACATTTCTTGAGTTCTTTTATCTTTTGGTTATTCTTTTATTTTCTTAGCTAGATTTTCTTATTTAATCTTTATTTGATGATGATGTGTGACTTGATGGGAAATTAATTCATTTATCTAAAATTATGATTGAACTTAATACGTAGTCTGATTTATTTATCCTTCTTTTGCTAATGTTTTATGGATTTAAGTTGTTTATTTTATTTTGTTCTTAATGCTTTTAGTTGACTAGCCACCAATTAGATTGAATTGAAAACTTAGGGAAAACCTTGACGAAGGAGATTTAGGTAGACCTTGAACAGAATAGCGTATGATCAAATATACTTAGTTGATTTGATGGTTTAATTTGCATATAGGGTAAACATACAACTATAAGCCATACGTAGCCAAAATTAGAGCACGAACTTAATGAATTTGTCTTTAATTTAATTTGCATAAACATACAATAAATTAATTTGGAGAGATATTTTTATAAGAAACTCGACAAAGACTTGTAAATAATTTAAAACTTTAGGTTAGCAACTTAATCCATTAAACTAAGTTAAGAGAGAGATAATATTCAGATGAAGTATGAGGGACATCATAATCTTAGGTTTAAAAGTCAATCAAGTTTAGAAAAGCAATTTTGCTGAGTAAAATTAGAGTAGTTTTAGTTTTTAAATTTGGTTTCTTTTATTCAAGTTTTAGTTTTTGGATAAAATTAGGGTGTGTAATTTTAGTACTTAATAGTAAGAATTAATTCAATTTCCTGTGAGATCAACGCTCTACTCATCATTATATCATCTTTCGATACATGTACTTACGTGGGTAGAAAATTGAACAACAAGGATTCTAGCAAAATCATGGTTGTTTGTACTCCAAATTTGCTGAGATATTAAGAGCTTTTTGGCATGATGTTTGAGGCATGGGATGTCTCTGAATTGGTGCCAAAATCACATCAAACAATGGAGGATGGAGTTCTAAAGAATTTGGGACAACATAGGTGATGCAGACCTAATAAACTTGCACTAACTTGTGTGATTTCTTTTTTATAATTAGGAGTTGTACTAATTTGGTTATGACTTGGATTTAGACTCCTAATTGTAGTGAAATATATCCTAAAGAGTTTAGGATTGTTCCAAATCATATTCTAAAATTAAATTTGCAAAGAAATAAGACTTTTGGCCATAAAGATCTAATTCTAGTTGGACTAGGATTGTAAAATTAAGGACAACAAGGATTAAATTTTTAATAAGATTAGAAAGCCTAATTGGATTAGGATTCCTTGTGAATATTAAATTTCTAATATGATTGGGACTCCTATTGAGAATAAGGTTTAGATTTAAATTCATAGTCCTAAAAAGTTTATGATTACTAAGTCTATGTTCAATTGAATTTCTAGTAAGACTACGACTACTAAATTAGCACAAGATGTATGATGGAATTAGAACATCAAATTATTTAGATTAATATCTTTAAAGGTTGAGGATATTATTGCCCAATGACATATAAGATCTTCAATTTGAATTAAACATAAGTTTTATAATTTCCTTATATGATTATGAATGTAAAAAAATGATTATGGACTTAGACCACTATAATGTGTTATGGATGGTTATGGTTGAATGCATTTGGTATTTATTTTATAAATAGGGAGTGTGTGCCTTGCCTTACCTCTATTCTACTCAGGAATTAGAAAATTCTTTTCTCATCTTACTCCCCTCAAATGTAACTTGAGGTTTCTTTACAAATGTGTAATTAGAATTCATAAGATTAGATTAGGAAGAAAAAATTGAAATTCCAAGAATAAATGACAAAGGCACCAAGGAGACATGAAGATTACAAGACTACAAGATATGGTGATATTTGTATGTAATCTCTTAAGATTTGAATAATTAATTTCCTTCGATAGCTTAAGGAAATTATATTAGATTAAAGTCCATAATCATCCTAGTAGTATGCATGTGATAGATTTGTTTTATGTAATATTATAAATGCCATGCATGCCAAATTTGATGAGACTTAAATAACAAGATAAAAGCAACAAAAATCCCTCATTAAAATATTAAGTCATATGCTTCGCATGATTAAGTTGCCTTCCACCATGTAACAAGATAACCAGGCTACCCTTTTATTAGAGACTTGTTGAGTCATTCAATATCAAACTTTTACATGGGCAAGTTTGAGTTATTGGTGGCTCTTGCTCAACTAAGATTGTGTGGTTCGGATGTGTCACACTTGACCACATGGTCTTAGAGGCAGGGTTAGGCGAAATGCATATGATGCATTTAGACAATGACTTGTCACCTAACTGATTTGGGAGTTACATGGGATGCAATTGATAAGCTATGTTATCTACCCAATTAGGCTTATTGTGATTTGTTGAGTCACTCAAAGTTGCAATAATTCGAAAAGGGTCCTAGCCCGTTAAAAATGCCTAATAGAGATTTTTGTATAATAGTGAGGGCTATTATTACAAAAAAATAATTAGTGGGAAAATCAATATAAGATTTAATACCTCATCTTAAATTGGTTAATAACATGAAAGACTAATACCAATATTTTTTCTATATTTATAGGTTTTTAGAATGGGTATACTAATAATCACTACTTTGCTTGGCATACTTGATGCCATTAGCCTAAAATGTTTGGACTGCTATATAACTTTGAGAAAAGTTCTCAATAAATGGAAGGGTGCAATCTTGACAAGTAAAGAGATAACTTTAAATATGATTGAGCTTAACCTTTCTACAGCAAATCCTAAATCTTGGATAATAGATTCAAGATGTGGATCGCATTTATGTACTAACATAAAACCTTTAAGGGATAGTAGAAGAGTTGGTAAAAATGAGGTAGTCCTATGAGTGGGTAATGGTGCAAAAATTGCATAGTTGTTGTTGGGACTTGTGATCTCATTTTACCATCGAGCTTAGTGCTAGAGCTAAAAGATTGCTATTATGTGCCAGCATTAACTAAAAACATTATTTCAGTTTCATACCTAGCTAAGAATGATGATTTCGAATTTAGTATGAAGGGCAATTGTTGCACTGTCATTCTAACTGATATTTTATATGGATCCACAACATGTCTCGGAGGACTTTATGTTATGGATCTTATAGCCCAATTCTCAATATAGATGTGAAGACAGCTAGGAAAAATAATCCAAATCAAACCTACATCTGCCATTGTAGGCTTGGTCATATCAATGAGACAAGGATAGCCAAGTTATATAAACAAGGTTATCTAGATCCATTTGATTATGAATCATATGGAACTTGTGAATGTTGTCTTTTTGGTAAAATGACTAAGACTCTTTTTATTGGAAAGGCTGAAAGAGCAAATGTGCTCCTAGGGCTAATACATTCAGATGTATGTGGACCCTTAAACACACTATCCAAAGGAGGTTATTCATATATCATTATGCTTATAGATCCCCATTCTAGATTTAGTTATGTGTACCTAATGAAGTACAAGTCTGAAGGTTTAAAAAAGATTAAAAAGTTTAGGACTAAAGTTGAGAAACAAACTGGGAATAGTATTCTCATATCTTAGTCAGGAGTTTATGGATTATCCAATGGAACATGGGATTTTATCATAATGGATTTCGCTTAGAACTCCACAACATAATGGAGTGTCTAAGAAGAGTAACTGAACCTTATTGGACATGGTTCGTTCTATGATGATTAAGGTAGACCTTTTGATATCCTTTTGGGGATATGCCCTAGAGATTGCTGCTTATCTTCTTAACAAGGTTCCAACCAAATCAGTTGATAAGATACCATATGAAATGTGGTATGGAAAAAGGCCAAACTTGTCTTATACAAGGATTTGGGGATGTATGGCTTATGTGAAGCATGTATCGTCTAATAAGCTTATAGCTAGATTAGATAAATGCAAGTTTGTAAGGTATCATAAACAAATTGTAGGATATTATTTTTACAATCCCACCGAGCAAAAGGTGTTTGTCTCGAAACATGCCAATTTCTTGGAGAAAGGGTTTTTACTTGAAGGGACTAGTGAGAGTAAAATAATTCTTGAAGAAGTTCAAAAATCACAAACTAACATCTTTTTGGAACCTAAGCCGACAGTTGAAGCATTGAATGCTCAAATCGGTGCTCAAGAAACACAAGTGCTCTGTAGATCTACAAGACAGAGACAACCTCTAAAGAGACATAGATTTATGCTGGAAAGAGATGTTCTGCCAATTGACAAAAAGCCTACTACTTATGAGAAAAAAATATTTGATATTGAGTCTAATAAGTGGCTGGAGGCCATGAAATCCGAGACGGATGCCATGCATGTGACCAAGTATGGACTTTGGTTGATGCACTTGAAAACCCATAAGATGTAAATGGGTTTTTAAGAGAAATACTGACATGGATGGTAATGTACAAATGTACAAGTCTAGGTTGGTTGGTAAAGGTTACAACCAAGTTAAAGGAATCGATTATAAGGAAACCTTCTCACCTATAACCATAATTAAATCCATTAGGATCTTGCTTGCTATTGCTGCATATTATGATTATGAGATATGGTAGATGGATGTAAAGATAGCATTCCTTAACGGGAATTTGCAAGAGGAAGTGTATACAACACAACTTAAAGGTTTTACATCCAAGGAGAATCAACATAAAGTAGGCAAACTCCAAAAGTCCATTTACGGGCTGAAGCAAGCATCTAGGAGCTGGAACATTAGATTTGATGAAACTATTAAATAATATGATTTCGTGAAGAATCCTAATGATCCATGTGTTTACAATAAAGTAAATGGACAAGTAGTTGCATTTTTAGTACTTTATGTTGATGACATACCATTAATAGGAAATGATATATCAATGTTGCAGAATGTCAAGATCTAGCTATCCAAACAATTCTCCATGAAGGATTTAGGAGAACCAGCCTATATTCTAGGAATAAGTATTTATAGAGATGGATGAAGGAGGCTGCTAGGATTGTCCCAATCCACTTATATAGATAAAGAGCTAAAGAGGTTTAGCATGATCGAGTCTAAGAAGGGACATTTGCTTATGTCACATGGCATTCATCTCTCAAAGGATATGTGTCCACAAACACAAGATGAGAGCATAAGGATGGATAGGATATCGTATGCATCATTTATAGGATCTATCATGTATGCCATGCTATGTACTAGACCAAATGTGGCATATGCTCTGAATGTCACGAGAAAATACCAATCGAATCCAAGTGAGAGTCACTGGATTGTTGTAAAAAATATCCTTAAGTACTTACAAAGAACTAAGGATGTTTTCTTGGTCTATGAAAGGGCTGAACTCCAAGTTAAAGGATATGGAGATGCTGCATTCCAATCCGATAAGGATGACAACAAATTGCAAAGTGGGTTTATATTTACCTTAAATGGCGATGCTATTGTTGTTCAATTTTCTACCCACGCAAGTATACATATCGCAAAGATAATATAGTGATGAGTAGAGTGTTGATCCTATAGAGAATTGAATTAATTTTTACTACTAACTACTAAAATTAACACACTCTAATTTATCTAAATAATTAAAATTAAAACTAATAAACTAATAACTAAAACTAATCTTAAATATATCAACAAAATTATTTTACTATATTCGAGTGACTACCAGACCTAAGATTATGATATCCTTATCCCTCAATACTTCATCTAAATATTGTCTCTTTCTCTTAACTCAATTTAATGGATTAAGTTGTTATCCTAGAGTCGTAAATTATTTACAAGTCTCTGTCGAGTTTCTCATAAAAATACCTCTCCCAATTAATTTACTATATGTCTATGCAAATTAAATTGAAGAAAGCTTCATTAAGTTCAAGCTCTAATTTAGGCTATGTATGGCTTATAGGTGTATGTCTACTCTATATGCAAAATCAAACCACCTAATCAACTAAGTGCATTCGATCATACTCTATTCTATTCAAAGTCTATATAAATCTCATTGATCAAGGTTTAACCTAGGTTTCCAATTCAATCTAATTGGTGGCCAGTCAATCAAAAACATTAAGAACAGAATAAAATAAACAACTTAAATTCATCAAACATAAACAAAAGAGAGATAAATAAATCAAACTACGTATTGAGTTTAATCATAATCTTAGATAAACAATTTAGTTCCTCATCAAGTCACACATTATCATCAAAATAAGTTTTGTGAGACCTCAACCTCTATAGGCTTGTAACTAGGCATAGACACAATAACACAGGCCAGGGGTAGTTTCGTCATTTTCTCTAATAAGCTCCTAGAAGAAAGTTTTATGATATTTTAAGGTCTAAATAAGCATAAGACTGCATAAATGATGTGTAATGATGAAAACACGAAGAAAACTAGAAATGACAATAATTTTCACAACAGGGGTAAAATGGTCATTTTGCACCCTGAGTCAAACTTTTAAAAGTTTCACAAACCCGAGCATGTCTAGACCATTATGGACTTAGTCTCATTATTAAAAGAGTAAAAAGATTGCACAAAGGATTGCATGAGAACAAGCTAACTAGTCAAGAGCATTTTCATAATTTCAAGGGAATGGATAAATTTGAGTTATAAATATCTTCTCCTTCCAACAGCTTCTTGAAATTCCAGCAGCTTCTTCTTCTTCTTCTCCTCTCAATTCATGTTACTTCCAACCTCCATGGAAGCTTGATATGGAGCTTGCATAATTTTCTCTCTCTAGCTCTAGTTTTCATATCTTTGTGCCCTTTTGACTAAAACCCTTGTATTCTTTCACTCTCTCACTTCAAAACCCTTGATAAATCTTATTTTCATACTTTCTCTCACTAGGTGGGCGTTCTAGAGAGAGAAAGAGAGAATTATCCCATTGGTTTGGAAGCTATTGGAATAGAATTCAACTATAAAGAAACCCTAGGGTGAGTGATGAACTAAGCTTTATTTTTAGCTGTGATTAATGGCTAGTAATTGAGATTATGACCTGTTTTATTTTTGAGGATGTTCATTCATTTTATAGTGATTAAGATAGTGAACATAGATAGCCATTTAAAGTGGCAATTGAAAGCTTGCTAAGGGATAGCTTTTAGGGTTTATAAGCATGAATTGACACTAAGGTAATGTTAATTTGATGGTAGGTTCTAAGGAATCCCCATCACCCCAATTGGATCATTAGGGGAATTAGAGTCAGCTAAAGGCTCAACAATATACCGGTGAGTGAACTGCTTTCAAAACTTGTTTTGGGGAATATAATGTATTTGCCACACATTTGAATGAATTATCAAGTTTTTCATTAAAGCAAGTGCCTTGGGAACAAACTTTTGCTAAATGGTTTTATGTTGTGATACGTGATTGCTATGGATTCATGCACTGTTGCATTATGATGATATGTATATGTATGTGTTGTGCATGATGATTGATATTGTGTATGATGACTGTAACCGTGTGTGTGCCCGATGTGGGGGATGCACATGCCGGTGATGATGGTGGCATGAGAGATGGATGATGATAGTGCCCGTATGCACGAGTGGGGGGATGTACACGATGGCAATGATTGTGCACGATATGGGGGGATGCACACGATGGCGCCGGCTATGTGCACGATGTGGGGGGATGTATATGAGTCGGGTGTGTTTATGATGATATTGATGTTTATCTATGTAATTATGCATATCTATACTTATGAAATGAAAGCTCATGAATATAATATATGATTGACATATATGTGAAATTTGATACTTTGCACTTTGGGAATTTTCATGTGTTTTATGTTGATTTTGTTGGTTTAGCAGGATGGCCTTTTTTTGTTGAGTGAGGGGAAACTTTTCTCTTGTTGCTTTGTTCTCGCTACAGCAAAATTCCTTCTCGCTGCAACGAGAAACTCTCAAGTTTTTGGAGGGTGGCTAGCTGGAAACTCGCTGCAGTGAGAAAGTTTCTGTCTTGGGGCAGGAATTTCGTTACAGCGAGATATATTCTCGCTGTAGCGAAAAACTTTCTGTTTTGTCTCACATCTTGATCAATTGTTGCCCTATTTTCCACTTCTTTGCTACCATATTTGAGCATGGATTTCCAACATTACGGAATAAATTATTCAAGTTTAAAATGAAGAGGTTTGGTGAAAAACCTTCGACCAGTTGAGAAACCCTCGTTCTGCTAATAACTTAAATCCCAACGTCGTTGTAGCGGAAAGCCATGTGACTTGTTTGCGTATCACTGAAGCCTTCATTTTTCAAATTATTTGTTATGTATGGGTTCATCATTACCAAGTGATTAATCATTTAAGGGTTTGTTGAGGGGTTTTTAATATGAATGAAATTAAATTGCATTGTTTTAAAAACAAGTGCATCATGATTTTAAATTCTTCCCTATTGTTACTTGTTCCTTTCCTTGTTTACTCACTGGGTTTATACTCACCGTTTTCAACTTCATGTTTTCAGATCACGAGGCAGCCAGTAACTAGGACGAGGTGTCCTTGTAGACTTGTATTCATCTTTTGGTAGGTTTCTCGATATTTAGTAGCTATACATTCGTCCGAGTCTCTCTGCTGGAAGTCGAGTATTCTTTTGTTGTGTATAGACAAACCTAATGTAGATTATTAAGATACATGTTGTAAACAATGTACATACACTTGTTTGGTATGCTAGTATGAGGTGACAATGTTAAATTTTATTTTGATCCTAAGTTATGAAATGTAACTTAGCAGTTTATGATGGAATGATGAACATGTCAGATTAATAGGCTGACTTGGGCTTAATGGACTAAGTCCATTGGGCCCATGCGTCGGTCATGGCCCGAAAATTGGGTCGTGACAAGTTTAAACATTGAAACTAAACCAAGAAAAATAAAGAATAAAGAAACTCCAAGAGTGAAACTCTTGATCTCCAAATCTTCTTGAATTCTTCAATTTCTTTTCAGTTCCAATGAGACTTTTTTTCAACAATTTTGTGGCTTGAATCTTAGTTATCAATCTAGTGTCTCGTTCTCTCTTAAAAGTCCTCTGAAAGGTTGTTTTTATAGAGTTTTGAAGTTAGAACAAGTTGGGTGAAGAAAGAAGTCAATTTAAATAAGTATGTCCTCATCAAACCATAGAAGTCATGGCCTTGACCATTTAAATAGCAAAACTTATAATTGTTTTAGGACTACTGCAGTGCTTCAACTTCGACAAGATTTTGACTACCTTTCATGTTGAGATGGGAAAAATGGTAAACATAAAAGTTGTATATTTTTCTCTTATCTTTCCAATGGTTAAAGAATAATTTCATTTGGATCCATTTAGAGAGAGTTATGGTAGAAATACCAAAGTATATGCAGTGAAAGTCTGCACCTCAAAATTACTTTCCTTCTTCCATTAAAATTCTTCCTTCATTAAACACCTAAAAAAGCACAAATAAATCAACAACAACCAAACTTAATCACATTAACACCAAATTAAGCATAAAATTAACTAAAATTAGATTGACTCACTAAAATTAACTAACTTTAAATAATTTAAACAAAACCTACTAATATTTATGTCTTACTATAAGAACTAAGCTAAATTACTATCAAAATTAAGTCCAAAAAACTCTATATCAGAGAGTTATTAGCTATCAATTGAAAATTTTCCAAGCAAGCATCAACCGCATATTCTACAATCGAGGCTGAATAGATGGAGTTTGGATCAAGAAGTTCGGAACTAAACTTGGTATGGTTCCTAGTATTGTTGATCTTGTAACTTTGTACTATGACAATAATGGAGCCATTGTGCAAGCAAAGGAACTGAGGCCTCATCAACAATCCAAACATGCATTGCGGTGTTATCACCTGATCAAAGAGATCATTGGAAGAGGTAATATTAATATAGAGAGAGAACCCACGAAAGACAACTTAGTTGACCTTTTCACTAAAGTTCTATCCGAACAGAAACATGATCGCCATTTTGAGGGTTTTGGTATTAAATACATGGGCAACTGACTTCAGTGCTAGTGGGTGATTGTTAGTGTAAGCTCTACAAGGCAATCGAGTTTGTGCTTGTAAAGCACTATATTAATTAGTCATATTTCATGTTAAATACATTATGGATATTTTATATAATGTATGAGGTATTTCTTTATCCATGAGTTTATTTATAAAGAGTTATGAGAGACTTATGTAGATAAAGTCCTTGGAACATAATGGCCTTGCAAAGAAATTATAAAGGTTATAATTATGAGATTCTTAAACTTGTTCCTAAATATGTTCCTAGTCATTGTATTGTCAAGAATAAGGATATTGACAATGCTAAAAGGCTGACACATGCTAAGCCTCCTTACTTTGAAAGTAAGCAATTGATCTCATAGGTTGAAGCATGTCAGATACTTAAGGATAATATGAGGGTGCTTGTTAAAGAACAAGTTCACTGACCATGACTCACTATGAGAGTTCCATTGGTATTTCACTCAAATGTCTATGAAAATACTCTCATGTGTTAATAGTGTAAGTAATCCTTACAATTGTGATACCAGATCATCTTGTATGTGAATTGTCATGCTTTGGTTTCTCTTCTACAAGTCTGAAGGGGACTAGAGCTTAAATGTCATGACCTGGAACCTCCCTCGGGCCCATGACAACCGTCGCGATGTCCCGATTTACACTCATTACTCGGAATGCCAATCAGAACCCCGCAAGGCTTACATATCAGTTTCTTGCCTTTCTTGTGAGCAATCGTTGTTAAACATTCCGTTTTAAACAATTACCAGACGTTTCTGGCTCAAGTAAATCAAAAGACAAAATTTGTTTTAAAGGATTTATAGACAAATATTACTATTCAAAATATTGATTAAAATATCACATTTTTATATAAAACAATATTTATAGAAACACGTGTAAGTAAAATAAATTCATACATACAATAATTTACAAAGTTATAATGTACAATAATAATTACAATGACAAGTGGCCCATAAATACACCAAGTGTTGGTGATAGTAACCTACTGTCTGTGAGATAGAGGAGTCAACTGGAATCCTCGACAAAATCGGGTATCTACAAGCTACCACAGGCCTGAAATATTTATAAAAGAGGTGGGTGAGATTTTGCAATCCCAATGAGTAAACAAACATTATTATAAATATCTAAAGGCGAGTAAAATGGAGGCAAGTTTAAACGACAAATCACAAACCATTTCATAAGGTTTTCAATTTATTTCTTAAACCATAAAATATTTGTAATTTACCAAAATAGTTGTTAAGGCTTATGACTTTTATTAAAAATAAAGCTCAAGCCAAAAACTAATCCTCGGGGATACCTTGGCCTAGGCATTTAACCGAGTCCGCCAAGGTTGTTAAGATATTTACGTGTTAAACACATGTTAGTTTTAAAAACAAGTCGTTCCTTGGCATTGGCCGAGTTACACATTCACGTGGGGGTTCGACGTGAAGTGAGCTCTAACACTACCTTGGGAGTTACCGTCCTCGCCTCTACAATTGGAGTAACTATATAACCGGGTTTACCGTTCCCCTCTAATAGGTAGTCCACGAAAACCCGTCGCTGCAGTAACTAAACCAACTAACTTTAATAAAATTTTGATAGTATAACGTGGCTTTTATTTATTTACCTAGCCTGCATAGTAAAAAATAACTTGCATAAATTCCTAATGCAATTATAAAATATAGTCACATATACTCATATATCATAAGCCATTCATAGGAAAATATATTTTTTAAGACAATTGACAGCCTCCCATTTACTCAATTTCATAATCAAAAGTTTCTTATTTCAGATAATCAACACAATATATTTATTTGTCACATTTATTTCTAAAACATCAAAAGTCCCATTTTAATCTCATTTTTGTTTCATAAAATGCATGAAGAGCATTTAAAAATAAACTCTAGATAATTTACAATAATAATAGGTTTACTCACCGTTTATACAAATTAAATGCTTTCTAGGTACCCCGATCACTGTTCGTCGGATACGACTTCCTTGCCTTCACCGGAAGGCTCTCCTCCTAGACACATTGCAAAAATTACACAATTCACCACATTGATGCTACATCACTATATAATTGACTTAAATCCTATACTAATGCATGGTATGAAATGCAATAGCCTAAAATGGCTTAAATGCGGTATTAATCTATTTTTGGCACTTTACCCGATAAATTGCTAACGCGCTCCATTTTAGCTTTAAATTGTCTCATTTTCTCTCCAACATTTCTAACCACTAAATATCAGCCAATAACCTTCTAAAATCATCAAAATCAGCTCACTTTCCTCCTTGGAAAATTTGGCATAATGGGTTTCAATGGGAAAAAATTATTTCTCTAGCTTATTTTTGCTATATTACAATATAACCTAACTAAAACCACTTAATTCAATTAAAATCAACCAAAACTCAAGCTCAAAACTCATCCATGGAGGTTTGGCCAGCATGGGTGTCCATACCCACTTTCTAATTTTGCATGGAAATGAGAAAAAATGCATGGGTAGTGAAAATCACAAGGAAAATCAATGAAATTTACCTTTCTAATGCTTGATTTCTTGATTTCTCTTGATTTTCCCCATATTTTTCAGCTAGGGTTCTTATTTCTTTTCCCCCTTTTCTCTCCTGGTTTGGACGGCTTGAAGAAGATGAGAATTCTGAAATTTTGACCATTTTAAAGGCTAAAATAATATAATATTATTTTATTTATTTTTTTAATGTTTTATTAATTCCTTAAATTCTAGCCATCCATTTGTTTTCAAATTTTCACCATACACTTGCCCACATATCCATAGCTTAGATAAAATTCTCAGACTTATCCAAAGTCTTGGTGGAGTAATTTCTAAAATTTACACTTTTAACCCCATAAAAGTCAAAAATTACATTTTTGCCCCAAAAACTAAAAAATTGCCCATAAACATATTTTTCATCCCTTATACTCATGCCATTCTCCAATTTGTCAAATTTGATCTAAATTCTCTCAAAATCTCAAATTTTATCCGCGAGTGGTAAAATTACGATTTTGCCCCTGCACTCCAGAAATCACCAAAATTAAACTTTTTCCCTTCCTATCATTAAATTATACTCCAAATAGTTAATCTTGGTCAAAATTTTCACTCAATGATCAAATTATTATCTTAGGTGGTAAAATGACGATTTTGCCCCTAAACATCAAAATTTTTAATTTTTTCCCAAATGAACCCCCGAACTCCGAACAATCATTTTTAGTCATTCCTGGACTATAAAATATTAAATTTCATCCTACGATTCCTATTTGAACTAGTTCGAGGTTAAATCAACTTAAGTGTACCGTTAGGTACAATACCGGGTTTCATCTATTCTTAGGGATTTTTCTAGCGTAATAACATGTTACTCAGTGCATGTATGTCATGAAATGTGTTTATAGGGTCGGGTTTTACAATTCTACCCCCCTAAAAATAAAATTTTGATCTCAAAATTTCACTTACCAGATTCGACAAATAGATGCGGGTATTGGTTTCTCATCTGATGCCCTACTTCCCATGTCATTTCCTCCATTCGAGCACTTTTTCACAACACTTTGACCATTGAAATACTCTTGTTCCTCAATACTCGATCCTTTCGATCCAAGATACTCACAGGTTGCACCTCGTACTTCAAATCGTCATGCAACTCGATCGAAGATGCTTCAAGAATGTGAAAGGGATCTGGTACATATTTCTTAAGCATGGAGACATGGAAAACATTGTGGATCGATCTAACTCTGGAGGTAGTTCTAACTGATAAGCCACTGGTCCAATTCTCTCAATGATTCGGAATGGTCCAATATACCTCGGGTTAAGCTTTCCCCGCTTCACAAATCGAATCACACCTTTCCACGGAGAAACCTTAAGAAAACTCTATCATCGATCTCAAACTCCAAATCTTTTCTCCATTTATCTGGATAGCTCTTCTGCCTATCCTGGGCTACCTTTAGCCTCTCTCGTATAACCTTGATCTTGTCATTAGCTAGATCAATCAATTACACACTAACTAACCTTCTTTCACCCACTTCATCCCAACAAAGTGGAGTACGACATTTCCTTCCATATAAAGCTTTGTACGGTGCCATACCAATGCTAGACTAGAAGCTGTTGTTGTAAGCAAATTCCACTAACGGCAAGTGTCTATCCCAACTCCCAAGAAAATCCATGACACAAGCCCTCAACATATACTCCATAGTCTAGATAGTCTTCTCTAACTGACCATCTGTCTGTGGGTGAAAAGTAGTGCTAAATTTCAATTTGGTTCCGAGAGCTTCTTGAAATTTCGACCAAAATCAAGAAGTGAATTAAAAATCTCGGTCTGACACTATAGAAACGGGAACTCCATGTAGCCTCACAATCTCATCTATATAGAGCTGAGCCAGCTTCTCAATAGAGTGTGTACTATAGACAGCTAAAAAGTGAGCGGACTTAGTCAACTGATCTATGATCACCCAAATCGCATCCTTTCCCCTCTGTGTCCGCAACAGTCCTAAAACAAAATCCATAGTTACATGCTCCCATTTCCACTCGGGAATAGGTAAAGACTGAAGTATACCTGCTGGCTTTTGATGCTTCGCCTTAACTTGCTGACATACGAGACACTTTGCTACGAATTCTGCTACGTCTCGCTTCATACCTGGCCACCAATAATTCTCCCTGATAGTCCTATACATCTTGGTGCTTCTAGGATGTAATGCATAGGCAGATGAATGGGCTTCTTCCATGATCGCTTGTCTCAGCTGGTTTCCCTCAAGAACACAAACTCGGTCTTTAAAAATCAAGACGTTATCCTCTCTTAATCTGAATTCACTGACTCGCCCATCGGTCAATTTTTGAATTTCTTTTCTTAACTCATCATCAGACCTCTGAATGTCCTTGATCTGATTAAGTAATGAAGGTCGCACAATGAAGCTTGCCAATAAGGATCCATCCTCACCATTTCTCAACTGGACCCCAAGAGATTTCATTTCTAGTAATGCTAGAAAATAACAACTCTGAAGTGTTGCTAAAAATGATGAAGACTTACGACTTAAAGCATCAGCTACAACGTTCACCTTTCCCGGATGATAGGAAATGTTAAAACAGGAGTGGAGGTTAATCGGTTCTTTAGCTCCTAAAATCGACTTTCACACACATCGTCTCACTTAAACTGAACTCCCTTACGAGTTAGATGGGTCAAAAGAGCTGCTATTAAGGAAAACCCCTAAACAAACCTCCGATAATAACTGGCTAATCCGAGGAAACTACGAATCTCTGTCACTGTCTTAGGTTGCTCCCATTGTAAATTGCCTCTATCTTCTTGGGATCAACATATATTTCAGCTCCCGATACTACGTGTCCCAAGAATACCACTTCCTGTAACCAAAACTCACACTTCGAAAACTTTGCATACAATTGTCTTTCCCGCAAAGTTTGTAATACTATACGCAAGTGGGTAGCGTGCTCATCATTATCTCTCGAGTAAACCAGGATGTCATCAATAAACACAATAACAAACTTGTCCAAGTAAGGGTGAAACACCCTGTTCATGAGATCCATAAAAGCTGTCGGTGCGTTAGTTAACCCGAAAGCCATGATCAAGAACTCATAATGACCGTACCGAGTCCTGAACGCTGTTTTGGGTACATCCTGTTCTTTAATCCTCAATTGATGATACCCAAACCTCAGATCAACCTTAGAAAACACTATAGCTCCATGTAATTGATCGAAAAGATCATCAATCCTCGGCAATGGATACTTGTTCTTAATGGTCATTTTGTTAAGCTGTCGGTAATCTATACATAGCCGAAGTGTACCGTCTTTCTTTTTCACAAATAAAATCGATGCTCCCCACGGAGATGTACTAGGGCGTATAAAACCCTTGTCCACTAACTCTTGCAACTGTACTTTCAACTCCTTCAACTCTGTCAGAGCCATTCTATATGGAGAAATAGAGATAGGGGCAGTACTTGGAAGTAAGTCAATGGTGAATTCGATCTCACGATCGGGAGGAAGTCTTGGTAATTCATCAGGAAATATATTAGGGAACTCACTTGCTACGGGGACATTCTCTAACTTAGGTTCTTCCCTTGATATATCAATCACGTGAGCCAAGTATGCCGGATATCCCTTTCGCACCAATTTCAAAGCTTTGAGGGCCGAGATTACTCAAAACGGTAATACTCGATGCTCTCCCGTAAATACAACTTCTGCTCCCTTTGAACTCTAGAGAATCACTTATTTCTTAAAACAATCCACCTTTGCTCAATGAGTGGACAACCAATCCATACCGAAGATCAAATCAAAGTCTCGAATCTCCAAAGGAATTAAATCGCCCATAAATTCTTCTTCCCCAACTTTAATACCACAGTCTCTATAATACGTATTTCTTACTAACTGATCGCCTAGAGGAGTATGCACTATAATCTCTTCCTCTAATGGTGATAGGTTCCTATTTAAGAATGATGCAAATGATATGCTCATGTATGATCTATCGGAGCCCGAATCTATCAAAACATGTGCATCTCTATCAAACACAATCATAGTACCTGTCACTGTGCTAGGTCGAACTCGGGCTTCATCCTCAGTCACTGCAAAAACCCTGGTCGAAATCTGGGGCTACGGTCTGAAAGATGGCTGCTTTGGGGTATTACTCCCCATGCCTGACCGTATCACTGGGCCCTGTCTAGACTGTGATCCTGAAGTGTCTCTTCGCAGTATACTAGGATGAGTCGGAGGAGTAGAAATAGCTACTGTATCTCATCTCAACTGAGGACAATCTCTCTGGATATGCCCCTGTTGGTCGCATTGAAAACATCTTACAAGCTTTCTACATGACTCAACATGAAATCCTCCGTAATTACGACATTTGTCCAATCCTCCTGAAGTCCCCCTTTGATTACTCATCACTGGCCGATCAAATCTAGAAGATCTCAGTTGTGACTGTTGAGATGGAGGTCTAGTAGATGCCACAGATGCTGAGGTAATACTTCCTACAGTAGATGTCGAATCTCTACCTCTCTTTGAAGATTGACCCGGGAACGTAGGCGGATTCCTTCTCTTTGCGAACTCAGCTCGGATCCGTCTATTCTCAATGGTGAGCTTCTCGGCCCGTAAGGCCATCTGCACAACTTCCTTATACGACTCCTTGCCAGTCACTATCATATGCTCTCGTATCTCATTACGGAGTCCTTTCTCAAAGTAGTTTACCTAGTCTTGCTCCAATCTCACCAACTCAGGTACATAAGACATCAACTCGTTAAAACGAGTTTCATACTCCTCAATGGTCATGTTCCCTTGTTTCAAGCTCAGAAATTCTCTCTTTTTCTCTTTCTGATGGAAATAAGTGTAGTATTGACCATCAAACTCTCAAAGAAAATTCATCCAAGTCAGCGGTATAGGAGAGCGAGACTTTACTGAATTTCACCAAGTACGAGCTCTCTTCTCAAATAACCGTGTAGCCACCTTCAATTTCATCTCATCATCTAATCCCATATCTGCTAGTGTCTCTGATACCTGAATAACCCAATCCCTAGCTGCGGTCGCATCCAACTCACCAGTAAATGAGACGCAACCTAATTGTCTAGCTTCCTTTAATTTCTTAGAAATGGAGACGTCCGGTGTTTGGGGTGGAATAGAAAATGGTGGTACTATGGCTGTTACAGGGGAAACAACAGGTGAAACTGGACCAGCCTAAGCCTGGCCCATAAGAGCAACGAGAAAAGCTACTAATGCTTGAGCTGCCTCAGGTGACATGGCAGGTACGCCAGGAGCAGCAACAGGTGGTGGAGGAGGTACAAGAATGTCAGTAGACTCAACAGTATGAGCTACTCTAAAAGAAGACGCAGTCGACTCCTATTCTATGGAATCCGACCAACTCTGTCTGGGGCGACCTCTTCCCTTACCGGTAGATCTAGCGATAGGTGGTAGCTCACCTAGAGGAGGCATAATGATCTACAAAAGAACGAAATTGGTTTAGACGACTTAAGACTCTATATGCAACTACATGCAACTAACTAATCTTAACTGGGCCACACTGACATTGTAAATTATTTTAAAATAACTTTAAATCCAAGAGCTTTAAAAATCAAAAACTTCTTTCAACACCATAACCTTTTTAACCGAAAGCTCTGATACCAACCGAATTGTCAAGACCCGAAACCTCTTTTGGGCCCATGACAATCGTCGCGACGTCCCGATTTACACTCATTACCCGAAATGCCAATCGGAACCCCGCAAGGCTTACGTATCAGTTTCTTGCCTTCCCTGTGAGCAATCATTGTTAAACATTCCGTTTTAAACAATTACCAATCGTTTTTGACTCAAGTAAATCAAAAGACAAAATTTTTTTTAAAGGATTTATAGACAAATATTACTATTCAAAATATTGATTAAAATATAACATTTTTATATAAAACAATATTTATAGAAACACGTGTAAGTAAAATAAATTCATACATACAATAATTTACAAAGTTATAATGTACAATAATAATTACAATGACAAGTGGCCCATAAATACACCAAGTGTTGGTGATAGTAACCTACTGTCTGTGAGATAGATGGGTCAAATGGAATCCTTGACAAAATTGGGTATCTACAAGCTACCACAGGCCTAAAATATTTGGAAAAGAGGTGGGTGAGATTTTGCAATCCCAATGAGTAAACAAACATTATTATAAATATCTAAAGGCGAGTAAAATGGAGGCAAGTTTAAACGACAAATCACAAACCATTTCATAAGGTTTTCAATTTATTTCTTAAACCATAAAATATTTGTAATTTACCAAAACAGTTGTTAAGGCTTATGACTTTTATTGAAAACAGAGCTCAAGCCAAAAACTAATCCTCGAGGATACCTTGGCCGAGGCATCTAATCGAGTCCGTCAAGGTTGTTAAGATGTTTACATGTTAAACACATGTTAGTTTTAAAAACAAGTCGTTCCTTGGCGTTGGCCGAGTTACACATTCACGTGGGGGCTCGACGTGAAGTGAGCTCTAACACTACCCTGGGAGTTACCTTCCTCGCCTCTACAACCGGAGTAACTATATAACCGGGTTTACCATACCCCTCTAATAGGTAGTCCACGGAAACCCGTCACTACAGTAACTAAACCCACCAACTTTAATAAAATTTCGACAGTATAACGTGGCTTTTATTTATTTACCCAGCCTGCATAGTAAAAGACAGCTTACATAAATTCCCAATGCAATTATAAAATATAGCCACATATACTCATATATCATAAGCCATTCATAGGAAAATATATTTTTTAAGACAATTGGCAGCCTCCCATTTACTCAATTTCATAATCAAAAGTTTCTTATTTCAGATAATCAACACAATATATTTATTTGTCACATTTATTTCTAAAACATCAAAATTCCCATTTTAATCTCATTTTTGTTTCATAAAATGCATGAAGAGCATTTAAAAATAAACTTTAGATAATTTACAATAATAATAGGTTTCCTCACCGTTTGTACAAATTAAATGCTTTCTAGGTGCCCTGATCACTATTCGTCGGGTACGACTTCCTTGCCTTTACCAAAAGGCTCTCCTCCTAAACACATTGCAAAAATTATACAATTCACCACATTTATGCTAAATCACTATTAATTGACTTAAATCCTATACTAATGCATGGTATGAAATGCAATAGCCTAAAACGGCTTAAACGCGGTATTAACCTATTTTTGGCACTTTACCCTATAAATTGCTAACGCGCTCCATTTTAGCTCTAAATTGTCCCATTTTCTCTCCAACATTTCTAACCATTAAATATCAGCCAATAACCTTCTAAAATCATCAAAATCAGCTCACTTTCCTCCTTGGAAAATTTGGCATAATGGGTTTCAATGGGAGAAAATTATTTCTCTAGCTTATTTTTGCTATATTACAATATAACCTAACTAAAATCACTTAATTCAATTAAAATCAACCAAAACTCAAGCTCAAAACTCATCCATGGAGGTTTGGCCAGCATTGGTGTCCATACCCACTTTCTAATTTTGCATGGAAATGAGAAAAAATGCATGGGTAGTGAAAATCACAAGGAAAATCAATGAAATTTACCTTTTTATTGCTTAATTTCTTGATTTCTCTTGATTTTCCCCAAATTTTTCAGCTAGGGTTCTTATTTCTTTTCCCCCTTTTCTCTCCTGGTTTGGACGGCTTGAAGAAGATGAGAATTCTGGAATTTTGACCTTTTTAAAGGCTAAAATAATATAATATTATTTTATTAATTTTTTTAATGTTTTATTAATTCCTTAAATTCTAGCCATCCATTTGTTTCCAAATTTTCACTATACACTTGTCCCACATATCCATAGCTTAGATAAAATTCTCAGACTTATCCAAAGTCTTGGTGGAGTAATTTTGAAATTTACACTTTTACCCCCATAAAAGTCAAAAATTACATTTTTGCCCTGAAAACTAAAAAATTGCCCATAGACATATTTTTCATCCCTTATACTCATACCATTCTCTAATTTGTCAAATTTGATCTAAATTCTCTCAAAATCTCAAATTTTGTCCTTATATGGTAAAATTACGATTTTGCCCCTACACTCCAGAAATCACCGGAATTAAACTTTTTCCCTTCCTATCATTAAATTATACTCCAAATAGTTAATCTTGGTCAAAAATTTCACTCCATGATCAAATTATTATCTTAGGTGGCAAAATGACGATTTTACCCCTAAACATCAAAATTTTCAATTTTTTTCCAAATGAACCCTCGAACTCCGAATAATCATTTTTAGTCATTCCTGGACTATAAAATATTAAATTTCATCCTACGATTCCTATTTGAACTAATTCGAGGTTAAATCAACTCAAGTGTACCATTAGGTACAATACCGGATTTCGTCTATTCTTAGGGACTTTTCTAGTGTAATAACATGCTACTCAGTGTATGTATGTCATGACATGTGTTTATAGGGTCGGGTTTTACATTAAACATGGTGCTTTTTGATATGATATGAAGCATACGAAGATGAATGAGTAGTCTAGTAAGGATTCATCACCTCAAGTGATTTGAAAGGGACAAATCTCATTTGCTCTTGGCTTATATTGACTAAAAATCCTTAGCCAAGGCAATCTTGTAGGTCAATATAGATGTTGTATGACTAATATGGATAAGTTAGAAAGTAGTCACTAAGCTAGGCTTTCTATTGATCTGGAATATATGATGAAATGATTGAATTATATTGAGATACTGTATACTGAAGGGTTAGTCAAACCATATTGATTTTCTTAACATTTGAGTGGTCATGATGTATTGCTAAATACTGCTTATGATTTATAACTATAAATTTAAATTTAAATTCTTAGTTAAATTAATTTATATTTATTGCCAATATGCTGGGTACCTAATGGGTCACACACTTAAGGTGAATTGTCAAAATTAATTTAAGTTCAATTGGATGAGATCTAATTGATTTTATAAAGGCTTAATCTAATTAAGTATTGGGCTAAATCAAATATGATTTAATGGAGTACTAAATAAAGGCCCAATTAGCTCAATATAGTTTCTAGTCCTTGATGGATATAAAATAAGTTAATTCACTCTATGAAAGAATCCTTTAGCCGTTTCTTGAAGGTACAGAAGAGTTTTATTTTATTTTCTCATGTGTTGAGATAAGATCATAGTCAAAAAAAGAAAAATACAAGGGAGCTCAAAGTTGAGAGTTTGCTAGCACAAACTTTGGCTTAGAGATTCACACACTCTTAGTGAAGAGATTCGGCAGATTACTGTGTGGATTACCATTAGAGGCAAGAAAATTGTGCTATTATGGTTTGGTAAGTTCGAATTATTGTACGAAACTCAAAAACGAAAACCAAAGAAGGATTCCTCCAAAGAAAGTAGACATCAAATTTTCAAGAATGTCAAAAACTTTCTCTTGTGATTTTTCTATATTAGTTTCAATTAAAGTGATCCATGGCTTAAGGGATTAAAATTTTAATAATACTCCATTACGTATGATCCATCTTAGCATGGTTCGAATCCCTAACACATTGATATTGTGCTAATGGGTTACAAGCGATAAACCTCGAGGATACAACGAAGCTTAGTGATTGATTGCGTTTTGCACTGAAGAAGTCAACCCATCAAGCATTCATTGATGAAAAGCAAGATTATCTAGTCTTTTGTATAATTTTCTGCAATAAAATGACACAGAAGAAAATCTGAAGAATTTTGAAAAGAAATGAGGAAGTGTTCTTTTCGTTGTTTCTGTGTCTTTTCTATTTGAGAGGAAGGTCCTATTTATAGGCAACCAAGGTAATTTTCCAATAGACACAATTGTGTTGTTTTAGACAAATCGATTTTTGTCTGTTTTTAGCAGTTAAACCAATAAACACAATTGTGTCTTGTTTCAGACAGAATCTATTTTTGTCTGTTTCTAACAATTATTATCTGTTGACAAAATTTAAAATATTTTTCATTTTTTTGCATCTGCAAGTGCCATTATAAATAATTAAATATTAAATATAATTAATTTCAAGCCAACTTGGCCGAGAAAGCCCATCCATGGTCGATTCCCTATTAAAGTCCAATTGTAATGGACTAATACTCCTCTTTATTTAATTGAGTCATTTTCCTTTTCTTTTTCTTTGTCCCACATTCATTATTGTTGAAACTATCCAACATACTCCCCTCTCAAGCCGAAAATCCTATTCCCTTCCTTCTTCTCCACCAACTTAGCACCAAACAAGCAATTTTCTCGTTTTCTTGTCTTCTTCTCGCACAATCGACCACCACAAGTGACTTTAAAAAAAAAATTCAAAAAGATCAAATTGCGATCAGCATTATTTGCAAAGATTCAAGAAAGCAAAGATTTTTTTGGATAATGCTTTTTATTATTAGTGTGATAATTCTAAGCATTATTACAAAATTAATATTTTCAATATTTATAGGTATTATTACAAAATTAAATATTTAGTAATTTCATAATTTTAATATTTAAATAATTAGGATTAAAATATTATGCTATTTTTGTGATGTTATTATTCACTATTTCAAGGGATAAAGTTTGAAAAGTTAAAATTTTACATTAAAAAATAAAAGTTTATTCAACTTTATATTTTCATAGCTAAAGGTAACTTTGTAAATTGACACTACAATCTTAATAAAGTATTTCCAAATCAAATACTTTGATATAATCTTTTCAATAATAACATTCTTTACAATCATTACTTTTTCATATTATCAAACACTATAATATTATTTTTTTAATAATTATATATTTAGCAATTATATTACCACTAATCATATTTTTAATAAAATATCAAACACGTATATTATATCATTAGTGTTTGATCTTTTGATATATATAATATTTACTCATCATCGAATTTTTTTTATTCTTTACTTTTAAAATTTGTTTTTAAGTCCTGCTCATTAAAAACTGAAGAATCGAGTTTTTAAGTGGTGAATGAAAATGAAAAGTAACTAACAATATTAATATCTTTGCATGTGGAATTGCACGTGCGACATTGCCAGTGTCCAAGGAAGAGGATAATGAATGGAACACGTCGGAGATGGATCCAAGAGAGAGAAAACAAAAAAAAAAAGGGCTGACACAGCTGTGTCGGTATCTTCAAGACCGTGACTCCCTTTGGTCAAACACTGATTTTTCTGCAACCCAATTACCTCGTGCCAGGTTTCAAACTGTCACAGACGACAGTCAACCCTTTGACCAGGGTAATTATCTCCTACCATTGCTTTTTTAAAAGCAATATCTTTTCATACCAGAACCAATCACCTTCCTCCATGTCATCATAATGAAGCTATTACGAAAATGAAAATCTATCAAGAGTGTTTAGGTGAAATTTTTTGGGTTAAGCGTCTAAGAATTTTTTGTTAAAATCACCGAATAAAGGTTAAGATTTTAAATTCAAATCAATAAATTGATAGAGTTCAACAAGATAATAATAATATGTAAAAATTTAATCAAAACAAATATCTATGCATAAAATTTGAACAATATCTATTGGATAGTGAAAATTTCATCAAAACTTTTAATAAAGATATTTATTTAAATAAATTATCATAACATATATAAATTATTTAAAATTTTGTATATTTTCTTTGGGTAATAAGAACTTTTAATCTATTAATTCAGATTTTTAAATTTAATTTTTATCAGTTGGCCGCAAAAGATTAAAATGGCCCAAACAATAATATAGATTTAAATGGCTAATTTAAGTAGAAAAAGATCCAAAATTGAGTTAATATATAAATTGTAAATCAAAGAAGGTGGTCGCAAGTATTAAGTGTTTTCATCTTGGCGGTGGGAAAAACGCGGAAAGATGTTCAAAAGGTGGCATGACCTTTCTTTCCTCTTTCCTTAAAGTAAATCGAAAGGCGACACTGTGGTAATAGGGAAATAGAAGTGGCAGCAAAGACATGGTCGGTTTAACCTACTTTTGTTTTGAAAAAGACATGGGTGAGAATGCAATAAAAGTCAAATGTTAATAATGAGGGGGGCATCCTCATGAGACCGCCCTCTGCCTATCCAACACCAGAAAACCCTTTCCTCCCTTTGCCTGTTTCCCTATATAAACCAAGGTACCTTATCCTTCCACTGCCCTGTCAAAACGAGATAAATATACTATATATAATAATATTTATATATATTTCCTTCTACTTTCTTCCAGCCCCAAGCCTCCCCCCTAAGCTACTAACAACAAATCTTGAATACAGTCAAAAGACTACAAGGAAGAAAACCCCAAGAAGAAGAAGAAGAAACTACTGCTTCATATTCATAAACTTGTTGCACTGTAAAATCTCGTATTCCTCTTTCCCTTTTTTCTTGCTATATTCATGGCTGATAATAACCTTAGAATTGTTGTAGAAAGAAACCCCTCAGAGTCAAAACTCTCAGAGCTTAACATCAAATGTTGGCCCAAGTAAGCTTCTAATTTCCTCTCTCTCTCTCCCCTTGTCGTAATGATCCGTACATGTATTGTATATAGAGAAGTTAACTGAATATATATAGATTATAATATATGATTGAAAGGGGTCATTTTTGTTTTTGGTAAATATATATAGATGGGGTTGCTCTCCCGGAAAGTACCAGCTGAAGTTTGATGCAGAAGAGACATGTTATTTGCTGAAAGGGAAAGTGAGGGCATACCCAAAAGGGTCTTCAGAGTTTGTAGAGTTCGGTGCAGGAGATCTTGTCATCATCCCAAAAGGTCTCAGTTGCACTTGGGATGTTTCTGTTGCTGTTGATAAACACTACAAATTCGAGTCTTGTTCACCTCCTCCTTCTTCCTCCTGTCAGTAGTATCATTACTATTACTATTCTTAGCATATCACTAATTTCTTTCTTGATTTAGTTTCTTATTACTTCCACTAATTCTTTCAAATTCATTTATACTAGCTAGTTAATTCCCTTTTTTTTTGGGGGGGGTGGGGGTTGGCTTTTTGGTTATGCAATCGATGATTTTGAGAAGGAAGAAGGGTTAGAATGATGGTAAATGATGTTTCTTGGTCAAAGCAAGGGAAACAATGAGTCAATGCATGTCCCATTCAAACTAATCCTTCTTTTTAAATATGCTTAAATGTCTCCTTTGACCGGTCAATACATTGATATTTTTGTGTGTCTCATGATGAATTATAAAAGGAAAAACGTTACTGCCTACTTTAATCTTTTAGTGGAATGATATAGACACTCTTCTTTTTTGACTGATCAAAAACATCTACCTCTACTTGCAAACCCTCACCAAAATCTGCTCTCCCATATATTTATTGTCCACCTCTTTTTGGAAAAACACAGAAAAATCATATTAAATCATGTAAATAATAAGGTTATCAGAAGAGTGGGATTAGGTTTGAATAAACATCTTTAAGTTATGTTTAAAGTTAACACTCTTCTATCCCTTTGTGCTAAAATGAAAACCCCATTTGTCAATGCATGTGTCCTTTTTAAGATGGTATTATTATATAGAATTCCAATAAATTCAAAACAATACCTATGGTTTTCAAAAGAGCAATGAAAACCCACAAAGAAAATGCTACTGACAAGCTTTAATTCCAGATCTATACCACGCTATACAGTCCATTTTTTGTACCCTTTCAAGAACAAAGATAGTCTCTTTTTTTCTTTTCTTTTCCCTTTTTTTTTTTAAAAAAATTGTTGTTTTCTTCACACCTTATTATTAGAATTGCATTAATTAGCCTTTATTTTGATGTTTTCTCTGGAGGTTGATGACTGAATCACAATGCCTATTTTTTTTTCTTGATAAAGAATTTCAGTAAAGTTAAAGAGGATAATAAAAAAATTCTTCTTAATGGTTAACCATTTTTCAAAGTGAAAAACCTTTTAATTTTTGGCTGATATGTTTAATTGAGTATCACTTTTTTTTACAAGAAAGAGTATTATGAGTGAATCTAAGATCTTTACTCAAGTCGTACTCTATCCTTATCAGTTGAGCTAAATATATCCAACAAGTATCATTTTTTTTTCAAAGAAAATGAAATAAAAACAATATTGACTCCCATGCAATATATACTTATAAAATTAATAAATAATTACTACATGCGACAAACATTCACAATTGGACCTAGTTTCTTTTTTGATCAGGTGTTGGTCGACCTATAAGTTTATTAGTTTCCTTAAAAAACAAATATTTGATTTCCCTTATAATTTTAATCTATTTCTTCCATATAACTATGAATTCTAATACTATTCTTTGTTCCTTCATATGATGATCATAAATACTAAATAAATAATTAAGGTACCTGATCAACTGACTACCCTTTTTTGTTTCTTTCTTTGTTTTTTTAGCGAGAAGCACATGGCTCAATAGTCAGAGGTCTTTTTAGTTTTTTCATGCAAAAGATAAAAAGCCATTTGAGATTTCAACTCCCTTAATAAATAAGAATAAACGCTTCTAGCCATTCAATGAATGATTTTTGATGTTCGAGTACTAGACATTGGCATTGCACCATGGGGCATGGGTTGGGGCCAAGCCAGATTTATAAGAGATTATCAAAATTCTATGTTGAATTATTTAAGTTTCATTGGGTTCGTATTTTGATATTTGTTTTTTTAATTTATTTTTATAAAATCATTTTAAAAAAATTATTTTTATAAAAAAATAAAAATAAATAACAAAAAAGAAATAAAAAAATCAATTAAAGTCTAAAAGAAACCTTATTTCATGATAATTTTTCCGATCACACCAATGAATAAGTGCAAAATTACATTACATCACGGGTTGGTATATATGTCACGACTTGAGATTCAAGGCACATGAGAGGACTGGGAGGTGCGCACCAAGTGCGTGGACAAGAAATTGAGGCTCTTGGAAACCCCCTTTCCAACGAGCCATGTTGAGGAGGAAACCCCCCTTCATGTCAAGCCAGCTCGCCTAGCTTACGCACCCAGCGTGCTAGTTAACCAACCGATAGTGCCCATCAACAAGCACACTTGGCACAAAGTGGCAGAGTCGTCACTTGATTGTGGGGAGCCTCTCATGCACATTTGAATCTCTTAGTCGTTACACACCCACTGCCATTAGTCACATGTCAATCCCTTTAGGCTACCTTTTAGCTTGTAAATATTTGGGCATTACTTTCAAGCATTTTGGGTATAAAACCCCTTTTGTATGGCCTTGTGAATCTGATGTTGATTACATTCAATACAGAGACTTCCTTTATCTCACTAGTCTCTCTCTCATTTGTGTGCTTGTGTTCTAATTGGCTAAGGCTCTTTGCGTTGTGTGTTCGTGTTTAAGGTAGACTTCCATTGGTATTCAGTTATTGTGTTGCTTCAATGAGCCTTGTAGTTTTGATTGGTTTTGCTTAGATTTAAGCTGCTTGAATTTGTGCCCAAAGGGTTTCTAGGGATCAAGGTCACTCGTTGGTTAGGCTAAAGACAGTACGTGACAGTTATTATAAAAGCAAGCTTGAGGGTGTTGAAGGGATGGTGAGTGCTTCGGGCCCAGCTCACCCTACGCTACAGGTAAGGGAGACATGCGCTGTTGGAAAATGGGCAAAATCAAGCTCTAGAGGTTTGTTGTTCTCTTTTGATGGAAGGATAGCCAAGGTAAAGGTTACTGTTGGCAAGATGAGGACAAAATGGAGGAGTATGAGGGCCTTTTTGATGAGCTAGCCTCAAGGGATGAAGGTGTCACATCTTATATTTTGGAAGGATTATGACTGGTGCATGGACTTACATGGTTATAACCCATTAGGTCGAAGCAAGCCTAATCAATATTGCATGAGATAGTCATCTATCATATTCACATATATTTTCGTTTGCAGTTATGGATATGCAAATAATCCATCAAGTCCACCACATTACGGAACTTCTCAATGCAAAGTGTGGTTTCTATCACATTTTATATAAATATTCATAATGTCATAACAACTGTGGTCTGACATATATCCGGTGCCTTTATTGATATGGTTCACTCACCATAGTCTTATCATTCACATGCCCCTATATTCGGGGCTCAACATAATATCCGGAAACATTATGAATATTTATATCAAAAATTAGTTTTTCTTCAATTGTGAAAGTCTCTTATATGAAAAATAGTTAAAAGGTGACTTATATAGTTAGGTTAAAATAACTTCAATTTTGCAAATAAGCCTTCAATATTATAACACATTATAATATTGAGCCCATTACTTAATTAAACTATTTTAATTAAGTCTTTAGAAATTAAAATCAAAATTAATTTCTTTTATATTTTGCAAACAAGGCCTTATAATTATAACTATTTATAATTATGCCTAAAACTTGATTAAACTCTTTTAATTAATTTTATAGAAGTTAATTACCTAGCATGTGATCTAAGTCTAACTTAAATCATCATTCTCCCAATTTAATTCAAATGCAATCATTGTGTGTGACCCATTAGATTTCTAACATGTTGGCAATGGAATTGATTAATGACTTAATTGACTAATATAAATTTCAATTAATTAATTTACAATCAATTTCATAGACTAAGATTGACATCTAGCAATGCATCATGGCCACCAGATTGTTAGGAAAGTTAAAGGGTTCTTTGACAAACTTTCAGTGTATAGTTTATCAGTGTAATTCATTCCCTTATTATATATCTTGGAGATGATAAGACCTTAATACAGTGTCTACTCTTATTGACCTCTATATTCATTCCTGCAGTTATAGCATTAGCTTTATAGAGACTTATGAAACCTTTTCATAATCTCTATGTTACCTCGGCCAAGGACTTTAATAAGCTAATGTTAAATAAGAACTGATAGGATATGTCTTCTAAAATACTTGAGGTGATGATTCCTATCTTGACCACTCATTTGTCTTCACATGCTTCATACTATATCCAAAAGCATCTTGTTTAGGCATCCTTGGTTAGGCACCCATAAGGATGAAATTAAAGCATAGAACTCCACATATAAGACAACATGGTATCTCAAGTCTAGAGAGTATTTACATGACTGACACATGAGAAGTGTTGCATAGATACTGGAGTGCATTACTAAATGCACTTCTCATGGCAATTCAGTGAACTTACTCTCCTAGACAAGCACCTATATTCTAGTTCCAAGTATCTTTATATTTCAATCTATAAGATTGATTGCTTACTTCCAAAGTAAGGAATATAGAATATACCGGTAAGGAACATAAAATATACCAGTCTTTGAGCAACATTGATGTCCAGTCTCAATGATACATTGACCAAGAACATTGTGAGATTATACTTTAATGCATAAGAATCTCATAATTACAACCCATTACAGTTCCCTTGCAAAGCATATTAATCTCATGGACTTAATCCAATTAGACTTATAACCGATTATAATTGATGTCTTATTGATGAAGGAAAATCTCAAATCGTTTAACATGAATGATATTGTTGCATGATTGGAATCAAGCCTTAACCAATCTTAGTTGGTTGCAAGGCTCATCCCAACATCTCCCACTAGCACAAAGCCAATTGCTACTTTATCATATATGTATTCAATCCATCTAGCAATCATGTCTCCATGTAGACTCGCCTGTGCCCTTCAATGTGGTTAATTGCTTTTATCTATCTTTGTGATGTCCACGCATCACATCATGTCATATTACTATATCTAGATCCAATGAGACCCAGGTTCTGCTAGTATGGCTCCATTTTTACTTTAATAATGTTTAGGACCCTTTATTAGTTCCATGGACTAACGATCTAAATATCTTCCAATTAGAGCCTTTTTTAATAGGATGTATATGACTTTATTTTTATACACATATAATCCCTTTTTCCCTTTGGAACTATTCCAACTAAACTATGTTGTATGCATCATATGCATATGTGATATGCCATTTAGCCCTTTTTAATATTTTTTTGTTGTCATTGTTCTCCCACTCAATCCAAGATCCTTTATGAGAGTAATATTCAAACTCTTTTGAATATTCTATGATATTACACATATATATACATCTCAATGTAAGCTTGGAATCATATTAGTTTGGAATATCATAATGGGCTTTATATGTTGGAGAAATATGGACCAAATTATATCGCAATAAGAAGTTTCCTTTCTTGAACGTTCATCTTTATGTTTTGTTCTTAAGAAAGTTCCATTTTATATAAATCAATATTCAACCTTTTGATTGATTGAACATAATTCATAATTGATCAAATATCACTGCAAGAATAAACATGAAGCATGGATAATTAAATATGACATAATTATTCCAAATAATTATTCAAACTTGAAACATATAAGCTTCCACACCCAAATGCTAAAGACAAATGTTTCACTAGTCATTCCCATGGCAATAACAAAATTAATGTTTCAAAAACATCTTAATAAATTATCCAACATGTTGAGATAAATAGGAGTGTAACCATCCAATGTAGCATTTAATGCTGTAGGTAGTCCATCCATGTGGTCACCTCCTTAGCCAAGATCCTACTCATCTTTATCTTTGGTCCCTGCAATATGTCAAACATATGAGAACCAACTTTGAGATATCATATACCTTTAATATATAAAGTAGAATTATTTAGCAAATTGTACCTGAATCAGAAACTTCAATAAGCTTTTTTTTCTTGTTCACAGTAGCTAGGTACTCTTTGCAATTCCTCCTCTAATGCCCAAATTTGCCATAATGATGGCAAATATCCTTTTCTTTGTCCTTTTTGACACCTCCCTTAGACTTCAATGCCTTCTCATTTTGCTTTTACCTTTTTCCCCTTTTGGGCTTTCTTCTTCTATTGCTTCGTATGAGCCTTTGAAGAAGAAACAAGAAGTAGTGATCCTTTATCTTTCTTGATGGACCTCTCTGCTGTGTCCAACATATTCAGAAATTTGGGAGAGTAGCTTCCAATCAATTGATACGGAAGTTCAACACGAATTATCTGAAACTGTCAAGAAAAGATTGTAAAACTAAGTCTATTCTTAGCTTATGATCCATCGCTAATCCCAATTGTCCAAGTCTCTTAATGAGTCCAATCATTTTCAGCACATGGGGTTTAACAGAATTGCTTTTTGCCATCTTGTATCGAAATAGTTCCTTAGAGATCTCATATCTCTTAATGCGCCCCTTCTTATCGAACAATTCTTTAAGGTGATGAATCATGGATTGGACATCCATGTGCTCATGTTGCTTTTGGTGCTCAGGGATCATACTGGCTAACATCACGCATGCTACTTGCTCATCGTCATCCTTATGATGTTGATATGTTTCCCACTCCTCAGCACTAGCATCATCAGTAGGGATTGGTGGAATAGGAGTGTCAAGGACATAGGATTTCTTCTTCTGCTTCAAGACAATCTTAAGGTTCTGAAACTAGTCGAGGAAGTTTGGTCCAGTAAGTTTATTTGCACCCAAGATGCTTCGCAGTGACAAATTATTAGCCATGTATATAAATTATGCCTAAATAGATAAAATAAAGCAATAAGTAAATATTATGCATAAACTATTTAAAACAAGGTTTTGAAAATTTAAATAGTTCTCCCACTATTTTCTACAAGATGATAACCCTTAAAGTCATTTAGAAAAATCTATTTTAAGATCTTTCTAGTGGGCTAGGACCCCGTTCAACATACCGTAACCTTGAGTGTGCTCAACAAGCAATGATATGTCTAATTGGGTAGATAATTTATCAATCACATCTCTTATTTGACTCCTAGATTTAATTAGGTGACAACTCATTATCTAAGTATATAACATATACTTGCCTAAATATAGCTTACAGTTTCCATAATAATCAAGTTTCCAAGCATTTGGATTTTATCAAAATAGTTAAGACTCATCAATAGCTCAAACATACTCGTGTAAAAGTGTGGCCTTGAGTGTGCGCAACAAGCCTTCGATTAAAAGAGCAGTCAGGTTATCTTGCTATATGGTGGAAGGCAACTTAGTCATGTATAGCATGTGACTCAATATTTTCATGAGGGATTTTGTTTTACAAATATATTAACGTCTCATTTTGCATGCATAGCATTTATTAAATAGCATAAAATAAATCTATCACATACTTACTATTTTGCATTGCATAGCATTTATTAAATCTCATAAAATAAATCTATTACATGCAAATTACATGAGATAAATATAGACTTCAGTTATAGCACAATCAGATTGGGCCTAAGTCAATAAATATCTATAAACATTAATCAATATGAATATACAAAAATTTAAAACAGTCTTATTCGAATTGTTATTCATATGAGGTATTTGAGATTAGCAAATTTTTTTTATTTGAATTTCACTAATTTCAAATTTTTTGGGTTTGCATATTTTGTTTTTAATTCTAACATTAGAGAATTTTACTAATCAAAATTAATAATTCTTTAACTCCTAATTTCATTAGGATTAGAATTAAAATTTTATTACAAATTACAAATTAAAATAATTTTAATTTGTGTTCTTAAACATTTTACACAACCTATTATTAATCTCATTTAATTAAAGATTGAATGTCTATTATTATTACCTAATCCTTTTAGGAAATATCTTAGACAATTTAATATTTAAATTTAATGTCAAATTAGAATTATCTTCTTGTAAAAAGTCAATTCAAAACCAAATTTACCTATAAGTATTTAGACTTAAATTAATGTTGTCTTAAATTATTTAAATTTTGACACCTTTAAATTAAGGAATCACATTCTATAATTTATTAACTATATTATCAATTTTTATTTAACATATTTCATAAATATTTAATTATCTAAAGAAGATATTTTAACTTCCATAATTTTAGAAATCACATTTCTTTATTTGTTAATGTTAATGCATCATCTTTGACATAATTTTAGAATCATATTCCTTAAATTGAATGTTTCAAAAAATCAGCATAATTATGGAACTAATTCCATAACTTATCCTGGGCCAATTAAGTAATTTAATTGATCATTTGTTGGTGTAAAATTTGAACAAATTCTATGTCTTAACCAAGACAGTGTCCTGTTGCAGAAAGTAGCAGACATGTCTTAATTACATGGCATTATGGTGGTGTATCTTTAGGAATTTAATCCCAATAAAATTTATCCTTATAGATAACTCATGGAACTATTTCAGAATAAATTTTCAGCATTTTAGGAGGTGATTTGCCATTCCAAAAATTCAAAAACCGTGACCTTTATCTGCAGGTGGCAAAATCCATTTTTGAGTACTTTTGAAATTCTTTGTGACTAAAACTTAGGAACTTAATTCCTAATAAAATTTATCTTGAGAGATAACTAATGAAACCATTTCATAATATTTTTTCAGGATTTTAGGAGACGTTTTGGGCTGTTAAAAAAAATTCAAAACCATGGCCTTTAGCTGTAAAGGCAGTTTCAGTTTTGTCTTCCTTTTGAAGCTATTTGGTGGCATAAAATCAGGAATTTAATTCTCAATTGAACTTTCCTTAATAGAAAACTTATGGACCAATTCCATACTAATTTTCCAAGATTTTAGGAAATGTTTTTGGCTGTCAAAAAATTCAAAAACCGTGGCTTGCTATTGTAAAGGCAGCAACGGTTTTGACTCCACCAACTTAGTTTTATGAAGGCTTAATTCTAGGGATTTAAATCCTTAAAATTCTTGGCAACAATTTGGATAATTTATGGAACCTTTCTATAAAAAAATCCTCAGACAATTAGTGCAACTAATTGATCAAATTTAGGCCTTTCTTTGTTGCCAATGCAAATAAAATCGTGATTGTCACTACTACAAATAGTAGCTCTTTTAGCCATGTTTTAGTAGCTTTACCTCCACCATCAGCCACACATAATCACCCATCTTGGAACATTTCCGATTTGTATTGATCCCTTAATTTTTCTGCATTTTATGGGAGACTTAAACCTCACTTTTCTAGCTGAAAATGGACCAATACCATGGTGGCACAGAATCAGATTCTGCCATTTAAATCACACTATAATGTCAGGAGATTGTTTTTTTTGTTAATTTAAGACAACTCTTGTCTTTCACCATTGTCACAACCCGGTACTCCCCTCAAGTCCGTGACAACCGCAACGGTGTCTTGATAGACACTCATTACCCGGAATGCCAACCGGAACCCCGCAAGGCTTTAATATCAGTTTCTCATTTCCCCTGTGAGTAACCATTGCCAAATATCACGTTCTAAAAGATTTTAAACTATTTCCAACTTAAAACAATAAAAAAATAATTTTCGTCTCACAAGGGTATTTTAGTCATTTTTTCTTGAAAATTTCGAAACTAGCTAATAATGTAGTATACGGGTGCAAAACAAATATTTCATAATCAAAAATAAATTTGGATGTCTAAAACATTCGTTTAAAATGAAATTATGACTATTAGAATAAAATAAAAATATTAAATAAAATATTCAATTTTCTCATAAAACAATATTTTTAAAACACTGCATAAATAATTTTTATAGCGTAAAAGCAAAATAAATTCATATATATCGTAATACAGTAAGCCGAAGCATTTAATTTAATTTACAATAACAAGTAGGCCCTCGAATAACCAAAAGTAAGAAAGATTGTGAACCTACAGTTTGGAAGATGAAAATCCAATAGTGGTCCTCGATGAAATCAGTTATCTATAGACTATTCGGAGCCTGAAATGGGTGGAAAGGAGGGTGGTGAGATTATATAATCCCAGTGAGTAAATAAATACCATCTAAAAAATCTAAAGCTAAGTAAATGGAGACAGATAACATAGTTTAACATATTGTAATTCATCACCTTTCAACTTGTTTCAACCAAATGAAATCAATTCATATAAATCGAGCAATCAACAAGGCTTATGAATTTCTTAAAAGCTTTGGCTCGTGCCAAAATCATTCTCATACCCAGTTATCAAGGATACCTTGATCGAGGGTTATCTCAACCGAGTCCGCTAAGGCTGTTAAAAAGATATGTACGCATAAATCATATTTTTATTTTGAAAACATAGCCGTTCCTTGGGGTTGGTTGAGTTCACCCTCACATGGTGGTTTGGCGTGAAGTGAACTCTAAAAGTTATACCTCGGGAGTTACCTTACTCGCCTTTCTAACCAAGGTAAAATATAATGGGATTCTGTGCCCCTCTAATAGGCTGGTCCACAAAAAACTCACCCACTGCAGCAAGTTAAACCCACTATATAATAAAATTTGCAATAGCATGACATGACAATTATTTTATTTTATTTTACAGCCTTTCAAGGCAAATCAACAATTTATACATTTCCAACACATTTATCAAATCAACCATTCATGCCAATATTGCCATCAGCCAATCAATTAGAATCATGAATTTACAACACACAAAAACTGTCTCGACCTGAAACTCCTATCGGGCCAGTGACAACAGCCGAGACGTCCCGATAGACACTCATTATCTTGAATGCCGATTAAAACTCTGCAACGCTTAGCATCAGCTTTCACATCTCCCCGGTGAGTGACACTTATTGTCACGACTCGAAACCTCCCTCAGGCCCATGACAATCACCGCAACGTCCCTGATTGACACTCATTATCCGGAATGCCAACCGGAACCTCGCAAGGCTTACATATCAGTTTCTTTCCTTTCCTGTGAGCAATCGTTGTTAAATATCTAGTGTTTAGAGAATATACACTATTTTAGATAAAAAACAATCAAAATAAAATTTTCGCCACACAGGGGTATTTTGGTCATTTTTTTCTCAAAAATTTTGAAACTGGCTAAAACGTAATATACAAGTACAAAACACATAATTCATATTCAAAATGAGTTTAAAAGTCTAAAATCTTCATTTAAAACGAAATTACGGTTATTTGAATATAATAAGAAAATAAAAGAAATATTAAGGAAAATATTCTATTTTCTTATAAAACAATATTTATAGAGTTATACGTGAATAATTTTTTTATAGCGTAAAAGCTAAATAAATTTATACATACTGAAATACAATAAGCCAAAATATTTAATTTAATTTACAATAACAAGAGGGCCCCCGAATAAACAAAAGTAAAGAGGACTGTGAACCTACGGTTTGGAAAATGCAGATCCAATGGTAGTCCTCGATGAGATAAGTTATCTACAGTCTATACTGAACCTGAAATGGGTGGAAAGGAGGGTGGTGAGATTATAAAATCCCAATGAGTAAACAAACATTATCATAAATATATAAAGGCGAGTAAAATGGAGGCAAGTTTAAACAACAAATTTCAACCCATTTCATAATGTTTTCAATTTGTTTCTTAAACCATAAAATATTTGTAATTTACCAAAACAGTTGTTAAGGCTTATGTCTTTTATTAAAACAAGGCTCAAGCCAAAACTAATCCTCGGGGATACATTGGCCGAGGCATCTAACCGAGTCCGCCAAGGGTGTTAAAATATTCACACGTGAAACACATTTTTATTTTTAAAAACCAGCCGTTCCTTGGCGTTGGCCGAGTTACACATTCACGTGGGGGTTCGACGTGAAGTGAGCTCTAATACTACCCCGGGAGTTACCCTCCTCGCCTCTACAACCGGAGTAACTATATAACTGGGTTTACCGTGCCCCTCTAATAGGCAGTCCACGAAAACCCGTCACTGCAGTGACTAACCCACCAATTTTAATAAAATTTCGACAGTATAACGTGGCTTTTATTTATTTATCCAGCCTGCATAGTAAAACAACTTACATAAATTTCCCAATGCATTCACAAAATATAGCCACATATACTCATTTCTCATAAGCCATTCCTAGGAAAATATATATTTTTCAAGTCAATTTGTAGCCTCCAATTACTCAATTTCATAATCAATACAATATATTTTTATTTGTCACATTTATTCCTAAAACATCAAAAATCTCGTTTTAATCTCGTTTTCATTTCATAAAATACATAAAGGGCATTTAAAAATAAACTCTAGATAATTTACAATAATAATAAGTTTACTCACCGTTTGTACAAACTAAAAGCTTTCTAAGCGCCCCGATCACTACTCGTCGGGTACGACTTCTTTGCCTTTTTCGGAAGGCTCTCCTCCTAGACACATTACAAAAATTTACACAATTCATCACATTGATGCTAAATCACTATATAATTAACTTAAATCCTATACTAATGCATGGTATGAAATGCAATAGCCTAAAACGGCTTAAACGCGGTATTAACCTATTTTTGGCACTTTGCCCGATAAATTGCTAACGCGCTCCATTTTAGCTCTAAATCATCCCATTCTCTCTCCAACATTTCTAACCATTAAATATCAGCCAATAACCTTCTAAAAACAACAAAATCAGCTCACTCCCTTCCTTGGAAAATTCGGCCAAAAATGGGACATTAACTCGGTTAATTTTTTACTTTGTTTTTCTATCAGGTTTAATCGTTTTTCATCATTTTCTCTTCATTTCCCTTAGAATAAAATCAATTCATCATCATTGTACAGCATTGAGCATCCAGCCAAGAGTGGGTATTGTGAAAATTTAATGATTTCTTGCCCAATTTAATTTCTAAACACATTTAACTAACTAAAACTATCAATTTAACTAAAAATCAAAACCTAAAAATTTCAATTTCTCTCCCCTAGAATTTCGTCCAGACCTTGATATCACTTTTTGATCTCTCTCCTCAAGCATGCTAAATGGAAATAAAGGCATAGGAAAGGTAGAAATCAAGCTAAAATAGAAAAATCTTACCGTTAGACGCGTAAACGGTCGAAAACCGCGAATTTCCCTTTGAATTTTCTTGTTTCTCTTTGGTTTTTCTTCTTTTCTTCCTTTCCTCTCTATTTCCTCTCTTGTTCTTCCTTATGGCCGGCCAGCACTTAAAATTTGGGTTTAAATGGGCTGACTTTTCATTAAAATAATATTATATCATTAAAAAAATGCCACATGTCACTTTCCCATTGGCCCATTTTTAAAATTTCATCCATTTGTTTCCAAATTTTCACCATACACTTGTCTCATATATTCATAACTTATATAAAATTCTCAGACACATCCAAAGTCTCGGTGGAGTAATTTTTGAAATTTACACTTTTACCCCCGTAAAAGTCAAAAATTACATTTTTACCCCAAAAATTGAAAAATTGCCCATAGACATATTTTTCATCCCTTATACTCATACCATTCTCCAATTTGTCAAATTTGATCTAAATTCTCTCAAAATGTCAAATTTTGTCCGTGGGTGGCAAAATTACGATTTTGTCCCTACACTCCAAAAATCACCAGAATTAAACTTTTTCACTTCCTATCATTAAATTATACTCCAAATAGTTAATCTTGGTCAAAAATTTCACTCCATGATCAATTTATTATCTTAGGTGGCAAAATGACGATTTTGCCCTCGAATATCAAAATTTCTAATTTTACCCCAAATGAACCCTCGAATTCCGAACAATCATTTTTAGTCATTCCTGGACTATAAAATATTAAATTTCATCCTACAATTTCTATTTGAACTAGTTCGAGGTTAAATCCATTTAAGTGTACCGTTAGGTACAATATCGGGTTTCGTCTATTCTTAGGTGCTTTTCTAGCGTAATAGCATGCTACTCAATGCATGTATGTCATGACATGTATTTATAGGGTCGGGTTTTACAGTTATTAAATCTCGCATTTCAAGAAATCATAAGTCGTTTTCAAATCAAAATAATAAAATATTATTTTTTAGCTCACAAGGGTATTTTTGTCATTTTCTTCAAAAATACCGAAACCGACCAAAAACATGGTGTAAAAGCTAAATATGTTCATACATACTTTAAATCAGATAACTGAAGTATAAAATTACTTTTACAATGACACGTGGGCCCCCAACTGACCAAGAAGGTGTAGGGCTACGAACCCTTACTTTCTAGAATGCAACTCCAAGATTAATTCTCGGCTTAATCAACTATCAACAAACTGTCTTGAGCCTGAAAAATGGATAGGAAGAGGGGTGAGATTACATAATCTTAGTGAGTAAACAATTACCATCAAAAGCATCTAAAGCAGAGTAGATGGAGACAATATAAAAACGTTATATCTCAATAATGTTCATAACGCAAAATTTGTTTCAATCTATACCAAACAATTTATTTTCATCAAAATTTCTCGGGCTTATGAATTTCTTAAACTTGGCCCTTGCCATAATCATTCTCGCGGGTACCTTCGTCAAGGTATCTCGCTGAGACTGCCAAGGCTGTTAAATGTCCCATACCCATAAACATGTTTTCGCATATGACACACAATCGTTCCTTGGCATTGGCTGAGTCTCACTCTCACGTGGTGGCCCGAACGTGAGGTGCACTCAAATCTTACCTCAGGAGATACTTCATCCAACATCTCCCCCCAAAGGTAAATATATAATTGGGTTACCGTGCCCCTCTCATAAGAAGTCTATGGAAACCCCCATCACTGCAATGACCGTTTAATATACCACCAGACCCATAAAATTTTCAGTAGCATAATATGGCGAATAAAATGTAATCCAGTCTACCGAGACCAGTCCAAAAATGTTCATATATTTCATGTCAACCCCAAAAATTTAGCCATCATGCTACCATAGTGTCATAAGCCACAATTTCAATAATATATAAAATCATAAATTTCAACACAATCTCCATATACTCAATTTTCCCAAAACAATATTTGATTTGAAAACTAATATAAATCTCATTTTTTATAAAAAAATATTTTAATTGGAAAACATAATATTTTATAATTTAAATTCACCATTCAATAAAAGCATCAAACACGTATAATTACTCTAGATATTTAAGACGATAAATTATCCACTCACAGTATTAGGAGTAGAAATACTCCTATTTTCAGTCCGCGGGTACAGTCCTTTACCCGTATCCAATGGCTCACCACCTAGCCATAATCCATGACACATATTCCAATTAAATTGTGTCTAACAGTCATAAGCTATTTTAGGCTCAATATATATGCGTGATATGAAATGAAAAATGCACGGGTAGCCATCTAGACCCGGTATTGGCCTAAGTCGATTTTTCATCCGATAAATTGGCCAATGCGTCCAATTTCACTCCAACTTGCTCCATTTCTTTTCCAATCCCTCAATTCACCAAACACAAACTAATTAACACACAATTAGGTAAAATTTATCTTCACTTTTTTTCTTGGAACTTTCGGCCAACAATGGTACACTAACTCCGTGATTTTTTCTACTTAATTTTCTCTCCATAATTCATTAATTCCGATACCAAAAACTAGTATTTCTTAATCAAATCACCTAGAATAACATCCCATTCTTCCTCATTATTCACTTAGAGAATTTGACTATTGATGGACACCAAACCTTTGGTGGTTTTCTTCACTTGTTTTTCATGCTACACATCATTAATCACCTAAAAACACTAACATACCTAAAAATCAAACCAATCGAAGATCATTCACTCTCCATACCCATTTTGACCAGCCATGAATTCACTATGAAAGCATGCTTTTCAACCATGGAAATTAAAAAAAAATGCATGGGTAAGGTAAATCATTAGCAAAATCAAAGAAATTTTACCTTTGCTTGATCAAATCCTTGAATTCCAACACTTTCTCTTTGATTTTTCCCACCTAGGGTTTGTTCTTCCTTGGTTTCTCTTCTCTTCTGGTTTGGCCGACCACTATGGGAGAAATAGACTGATTTTTATGCCTTTTTATAAAGAAACAATAAAATAATAAAAGCATGACACATGACATTTCTTTATTGGTTCAAATTTTAAATATTTGACTTTTAATTCTTTAATTCTCCACCACACATTTCTCATGTTTATCCATTTTCATGATGAATAAAATCCTTTGGTCTTGACAAGTGTTTGGGGTAAAAATTTACTATTTTGCCCTCGGGATGACAACATTACCATTTCGCCCCTATACTTCAAATTATACCGAAATTAAAATTTTTCACTTCTAAACCTCAAATCACACTCCAATACTCAAATCATACTCCAATAAGTCAAATGGAGCCAAAAATATCTTTTCTAAAAATTCCCATTTTGTCCCTAGGTGGCAAATGACCATTTTACCCCTAGATAGTGAAAATTTCGGTTTGACTCCAAATTGATTCTTGAACTCCGAATTACCATTTTAAGTCATCCCTGGACTGTGAAACTCTTAATTTCACCTTAAAATTCCTATTTGAACTAGTTCGAGGCTTAATCGACTTAATGGTACCATTAGGGGCAATATCGTCTTTTAACGATTCCTCGAACTTCCTAAATATGCAAACTTTCTATTAAGCATGTAAATGACGTCGTAATTATTTTATAGAATAGGGTTTGACAAAAACAGTCTCCAATTACTCTATTTTCAAACCATCATTCAATTTCAAGACAATTTATAAAATCATTTTATTTAAACACATTTTGTTTATAAAATCAAACAATTAATCATTTAATTCATTTTCCATAAAATTCACAAAATCGAATAAAACATACTTTAGATAATTAAGATGATAGTAAGGTTACTCACCTCACAATAGCGGGATTACTACGTCGCTATTGATTCGTATGCGTGTATAATTATTCCTAATTGCTAGTCACATACTTCGTTCGACACGATTTCACAACAACTTTCCTAGCAACAATTTAAACCCAATACACTTAGTGTATCAATTCCACTTTTCTCTCTCATTCTATCATAAGTCCACATTATTTCTCCTCATTTCTTTCAATATTTTACCATTCAACTTAACACTCTCAACCAAATTATGCATATAAATTCCTCCGACATTAACAATTCTTCACAACGAATCATTTAAAATTTCTTAACTTCATTTGAGCACTATTCATAAATTTCACATTTTCTTCTTTACTTTAGTCCTATGACACCTCCTAATAAAATTTTTAAATATTGCATTAAAGTAATTTAAATTTAATTCATATCACTAATAATGAAAAATTTAATTAAACAAATGGCTAGCTTAAAATAATACAACTTCATAATAGGCCAAATAAAAGCAAAGAAAATTTTCTTTACCTATTTGGACTAGGATAGTCTAACTCCAAATTTTTCCACCTTTATTCTCTCTTGGGCTTTTCATCCTTTATGGCTATTGGGCCCTTTTTATGATCTCTCCCCAACTTCTTTTTATTGGGCCATGCCCACTCTTTCTTTTTCTTTTTCTTTTCTTTTCTTTTCTTTTCTCATTTTTCTTTCTTTCACCGTTCAGCCATACCTTGCTTGTCTTTCTTTTTCTTTTCTCACATGCACAAGCTGTGTCAAGCCTGACTCTATAAAATACTTGCCATGTCATTCATGTGATTGACAATATGCTTGCATATTAAGAAAGCCCCAAAAAATCGTAAAGAGTCGGTAGTGTACTTAATAGTACAACTAAGTTGAATTAAACCTCGAACTAGTCTAAATAGAGATCTTAAGATGAAATTGAGAATTTTAAATTCCTAGAAAAACTTAAAATGGTGATTCGAAGTACGAGGATCAATTTGGAGTCAAATTAGAATTTTCATGATATAGGGGTAAAATAGTTATTTTGCCACCCGAGGTTAAGATGTGAATGTTGGAAGAAGTTTTTGATCAAGAATGACTATTTAGAACATAATTTGAGTTTGAGAAGTGAAAAATTTTAATTTTGAAAATTTTTCGAGCATAGGGGTAAAATAGTCATTTTGCCATCTTAGGGGCAAAATTGTAATTTTACACCACCTAACATTTATCCAGCACATGGATTTTACCCAATATTATCATGGATAATTGAGGAAATTTAAGTGGTGAAGAGGATTGCTTAATGGGTAAGTATGACACATGGACCAATGGAATGGTGACATGTGTTTAAGTTTATATCCATTTATTATTTAGCTTTAAATTAACATAAAATCAGCCTATTTCTCTTCATATGGCCGACCAAAACAAGAACCAAAGGAAGAACAAAGAAAGAAAAGAAAGAACACAAACCCTAGGTGGGAAAATTGAAGAAAAAGTGTGGGATTTTAAAGGATTAAGCTAATAAAGGTAAAATTTTGTGATTTTATCTTGAGATTTACACTACCCATGCTTTCTTTTTCATTTTCCATGCTTAGAACTCAAGTTTGCATGATGAACCCATGCTGGCCAAATTTGAGGAGAGGTTTTGAGCATTGATTTTGCTAGATTTCAAGCTAATTAAGTGTCTTTGGTTGTTTGGTAATGGAAAGTATGAAATTTTAGCAAGGAATCACTTTGTTCTTCACAAACCCATAAGAGGTCGAATTTTCTAGGAAGGATATTGAGGCTGAAATTGATGATATTTCATGATATTTTTGTGGTATTTAATGATTGGTGAGGCTAGAAATTTAATGAAAAATTTTGGCATGAAAATCTGAATTTTTACCTAATGTATAGACATGTGCAATTTATGGTTCGGACTGATAAATTGAATCATATTCATAGTCATTGAGGTATTTTAAGTATAATTGGAGTGTAGAAAGTGAAAGAAATCGATTTGGAGTTAAATTGGAGGTTTTAGCCAATTATACCAAGAATAGTGCGAATTAGGTCGAATACCGTATTAAAATGGCTATTCGGACAATTTGCATCACATTTCGTGCATTCAAATAGATTTATAGAGCCTGAAATAGTTTATGATAAATTGACATAAATTATTGAAATTCGTGTCACGTATGATATATAGGTGGTGAATCCTCCGCTAAGGGCAAAGAAATCATACCCGAGGATCGATAGTCAAAGTACTTTAGAAATTCAACTCCCGAAATAGTGAGTAACCTTATCATCATTTTAATTATCTAAAGTGGTCTTTTTATTTGATTTTGTGAAATTTATGGAAAATGAGTTTAAATGGTTAATTTTTAGGTTTTATAAACAAAATGTGTTTAAATAAAATGATTTTATAAATTGTCTTAAAATTGAATGATGGCTTTGAAAATAGAGTAACTAAAGACCACTTGATGCGTTGTAATTTATGATTCTAATTGATGGCTTATGATAATGTGTTGGCATGACTGGCTGGAATTATGATTTGTGAACTGTATGAATTGTTCAGTTTTACATTTACAGGCTGGGTAGTATAATATTAGTCATGTCATGCTGTCAAAATTTTATTGTATGGTGGGATTAGCTTGCTGCAGTGAGCGGGTTCTGTGGACCAATCTTTTTGAAGGGCACGGAATCTAGTTATATATGTACCTCGGTCGGAGAGGCACGTAGGGTATCTCTTGAGGTATGGTTAGAGTTCATGTCACGCCGAACCACTTCGTGATGATGAACTCCGCTAACGCCAAGGAACGGTTGTGTTTTTAAAATAAAGACATGTTTACGTGTATACGAATTTTTTAATAGCCTTGGTGGACTCGGTTAAATGCCTCAACCAAGGTATTCCCGAGAATGATTTTGGCAGGAGCCAAGCTTTTATGATACTCATAAGCCATGTTGATTACTTAAATGAAATGAATATTTATGTTATGAATTACATATTGAGATGGAATATTTTAATCGTCTCCATTTACTTGTCTTTAGATATTTTGAATGGTGTTTGTTTACTCCCTAGGATTATATAATCTCACCACTCTCATTTCCACCCATTTCAGGCTCAAAATAGGCTGTAGATAACTGTTTTTCATCGAGGGCTACCATTGGAGTTGCATCCTCCAAACTATAGGTTTACAGTCTTTTCTTATTTTTGGTTATTCGGGGGCTCATTGGTTATTATAAATTAAGTTAAATACTCTGGCTTACTATATTACAGTATGTATGAATTTATTTAGCTTTTACGCTACGAAAATTATTTACCGGTAACTTTATAAATATTGTTTTATAAGAAAATAGAATATTTTATTGAATATTTTTATTATATTGAAATAATCATAATTTCATTTTAAATGAAAGTTTTAAATGTTTAAACTTATTTTTTATTATGAATTACGTGTTTTGTACTCGCTTACTACATTTTTAGCGAATTTCGAGACCTTAAAGGAAAAATGATCAAAATGCTCTTATGAGGAAAATTTTATTTTTCTATTGTTTTGAATTGGAAATAGTTTATAATCTCTCAAAACATGATTTTAGTAACTAATACTCATAGGGGAAACGAGAAAAACTGATGTTAAGCTTTGCGAGGTTTCGATTGACATTTTGGGTAATAAATGTCTATCGGGACGTCGCAACGGTTGTCACGGGGTCGATGGGAGTTCCGGGTCGTGACAATTTGATTAGTATAAGAGCTTTTGGTTTCAAAGTTGTTTTAAAAATTTACAGTGTTAGTGTGGCCCCGGGTTAAGTTAGGTTAGGTTGAATAGGATGCATGCATTTGCATATAGAGCTTGAGGTTGCCTAAACTTGTTTGTTTCCTCTTATAAATTAACATGCCTCCTCGACGCGAACACCCACCTCTCACTAGATCAGCTAGGAGGGGAAGAGGTCGTTCCCAACGCCGTCAGCTAGATGCAGTAGAGGAGGAATCAGCTGCGTCCACCATTAGGGCAACACCTACTGTTGAACGGGCCGAGATTCCTCCACATTCTCCACATTCTCCACATTTTTCACATCGTCCGCCACTTACTAATATTCTTGCCATGTCTCTTGAGGTAGTCCAGGCATTGACAGCCTTCTTTACCGCTATTGCTGGCCAGGCTCAAGTTGGTCAGGCTCCTTCTATAGTACCACCAGTTGCTCCTTCAGTACCACCACCCCCACCTCCAGTTCCACCGCCAGTACAAGATGTATCCATTGCTAAGAAGTGGAAGGAAGCTAGACAACTGAGTTACGTTTCTTTTACGGGTGATTTGGATGCAACAGTAGCCAAAGATTGGATTAATCAGATTTTGGAGACACTCTTTGATATGAGGTTGGATGATGACATGAAGTTGATGGTGGCCATGAGATTACTAGAGAAGAAAGCCCGTACATGGTGGAATTCAGTAAAATCTCGTTCCACTACTCCTCTGACCTGGTTAGACTTTCTAAGAGAATTCCATGGTCAGTATTTCACTTATTTCCATTAGAAAGAAAAAAAGAGGAAATTTTTGAGTTTGAAACAGGAAACTTAACGGTAGAGGAGTACGAGACTCGTTTTAACGAGCTGATGTTATATGTGTCGGATCTGGTGAAATCTGAGCAGGATCAAGCCAATTATTTTGAGGAAGGGCTCCGTAATGAGATTAGAGAGCATATGACAGTGACTGGTAGGGAGCCATATAAGGAAGTGGTACAGATGGCTTTAAGGACCAAGAAGCTTACAAATGAAAATAGGAGAATGCGAGCTGAGTTTGCAAAAAGGAGAAATTCGAGTGTATCTTTCAGTCAGCCACCTAAAAAGGGCAAAGACTTATCTGCTTCGAGGAGTACTACCTCTATTTCAGTGACATATCCTCGACCTTCATTTTCACAAACACAACAGAGGCCTCTAAGATTCAGTAGATCTACGATGACTTATTCTAAGAAGAGTTTCGGAGGTTCTGATAGATGGAAGAAGTGTGAGAAGAATCATGTTGGGTAGTGTAGGGGACCAGTACGATGTTATCATTGTGATCAGCTGGGTCACATTAAGAGTGAGTGCCCACAGCTAGGACGGGTTACTGCAATTACTCCATCTCCACCAGCTCGTACGGATATGCAGAGGAGAGATCCTTTTGGGTTACCATTAAGGCAAGGAGTGGCTATATAGTCTGGTGTAGAAAGTAACACCCCAACATATCCACCTTCGAGACCACAGACTCGTACTTCCACAAGAGTTTTCGTTGTGACGGAAGTGAGGCACGGGTTCGACTTGGAGCAGTGACAGGTACTATGTCTTTATTTGATAAAGATGCTTATGTTTTGATAGATTCTGGCTCAAATAGGTCTTATGTGAGTATGGCATTTGCATCAATTGCTGATAGAAACCTGTCACCATTAGAGGAAGAAATTGTAGTTTACACCTCTTTAGGAGAGAAGTTAGTTAGAAATAGTTGTTACAGAGATTGTGGAGTAATAGTTAGTGAGGAAGAATTTAGGGGTGACTTGATTCCTCTAGAAATCTAAGATTTTGATTTGATATTGGGTATGGACTGGTTAACTGCACATCGGGCCAATGAAGATTGTTTCGAGAAAGAAGTTGTTCTTCGAAATTCGGAGGGAACAAAGATTGTTTTTACAAGAAAACGTCAAGTATTACCGTCTTGTGTAATCTCGGCCATTAAAGCTTTGAAACTAGTACAGAAAAGGTATCCTACTTATTTGGCTCACGTGATCGATACTTCAAAAGTGGAACCTAAATTAGAGGATGTCCCAATAGTTAGTGAGTTTCCTGATGTATTTCCCTACGAATTATCGGGACTACTTCCTGAACGAGAGCTTGAGTTCCCTATTGATTTACTATAAGGTATCGCACCTATTTCTATCCCTCCATATCGAATGGCTCTGGCAGGGTTGAAGGAACTAAAAGTCTAGCTGCAAGATTTGGTGGATAAGGATTTTTTTCGCCCTAGCACTTCTCCTTGGGTAGCACCAGTTCTATTTGTAAAGAAGAATGATGGCACTCTTCGGTTATGTATTGACTACCGTCAGTTGAACCGAGTGACCATCAAGAATAAATATCCTTTACCATGGATCAATGATCTTTTTGATCAATTACTAGGTGCTATGGTGTTTTCTAATATTGATTTGAGGTCTGGGTATTATCAATTGAAGATTAAGGAGCAGGATGTACCCAAGACTGCTTTTAGGACGCGTTATGGGCATTATGATTTTCTGGTGATGCTGTTTGGTTTGTCTAATGCCCTGGCAGCTTTTGTGGATCTTATGAATATGGTGTTCCATCCATACCTGGATAAGTTTGTGATAGTATTCATAGATGACATCCTGGTTTATTCGAAGAATGATGATGAACATGCTTCCCATTTGCGCATTGTGTTGTAAACTTTGCGCGAGAGACAACTCTATGCCAAGTTCTCTAAATGTGAGTTCTGGTTGAAGGAAGTGGTTTTCTTGGGACTTGTGGTATCTGGAGTTGGAATTTATGTCGATCTCAAGAAGATTGAAGTAATCTTGCAATGGGAGTAACCGAAAACGTTAACAGAGATTCGTAGTTTTCTTGGCTTAGCCGATTATTTTCGGAGGTTTGTTCAAGGATTCTCATTGATAGCTGCTCCTCTGACTCGTTTGACTCGTAAAGGAGTTAAGTTTGAGTGGGATGATGTCTGTGAAAGTCGATTTCAGGAGCTAAAGAACCGGTTAACCTCCGCTCTCGTTTTGACACTTCCTGTTAGTGGAAAAGAATTTATGGTATATAGTGATGCCTCTAAGTTGGGATTAGGGTGCGTATTGATGAAGGATGAAAAAGTAATAGCTTATGCTTCCCGACAGTTGAAGAAGCATGAGACGAATTACCCTACCCATGATTTGGAGTTAGTTGCAGTAGTCTTTGCATTGAAGATTTGGAGGCATTATTTATATGGTGAGCGTTGTCAGATTTTTACTGACCATAAGAGTTTGAAATATTTGCTCACCCAAAAAGAACTTAATTTGAGACAGAGACGATAGTTGGAGTTGATTAAGGATTACGACTTGGTGATTGGTTATCATCTGGGAAAGGCAAATGTTGTAGCGGATGCTTTAAGTCGTAAATCCTCATATTTATTAGTAGCATTTCAGAGTTCTTATTTTTCGATATTATTTGAGATGAAGTCTCTAGGGATCCAATTGAATAATGGTGAGGATGGAACCCTACTTGCTAGTTTCGTTGTGAGACCTTCATTGTTAAATCAAATCAAAGAATTGTAGAAATCCGATGATTGGTTAAAGCAGAAAGTTCAAAAGTTGCAAGATGGAGAAACTAGTGAGTTTAGACTCAGTGATGATGGTACTTTGATGCTTAGAGATCGAATTTGTGTCCCAAAGGATGATCAATTGAGACGAGCTATTTTAGAGGAAGCTCATTCTTCCACCTACGCTTTACATCCCGGAAGCACCAAGATGTATCGGACTATCAAGGAAAGTTATTGGTGGCTGGGTATGAAACAAGACATAGCAGAGTTTGTAGCGAAATGTCTCACATGCCAACAGATCAAGGCGGAGCATAAAAAACCATAAGGTATTCTTCAGCCTTTACCTATTCCGGAATGGAAGTGGGAACACGTGACTATGGACTTTGTATTGGGTTTGCTGCGAACACAGAGTGGGAAGGTTGCTATTTGGGTGATTGTGGATAGATTGACTAAGTCCGCCCATTTCTTGTCTATCCATAGCACGTATTCTATTGAGAAACTGGCGAAACTTTATATATATGAGGTTATGAGATTACATGGAGTTCCAGTTTCTATTATTTCAGATCGAGACCCCCGATTTACTTATCGATTTTGGCCAAAATTTCAGGAAGCTCTCAAAACTAAATTGAGATTTAGTACTGCCTTTCATTCATAGACTGATGGTCAATCTGAAAGGACTATTTAGACCTTGGAGGATATGTTACGGGCTTGTGTCATTGACTTTATTGGGAGTTGGGACAGACACTAGCCATTGGTGGAGTTCGAGTATAATAATAGTTTTCAGTCTAGTATTGGGATGGCACCATACGAGGCTCTGTATGAAAGGAAGTGCTGAACTCCGCTCTGTTGGGATGAAGTAGGTGAGAGGAAATTGGTTAATTTGGAATTGATTGATCTGACAAATGACAAGATTAAGATTATCCGAGAGCGATTAAAGACAGCTCAAGATAGGCAAAAGAGTTATTCTGATAAACGAAGGAAAGATTTGGAGTTTGAAGTGGACAATAAAGTTTTTCTTAAGGTTTCTCCTTGGAAAGGTAATAATTTGAAAATTTCAAGTATTAAATCTTATTTGATTACACTATTGTGATAATTTGTGGTATTTATTGGATAATAAAAGGTGTGATTCGATTCGCAAAGCGGGGAAAGCTCAATCCGAGATATATTGGACCCTTTCGTATCATTGAAAGGATTAGGCCAGTGGCTTACAGACTTGAATTACCCCCGGAGTTAGATCGGATTCATAATGTCTTCCACGTCTCGATGTTGAATAAGTATGTTCTCGATCCTTCCCACGTTCTAGAGACACCTCCCATTGAGTTGCATGAAGATTTGAAGTTCGAAGTGCAACCTGTTCAAATTCTAGATCGAAAGGATCGAGTGTTGAGGAACAAGAGCATTCCAATGGTTAAAGTGTTGTGGAAGAATGCTCCAATGGAAGAGATGACGTGGGAAGTCGAGCACCAGATGAGGAACCAATATCCACATCTTTTCTTCGAATCCGGTAAGTAAAATTTTGAGGTCAAAATTTTATTTTAAGGGGGGTAGTGTTGTCAAGCCTGACTCTATAAAATACTTGCCATGTCATTCATGTGATTGACAATATGCTTGCATACTAGGAAAACCCCGAAAAATCGTAAAGAGTCGGTAGTGTACTTAATAGTACAACTAAGTTGAATTAAGCCTCGAACTAGTCTAAAGAGAGATCTTAAGATGAAATTGAGAATTTTAAATTTCCAGAATAACTTAAAATGGTGATTCAGAGTTCGAGGATCGATTTGGAGTCAAATTAGAATTTTCATGATCTAGGGGCAAAATGGTAATTTTGCCACCCGAGGTTAAGATGTGAATGTTGGAAGAAGTTTTTGATCAAGAATGACTATTTAGAACATAATTTGAGTTTGAGAAGTGAAAAATTTTAATTTCGACATTTTTTCGAGCATAGGGGTAAATATAGTCATTTTGCCACCCTAGGGGCAAAATTGTAATTTTACACCACCTAACATTTGTCCAGCACATGGATTTTACCCAATATTATTATGGATAATTGAGGAAATTTAAGTGGTGGAGAGAGATTGCTTAATGGATAAATATGACGCATGGACCAATGGAATGGTGACATGTGTCAAGTTTATATCCATTTATTATTTAGCTTTAAATTAACATAAAATCAGCCTATTTCTCTTCATATGGCCGACCAAAACAAGAACCAAAGGAAGAACAAAGAAAGAAAAGAAAGAACACAAACCCTAGGTGGGAAAATTGAAGAAAAAGTGTGAGATTTCAAGGGATTAAGCTAATAAAGGTAAAATTTTATGATTTTATCTTGTGATTTACACTACCCATGCTTTCTTTTTCATTTTCCATGATTAGAACTCAAGTTTGCATGATGAACCCATGCTGGCTGAATTTGAGAGGAGAGGTTTTGAGCATTGATTTTGCTAGATTTCAAGCTAGTTAAGTGTTTTTGGTTGTTTGGTAATGGAAAGTATGAAAATCTAGCAAGGAATCACTTTGTTCTTCACAAACCCACAAGAGGCCGAATTTTCTAAGGAGCATATTGAGGCTGAAATTGATGATATTTCATGATATTTTGGTGGTATTTAATGATTGGTGAGGCTAGAAATTTAATGGGAAATTTTGGCATGAAAATATGAATTTTTACCTAATGTATATACATGTGCGATTTATGGTTCGGATAGATAAATTGAATCATATTCACAGTCATTGAGGTATTTAAGTATAATTGGAGTGTAGAAAGTGAAAGAAATCGATTTGGAGTTAAATTGGAGGTTTTAGCCAATTATACCGAGAATAGTGCGAATTAGGTCAAATACCGTATTTAAATGGCTATTTGGACATTTTGCATCACATTTTGTGCATTCATATAGATTTATAGAGCCTGAAATAGTTTATGATAAATTGACATAAATTATTGAAATTCGTGTCACGTATGATGTATATATGGTGAATCCTCCGCTAAGGGCAAAGAAATCGTACCCGCGGATCGGTAGTCAGAGTACCCTAGAAATTTGACTCCCGAAATAGTGAGTAACCTTATCATCATTTTAATTATCTAAAGTGGTCTTTTTATTCGATTTTGTGAAATTTGTGGAAAATGAGTTTAAATGGTTAATTTTTAGGTTTTATAGACAAAATGTGTTTAAATAAAATGATTTTATAAATTGTCTTAAAATTGAATGATGGCTTTGAAAATAGAGTAACTAGAGACCACTTGATGGGTTGTAATTTATGATTCTAATTGATGGCTTATGATAATGTGTTGGCATGACTGGCTGGAATTATGATTTGTGAACTGTATGAATTGTTCAGTTTTACATTTACAGGCTGGGTAGTATAATATTAGTCATGTCATGCTGTCAAAATTTTATTGTATGGTGGGATTAGCTTGCTGCAGTGGGCGGGTTCTGTGGACCAGCCTTTTTGAGGGGCACGAAATCCAGTTATATATGTACCTAGGTCGAAGAGCCATGTAGGGTATCTCCTGAGGTATGGTTAGAGTTCATGTCACGCTGAAGCACCTCGTGATGATGAACTCCGTTAATGCCAAGGAACAGCTGTGTTTTTAAAATAAAGACATGTTTACGTGTATACGAACTTTTTAACAGCCTTGGCGGACTTGGTTAAATGCCTCGGCCAAGTTATTCCCGAGAATGATTTTGGCAGGAGCCAAGCTTTTATGATACTCATAAGCCATGTTGATTATTTAAATGAAATGAATATTTATGTTATGAATTACATATTGAGATGGAATATTTTAATCGTCTCCATTTACTTGTCTTTAGATATTTGAATAGTGTTTGTTGACTTACTGGGATTATATAATCTCACCACCCTCATTTCCACCCATTTCAGGCTCAAAATAGGCTGTAGATAGTTGTTTTTCATCGAGGGCTACCATTGGAGTTGCATCCTCCAAACTGTAGGTTCACAGTCTTTTCTTATTTTTGGTTATTCAGGGGCCCATTGGTTATTTTAAATTAAGTTAAATACTCTAGCTTACTGTATTACAGTATGTATGAATTTAGTAAGCTTTTACGCTACAAAATTTATTTACTGGTAACTTTATTAATATTGTTTTATAAAAAAATAGAATATTTTATTGAATAATTTTATTATATTGAAATAATTGTAATTTCATTTTAAATGAAGGTTTTAGATGTTTAAACTTATTTTTGATTATGAATTACTTGTTTTGTACTCGCTTACTACATTTTTAGCGGATTTCGAGACTTTGGAGGAAAAATGACCAAAATGCCCCTGTGAGGAAAAAATTAATTTTCTATTGTTTTGAATTGAAAATAGTTTGTAATCTCTCAAAGCATGATTTTAGTAACTAATACTCACGGGGGAAGTGAGAAAAATTGATGTTAAGCCTTGTGAGGTTTCGATTGACATTTCGGGTAATGAATGTCTATCGGGAAGTCACAGCGGTTGTCACGAGCTCGATGGGAGTTCTGGGTCGTGACAAGCTATCCACAATTTCTTACTCTCTCTCCCTCTCACCGTTGGCCACAATTTCTTGCTTCTTTAAACTAAAAATTTTTAGCAACCAAAGCCGCTCATATTGACTTCAAAATCAGTAGTTAAGCTATTCTATTTCTCCTCAAAAATCAGCAACTTAACTGTACTATTCTCCCTCAAAAATCAGCAACCAAAGCCACGAATATTAACAACCAAACCGCAACTTTGAACCTTCAAAATCAACAACCAAAACCATATCGTTCAGCCTTCAAAATCAGCAGCAGAAATTGTAATTTTCAGCCTTTAAAATCAGCAGCAAAAGTTGCTCCTCTCACCCCTTAAATTGACAGAAAAATAGCTCTCTTTTCCAGCCTAAATGGCAGCAAAACCACCCCCCTCAACTCAGCTCTTCCACCTTCCTTTTCTTCCTCACCTCTCGGCCTTCTCTTGTTTCTTTTTGCTCTTTTTGCTCACGCCTTCTTCTTGTTTCTTTTTCTTCTCTTCACTAACCGACTTCTCTCTGCTTATTTGTCTTCTTCACTTTACTTATTCAATTATATATATATATATATATATATATATATATATATTATTCTCCATTTTGTTCTAACTTGGCCGGCCCCTCACACCTTTCTTTCTTTCCCCTTTGTTCCACATGGCTGGCCCTCTTCCATCAATTTAATTAAAGAGTCTTTTGACTCTTTTTATTGACCACATGGGCGGCTGCCCATGTTGGTCTTCCTTTAGTTATTTTATTTTATTTTTTTTATATACATACTTCTATTATTATTTTTACTATTTGTTTATTTTATCTCCTCTATTTAATTTCTCTACATAATCCTTCAACTTTTATATTTTAAATTCAATCCCTTTGATGCGTCTAAAAATTTTAATTTTCATCTATCTTCCTTTCTCTATATGTGTACCACCAAAATATCAAAATTGCACTTTAACGCGGTATTACCATAATATTTAAATATTTACTTATCCGCGTTGGCTTGGCTTAGAAAAACACGCGTATTTTACTTTTGTCACTCATTCTCCAAAAATTTGCTTGTATTTCTTCTCCCCCACTTGGATAAATCATATGATCCTTCTTCATGACTGATTTCGACATCTAGTTAAATATTAATATTTTAATATTATTTTATTAATAAAATATCATTTTATTCTAAAAATTTTCTCTTGTCTCCTTAATACCTAAAATACCTTATTATGTCTCAATTGACTACCGAATCATCTTTTTATCTCACCAATTCTCCTCCGATAAAATATTATTATTCTATTATTATTTTCTCGCGTGCGGATCATTTTATCCTAAACTACTCCTTTCATCTTTCATCACGTTTAAACATTATAATTGGCCTCAATTCGCATCCGATAAACTTTATTTGTCACCATATCAAAGTATGGGGTATTACAGCCATAATGTCATGAGATTGAATCTTTATTTGCTAAATTAATTAGTGGATCTCATGCACTTGTTAATCTATAATATTTTGACATTAAAATGAGATCAATATTATGACAAATAAGCTTTAAAATTTACAATTAAAATCTATCCAAAAATCAAAATAACTAGAACAAATTGTAAAACTTTAAAACTTACTATTTTGTATAGAACAAAACCCAAACACATCATATTCCTTTTCAACAAGGTATTAACAACAATAGACATAAAAATGTGTTAAAATCAAACAAGGAAGGGTTTGATATCACTAATGGGTTTGGCTATGGATGGCATGCTCAAAAATACGCAGTGAAAAGAAAATTAAAACTTTACAACTAAACAACCAAAACATGCCTCCACCCATGAATCACCTTAATGATATTTAACACATAAAAGCACAAAATTAATTATTATTCAGAAAGTTAACTTGCTAAGTAATTTTGTAATCACAATGGCACTTCTCGAAGCAATCTTGCGAACACCACAAGGAGCAAACACCTTAACCAATCAAGTGTTTTGCCTTCAATGGTAATACACACTATTGCACACGAACTTTCAACAAAGGAAGGAGTTTTTAACTATACTTTGTGCTACCAAAGAAGACAACAATTGCCCTTTCATTCTTTTTCACAAGCTTAGCTGAACCTCTCTTGAAATTGCTTTATAAGCAATTATTTCTTTCACACAAAAGGAGTGGCAGCGAAGAGAGAAAACGATTTTTCTTTTTTTGACAAAAGTTGGGTTTTCTTCAATTGTGAAAATCTTTCATATGAAAAATAGTTAAAAGGTGACTTATATAGTTAAGTTCAAATAACTTCAATTTTGCAATTAAGCTCTCAATATTATGGCACAATATAATATTGGGTCCATTACTTAATTAAACTCTTTTAATTAAGTCCTTGAAAATTAAAATCAAAATTAATTTCTTTTATATTTTACAATTAGGGCCTTACAATTATAATTATTTATAATTATACCTAAAACTTAATTAAACTCTTTTAATTAAGTTTATATAAGTACCCAAGCATTTGACTCATTGGTTGGTGCATGATTCCCCTACTTAAAGAACAGGGTTGGAATCCCCCTTCCCCCAATTATAAAAAAAATAGTTTATAAAAGTTAATTACCTAGCATGTGATTTAAGTTTAACTTAAATCATCACTCTCCCAATTTAATTCAAATGTACTCATTGTGTGAAATACCCCATACTTTGATATGGTGATAAATAAAGTTGATCAGATGCAAATTGAGGTCAATTAAAATGTTTAAAAGTGATAAAAGGCGATTCGGAAGTCAAGTGAGGCATAATAAGGTATTTTGGGTACCAAAGAGACAAGATAAAATTTTTAGAATAAAATAATATTTTATTAATGAAATAATATTAAAATATTAATGTTTAGCCGGATATCGAAATCAATCATGAAGAAGGATCATATGGTTGATCCAAGTGGGGGAGAAGATTATTTTAAAAGAAAATAGTTTATTTTATTGAATATTTTTATTATATTCAAATGGTCAAATTTTCACTTCAAATGAACGTTTTAGATACTTAATTTGTTTTTAAATCATTAAATATATATTTTCTGCTTACCTACTACATTTTTAGCAAGTTTCGAGATTTTCGACAAAAATGACGAAAATACCCCTGTGAGCTAGAAAATAATATGTTATGTTCTGATTTGGAAATGATTTGTAATCCTTCGAATTTGATATTTGATAACTATTGCTCACCGGGGAAGTGCGGAAGCTGATACGAGAGCTTTGCAAGGTTTCGATCGACATTCGGGGTAAAGAATGTTTGTCGAGGCCTCGCGACGGTTGTCACGAGCCTGATGGGGAGTTCTGGGTCGTGACAATTTAGAAGGGTATCAGAGCATGGTTTAAAGATCAGAGATTTTGGTTTTAAGGCTTTGGATTTTAAAGTTTTTGATTTTAAGGTTGTTTTAAGAAATCCACACTAACACTGCGTGGCCCCAAGTCCAGTTAAGTTAAGATAAGTTAAGTTAAGTTAAGTTAAGTTAGGTTAGATTTAATAGAATGTATGCATCTACATATAGAAATCTACCTACTTTTGAGATGCATAAATAATTAAACAATTACTATTTGATTACATATAGGTTTTGAGGTGGACTGGTGACATACACACCATGTTTAAAAGAGGTAGTAGTCTCGATACCTCTCATAGTGCTAGTGAGGGATCTTTAGATTCTACGGCTAGACGCAAATGACGCCCTGATCTAGGTGATTCAGAAGGTGGTAAGTCTCGAATTCCTGATAATAGAATTCCTCTGAACTTAGTAGAGCGGGTTCGTAATAAGGAAAGTTTTCAGAATAGCGAGAATTTTGAAAGTGAGAGTAGCTCCGATACTCCGAAAACTGAAAGAGATTTTCTTTTGAAATAATCTGAAGAGTACCATAATGAATGGACGAGGAAGGCAATTGCAAGGGGAGATATTCGTCCTAGGAAGGGGGTGAATGTTGTACTACATTTTCCTCTCGGTTGTGGAAGAAATGCTACATCGGTGAGTGATGAAGAATGTAGGAGAATACAACAAGCTTGGATTGAGGAGTAAAGGAGAAAATCATAGAAGGAGAAAAACCCGAAAGAGGATCTTAAGAAGGACTCTGGGTAGAATTTTTCGATAAGATCAAATTAGGATGAGGATCCTAATGACATGTAATATTTTTGTAGAATTTTTGTGTTACTTTATCTCTAAGTAGATGTAGTGTAAAGGAGATAATAGTTATCTGTACAAAGAAGTAAATAGTTTGGCTTTTAAAAGTATATGACTAGAATGTATTATAAAATGGCTGTTTAAGTAACTGAAGGTATATGGGAATCTTTAGTATGATAGGGATAAATTGGTAATATAATTATTGAGGAAGGTTATAGAAGGAAGCAATAAGGTTATAAATGACATTCAGAATGGATAATGTGATTACGTTAATGATTGTAATTTAAGCATGAAGGGGATTATTCAGTGATGTTATGACACTATGAGGTAATAGTTGGGCACACATATAACCCAATGAAGTTAAATTATGGAATATGGGGAATATAAATTTTGATTCAGTAAGGATTGCGAGAATAAAGTGAGGAGGAAGCTGGGCTATTTTCGTAGTTAATTATACCAAAAGTCAATAAAATTATTGGAGCATAAGACAAAGAAGATAATTGGATAAGGATGACAATAAATTTGAGGAAAGTTGTAGATAGTAAGCAACTTATGTGTGGAGTGGTATATGTATCATGAATTTATTACACTGTCTGGAAAGGATGTTTTGAGGTGGAATTTTATGAATGTTGATAAAAGTCAAAAGATGACATGAGATGAAAGTATTAATCTGGCTTAGTGTGTATGACAAGAAAATAGAAGGTACCTATACTTATGGAACTCATGATATATATCTAGAAGGGAAACCACTGGCTGAGAATGATTGATGTGGTGACTTTGAATGCAGACAAATAGCTTTGATGAGAAAATTTCTAATAGCTACAGTACTTCAGCATTGACTGTCCAACGCTATACTACTCCGAATACCTCGCGCCTATGATACATGAGTAAGATGGGAGTGACACGATAATGAGCTTACAAATTGAATTCTGGTTATTAGTCATTGTGTTTTGTTATCAGGTAGTTTTAAATATTCTGGAGAATGTTTACCCAAATGAATTGAAAAACTTCTTTATTGCCTTGTATATAGGCATATAATTAAAAGAAAAATTGAAAGATTCTTGAAATGACTATATTGAGATGAGATACCAAATAATGAAAGTGTGAAAGAAGAATTATGAGACCGGTATAGAAAATCAGTTTGTATAGAATATCATTACGAGAATTTGTAATATCTGGTTTGATACAGTAATATGACAAGAGTTAGTAACAACATGAGGCTAATTGTGTGACACCCCAGAAACCTATGAAGATGAGTTAGGGATTGAATGGATGAGTACGTGTTTATATATCTTTAAGAGTAAGTGTTTTAGGAATACATAAACATCTTTGAGAAGAGATTCTAATCATACACAGCAAGTATGAAACGTAAAATTTTTAAAACTTGCTGAGAAGCTTAACGGCTAAATCACAAGTTAAGGGATCACATGCTGTGACACATAAGTTTAAGATAGATATTCCCAAGGAAATACTCAAGAGAAGTTTTGCTCTGGATCTCGTTAAAGCAAGCACTAAGTTATGTGATTATAAAAAGGAAACTGTAAGCTGAGAGTGATATTAGTATTAATATTGAAAAATACTTGAGGAGAATCTAGTTTTAAGTTTTACAATTTCAAGTACAATTTATAAATTGGTTAAGGACGAATGATGTTATCCTCATATGAAGGAGTGGAACAAAGGATGATAGAAGTTGACCCTAAAAATGAAGTCAGCTAATGAAACTTTCCTAATATATATTATGGAAATTAGAATTCGAAAATGCTTGAGGTATACATGATTCAAATGAGTTTTGAGTTTTAAGTGACAAATCAATATCGTAATGCAAGAAAGATACAAGGTAATGTAGAGGTATGAAGGATAATCAAGGAAAAAGGATGACTCTTAGGAATTGTGGTATTGCATGAGATGCAATGATCAAGTTAAGATAAATCTTTGAGGCATCAATAGGATTATAAAGCATACACGCATAATAGATTATAATTCAATGGAGATGACATTGTGATGCAATGATATATAGTATAAGGAAACTCAAACATATAGTTGGAAAAGATATGAATGATATGAAGTTGTACGCAAGCATAATAAGAAGGTTGACATGCACTATAAGAATCATTATATTGAAATTAGGATTTGAATGCAGATGAATAAAGAGAAATGTCGTCCAAGGTATGTGAACAAATGGATCTCTATACATAACGAGAGATGTTGACATTTGAAAATACATGTACACATGTATATATGAAATTGATAATTTGACTAACTAAGGTGAAGAATTGTTCTCAGTAATTGGGAGATTTTGAAATAATGCTAGAGGAGGTCAGTGAGCTAAAGTGTTAATAGACATGCAAAGAACGATTAAAGTTATGAGTGACTTTGAAGGTAAACCTTGGATTGTTTAAGTTCTTAATGGAACTCTATTAAAGGAAGGATATGGACCAGTATAAGATGAATGAATTAAGGTTGAGAAATTTGGTATGGAGCAAATTAATAAAATGATGAATAGGTATACATAAATAAGTATGATATGTGATCGACATCGGTGTAATTGAGATAAAGTTATGGTTCAAATTTAATAATGGTGATAAAGGCATGTTTAGTGTCTCGATATAAGAGATCATGGTTGTAAAAAGTATTACTGATCCTGTTCTAAAGGATGATAATTGCCATAAATAAAGCATTTAATTGAACTGAAGGTGAACGAGGTAAATAAATTGAATGTCCCCATAGAAGGAACAAGGAGTAGGATCATACAAGGAGATTGATAACGCAACATCGACGGGAATTCGAGGATGAATTCTATTTAAGTAGGGGAGATTGAAATACCCCATACTTTGATATGGTGATAAATAAAGTTGATCGGATGCAAATTGAGGTCAATTAAAATGTTTAAAAATGATAAAAGGCGATTCGGAATTCAAGTGAGGCATAATAAGGTATTTTGGGTACCAAAGAGACAAGATACAATTTTTAGAATAAAATAATATTTTATTAATAAAATAATATTAAAATATTAATATTTAGCCGGATATCGAAATCAGTCATAAAGAAGGATCATATGGTTGATCCAAGTGGGGGAGAAGATGACAAGCCTGACTCTATAAAAATATTTGTCATGACATACACGTGATGGATAGCATGTTTGCATGCTAGGAGAGTCTCGAAGAATTTACAAAAGTCGATATTGTACCTAGACGTACAACAAAGTTGATTTAAGCCTTGAACTAGATCAAATAGAGAATTTACGATGAAATTAAGAATTTTAAAGTCCCAGAATGGTTTAATATGGTGATTCGGAGTTCGAGGATCAATTTGGAGTCAAATCAGAATTTTCGCTATCTAGGGGTAAAATGGTCATTTCCCACTTGGGGACAAAATGAGAATTTTTAGAAAAGATTTTTTTTTGCCCCATTTGACTTATTGGAGTATGATTTGAGGTTTAGAAGTGAAAAATTTTAATTTCGATATAATTTGATTATAGGGGTAAAATGGTAATTTTACCACCCTAGGGGCAAAACAGTAATTTTTCATCACCAGGACATTTTTCCAGCACATGGTCATCCCTTATCCTCATTTTGACCATTGACTAATTGTGTGGTGGAGAAAAAAAGGATTAAAATTTTATAAGTTTTAAAAATGAACCAATAAGAAAATGCCATGTGTTAAGCTTAGGATATTTTATTATTTAACTAAAAAAATAGCATAAATCAGCCCATTACTCTCCAAATATTCGGCCAAGCAAGGAAGAGAGAGAAAGAGAGGAAGAACAAACCCTAGGTGAGGAATTTCAAGAGAAAAAGTGTGAAAAATCAAGGAAAACAAGTGAAAAAGGTAGGATTTTTCAACTTAAGCTTGCAATCTATTTTCCTTAAGCATTTCTCCTTATTTTTCATGCTTAAATTACATGTTTTCATGATGAATTGATGGCTGATCAAAATGGGTTAGGAGAGAGAAAGTTGTTAGATTAATTTGATTTTAAGTTATGTTAGTTTTTTTAGTTAGTTTGGCATATTTAGGAACAAAACAAAAAGAAAAGAATTTATTTTCCTCCATTACCATTATTGGCCAAATTGTCTAGGGGAATATTGGCTGCTGATCTTGATGTTTATTTGAGAAATTATGATGAATAATGATGAATTATGAGCCTAGAAAAATAATGGGAATTTTCGGAGCAAAAATATGAATTTTTACCCACTAGGGGTATATTCGTAATTTGCTATCGAGACTGATAAATTGAATCTCATTCACAGTCATTAAGGTAATTTAAGTATAATTGGAGTGTAGAAAGTGAGAAGAATTGATTTGGAGTTAAATTGGAGATAATAGGCCGAATTAGGTCAACACCGCATTTAAGCGGTAGTTGGATAAGTTGTATGTCATATCATGCATATATACCGAGCCTGAATTGATTTTATAATGGTCAAGCATTGATGTGGTGAATTATGTATTGTACATTGTGGATAGGTGGTGAGCAAAGTACACTAGTAAAAGTACAGAGATTGTGCTTGGAGACTGGGATTAGGAGTACATCGACTCCTAGAACTGTGAGTGAACTTATTATCGTCTTAATTATCTAGAGTAGTTTTATACAATTGTGTGATTTTATGAAAAATGGGTTTAAATGGTAAATTGCTATGTTTTAGGAGAAATTACGATTTTATAAAATGATTTTATAAATTTTCTGGAAAAATCGAATACTGGTTTTGAAAATAGAGTAATTGGAGACTGCCTGCTTGTGTTGTAAATTTATGGTTTTAAATTGAATGGCTTATGACAATATATGAGCATGAATGGCTAAATTGATTTTGGTGTTAGAATTATTTGTACTGAGTATTCAGCTTTAAGAGGCTAGGTTGCGACAAATTGCCATGTCATGCTAGAATGAATTTTATTGATTGGTGGAATATATATTAATTATTCACTGTAGAGGGGGTTCCGTGGACCAGCCTATTAGAGGGGCACGGTAAACTCCATTATACTCTTACCTCGAATGGAGAGGTGCATAGGGTATCTCCTGAGGTAAAGCTTAGGGTTCACTTCACGCCAAACCACCACGTGAAGGGGAACTCAGCCAACGCCAAGGAACGACTGTATTTTTCTCAAACTAAAAATATATTTTAAGTGTATACAAAAATTTTAACAGCCTTGGCGGACTCGGTTGGATGCCCTGCTCAAGGTATCACCGAGTATGAGTTTTGGCACGAGCCAAAGTTTTATGAAATCCATAAGCCAAGTTGATTACTCGATTTATATGGATTGATTTTATTTGGTTGAAAAGAGTTGAAAGGTAATGAAATTACAGTATGATGACTTATTTCAATTGTCTCCATTTACTCGACTTTGGATAGTTTAGATGGTATCTATTTACTCACTGGGATTTTATAATCTCACCACCCTCATTTCCTCACATTTCAGGCTCGGGGAATTCCATAGTTAGCTGACTTTGACAAGGACCTTCATTTGGACTCGAATCGGTAAAGTTGTAGGTTTCCAGCTTTCGATGCATTTTGGTTAGATTTTGGCCTACGTGTCACTGTAAAAGAAATTTTATGCTTTGGTTATTTGCTTTATAGTATATATGAATATAATTAACTTTTACGCTATAAGAATTATGTACCGATAGTTTTATGAAAATTATTTTAAAAGAAAATAGTTTATTTTATTGAATATTTTTATTATATTCAAATGGTCAAATTTTCACTTCAAATGAACGTTTTAGATACTTAATTTGTTTTTAAATCATTAAATATATATTTTCTACTTACCTACTACATTTTTAGCAAGTTTCGAGATTTTTTACAAAAATGACCAAAATGCCCCTGTGAGCCAAAAAATAATATGTTATGTTCTGATTTGGAAATGATTTGTAATCCTTCGAATTTTGATATTTGATAACTATTGCTCACCGGGGAAGTGCGAAAGCTGATACGAGAGCCTTGCGAGGTTTCGATCGACATTCGGGGTGAAGAATGTTTGTCGAGGCCTCGCGAAGGTTGTCACGGGCCCAATGGGGAGTTTCGGGTCGTGACATTGTGTGTGACCTAATAGGTTCCCAACATGTTAGCAATGGAATTGATTAATGACTTAATTGATTAATATAAATTTTAATTAATTAATTTATAGTCAATGGATAGACCAAGATTGGCATTTAGTAATGCATCATGGCTACCCAATTGTTAAAAAAGTCAAAGGTTTCTTTACAACTTTTCAGTGTACAGTCTGTCAATGTAATTTATTCCCTCATCATATATCTCGAAGATAATAAGACCTTGGTACAGTGTCTACTCTTATTGACCTCCATATTTGTTCTTACAGTTGTAGCATTAGCTTTATAAAGATTTATGAAACTTTTTCATAATTTCCATGTCGCCTTGACCAAGGACTTCAACAAGCTAATGTTAACGAAGAACTAATAGGATATGTCCTCTAAAACACTTGAGGTGATGATTCTTATCTTGATCACTCATTTATCATCACATGCTTCCTACTATACCCAAAAGCATCTTGTTTAGGTATCCTTGGTTAGGCACTCGTAGGGATGAAATTAAAGTGTAGCACTTCACATATAAGACAACCTAGTGTCTCAAATATAGAGAATATTTTCATGATTAACACATGAGAAGTGTTGTATAGACACTAAAGTGAATTCCCAAATGCACTTCTCATGACGAGTCATGTTTAGTCTATTGGTGTAAGGCTTGTAAGCCAATCAGTTTTGTGCTTGTGAAGCACTACATTAATTAGTCATATTTCATGTTAAATACATTATGGATATTGTATATAATTTATGATGTATTTCTTTATCCATGAGTTTATTTATAAAGAGTTATGAGAGAGACTTATGTAGAGAAAGTCCTTGGAATATAATGGTCTTACAAAGAAATTATAAGGATTATAATTATGAGATTCTTATGCATCAAAGCCTTGTTCCTTATTATGTTTCTGGTCATTGTATTATCAGGAATAAGGGCATTAATAATGCTCAAAGACTAGTATATGCTAAGCCTTTTTACTTTGGAAGTAAGCAACCGATCTCGTAGGTTAAAGTATGTAAGATACTTAGGGTTAGTATGTGAGTGCTTGTTAAGGAACAAGTTCACTGAACATGACCAACAGTGAGAGTTCCATTTGGTATTTCACTCAAGTGTTTGTGGAAATACTCTCATGTGTTAGTAGTGTAATTAATCCTTAGACTTATGATACCAAGTCATCTTGTATGTGAATTATCATGCTTTGATTTCAACGTTAGGGTCTGGACGCTACCAGATGCTTAAATAGGGTGCTTTTTGGTGTGGCATGAAGTATGCAAAGATGAACTAGTAGTCCAGAGAGGATTCATCACCTCAAGTGATTTGAAGGGAACATTTCTCACTTGCTCCTAGCTTATATTAACAAAGTCCTTGGCTGAGGTGATCTTCATAGATCAATATGAAGCTTTAGGACTAATATGTGTGTCATAAGTATACACATGTTGTGCTTCATGTCATATCCAAGATATTTGATGAAAGGATCGAATTACACTAAGATACTGTACACCGAAAGGCTAGTCAAACCATATTGACTCTTTTGACATTTTGGTGGTCATGATGTATAGCTAGATAGCGCTCATGATTTATAAATATAAGTAATTGGATTAATTTATATTTATTGCCAACATGTTGGGGGCCTAATGGCTCACACACAATAAGGTGACATTGTGAAATTAAAATGGGATTTGTACCCAATCGAAAATTTAGAATTTACAATATGGACTTAAGTAAATAGTTTAATTAAATATAAGGGTTAAATTGTAATTAACCAAAAGTTGGATTAGCAATTTAACCTAACTATAAATACTTAAATTTGGATGTTGCACCATATGAGAAGAATTAGAGGTGAGAAAGACTTGATAGAAAATAAAAAATCTCCCTAAGCCTAAGAAACCTTTCTTTTAGGTGGGTTCCAAAAATCATTTTACTTTGTCATCTTTTCTACCAAAATCGATTCTTTGAAAGGTGAGATTTACAAAATCTTAGCCATTAGCATCGCTTCACGGCATACAAATAATCCCTACCTTGAAGAAGGCTTTCATCTGTCACCTGTGTGGATCACCGTTAGAGGCTAGACACATTGACAACTTTGATTTGTGACAACTGGGCTTTGGTGTGCAATCAAGAAAAGGGGTCATGACTTGTGATTTATTGAAATCACTATTAAAGGTATGATTCTGATCATTTACTTGTATGTATGAATGTTAATTCGATCAAATGCCGAAACAAGTGATCCTATGGAGGTTTTGGTTTTTTTATGTTTATTTTCCTTGAATTATTCAATTTTAATTGTTAATTTTTAAATTTCGTTCATTTCTTTGAGCATGGCTGAAATCTAGCATTGGTATTAGAGCCACCTTGTACTTTCTTTTGATTCGATGATGCTTTAGTTGTTGCTAATATGAAGAAATTTGTTTTGCCCCAAAACCTCAATTCAAGTCGACATATATGCTATAATCGTCAAAATTATTTTGATTAATTTTAACATTCAATTCTAGAAAGTTAATCATGATTTAAAACTTGATTTCAAATATTTGAATACTATTTTGAATCAAAGTTTTAAAGGCTGAAAGAATCGGGTTAAAGAATTGGAATTGTTTCATGCGAGTTTGAACTTGATATGGTGATATATCATAGCCAGAAAACCTGATTTTTCTAGGCTTCAAGGAGTTAGTTTTGAGAAACTTCTAAACTTGAAAATTATGCTAAATTGTTTAGTATATGTCCTGGAAAAATCAGATTATGGCTGTTCATGTAAAGGTTTCATGAACAACCTTAATTTCTTAGTACATACATTATCCAAGTATTAGTCGACTAAGGGATTTTTCAACCAATATTTTGGCAGCCATGAGAGATAATAAGCCACCACTTTTGTGGTTTGAAAAGAGTCCTTATGCTATCTCAATTGGTCTTGTTTTGTGAAACCTTGACTGATTAGAAGAAGGAAAGAAAAATCCTTAAATTAAGGAATTTCGATTGTACAAGGAATGCGATTCCTTTAATGCCAATATCTTCTATGATTTAAGGGATTGGGTTTTTCCATCTTTAATTAGATTAAATGTGGTAATTAATCACCAGTAAATTCAGCCAATTAAATTTCTAAAATGGTTTTGCAAATTAGACATGTTAGTTACCTAAAATGGTTAGGAAACTAATATAAAATAACTACTTAAAAGTTTAGGTTACCTAATTATTATCAATTTGCTAAAAGTTAGGAAAATTAGTCAAAATTGTCTGAAAAATTAATTTAAATAAAAATGATTAATATTTAAATGAAAACTTAATTAAACCTAATGTGATTAGGATTTATCTTAATTAGATTAAGGTAAATGTTAATTAAGTACAGGATTGAACTATATATGCCATGATTGGCAATTAGATACTAAAGCATGTGTAATTTTAATATGTTCATGACATGATTATGGATGTATAAGGATGAATATGGACTTAGGCTTAATGGGATTGTGGATGGTTAAATTATTTTCATGATATTAAATAAGGTTTGCACAACATAGCCTTATTTCTTAATTTTCTAGGTTTGTAAAATTCATTCCTCACCTAATTCCCCTCAAATGTAACTTCAGGTTTCTTTAAAATAAATGTAATTAGTTACATCGAAGTGTAAAATTAGGTTTAGTTAGGAAATTATTTTGTAACTCGAAGATGGAGATCCAAAGGCACCATGAAGATGCGAGGAGATTACAAGTAAGCTTGGAGAAGACTATGTATGTAATCACCTAGGATTTGATCAACTAATTTCCTTCAATGGCTCAAGGAAATTAGATTAGATAAAAGTCCATAATCATCCTAGCAGTATGTATGTAATAGATTTATTTTATACGATATTATAAATCTATGCATGCCAAAATCGATGAGACCTAAACAATAAGATGAAAACAACAACAAAACCCTTAATAAAATATTGAGTCACATGCACGACATGATCAATTTGCCTTCTACCATATAGAAAGATAACCAAGCTACTCTTTTAATTGAAGGTTTGTTATTTCACTCAATGCCAAACTTTTACGCGAGTACTTTTGAGCTATAGGTGAGTCTTGCTCAACTAATATTGTGTTGTTCAAATGTGTCACACTTGACCACATGGTATTAGAGGCAGAGTTCGGCAAAATGTATATGATGCATTTAAACAAGAATTTGTCACCTAACTAATTTGGAAGTTGCATGGAGATGCAATTGATAAACTATGTTTTTTACCCAATTAGGTTTATTGTGATTTGTTGAATCACTCAAGGTTGCAATAAGTTGAAAGGGGTTCCAGCCCACCAAAAATGCCTAGTAGAGATTTTTGTGTAATAGTGAGGGTTATTATTATGAAAATTAGTGGGAGAGCCAATGGAAGATTTAATAACTTGTCTTAAATTGTTTAATAACATAAAAAGATTAATATAAATACTTTTTCTATATTTATAAGTTGTTAGAATGGGTATAATGATAATTGCTACTTTGCTTGGCATACTTGATGCCATCAGCCCAAAATGTTTGGACTGGTATATCACCTTAAGAAAAGTTCTCAATAAATGGAGGAGTATAATCTTGACAAAAGATAACTTTAAATATGATTGAGCCTAACCTTTCTATTGCTAATCATAAATCTTGGATAATAGATTTAGGATGTGGATTGCATTTATGTTATGACATAAAGGGTTTAAGGGATTGTAGAAGGCTTGGTAAAAATGAGGTAGTCTAAAGAGTGGGCAACGGTGTAAAAATTGCACTAGTTGCTGTTGGGACTAGTGATCTCATTTTACTATTGGGCTTAGTGCTAGAGTTAAAAGAGTGTTGTTGTGCACCAACATTAACTAGAAACGTCATTTCGGTTTCATATCTAGCCAAGAATGATGATTTCGAATTTAGTATGAAGGGCAATTGTTGCACTGTCATTCTAAATGAGATCTTTTATGAATCCGCAACATGTCATGGAAGATTATATGTTATGGATCTTGATAGCCTAATGCTTAATATAGATGTCAAGAAAGTTAGAAAAGATAATCCAAGTCAAACCTACATTTGGCATTGTAGACTTGGTCATATCAATGAGACAAGGATATCTTAGTAATATAAACAAGGTTATTTAGATCCATTTGATTTTGAATCATATGGAACTTGTAAATGTTGTCTCCTTGGCAAGATGACTAAGACTCCTTTTGTTGGAAAGGGTGAATGTAACACCCCGTACCCTCGTATAGAAGCCAATGTGACCTTATCAATAGGACGAGGGTCAATTGAAGCTAAAGTAAGTGTGAAAGAGTGGAGACAAGTGGAAGTAATATCTTGGGAATTTATTTGTGAGTTATTGTGGCAGCTTGATGATTAAAGCTTTGGAAGAATATTGAAGTTGCATGCAAGATCCAAGCCATCACAAAGGTAAGGCATACAATGGGAAATGGTTGTGTGATGCCTTAAGTACAGTTAGGAAATAATTATGCTAATTGAAAGATTGAAAAAGAAATTGTGGACATATGTTTTTTTGAAAGATTTAAAAAGGTTAAGAATGTTGGTGCAATACGAATAATATTGGTGCAACATGAATGGAAATTGATATTGTAGTTAGTGGCAACATGTTTAATGTGAATAATGGTGCATATAAGCTTAGAAATTACTTGGTAAAATCGAATTTATAGTTGCAGCCCTATATGTGATTAAAAGTGTGGAAATAACGGTTTGAACATGACAAATGTTATTAGAAAGAATGACATGGGCATTTGAAGTCATAAACAAGTTGCCAGGTTTATGCAATTCAAAGTTTACACTAAGGATTTAGTGTAAACGGTTATCTCTTAAGAATAAGAGATAAAAGTATAGAATTAAATGCGAACAACAAGTGTAGAATATAATGGCAGCAAAGCTTATTATATGCATTGGATTGAAATGATGTCAGGAAGTTGACAAAGCAAGGATTATTGCTACAAGCATAAAATAAGCATTTGAGGGATTATTATTGGCGAAGTAACATCCCGCCATTGTAAAGTGAGTAGGGGGTGTCAATTTTAAAAGATTTTATGCAATATCAAAGTATATGAATAGTATTATTCAATGCCTTTGTGGAAAGCATGAGTTGTTAGAAAATGATAAGTGATTTGAATGTGGTTTGGAATGATTTATACATTGCTTTTGTGGAAAGCATGAGCTGGTAGAAACAATAGGCATTTGTGAAGGCAAATTGAGTTGGAAGATGTTTTGTGTATACTATATATATATATATGATATATGTAAAGTGTTTTAGAAATTGGGAAACAAGCCTTTACATAATGCTTTACATCAAAACCGTGCCTTGTATCTTTGTGGGACGTGCGCAGTTAATTGCACTTAATAAATGGCTTAAATGCAAATTCTTGTGAGCTGATTTTAGTCCAAACTTTATGCAAATGTTTACACCATGCATTTTAATGTGAAAAACAATTTTAAAAGGTTGCTGAACCTTGTTTTCAAATGATTTAAAGAAAAACTCTTGAAAACTTTGATTTGGTTTTGAAAACGGTTTTGACAAACCGAGAGCATCAAGAGTAGGTCGAATGACACATCGGGATAGTGTGACCTTTGTGCACAAGTGAGATCTAAATAGAGAACCTTTGGGTCACCAACGGGCTATTGACGTGGTTAGGCCACAATTTGTGATTATACATGGCAAGGCCACAGGTTGTTATACGTGGCTAGGCCACGAGATAATATACGTGGTTGTGACCACATGACTTCTTCGATGTCGGCCAACATCGTTGAGACTACCATGGCTTTGGGAGGTGGAAGGGGGCCTCTCGGATGTTATTACGTGAAAGAAGGTCCAAAGGTTGATTATCTATGATTACCTACTTGAGAGTTTTTAGACTCGTACTCTTTTGCATGGTGAAGAGATATTGTTTTTTCCCAGATCCCCTTTTAATTAATAGCTTTTAGTGCTTATATGTTGATCATGAATTGATGTAAATGGATGTACTCGATTATTTTTACATGCCACACGGTTTGAGAGCGTGCGTGTTTTTATATGGCCATTTGTATTTATGAAAGTAATAAATGATTTCGATGATTGAAATCTATTTTTCCATGCCTTGATTTTGGCATTGTTTGCCAAGGAAAGTATTACACTATGATTTTCACGACATTATTTTTGCAAGGCACAAATACCTTATTTGTTATTTGGTTTTATAAGGATATCATTTTATACTTTGGTTTTATCCTTCAAATTATCTAGTTTAATCTTGTTTCCCATCTATGCCCTACTCACAGAGCCAATGATCACTGAGTTTGTGAGACTTACCCCCCTTATCTCCCATTTTGTAGATAAGTGATCAACCTAGTGTGCATTCATCGGCACATATTATCCAACGCTGATAGGTAAAGGCATCTCATAGCACTTTATTCTGAGTCACTCTGCTGCTAGAGGTCGAGTCATTCATAGTATATTTTGTTGTAAATAGACACTAGTCTTAATGTAAATGTATAGTTAGAGATTATAAACTTTAATGTATTTATACAAGTAATGTGGAATAAAAGTTTAGTCGATTTGTTTAGCTTTTTGTTTTAAGTATATTGCAAAGAGTTATACGATTTAAAGCGATTACACAAATTGGTGGATTGAATATAATGTATTAACAAGAGTTTTAAATTAGACTTGTTCAGGACTTGGCAGGTTCTCCCGTAAGACTCAAAAGGGGGTAGCGATAGAGGAACTGGTCGTTACAGTGAAAGAGTACGTGTGCTCTTAGGGCTAATACATTCGGATGTATGAAGACCTTTAAACACACCACCCAGAGGAGGTTATTCATATTCATTATGTTTACAGATGACCATTCTAGATTTGGTTATGTGTACCAATGAATTACAAGTTTGAAGCTTTTAAAAGTTCAAAGAGTTTAGGGTTGGGGTTGAGAAACAAACTAGGAAGAGTATTCTTACTCTTAGATTGGATTAAGGAGGAGAATATCTTAGCTAAGAGTTTTTGGATTATCTGATGAAACATGGGATTTTATCACAATGGACTCCAGTTAGAACTCCACAACATAATGGATTGTTTGAAAGGAGAAATTGAACATTGTTGGACATGGTTCATTCCATGATGAGTAGGGCAGACTTTTTGATATCTTTTTAGGGATATGCCTTAGAGATTGCTGCTTACCTTCTTAACTAGGTTCTAAACGAATTGGTTGATAAGATACCATATGAGATGTGGTATGGCAAAAGGCCAAACATATCTTATACAAGGATTTGGGGATGTATGGCTTATGTGAAGTGTGCATCGTTTGATAAGTTTTGAGCTAGATTAAACAAATGCAAGTTTGTAGGGTATCCTAAACAAACTATAGGATACTTGTTAGCTTTGTAGTATTCAAATCATCTCTATGTTTTGAAATGACAAAACCAAATGACCAAAATTCATCCAAGTTTTAAGGTATCAAAGATATCAAATGTTAAATTTAAAATTATTATAGTTTTGATTATGACAAAATGATCAAATTTGCTTGAACATTATTTGAGTAATCTTTGAAAATTTCTTGAAATGATTTAACTCCCATACATTTGTTCCTATATAGACATAAGCTTGACTCTTGAAGTTATTGAACTATATCTATAAGCTTGTATGACTTAAGTATATGAGTGCTTATGATTCCTATTCATTAAAGTCTAATTTAAAGATTAAAGGAAAATCTAGATGCACTCATTAAGAGGGAGTTTTGAATATATTTTTTAATGATGGCAAAAAAAGGAGAGAAGGAAAACTAAGTTAAATTGAATGTGATAGGTTTTCATGTTTAATTTATGTGTGTGATGCTTAGTTATGATTTTATTGAATATTATGTGCTAGTTATTATGGATATTCAGTATATCTTGCTTAGCTACTGTGGGCATTGTATATCTTGTTTAGCTATTATGGATATTATACTTAGTTTATTGAAAATCTTTAAAGAAAAATAGATGCATTGACTAAGGGGGAGCACCTCATTACGCATAAAGATTTGAAGCATTTATATTGAACATAGACATTGCATTATTAATCTAGGAGTATTTTGTCATCATCAAAAATAAGAAATAGAGAATGTTGACTCTATACGTCTTTTATGATAGCAAAATATTCCCATTCATTTGTATCTAATATTTCTACTTGAGTGTGCAGAACAAGAATTGTATGCCAATGATAAATAAATTATTCCAAGGGACATATAAAAAAGTATATGTATAAGAAGCCACAATTAATAAACAAAACAGAAGCTCCTTAGTTGAATAATAAAAGGTTAGTCAGCTAAAATTCAAATCAAAAGTTGACGGGCTTAAGAGTATTGAGAAATAGAAAAGACTTAGTCGACTAAAAGAGACAGTTAATAAACTAAGATCATTCTGTCAAAAAATTTGAATTGAGCACTAGAAGACAAAATAACGGCTAGAAACAGCTAGTTTCTATCTCCAACGGCCATAATTGATTTTGCAAGTATTTAAAGTGTCACGACCCGGTACTCTCCTCGAGCCCGTGACAACCGTCACGATGTCCCGATAGACATTCATTACCCGGAATGCCAACCGAAACCTCGCAAGGCTTTAATATTAGTTTTCTTACCTCCCTTGCGAGCAACAGTTGCTAATATCATATTTTAAAAGATTATAAGCTATTTCCAAACCAAAACAATAAAAAAATAATTTTCATATCTCGAGGATATTTTGGTCATTTCTCTTTAAAAATTTCAAAACCAGCTAATAATGTAGTATGTGAGTGCAAAACACATATTTCATAATCGAAAATAGGTTTAGATGTCTAAAACATTCATTTAAGGTGAAATTATGACTATTTGAATATAATAAAAATATTCAATAAAATATTCTATTTTCTTATAAAACAATTTTTATAGAGTTATCTGTAAGAAATTTTTGTAGCATAAAAGCGAAATAAATTCATACATACTGTAAAACAGATAGTCAAGGTATATAATTTAATTTACAATTACATGTGGGCCCCCAAATGACAAAAGTGAACGAAGGCTGTGAACCTACGATTTTTGAGGAAATAAAGCCAATTGTAGCCTTCAACGATATCAGCTATCTACAAACTATCCTGAGCCTGAAATGGGTGGAAAGGAGGGTGATGAGATTATATAATCCCAGTGAGTAAACAAATATCATCTAAAATATCTAAAACTGAGTAAATGGAGACAGATAAAATAGATCATCATAAGATGGTTCATAACCTCAAAACACATTTCAAATCATCTAAACCAATTACATTTCATTCAAAATAAACAACGAGGCTTACGATTTCTTGAAAAGCTTGGCTCGTACCAAAATCATTCTCATACTCAGTTGTTAGGGATACCTTGGCCTGGGGCTATCCCAACCAAATTCGCCAAGGCTGTTAAAAAGTCATGTACGCATAAATCATGTTTTTATTTTGAAAACATAGTCGTTCCTTGGCGTTGGTTGAGTTCACCCTCACGTGGTGGTTTGGCGTGAAGTGAACTTTAAAGTTTTACCTCAGGAGTTACCCTACGCGTCTCCTCAACCGAGGTAAGAACATACTCGGATTCCATGCCCCTCAAAAAGGTTGGTCCACAGAACCTGCCACTGCAGTGACCAATCTATAACCCACCAATTCAATAAAAATTCAACAGCATGACATGGCAATTTTATCATTATCCAGCCTATCGAGGCAAACAACAGTTTATACATTTTCAACACAAATACCCATCCAGCCATTCATGCCCACATTATCATAAGCTATTCAATTCAAAACATAATCTACAATACATCAAGTAGTCTCCAATTACTCCATTTTCAAGACCATCATTCAATTTCAAGACAATTTTATAAAATCATTTCATTTAATCACATTTTGCTTATAAAACATAAAGATTTACCATTTAAACTCATTTTTCTATCAAGTCACAAAAATGAATAAAAACTACTTTAGATAATTAAGATGATAATAAGGTTACTCATTGTAATGGGAATCGAGTTTCGAGTACTTCGATTCTTGATCCTCGGGTACTATCTCTTTACTTTTGCCAGAAAGCTCACCACCTAGACATAATACACAATAAGCCATTTACTACATTTGTGCTAAATTGTTATAAACCTAATTCAGGCTCTATACTAATGCATGAAATGGGATGTGAAATGCTTGAGTAACTATCTAAATACGACGTTCAATATAAGTTCAATTGTGTACCTAAATAAAATGGTATTGGCCTAATTCGATCTATCACTCGATTAATTGGCCAATACATCCAATTCAACTCCAAACAATTCCATTTCTCTCCCAATACTTCAAATCATTAAACTCAAGTCAAATAACATAAAATTTAGCAAGATCATCTTCACATTTCTTCTTGGGAATTTCGGCCATAGTGGGTGCATGAACACTATGGTTTTTCCCACTTGATTTTTACACCATAAATCATTAATTCCTAACCAATTCACTTGAAATAAAATCAAGTCCACTATCAACACACCATAGGGAAGATTCGGCTAATGGAGGGTGATGGAAGAAAATGAATTTTTCTTGTTTGTTTTTCATGCTACACATCACTAACTAACTAAAAACACTGTAATATATTGAAATCTAACCAAATCCAAGTTCAAAACTCCTCCCCCCATGTCTGGCCAGCAAGGGTTTCCTCATGCAAACTTGATTCTCAACCATGGAAAATGAAAAAGAATGCATAGGAAAGGTAGATCACAAGTTAGAATTGAAAAATCTTACCTTTTGTCACTTGATTCTTTGAAATTTTGTGAATTTCTCTTGAATTTCTTAGCTAGGTTTTTGTTCTTCTTCTTTTCTTCCCTTTTCTTCCTTTGGCCGACCAAGAGAAATGAGTGGGGAGGGTTATGGGCTGATTTTTAAAGCCAAATAATAAAATAATCCAAGCTTGACACTTGTCACTATGTTATTGGTCCATTTTTAAAAACTTAATAATTAAGCTTTCTTCCACCACCACATAAAATCCTTCAATTATCCATGATATAAAATGCTAATGGCTGAAATCCATGGGCATGACAAGTGTTGGGTGGTCTAAAATTACAATTTTGCCCCTAGGTGGCAAAATGACTATTTTACCCTTATCCTCAGAAAAATGCTGAAATTAAAATTCTTCACTTCTCAAACTCAAATTATATTCCAAATGATCAATCTTAGTCAAAAATTTCATCTAACACTCACATCTTAACCTCGGGTGGTAAAATGATCATTTTGCCCCTAGGTCATGAAAATTCCAATTTGACTCCAAATCGGTCCTCGTACTCTAAATAACCATTTTAAGTCATTCTGGGATTTTAAAATTCTCAATTTCATCTTAAAATCTCTATTTGGACTAGTTCGAGGCTTAATTCAATTTAATTGTATTATTTGGTACATTGTCGTCCTTTAACGATTTTTGATGTACCTAAGTAAGCAATCATGCATTCTTATGTAAGAATGGCATAATAAACATATTGTAGAGCCGGGTTTGACATAAAGCTTCTTCAACAGTCAAATACAAGATAAAGAAGTTATCCAAAGTGATTTTGAGCTTACAAGACCAAAAACTTTGTATTTTCATTTGTATTTCACTCCTATCTTTTGAAAAAGTGTTGGAGCTTAGCTTTGTACATCTTAGATCAGCTAGGTGATCAATTGTACTTCATCTTTTCTTTATTTCTTGATTACTTAGAGTGTGCAAGGCACTCTAAAGGGTTGATCAAGCTTGGGTTAGCTTAGTTGTTGTGGTAAGTTCTAACTTAGCCTTAGAAAAGTTAGTTTTGGGTTTTGGTTAATCTCGTGAAAAACCATTGTTAAAGGTTGTGACTGAGCCTATGAAAAGCCATTGTAAAAGCTTGGTGGAAGCTTGAGAATTCCACTATTTTTTGTGATTTGGTTTGGAAAATCCTTGGTTGAACAATCAAGGTAGTGGATGTAGGTCTTTGACCGAACCACTATAAATCTTCGAGTATTGTCTCATCTGTTTTATTTTTCATTTTCATTCTTTCTTAAGTCGCTCCTTGATCTTGCTTCAAATTTCTCATCATTGACTTTTAATTTGCACCCAATTTGAAATCAAGTTTAGTAAGAGCCAAAAGTGCTATTCACCCACCCTTTAGCACATCTATTTGGGACCAACAAGTGGTATTAGAGCTTAACCCTCATTTTTAAGGCTTAACATCCTTAGGGGAGATCCAAATGGCTTTAGAAAAGCCTATTGATGCTGAAGGTCAATGCATAAATATGCTTCCTCATCTTGATGGATCAAACTATCTTTATTGGAGTACTAAATGCCTATTTATGTTAGGGCTTATGACTATGAGATATGAGATGTCATGACCAATGGTCCTTTTATTCCTATGATCACAAATTCGGTAAATGGTGAAAAAACTCCCAAAAATAGAAGTAAGTGGACTGCAGTTGAAATGAGGAGAGTACAAATCAACTCTAAGGCCATGCACACTCTCATTTGTGCACTTGATTATAAAGAATATGATAAAGTGTTCTTGTGCAAAAGTGCCAAGGACATTTGGCAAAAATTAAAAGAGTTATATGGAGAAACAAGTATGCAAAAGGAATTGGAAGACAATTCTTGTGAGAATCAATGCTCAACAAGCAACATAGCAAATGCAGATAAGGAATTAAATGAAGATGAATCCTCAAGTCAAATTGAATTATGCCTTATGGCTCTTGAAGAGATAAAGGTAAGTTGTTCATCTTGTGAACTTAATTCATATGCTTTTGATGAATTGCATATGCTTTTAAAGATTTATCATTTGAGTTTGAGAAAATGAATATGAAGCACAAGAAAATTATTTCCATACTCGATGTTGAGAATGAATTTTTGATGAAAGCAAAAATTAACTTGGAAAAAGAAAATGAAAATTTGGGAAAGGATTTTGAAGCTTATGAAAAGAAAATTTATATTTTGGAAAAAGGAAATTTTGATGTGAAAAGGAAATTTGAAGATTTATTAAATGAGAAACAAAAGGTTTGCATGAATTCCTCATCTTCCAAAGTGGCCAAATGCAATCATTGCACATTTTTTAGTTATTATTCATACACTTGTCCAATTAAAAAATGTTTACCTTATAAATTTAGGCAAGTGTGGGTTCCAAAAGGAACTTTATACAACGAGACTAACTTTCAAGGATCCAAAGCAATTTGGATACCAAAAATCAAATGAAAAATGTCTTTTGTAGGTGTGCTAGAGCAAAGAGGAACAACTCTTGAAGAATAAATGCTCTCTAGTCACACATAAAGGAAAATGGGTGATTTCTATGCTAAAACCATTTTTAATGAGAATCTTGATTGCTTATTTATTGAATGTTTCATTCTTTTGGCTTGGTTTCTAAAATTGTTTGCTTTTCTACATTGAAAATTTAAGTTGCCTATTCTTGCTTGAATAACCTCAAAAGCACTTTTGTCCATATGCTGGAAAATTGTTAAAAATGCTAAATTTGATGCTTATTATGCTTAAACATTGTTTAAATGATTGTTGTACATGTTATAAGTCATAGTCACACATCATGATGTAAATTGAATATGTTTGAGCATATTAGAGACATGATTCTTCAAATGAGCATTTCAACTTTTTAGCACTTGTGAACAATGAGCAATAAAAGCCAAAATTTGAGTTCACACTTCACAACTGAAGTTCCCACATAAAGACCCGATACTCCGCTGGACTAACAAAAGGAAGTCCTAAGACCTAGACAAACCTGACTTTGATACCAAGTTTATCACGACCAAAATTTCGGGCTATGACCTGTATATGGACTCAATGGACATAGCCCACTAGGTCCAAGCAAGCCTGTTTATATGATCCGTTCATAATTCCATCAAATTTTGCTAAGGTTCTACTTCATAATTACAACTCAAAATAATGCTAACCATTGCCATTTCATAATGGCATTACCAATCAAATATACATAAATTGTCTAAAACATATATCTTAGTACTTTACATACCATATACGTATTTACAACAAAAATGACTCTGGGCTTCCAGCGGAGTGACCAAGGTGAAGGTGCGGCTATGAAAATGCCAAGATACCTACCAAGGATACGAATATACAAGGACATCTCAATCTAGTTATCGGCTGCATTTTGATCTAAAAACATGAAGTTGAAAACGGTGAGAATAAACCCAGTGAGTGAACAAGGAAGGGAACAAGCGTACAATAAGGAAGATTTAATGAAATCATGATGCATTTATGTTTAAAATAATGCAATTTAGTTTAGTTCTTATTAAAACCCCTCATTTAAAGCCCCAATGAGTAAATCACTTGATGATAAAGAGTTCATGCTCAACAAAGGATTTGAAGAGTGAAAACTTTAAAGACATTCAATCAAATCAAGTCAAGTAAATGACGGGTCGTCGCTGCAACGGAAAGGCATTCTCGCTGCAGCGAATTTTGGCTCAAATTATCAGCTGGCCAAGGGTTTCTTAGTTGGTCGAGGGTTTCTCTCCAAACCTCTTCATTTCAAACTTAATTATTTAATTCCTTAATGTTGAAAGTCCATGCTTAACTATGGTACCAAAGAAGTGGTAAATAAGGCAGAAACCATACAAGATAATAAGCAAGACAGAAAGTTTCTTGCTGCAGCAAAAGTTAAGCAGCAAAACAGAAAGTTTCTCGCTGCAGCGAGAATCTAGCCAATACAACCCTCCAAACCTGAGAGTTTTTCACTACAGCGAGAATGAATCTTGCTGCAGCAAGAAACAGGACACCAACATAAATTTTTCATTCTTTCAAGAAAAGGCTATTTAGCTGCGAGGACAAAATCAACTTGAACGTGCATAGAAATTTCCAAGGTTTAACATGCAAGATTCATATGCATTACAACCATATATTATACTCATGCATTTTCTATAACACACATTTTTATATATAAAATATACATCATCATACATACCATCCCACCATCATCAGCTCATGTGCACTCCCCACTCTCACATAGCTGGGTCAGCATAAGCTCATATGCACTCCAACACGCACATGGCTGGGTCATCATCAGCTCATGTGAACTTCTACACGCACATGGCTGGGTCATCATCATCACACAAAAAGAACATCCAATGCATATTACACATATCAACATATTGCTATAACACATGAACCATTTATATGGCACATTTTCACAAGATAAAAACATTCACCAAATGCTTGTTCCCTAGGTAGATTTTTAAATAAAAATTGGATAAAATCATTCAAATGTTTTGTGCAAACACATTGATATTCCCAAAACAAATTTTGAAATGCAAGTTCACTCACTGGTATTCGTTAAATCCTTACTCAACTCTAACTTTCTTTATTGGTCCAAATGGGGTGGTGGGGCTTCGTTAGAACCTATCATCATATTGGCATCACAATTAACTCAATTCATACAACTATAAATTCTAAAGGCTATCTCCTAACTAGCATCCAAATTGCCATACTCAACACTAAAAGTTAACTGTAATTTACTACTCACCTTGGTAGCTTTGTAAATTTGAAATTCTTTTTAATAATTCTCTAAACTATTATAAAGCTCCCTCTTTCTCTCTCTAAACACCTAGCTAGTGAGAGAAAATATGGAAGTAAGATTTTTTAAGGGTTTTAAAGTGAGAGAGTGAAAGAGCACAAAGGTTCTATTAAATGGTACACAAAAGCATGAAAGGTGGAGCTAGCTTGAGAGAGTTATGGAAGCTTGAAGAGAACTCCCATGGAGGATGAAGAAAAGTGAGAGGGAAGAAGGAAAAAGAAGAAGAAGCTACTGGAAAATGTCAGAAGAAGGTGCTGAAAGATGATATTTATAGCTTATGCTTATCCAACTCCACTTAAATTATGAAAATGCCCTTAAAAAGTTAGCTTGCTCACCTCCAATCCTTGATGCAATCTTTTTGCTCTTTTAACACTGAGACAAAGTCCCTAATAATCTAGAAATACTCGGTTTCACGAAAACTTAAAAATATTTACCCGAGATGAAAAATGACCATTTTGCACCTACCTCGAGAATTATCATTATTTTTATTTCCTTCGTCATTTTACCCGTATTTCATCATTCATTTATTTCTTAGGCTTACTTAGGCCTTAATATTGTTTAAAAACTTACTTTTAGGGGCTTACTAAGGAAATGACAAAACTACCCCTAGCTCGTATTATTGGGTCTATGCCTAGTTACGAGCCTATAGAGGTCGAGGTTTCACATTCTCCCCCACTAAAAGAAATTCGATCCCCGAATTTAAATTCAACTATAAGGTAGCGTACCTCTAAGCATCAAAGAGGTGGGGATACTTTGCTCGTATTTCCTCATTGGCTTCCCACGTTACCTTTTCACTGGTGTGGTTTTGCCACAACACTTTCACTGATGCTACTTCCTTTGATTGAATCTTTTTGACTTGCTTATCCAGGATAGCCACTAGTTACTCCTCATATGTTAAATCATCTTGCAACTGAATGGTTTCATACCGTATTACATGAGATGGATTTGGATTATATTTCCTAAGCATTGATACATGGAATACGGGGTGAATGTTCGAGAGGTTTGGTGGTAATGCCAAATGATAAGCCACTGCTTCAACCCTTTCTAAGATCTCGAAGGGTCCTATATACCGAGGACTCAATTTTCTCTTCTTGCTGAACCTCATTACCTCTTTTGTTGGTGAGTCCTTCTAAAATACATGATCTCCTACCTGAAACTCCAAGTCTCTCCGTCTGTTATCAACATATGATTTCTGTCTACTTTGTGTTGACAACATCCCCTACTAAATCATATGTATCTTCTCGATGGCATCCTGCACCAACTCAGGCCCCAAAAGTTTCCTTTCTCCTACCTCTAGCCATCCAATGGGTGACCTACATCTCCATCCATATAATGCTTCAAATGGTGCCATTTGGATAGTAGTTTGGAAACTGTTATTGTAGGCAAATTCCACTAAGGGCAGATATTGATCCCACTTGACCCCAAGGTCTATTACACAGGCCTTAAACATATCTTCCAATGTCTGTATCGTCTGTTCAGACTGTCCATCATTTTAAGGGTGGAAAGCTGTGCTGAAGTCTAACTTAGTGCCTAACAGTTCCTGCAACTTTCCCCAAAACCTATTGGTGAATTGAGCTCATCTATCAAATACTATAGAAATGGGGATACCATGCAATCATACTATCTTATCCACATAAACTCGAGCGTACTGGGCAACACCATAAGTAGTCTTAACCGGAAGAAAATGAGTTGACTTCGTTAACAGGTCTACTACTATCCAAATCGAGTCGTAGCCCCCACTAGTTCGAGGCAAATCCGTTACAAAGTCCATGGCAATATGCTCCCACTTCCACTCAAGCACTAGTAACTGTTGTAGTAGTCCCACGGGCCTTTGATGTTCTGCCTTCACTTGTTGACAAACCAGGCACTTGGAGACAAACTCAGCTACATCTTTCTTGAGTCCTTCCCACCAATATACCTATTTCAAATCTTGATACATCTTTGTAGCCCCTTGATGTACCACATAAGCTGCCATGTGAGCCTCCTTCAATATTTCTCTCCTTAATCCATCACTATCGAGCACATAAAGTCTGGTTCCATACCTCAATACTCCATCAGTGCCTTTAGTAAACATCTTTGCTTTCCTTCCTTGAGGATCTTTTAAAGCCTTAGCTACAAACTCATCTTTACTTTGTGCTTCTTTGATCCGGTCCATTAAGATAGGCCTCACTCTAAAATGTGCTAGCAATATAGTTGCCTCTGAAACTTCCAAATGCACACCCATGTCTCCCAAGCTATGAATCTCCTTAATCAAGGATCTCCTATCTGTAGAGATATGTGCCAAGCTCCCCAAAGATTTTTGACTCAAGGCATCTGCCACTACATTTAACTTACCTAGATGGTAAAGAATAGTACAATCATAATCCTTTAGCAACTCCATCCTCTTACGTTGTAGCAAGTTAAGATCCCTTTGCTGAAATATATACTTCAGGCTTTTGTGGTCCGTATATATCTCACAAGTCTCACCATACAAATAATGTCTCAAAATCTTTAAGGCAAACACGATTGCTGCCATCTCCAAATCGTGTGCGAGGTAATTCTGCTCATGCTTTTTAAGTTGCCTTGATGCATACGCGATCACCTTCCCATGCTGCATTAATACACACCCTAAACCAACCTGCGATGCATCACAAAATACCGTATAACCCCCTGTGCCTTGTGGTAGGCTTAATACTGGAGCTGTGGTGAGACATGCCTTAAGCTTCTCAAAGTTATCCTCACAAGCATCAGACTACTCAAATTTTGTATCTTTACGTGTCCGCTTAGTCAGAGGGGCAACTATTTTGGAGAAGTCCTTTACAAAACGACAATAGTAGCCAGCCAAACTCAAAAAGCTTTTAATCTCCGTAACTGATGTTGGCCTTGGCCACTTTTCCATTGCCTCAACTTTCTTTGGATCAACTTGTACCCCATCCTTGGATACCACATGTCCCAAAAATGCAACACTTTCAAGCTAGAACTCACACTTAGAGAACTTGGCATACAATCGATGTTCTCTCAAAGTTTAAAGCACTATCTTAAGATGCTGCTCGTGCTCCTCCCTACTTCTCGAGTAGATCAAGATGTCATCAATAAACACCACCACGAACTTGTCCAAATAGGGCTTGAACACTCGGTTCATCAAATCCATAAAGGCTGCAGGGGCATTCGTGAGCCTAAATGACATCACCAAGAACTCATAGTGCCCATATCTTGTTAGAAATGCAGTCTTGGGTATATCTTCAATCTGGATCCTCAACTGATGGTACCCAGATCGCAGATCTATCTTAGAGAAACATTGTCCTCCTTGTAGTTGATCAAATAAATCATCTATTCTTGGAAGAGGATACTTATTCTTCACTGTCACTTTATTAAGCTGTCGGTAGTCAATGCACAATCTAAGTGACCCATCTTTCTTCTTTACAAATAGCATCGGTATTCCCCATGGTGACACGCTAGGATGGATAAAGCCTTTATCCAACAAATCTTTTAACTGATCCTTAAGCTCTTTAAGCTCTTCAAATGCCATTCTATATGGGGGAATGGATATAGGTCTAGTGTCGAGAATCAAATCTATGCAAAATTCAATCTCCCGCTCGGGAGGCAAACCTGGTAATTTCTTGGGAAATACATCCCTGAACTCATTCACCACCGACACTTGGCTTATATCTCCAACCTTCACCTGAGTATCCCTTGCCACAGCCAAGTAACCTGAACAACCCTATCATAATAACCTTCTGGTAGACATGACCGATATCATATTGGTTGAAGCATTGCTTCTATCCCCCTGAATACTAAATGGTGGCTCATCTGGGAAATCAAATCTAACCAATTTATGGTAACAGTCCACACTAGCATGGCAGGGTGAGAGCCAATCTATCCCCATGATCACGTCAAAATATAAGGTGTCTAACACTACCAAATTCACCAAAGTATCCTTGTCCTTGAGTTGAACTACACAGGACTCATATTCCCATTCAACCACAAATACATCCTTTAAAGGAGTAGACACCACTAATTGTTCCTCTCTCCTAACACGATCTTTACCCAAGCGAGATGCAAAACATGGAGAAATAAAAGAGTGGGTAGCACTAAGATCAAACAATACCCAAGCATTCATATTACAAACTGAGAGAATACCTGATACCACTACATTGGATGTCTAGGCCTCCTACGGTGTTAAAGCAAACACCTTTGCTTGACCCCTACTGACGGAACTCTGACGTCCAGACCCAAAAGGCCTGCCCTGAAAGGAAGTAACAGCACCTCTCTCTCTTGATCCGCTAGCCTCCCAGTCAAATGAGGCGGCTACTAAAGGAGCAGAAGTAGTTGGCTAGGTGAAGCTGCAAGCACAACCTTGCGATTGACTAGCCATTAGGCAATTCCTCCTAATATGTCCAAGTTGACTGCATAAGAAACAAACTCCCATAGCACGGAGGCATCTTCCCCTATGCCATACCCCACAAGTATCGCAACGATGGATAAATTGACTTCCCTGCCTCGAATCTTGCTGCCTCCCAACATGAAGGTTCTCTGTCCCGCCCCAATACTAACACTAGGCAAGTCACTCCCCTGTTAGGGTAATCGTGAATCCCTCTGTGGACCTTGACGGTTAGAAGATGAAATACCACTGCTGAAATCTCTGTGACCTAGATAACCGTTTGTCTTGACCCTTTTTGCTCTATCCCTCGCAGCTCTACTCTCACTAGTCCTCATCTCAATCCACTGAGTGCAATCCACTACTGTGGAGTAGATATTGAAATCTCGGGATGCCACAACCCTAAACAATGGCTCCACTAGCCCATCCACAAACCTTTGAATCTTCATCTCTTCAGTGGAAACTAGATAGGGCGTATACCGAGCTAGCTGCATGAATTTGATGTCGTATTTTGACACCGTCATACCTAAGGTCTATACCAGGGCCTCAAACTCTCTAGCTCGTGCATTACATACACAAAGTGGTAAGAATTGGTCTAAGAAGGTTGTACTAAATTCCTTCTAAGTCAACGACGCTTTATCCACCGGCTTACCCCTATGCAACGAGCCATAGCACTCTTGCGCCACGTCCTCTAATCGGGAGGTATTTAACTCAACTAATCTAGTACTAGAGCATCCCAAGGCCTCATAAATTTTCTCCATCTTATTTAAGAAAATCTGGGGCTTCTTCGATACATCAAATCTTGAAAATGATGGAGGCTTAAGCTTGAGAAAATCAGGAAGAGAAATCTCCAGATGACCCCTCTCGACCTCATGATGTTGGCGATCGGCCTGTCCTTGGGAGTTAGGGGATTCTTGTACTATAGGTTGCTCTTCCACTATCCTCTGTATATCATCCATACGGGTCGCCATCATCTCTACAACCTAGTGACTCCCTGTAAGCCTGCCATTAAATCTTCAATGGTAATACCCTCGATTGGTTGTCTATCTGCATCACTTGAAGACTGTCATTCCCCTCGCATACTCACAGGCGTATCCACCTCACAGGTCTAGTGGCCTTACAACGTCTACCTCACCCCCTAAGGGTAGATGCTTGTGGCCTATCCATCATCTCATTAGGAGCATCTTGCTCCCCCATCCATCTTGAGGTAGCTCGTGTCTGAGGCGGCATTCTTACCTAGACAAGAGCAAACAACTATTGTTAAACACATTTTTTATAATCATACATAAAGGAAAAGGTAGTTTATAAGATAGGAAATCTATGAGGTCCCTTGGTTCTAAAATGTGCCACAGTTCACACTTCACAACTGAAGTTCCCACATAAAGACTCGACACTCCACTGGACTAACAAAAGGAAGTCCAAGGACCTAGACAAACCTGGCTCTGATACCAAGTTTGTCACGATCAAAATTTTGGGCCATGACTTGCGCATGGACCCAATGGACATAGCCCACTAGGCCCAAGCAAGCCTGTCTATATGATCCGTTCATAATTCCATCAAATTTTGCTAAGGTTCTATTTCATAATTACAACTCAAAATAATGCTAACCATTGCCATTTCATAGTGGCATTACCAATCAAATATACATAAATTTTCTAAAACATATATCTTAGTACTTTACATCCCATATACGTATTTACAACAAAAATGACTCTAGGCTTCCAGCGGAGTGACCAAGGTGAAGGTGCGGCTACGAAAATGCCAAGATACCTACCAAGGATACGAATCTACAAGGACACCTCGATCTAGTTACCCGGTTACCTCTTGATCTGAAAACATGAAGTTGAAAACGGTGAGTATAAACTCAGTGAGTAAACAAAGAAGGGAACAAGCATACAATAAGGAAGATTTAACGAAATCATGATGCATTTATCTTTAAAATAATGCAATTTAGTTTGGTTCTTATTAAAACCCCTCATTTAAACCCCCAATGAGTAAATCACTTGATGATAAAGAGTTCATGCTTAACAAAGGATTTAAAGAGTGAAAACTTTAAAGACATTCAAGCAAATCAAGTCAAGTAAACGACGGGTCTTCGCTACAGTTAAAAGGCATTCTCGCTGCAACGAATTTTGGCTCAAATTATCAACTGATCGAAGATTTCTCAGTTGGATAAGGGTTTCTCATCAAACCTCCTCATTTCAAACTTAATTATTTAATTCCTTAATGTTGGAAGGAAGTCCATGCTCAACTATGGTACCAAAGAAGTGGGAAATAAGGCAGAAACCAAACAAGATAATAAGCAAGACAGAAAGTTTCTCGCTGCAGTGAAATTTAAGCAGTAAAATAGAAAGTTTCTCGTTACAGCTAGAATCCAGCCAATACAACCCTCTAAACCCAAGAGTTTTTCGTTGTAGCGAGAAACATGACACCAACATCAATTTTTCATTCTCTCAAGAAAAGGCCATTTAGTTGCAAGGAAAAAATCAACTTGAACGTGCTTAGAAATTTCCAAGGTTTAACATGCAAGATTCAATTGCATTACAACCATATTTTATACTCATGCACTTTCTATAACACATTTTTATATATAAAATATACATCATCATACATACCATCCCACCATCATCAACTCATGTGCACTCCCCACTCGCACATAGTTGGGTCAGCATCAGCTCATATGCACTCCTACAAGCACATGGCTGGGTCATCATCAGCTCATGTGTACTTCTACATGCACATGGCTGGGTCATCATCATCACACAAAAGGAACATCCAATGCATATTATACATATCAATATATTGCTATAACACATGAACCATTTATATGGCACATTTTCACAAGATAAAAACATTCAACAAATGCTTGTTCTCTAAGTAGATTTTTAAAGAAAAATTGGATAAAATCATTCAAATGTTTTGTACAAACACATTGATATTCCCAAAACAAATTTTGAAATGCAAGTTCACTCACCAGTATTCGTTAAATCTTTACTCAACTCTAACTTCTTCTATTGGTCCAAATGGGGCGGTGGGGCTTCATTAGAACCTATCATCACATTGGCATCATAATTAACTCAATTCATAAAACTATAAATTCTAAAGGCTATCTCCTAACTGGCATCCAAATTGCCATTCTCAACACTAAAAATCAACTCTAATTTACTACTCATCTTGGTAGCTTTGTAAATTTGAAATTCTTTCTAATAATTCTCCAAAATATTATAAAGCTCCTTTTTTCTCTCTCCAAACACCTAGCTAGTGAGAGAAAGTATGGAAGTAAGATTTTTCAAGGGTTTTAAAGTGAGAGAGTGAAAGAGCACAAAGGTACTATGAAAAGGTACACAAAAGTATGAAAGATGGAGCTAGCTTGAGAGAGTTATGAAAGCTTAAAGAGAACTCCCATGGAGGATGAAGAAATGTGAGAGGGAAGAAGGAAGAAGAAGAAGAAGAAGCTGCTGGAAAATGTGAGAAGAAGCTGCTGGAAGATGATATTTATAGCTCATGCTTATCTAACTCCACTTAAATTATGAAAATGCCCTTAACAAGTTAACTTGCTCACCTTCAATCCTTGATGCAGTCTTTTTGCTCTTTTAACACTAAGACAAAGTCCCCAATAATCTAGAAATACTCGGTTTCACAAAATCTTAAAAATCTTGACCTTAGATGAAAAATGACCATTTGGCCCCTACCTCGAGAATCATCATTATTTTTATTTCCTTCGTCATTTTTCCTGTATTTCATCAGTCATTTATGCCTTAGGCCTTAATATTGTTTAAAAGCTTACTTTTAGGGGCTTACTAAGGAAATGACGAAACTACCCCTAGCTCGTATTATTTCGTATATGCTTAGTTACGAGCCTATAGAGGTCGAGGTCTCACACTTTTTTTTTAGTTGGGTTCCAAGAATCATTTTTCTTTGTTATCTCTTTTACCAAAATTGATTCTTTTAAAGGTGAGATTTATGAAATCTTAGCCACTAGCATTGCTTCACAACATACACATAATCCCTACCTTAGAAAAGACTTTCATTTGTCACTTGTGTGGATCACTGTTAAAGGGTGGACACATGGACAACTTTGGTTTGCAACATCTAGGCTTTGGTGTGCAATCAAGAAAAAGGGTCATGACTTGTGATTTATTGAAATCACTACTAAAGTTATGATTCTAATCATTTACTTGTATTTATGAATGTTAATCCGATCAAATGCCAAAACAAGTGATCCTATGGAGGTTTTGGTTTTCTATGTTTATTTTTGCCATGCCATTCAATTTTAATTATTAATTTTTGAATTTCATTTTTTTCTTTGAGCATAGCTGAAATCTAGCACAATGAACTTGCTTACTATTGTCAAGCCCAACCTTATAAAATACTTTCTATGTCATTCATATGATTGACAATATGCTTACATACTTGGAAAGCCCCGAAAAAAAAATCGTTAAAAGACGAGAATGTACCAAATGGTACAATTAAGTTAATTTAAGCCTCGAACTAGATCAAATAGAGATTTTAAAATGAAATTAAGAATATTAAAGTCCTAGAATGGTTTAATATGGTGATTTGGAGTTCAAGGATCAATTTGGAGTCAAACCGAAATTTTTACTGTCTAGGGGCAAATTGGTCATTTGCCACCTAGGGACAGAATGAGAATTTTTAGAGAAGAATTTTTTTGGCCCCATTTGACTTATTGGAGTATGATTTGAGTATTGGAGTATAATTTGAGGGTTTGGCAGTGAAAAAGTTTAATTTCGGTGATTTTTAGAGTGTAGGGGCGAAATCGTAATTTTACCACTCACAGACAAAATTTGAGATTTTGAGAGAATTTAGATCAAATTTGAGAAATTGGAGAATGGTATTAGTATAAGGGATGAAAAATATGTCTATGGGCAATTTTTCAGTTTTTGGGACAAAAATGTAATTTTTGACTTTTACGGGGACAAAAGTGTAAATTTCAAAACTTACTCCACCAAGACTTTGGATAAGTCTGAGAATTTTATCTAAGCTATGGATATGTGGGACAAGTGTATGGTGAAAATTTGGAAACAAATGGATGGCTAGAATTTAAGGAATTAATAAAACATTAAAAAAATGAATAAAATAATATTATATTATTTTAGCCTTTAAAAAGGTAAAAATTCCAGAATTCTCATCTTCTTCAGCTGTCCAAACCAGGGGAGAAAAGGGGGAAAAAAACAAATAAGAACCCTACCTGAAAATTTGGGGAAAATCAAGAGAAATCAAGAAATCAAGCATTGAAAAGGTAAATTTCATTGATTTTCCTTGTGATTTTCACTACCCATGCATTTTTTTCTCATTTCCATGCAAAATTAGAAAGTGGGTATCGACACCCATGCTGGCCAAACCTCCATGGATGAGTTTTGAGCTTGATTTTTGGTTGATTATAATTGAATTAAGTGATTTTAGTTAAGTTATATTGAAATATAGCAAAAATAAGCTAGAGATATAATTTTCTCCCATTGAAACCCATTATGCCGAATTTTCTAGGGGAATATTGGCTGCTGATCTTGATGTTTATTTGAGGAATTATGATGAATAATGATGAATTATGAGCCTAGAAAAATAATGGGAATTTTTGGAGTAAAAATACAAATTTTTACCCACTAGGGGTATTTTCGTAATTTGCTATCAGGACTGATAATTTGCACCACACTGAGGGACATTAAGTCAATTTGGGTACAATTGAGGTATAGAAACTGAAATAAATTAATTTGGAGTTTAAACGGACGCGTATATCGATTTATCGGGTAAAAGACCGAAATAGGCTAACACCGCATTTAGGCAAAAATTTAGACATATTTGCATTCCATATCAAGCATTAGTAGTCTAAATTAGTTTAATTTCAATTTAGTACCAATGTGGTGAATTTCTCGATTTTGTACTGTGTCAAGGTGGTGAGTCCTTCAATAAAGGCAAGGGAATTGCATCCGAGGACCAGTAGTCTGAGTATTTTGAAAATCCCCACTCTAGACACGGTGAGTAACTTTACCATCATTTTAATTATCTAAAGTATGTTTTTATTCGGTTTTGGTGAATTTTATGAAAATGAGTTCGAATGGTAAATTTTTATGTTTTGTAAACAAAAATGAGTTTAAATGAAAATATTTTATAAATTGTCTTGAAACGAAATAACGATTTTGAAAATAGAGTAATTGGAGACCATTGATATGTTGTAAATTTAAAATTGAATTAATGGCTTATGTTATTGTATTGGCATGACTGGCTGGGCTGTGTTTTTTATGAATTGTATGAATTGCTTTATTTTACCCTTGCAGGCTGGGTAGTAATATATTAGCCCTGTCATGCTGTCAAAATTTTATTGTATGGTGGGTTTGACCTGCTGCAGTGGGCTGGGTTCTGTGGACTAGCTTATTAGAGGGGCACGGAATCTTGTTATATTTTAACCTCGGTTGGAGAGGCGAGTAGGGTAACTCCCGATATATAACTTTAAAGTTCACTTCACGCCAAACCACCACGTGAAGGGGAACTCGGCCAACGCCAAGGAACGACTATGTTTTCAAAATAAAAACACGACTTTCTAATAGCCTTGGCGGACTCAGTTGGGATAGCCCTCGGTCAAGGTATCCCAGATAACTGAGTATGATAATAATTTTTGGCATGAGCCAAGCTTTTTAAGAAATTCATAAGCCATACTGATTACTTGCTTTAAATAAATTGATTTCATTTGGTTGAAATAAGTTGAAAGATGATAAATTACAGTTTGATGAAATGTTTTAATAGTCTCCTTTTACTCGACTTTAGATATTTTGAGTGATGTTTGTTTACTCACTGGGATTTTATAATCTCACCACTCTAATTTCCACCCATTACAGTTGAACTTGCCACATTCAAAGACTGTAGGTTCATTTCTTTTGATACTTTTGGTCATTCGTGGGCCCACGTGTCACTGTAAATTAAATTCTATACTTTGGTTATCTGTATTACGGTATGTAAGAATTTATTTTGCTTTTACGCTATAAAAATTATTTATGCAGTGTTCTTAAAATATCTTTTTATGTGAAAATTGAATATTTTATTTAATATTTTTATTTTATTATAACAGTCATAATTCCATTTTAAACGAATGTTTTAGACATCCAAAATTATTTTTGATTATGAAATATGTGTTTTCCACTTACATACTATATTTTTAGATGATTTGAGATTTTTGGGATAAATGACAAAAATACCCCTATGAGACGAAAATTATTATTTTATTTGTTTAAGTTGGAAACAGTTTAAAATCTTTTAGAATGTGATATTTAGAAACAGTTACCCACAGGGGAAATGAGAAGCTGATATTAAAGCCTTGCAGGATTTCGGTTGACATTTCGGGTAATGAATGTCGATCGAGGCGTCGCGACGGTTGTCACGAGCTCGATGGGAGTTCCGGGTCGTGACAACTATATTCTAGTTCCAAGTATCTCTATACTTCAATCTATGAGATCAATTGCTTACTTCCAAAGTAAGGAACATAGAGTATACCAGTCTTTAAGCATCATTGATAGTCTCAATAATACATTGACCAGGAACATTTTGAGATTATACTGTGATGCATCAGGGTCTCATAACTACAACCCATTACAGTTCCCTTGCAAGGCATATTAATCTCATGGACGTCATCCAATTATACTTATACTTATAATTGATATCTTATTAATGAAGGAAAATCTCTAATCATTTAGCATGAATGATATTGTTGCATGGTTGGAATCAAGCATTAACCCATCCCAATTGGTTGTACGGCTCATCCCAACAAGTTAAAGGTAAAAAAAGTCAAATTTACACAACCATAGTCGACTATAGAGGAAGAATAGTGGACTATAACAATAAAGACTTGCAAGAAACACACTCTCGGGAGATGGATCGACTAAAGGAAGATTATATTAGACTATAAACCCCTAATTTGAGAAATTTGAAGAACATAATTGACCCTAGGAGTGTTGTAGTTGACCCTCAAGCTTCAGCAATGGTTAAATTTGATTCAAACTTGTGTTTAACAGCTTTAAACATTGCCCTATCTGTAAATAAACTTATTTGAGCCATTTAGAAGTAAGAGAAGACCTGAACCAAAGCTTCAAACCCTCAAGAGACTACCCAAAGCTAATATTCACTTTCTAGCATCCTTTTATTCTTCTTTCAAGCTTACAAAGTTGAATCCTTACATCATTCAAGCTAAAATTTCTTCTCTTACTACAAACAAGCTTAAAGTCTTAGCACACATCCTTTGTAGAGGCATTTTCTTGCTGAAATTTGTGCTCCATTGTAGAAGTTTTAACTTAACCTAGAAAAACTATTTGTAAGGGCTTATGTTTGAGCCCGTAAAAACCATTGTTAGTGGGATACTTCTTCATCCCATTAAAAAGTAAGAAGCCCTTTCTAGATTGTGTAAGGATTATCGTTTCTTGTTAAAAAGTAAAAATCCCTTTATGAATTGTGTAAGGGTTATAGCTTCATGTTAAAAAGTAAGAATCGTTGATAGTGGATTGAAATTTCTTGGTTACCAAAGGAGTGGATGTAGGCATCGAAAAAGCTAAACCACTATAAAATCTTTTATGTCTGTATTTAATTTTTCACATTATTATTTATTGTTTATATTTACCTTAGGTAAATAGTTTTATATTAATTTGTTGTCTTACACCTAGGAAAATATTTTTCCCTTTACTTTTCATAGCTAGCATTTAACTTCGGAAAAATATTTCACTTTGGCATATTATTTTTATACGTAATGATTTATTGTTGAAAAAACTATTTTTAATACTAGGAAATATTTTTGGGTGAAAAAGTATTGATATTTATATCTAGATTTTTAAAGAAATTTTTATAAATACCAATTCACCCCCTTTTAGTATACTTCACTTTGAGACTTCCACACTAACAACCCCTTCATCATGAGGGCCAATTGATCGCTCTGATTAAGATTAAGCACGGGCTATTAACCACATCATGCAATTAAGGATCTTCTTGATGCTAAACTCCAAGTTCATTAAACGTTGGAGTAGTCCAACATCCCTATGTTTATAGTATTACTATATAAGACACCTTTCTTGGTCTTTTCAATGTAGTTATATTTGATAAAGGAGGTTTAATGATAGAAAACGCAATCAACAGACAAGAAAGATCAACAATCGACTCAAGAGGTGATCTTACATACTAAAACTATAAGAATTAAGGGAATCTTTTTGTAGTCTTCGTCTATTTTTTTTCAAAGATTTCGATACGACAACTCATATATTTTATAAACCTAACTTACCTACCCAAGATTACAATGTGCTCAACCCTTACTTGCTACATTATGCCGAGTAATTCAATTAAGTCCATTGAATCTATGAGTGAAAGATTGTACTGAACTCCCTGAATGGAAGCTTGAATAGTCCATGGACTTGACCAACATACTCAATGCTGACAAATTGTACATTGCAAGAAATATTTCAATATCGACAACTTGTATATTCTATGGACCTGACAAAATAACCCAAATTAAATTTAATTTAAAGTTGATCGGTCAAGTCCATGGAATATGCGAGTGATAGGTTTTGCTGTACACCACGAACAAAATAAATGACAAATTATTATTGGTCTTTAATTTTTCTTATTGGTAGGAAATTAGTTTCGACAAAAGCTTAATCATCACACTTGAACAATCTATGCCTGTAACAAATCACATTACCTTGCACACAGGAAAACGGAAAACCCAAAGAATGAATTTTTTGTCACTAGACATTTGTGGAGATAAGCTAATAGCACAGAACACATTAATAAAGTAGAAATAAAAAAAGCATTAAAGTTAATTGGAAAAATAAAGTATAAAACAAGAAAAGAATATAAACTCACAATATTGAGACAAGAAACACAATATCTAAAAAGATCAATCTCTCCAAATGATTCTTGACTTCAAAGGCTCTATACTGCAAACGAAGCTTCCTTCTTCCAAGTTTATCAAATAAATATAGTGACATAATCTAGTAAACTTGGAATGAATGTTGACTAGACTATGTCACTATATTTATCTAATAAACTTTGGAAGGATAAGGCATGGTTTGGAGTATGGAGCCTTAGAAATCAAGAATCAAGAATCATTTGAAGAGATTGATCTTTTCAAATATTGTGCCTATTGTCTCAATAATGGGAGTTTATATTTTTTTTTCTTGTTTTATACTTGTTAGCTTTAAAATTAATCCACATTTTGAAATGAAAAAATTAAATGATCAAAATTTGCAAACAAGTCATTTGAAATGTTTTTAAGTTATGAAAATATCTTCTAAAGGTTTAGAAATGTGTTTGGCAAAATCATAGTACTTAAAAGAAGTTTAAAATCACTCAAAATCTCAAAGTTCAGTTGTAAGGATTGACCATTTATCTATGACATAAAAAGCTAAATTTCACTTACTGGAAGAAAAGGTTTGACCCCCCAAGAATGAAAGGTCAATCCTTAGACATCAAAATAGAAAAGCTAAGTTTTTGGAAGAAAAGGATCGACCCCCAAAGCATGAAAAGTTGATTCTTGGAAGTCAAAACAGAGAAGCTAAGTCTTTGGAAGAAAAGGATCAACCCTCCAAGCATGAATGGTTGATCCCTAGGATGACATAAAGCTAAATTCTCATATGGAGCTATGAGGACCAACCTTTCACATTTAAAAGGTTAATCCTCCCCAAACAAAAAAATTTTAACCCAAGCTACATGACACAAGATCGACCTTCCTTGTTTAAATGGTTGATCCTTCAGTTAAATTTAAGGGAAATTTCTAGAAAGGGATTGACCCCCCAACTTAAAGGGTCAATCCTTTAAGCGCAACAAAGTTGTATTTAAAGCTCCCAGCATTTAGTTTTCCCATTGAATGAAGCTCAACTACTCCAAACACTTCCAACACTATAAATTCAAGCTTCTCACTTATTTTTAAGGCTAAGAAGACTTTAAACACATAAGACAACAAGGGAGTAACCTCAAATTCTCAAGATCTTTTATTTCACTCTCTTTCTCATATAAGTCTTTTAGCTAGCATTCATTGAGCTTCTATTTCTTTTATCTTTTGTACCTACCTTGTATAACTTGTGTACCCAATTAGCTTATTAGCATTCATTTTAGCTCACCACACTTATTTCTTGCATTATTGTGAAGGTTATACCTTAACCATTAAAAGGTAAAGTTGTTGGTTATACCTTTACTGTCAAACCCTGTTCTATAAAATAACAACGACGTCATTTACATGCTCAATAGAATGGTTGCATATTTAGGAAGTTTGAGAAATCATTAAAAAATGATATTGCCTCCAATGGTATCATTAAGTCGATTAAGCCTCGAACTAGTTCAAATAGGAATTTTAAGGTGAAATTGAGAGTTTCACGGTCCATGGATGACTCAAAATGGTAATTAGGAGTTCGAGGATCAATTTGGAGTCAAACCGAAATTTTCACTATCTAGGGCAAAATGGTCATTTGCCACCTAGGGACAAAACAAGAATTTTTAGAAAAGCTTTTTTGGCCCCATTTGACTTATTAGAGTATGATTTGGGTATTAGAGTATGATTTGAGGTTTAGAAGTGAAAAATTTTAATTTTGGTATAATTTGGAGTATAGGGGCAAAATGGTAATTTTGCCACCTCGGGGCAAATCGGTAAATTTACACCCCTGACACTTGTCAAGACCAATGGATTTTATTCATCATGGAAATGGATAAACATGAGAAATGTGTGGTGGAGAATTAAAGAATTAAAAGTCAAATATTTTTTTTAAAAAAATGGACCAATAAGAAAATGACAAGTGTCAAGCTTAGAATATATTATTATTTAGCTTAAAAATCAGCATAAATCAGCCTATTATCTCTCCAAATATTCGGCCAAGCAAGGAAAAGAAGGAAACAGAGGAAGAACAAACCCTAGGTGGAGAATTTCAAAGAGAAAAAGTGTGGAAAATCAAGGAAAACAAGTGAAAAAGGTAGGATTTTTCAATTTAAACTTGAAATCTATTTTCCTTAAGCATTTCTCCTCATTTTCCATGGTTAAATTACATGTTTTCATGATGAATTCATGGCTGGTCAAAATGGGTATGGAGAGAGAAAGATGTTGGATTGAATTGATTTTAAGATATGTTAGTGTTTTTATTTAGTTTAGCATATTTAGAAGCAAAACAACAAGAAAAGAATCCATTTTCCCCATGAATCATCATTGGCTGAATCTTCCTTGATGTGTGTGGGTGATGGATTGTTATTATTTTAAGAGAAATGGCTTAGAAAATGATGAATAATGGTGAGAAAAATTAAGTAGGAAAAATCACGGTGTTAGTGCACTGTAATGGCCGAATTTTTCCATGAAGAAATGGGAGGGTTTTGATGCTGAAATTGGTGTTATTTGAATAATGTTTGGTGAATTGAGGTATTAGAAATGATATGGAGCATTTTGGAGCTAAATCGGACACCATTGTCATTTAATCGGGTAATAGGCCGAATTAGGTCAGCACCGCATTTAAGCGGTAGTCGGATAAGTTGCATATCATATCATGCATATACACTGAGCCTAAATTAATTTTATAATGGTCAAGCATTAATGTGGTGAATTATGTATTGTACATAGTGGATAGGTGGTGAGCAAATTACACTGGTAAAAGTATAAAGATTATGCTTGAAGACTGGGATTAGGAGTACATCGACTCTTAGAACTGTGAGTAAACTTATTATCGTCTTAATTATCTGGAGTAGTTTTATTCAATTGTGTGATTTTATAAAAAAAATGGGTTTAAATGGTAAATTTCTATGTTTTAGGAGAAATTGTGATTTTATAAAATGATTTTATAAATTTTCTGGAAAATAGAATACTGGTTATGAAAATAGAGTAATTGGAGACTGCTTGCTTGTGTTATAAATTGTGTTTTGAATTATATGGCTTATAGCAATATGTGAGCATGAATGGTAAAGTCGGGATTTGTATCAAAATTATATATACTATGTATTCAACCTCGAGAGGCTAGGTTGTGATAAATTGCCATGTCATGCAGAAAAAGATTTTATAAATCAGGTGGTAGATAAAATAATCCATAATCCCTGTAGTGGAGGTTCTGTGGACCAACCTAAGAGAGGGGGCACAGAATAAGATATACCTTACCTCGATCGGAGAGCCGTGTGAAGGTTGTCTTTGGAGGTAAAGATTTGAGTGCACTTCACGTGGACCATCGCGTGAGAGTGAGACTCAGCCAACGCTAAGGTATGGCTAAAATTTGGGATGTAAAGACATTTAACAGCCTTAGTGGTCTCAGTGGGATACCTTGACGAAGGTACCTGCGAGAATGATTTTGGCAAAAGCCAAGTTTTGTGAGGTATATAAGCCATGTTGATTAATTGAGTAAACTGAATATTCATGTTATGAAACATATATTGGAAAAGAATATTTTAATTCGTCTCCATTTACTCGCCTTTAGATAGTTTAAATGGTGTCTGTTTACTCACTGGGATTATGTAATCTCACCCCTCTTCCTATCCTTTTTTCAGGCTCAGGACAGTTTGTTGATAGTTGATTAAGATGAGAATTAATCTCGGAGTTGCATCCTAGAAAGTAAGGGTTCGTAGCCCTACACCTTCTTGGTCAATTGGGGGCCCACGTGTCACTGTAAAAGTAATTTTATACTTCAGTTATCTGATTTAAAATATGTATGAACATATTTAGCTTTTACACCATGTTTTTGGTGGATTTTCGTATTTTCGAAGAAAAATGATGAAAATGCCCCTGTAAGCCAGAAAATAATATTTTATTATTTTGATTTGGAAACGACTTATGATTTCTTGAAATGCGAGATTTAATAACTGTCGCTCATCGGGAAGATGCGAAAGCTGATGCTAAGCCTGCGGGGTTTCGATAAGCATTCCAAGTAATGAGTGCCTATCGAGACGTCGCGGTGGTTGTCATGGGTCCGATGGGAGTTCCAGGTCGTGACATTTACCATTGAAAAGACAAAGGGGTTAAATCTTATCCTTGAAAAGATTATAGTCAAGGTTGTACTTAAACCTTAAAAGGCATCCCTTATAGTGGATTCTAAACTCCTTAGCAAGACTAAGGGAGAATACATAGGCAAGCAGACCGAATATCTATAAAATACTCTATGTCTTTCTCTCTTTTAAATTCTCAAAGTAGTCGATTTACTTAATAGATTGATTGTGTTCCAAAACACTTTGAAAGAAATTTTTTTTCCAAAGAAACTTTCCTCAAGTTTTAAAGCATATCAAAAGGAGTTGTGAAAAGAATTTTAAGTTTCCAAGTATCTTTAATTTCCAATTCACCTCTCTCTTGGAAAAATATTGTTGCTATTTGAGTTAACATTTGGTATCAAAGCTTGGTTTCAAATTTGCAAGTGTAATCACCTTTGAGAAGATCTTTTGAGGCTCAAAATCATGGCTTTGTAACCTATGGCAACTCCACTAAGTGAAGGTCAATCTACAGTAAGACCTTCATTCTTTGTAGGAAAGAACTACCTATATTGAAAAAATAGGATGAGGTTGTTTGTATAAGCTAATGACTACGATGTATGGAAAGTCATTGTTCATGGTTCTCACATGCACACGAAAGAAGTAGGAGACTTGTTACCAAAAATGATAGAGAGTGGGATGCCAATGACCAAAAATGAGTGCAACTCAATGCCAAAGCAATGCACACTTTGTATTGTGCCTTAAAACCAAGTGAGTTCAATAGGATATCTATGTGTGAGAGTTCAAAAGAAATTTGGGAAACCTTAAAGACCACACATGAGGGAACTAGTCAAGTCAAGGAATCTAAAATAGGATTGCTCATTGTAGACTATGAGTTATTTAGAATGATATAGAATGAGAGCATCAAAGAGATGTATGATAGATTCACCAAAATAGTGGGAGGTTTGAAGGCCGAAGGAAAGAGTTTTCCAAACTCTCAATTAGTAATGAAATTATTATATAGTATTCCCAAGTCTTGGAGACCTAAGGTTATGGCAATTGAAGAGGTTAAAGATTTAAACATCCTTAAACTAGGTGAACTAGTTGGATCCTTACTCATTTATGAGATGATCCTAAAGCATGAAACTGAGAGAGATGAGGTAAATAAGGAAGACACAAAAAAAAGGAATTGATTTGTTAGAAATGTTGTTGTCAGATTTCTCCACGCAAGTGAACAAGTAATATAGAGGTAAATAGAGTGTTGAATCCCATAGGGAATCGCACCAACTTAAGCTTAGTACTAAAATTATGGCAAACTAATTTTATCCAAGTAATCAAAATTAAAAGATTAATTAAAAGAAAAATTGAACTAACAAATTGAAACTAATAGTTGTAAGACAAAATTTACTAGAAAAATAATTGATTAAAAGCTTAGGATTATAATATCCCTCAACACTTAATTTGAATCCTTTTTCTTTTTCTAGGCTTATTCAATGGATTAAGTTGCTAACCTAAAGTCCCAAGTTATTCACAAGTCTCTATCAAGGTGCTCATAAAAATATCAATCTCAATTAAGTTACTATATATCTATGTAAATTCAACTAAAGATAGATTCATTAAGTTTGTGTTCTAATCTGGGCTATAAGAGACACATAAATATATGTCTATTCTATATGCAAATCAAATCACCTAATCAACTAAATGAATTTGAACACATGCTATTCCTTTCATGGCCTAATCTAAACGCCCTTCGTCAAGTTATATTTAGATATCCTTATCAATCTAATTGGTGATCAAGTAATTAAAAGTATTAAACACAGAATTACAATAAACAACTCATACCCGTTGAAAATAAGCAAAAGAGAGATTAAAAATCCAAATTACATGTTAAGTTCAATCATAATCCTAGAAAAAGTAAATTAGTTCATAATACTAATTGAAAATATCATCCAAAGAAAATTAACCATTAATCCATGTTGTTAAACTTAAAGCTTCATTTGAGTCTAAGTTTTGATTTGACAAACAAATGATCAATATTGTTTTTCAAATGTTCAAATAAGTTCAAACGATGCTCTAAAAAGGTTTAATAAAAGAGCTAAGAACTTTAAATAGAAAACAAGCAAAAAGTCTCTTCAAATTTGAAAAATGCTATCAATCTATTAATAGATAAGCTCATCTATCGATAGATGAAGAACATCTATCGATAACTGGCTATTTTAGCACTTGGACATAAAAGACTATGAACGTCTATCAACAGATACATGGCATCTATTGATAGATAGTCAATTGGGAATAATACAAAAGGACCCTGACTTGAATTTATCAGTAGATACATGGTATCTATCGGTAGATGACACCTAATAACATTTCAAAAAGACCTTGACTTGCATTTATCGATAGATAGCCACCCAAGAATGCTTTGAAATGATTCTAAGTTGATTTTATTGATAGATACTTACATCTATCGAGAGATGGGCACAAGTTTGAAGATCATTGAAGGGAATCTATCTATAGATGATGACCGTTGGAGCCTAGAATAGTGTGTTAAACTACTATTTTCACATTTAACACACCCTCAACTACCTTTAAAGCTTCAACAACTATAAATTCAAGCTCCCACAAAATTTATGAAGGTTGGGAGACTCTGAAACACAACTCAAAAAGAGAAGAATTCAGCAAAAATCATTCAATACTCTTTGTACCCTTTTAGCTTTTAAGTCTTCTATTGTAGCATTTATTGTACCTTCGTTGCTTGTTCTATTCCTAACCAAACATTGTACTTAACTTGTTATTCAACCTTTAAGAGGCACTCCAGCCATAATCACATTCCTCTTATTATATTTACTTAAGTGGTTATACACTAACCAAGATAAAAGGTCGAGTGGCTGTGCTTTAACCATAAGAAGACATTGTATTGAAAGTTTGTGCTTGATCCAAAAAAAGCATTGTATTGAATTCTATTTTAATAATAGATTTTAAACTCCTTAGTGAATCTAAGGGAGATGATGTAGGCAAGGAGGTCGAACCTTTATAAAAACTAGTGTGTCGATGTTTTTTCTTTTTACTCTTGCAATGTCACTTGTGGTTCCAACCTCTCACTTTGCAAAAACTCAATTGCCTTGCTTATTTTCAAATTGGGAACTGGCTTAAGAAAATTCCAGTTTCTTAAAATTGAAAAATAATCTTCAAAATTTCAAAAACATTCCAATTCACCCCTTATTGGAATTATTCACATTGAGCTTATTGTACTAATAATTGGTATTAGAACTAGGGTTCAATTTTGTAGGTCTAACAACCTTGAGTGATCCAAAAGCAAAGCTCAACACTTCAAAATGGAATCCACCTTAGCTGTTCTTGGTGAAAGACACTTAACTAAAAAATCTCCATTTTTCTTAGGTACAAATTACCCTTATTGAAAGAAAAGAATGGAGATGTTTATTCAATTAGTACATCTTAATGTGTGGAATGTTATCTTAGATTGTCTTTATGTCCCCATCTAAAAAATAAATAAACAAACAATTATAAAAACTAGGAAAAAGTGGGATGACAAAGAAAAGAAGATGATGCAAATAAATTACAAGGCCTTTAATACACTCATTTGTTCTCTAAATGCTAGTGAATTTGATAGAGTATCCATGTGTGAAACCGTTAAATAAATTTGGGATACTTTAGAAACAACCTATGAGGGAACAAACCAAGTTAAGGAATCCAAAATAGGACTTCTCACACAAGACTATGAGCTATTTAGGATGAAAGAAAGTGAAATTATTGACCAAATGTATGAGAGATTCATAAACATAGTTAGAGGATTAAAGGCTTTAGGAAAAGATTTCCCAAATGCCTAATTAGTTAAAAAGATACTTTGTAGTCTTCCCAAGTCATGGAGACCAAAAGTGACAACTATACAGGAAGCAAGAAACCTAAATGATTTTAAGCTAGAAGAATTTATAGGATCTTTACTTACCTATGAGATGACTCTAAAACATGAAAATGCTTTAGATGACGAAAAGAAGGAAGACATTAAGAAGAAAGGGATAGCCTTAAAATCCTAAATTGAAGAAGATGAGAAGAAAATAAAAGATGAGAGTGAAGAAGATGAAGATATAGTCATGATAGTTAAGAGGTTTACCAAATTTATGAGAAGGAACTATAAAGGTAGAAGACCCCCTAAAAGAGATACAACAAAGGGAAAACATTGTAAGGACCACTTGATATGTAATGAATGCAGAAAAACGGGACACACTAAATATGATTGCCCAAACAAGAAGAGTGCCCCAAAGAATTTCAAGAAGAAAGCCATGGTTGCCACTTAGAGTGATAGTTACGACTCTCAAAATGAAGAAAATGAAGTTGCCAACCTTTGCTTCATGGCACTTGAAGACACCAAGGTATGTTTTACCTCTCATGATTCTAGTTCATGCACTTTATGTTGGTCTCGTTTAAGTGTTAAAGGAGGGGTTGAATAGCATTAAAAATTTTCTACTCAGCCCTTTAGAGCTTTAAGAGCACTTAATCAACTAGATGAAGGGAAAGGCTAGAATTTGTTAAAATTACAAGACACCAAGTAAGGAAGGGTCAAGAGAAGTAGACAATGCAAGAGTATTTATAGAGATTTAGTCCCTTTGACCTACATCCATTACCTTGATCTCCCAATCAAGGATTTCAACCAACTTCAATAAATCAACAGAATTAACAGCTTCCACCAAGCTTTAACAAGGTGAGCTTCTAACCTTAGCTCTAATCCATTACAACAGGCTTTAAAGTGCTTCCCACACTCTAATTTCCTAAGAGAAATAAGAAAAGGAAGCATAACTAAGTACCTTTACAAGTATGTATAAATTATAATCAAGTTTAAACACTTTTTCTAGATATGGAATAAAAGACAAGTGTTTTTGGTGAATAATAGTTTTCTTTTTACTCAAAGTAGCTCTTCTCTCATCAAATCTTCCTTCTTTGATAGTTAAAGATTTTTTTTATACTTAGGGAGTCAGATTTTTCTGTTGTAGATAGTTTTTAGCCATTGAAAACAACTCTAATGCACTTCTAGCCATTATTTTATCCTTTAGTGTTTAAATTCAAAAAGGGAGATAGACTTCGAGTAACCGATTACAGGCAGTTCTAATCGATTACAGCCTTTCTGTCTGCATTGTCCTGTTACTATGATCTCTGCTCTAACCGATTACAAGAGGCTATAATTGATTAAGAGTTTTCTATCTTCAGACTTTTCTAATTCAACAGACTTCCTCTAACTGGTTATGGTAGGCTCTAATTGATTACAAACTTTCTGTTTTCATTTCTCTATGCAGCAGTCTTCCTCTAATTGGTCAACACTTCCTTTAACTGATTGAAGCTTTACTTCATTCAACCACATCCGATTAAAATCACCTTTAATCAGCTAGAAGTTCTTCAAATTTTGAACTTTTCCATTTTTGCTCCTTTCAACGATCAACAATATTTTCAAACTTGTTTTTGGCTCTTGAAGATACTAGGACCTTATGCTCTAACTGATTAACCAGACCTCTTAACCGATTACCATATTTCTATTTTGCTTCGACTTATCACACAGCCATGCCTTGGCTAATTAAGGTCCCTTGATAATCAGTTACTAAGGTTTTGTTTTTGTTCATTACTTACTCTTTCTTTATTAATTGGTTAACTCTTCATTAAACTTAGCAAGCTCATTGACTTGCCTTTAACTAACAACTTTGTTAAGGGTATAAAATTAAATCCTGCACTTTTAAATAGAGAAGTTAAACATTAATGAATGAGGAATGTTTTGTTATCATAAAAAACATATGGAGTCAACATTTTAGACCAAGACTCATATTCATTTTATGAACTACAAGATGCATATGATGACTTAGTATTTGAATTTGAAGAAAATACATTGAAATACAAGAATATCTATCCAACTTAAAGTAGAAAATGAATTTTTAGTCAAGACAAAGATAGAACTAGAGAACGTAGTTAAGGACTTGGAAATTAAGAGGAATGAGTTGAAAAAAAAAAAAGAGAACCTACAGATTACATTTTCAGAATTCAACATGAGTCAATAAAAGTTGAATGACATTCTAGAAAAACAAAGAGCATTATTTGACAAAGAAGGAAGAGGCTATGATGGTACTCAAAGGAAACTAGCTTTAAAAATTTTTTCGTTAAAGGAAATAAAAAATATGAATTTTTTATTTGATGTATTTATTGTCATAAAGTTTGGCATTCTACTCATTCTTGCCTTTTGAAAACCACCACTTATAAAAGTAAGAAAATCGAAAGTGTATGGGTTTTAAAAGGAAACAAACCTCCACATGGCAAGGTAATAAAATTGGAGTGGGTCTCAAAAGGAACCAAAGACATTAACTCATATAGACCTAAGAAAATTTGGGTACCAAAGTCAAATGTTTGAATTTTGTCTTTGTAGGAAGAGCTCATTTGCTTAAAGTCAAAAACACAAGAAAAAGAGCAATGGTATTTTGATAGTGGATGCTTTAGACACATGATCAGAACCAAAGAGTCTTTCAAGGAATTAAGGCCAAAGAAATGAGGAAATGTAACCTTTGGTGAAAACTCAACAGGCCATATTGAAGGTATTGGTATCATTTGTCATGACCCGACACTCCCTAGAGCCCGTGACAACCGCCGCGACGTCCTGGTAGACATTCGCTACCTGGAGTGCCAACCGGAACCCCGCAAGACTTTAGTACCATTTTTTTCATCTCCCCTATGAGTAATCATCGCCAAACCTCTTTTTTAAAGAATTTTAATCTTTTTTCCTTTCAAAATCATGAAAAAATAATTTTCGCCTCATAGGGGCGTTTTCGTCATTTTTTCGCAAAATTTTTCAAACTCGACTAAAATGTAGTAGATGAGTGGAAAACACATATTTCATGATTTAAAATAAATTTGGGGGTCTAAAACATTTATTAAAAATGATATTACAACTATTTGAATAAAATTAAAATATTCAATAAAATATTCTAATTTCTTGTAAAATAATATTTATAGAGTTATCGGTAAATAATTTTTGTAATGTAAAAGCTAAATAAATTCATACATATTATAATACAGATAACCGGGATATGAAATATACTTTACAGTGACTCGTGGGCCCACAAGGAACAAAAGTGCACAAAGGCAGTAAACCTACAGTTTTTGGAGTAGTCAAGCCGACTATAATCCTTTACGATATCTACTATCCATAGGCTACCTCGGGTCTGAAATGATTAAAAAGGAAGGTGGTGAGATTATAAAATCCCAGTGAATAAATAGATACCATCTAAACCATCTAAAGTCGAGTAAATGGAGACAGATAAAACAGTTTAACATATTGAAATTCATCAACTTTCAACTTGTTTCAACCAAATAAAATCAATTCATATAAATTGAGTAATTAACATGGCTTATGAATTTCTTAAAACTTTGGCTCGTGCCAAAATCATTGTCATTCTCAGTCATCAGGGATACCTTGGCCGAGGGCTATCCTAAACCCAGTCTGCCAAGGCTGTTAAAAAGTTATGTATGTATAAATCATGTTTTTGTTTTGAAAACATAGCCGTTCCTTAGCGTTGGCCGAGTTCCCCTCACGTGGTGGTTGGGCGTAAAGTGAACTCTAAAGTTTGACCTCAGAAGTTACCCTATGTTCCTCTCCAATCGAGGTACATATATATGACAAGGTTCCGTGCCCCTCTAATAGGTTGGTCCACAGAACCAGCCCACTGCAGCAAGCTAAACCCACCACACAGTAAAAATTCAACAACATGATATGGCAATTTTATCATTATCCAGCCTATCAAGGCAAACAATAGTTTATACATTTCAACACAAATACCAATTCAGTCATTCATGCCAATATTGTCATAAGCCAATCAATTAGAACAATAAATTCACAATACATCAAATGGTCTCCAATTACTCTATTTGAAAAACCATTATTCAATTTTAAAACAATTTTATGAAATCATTTCACTAAATCACATTTTGTTTATAAAATCAAAAAATTAATCATTTAATTCATTTTCCATAAAATTCACAAAATCAAATAAAACATACTTTAGATAATTAAGATGATAGTAAGGTTACTCACAGTACTAGGGGTTTGATATACTCCTATTCCTAGTCATCGAGTACAATCTCTTTACCCTTGTTATAGGGCTCACCACCTATATATCATACGTGACACGAATTTCAATAAATTGTGTCAATTTATTATAAACTATTTCAGGCTCTATAAATCTATATGAATGCACGAAATGTGATGCAAAATGTCCGAATAGTCGTTTAAATACGATATTCGACCTAATTCGCACTATTCTCGGTATAATTGGCTAAAACCTCCAATTTAACTCCAAATCGATTTCTTTCACTTTTTACACTCCAATTATACTTAAAATACCTCAATGACTGTGAATATGATTCAATTTATCAGTCCGAACCATAAATCGTACATGTCTATACCTTAGGTAAAAATTCATATTTTCATGCCAAAATTTCCCATTAAATTTCTAGCCTCACTAATCATTAAATACCACCAAAATATCATGAAATATCATCAATTTCAGCCTCAATATCCTCTCTAGAAAATTCGGCCTCTTGTGGGTTTGTGAAAAACAAAGTGATTCCTTGCTAGATTTTCATACTTTCCATTACCAAACAACCAAAAACACTTAATTAGCTTGAAATCTAGCAAAATCAATGCTCAAAACCTCTCCTCTCAAATTCGGCCAACATGGGTTCATCATGCAAACTTGAGTTCTAAGCATGGAAAATGAAAAAGAAAGCGTGGGTAGTGTAAATCACAAGATAAAATCACAAAATTTTACCTTTATTAGCTTAATCCCTTGAAATCCCACACTTTTTCTTCAAGTTTCCCACCTAGGGTTTGTGTTCTTTCCTTTCCTCTTCACTTCATGCTTTGGCCAGTCATATGGGTGAGACTAAGAGAGTTTTAAATAGATTTTACAAGGAAATTCTAGAATAATCCAAGCTTGACACATGGCATGTTTCCATTGGTCCATGTGTAATACTTATCCATTAAGCAATCTCTCTCCACCATATAAAATGTTTCAATTATCCAGAATGTAAAAAGTTAATGGCTGAAATCCATGGGCATTAAAAGTGTTAGGTGGTGTAAAATTTCAAAATTTCAACTTTGCCCCCTTAAACTCGTAAAATAACCGTTTTGCCCTTAGGACTCCAAAAATGTCAGAATTTAAATTTTCACCTCTCAAACTTAAATCATACTCCAATGAGTCAAATGTGATCAAAATCTTTTCTAAAAATTCCCATTTTGTCCTCTAGTGACAAAATTACAATTTTGCCCCTATAACATGAAAATTCCAAATTGACTCCAATTCACCCTTCGAACTCCAAATCATCATTTTAAGTCATTCTGGGATTTTAAAATTCTCAATTTCATCTTAAGATCTCTATTTAGACTAGTTCGAGGCTTAATTCAACTTAATAGTACCATTTGGTACATATCGACTTTTGTCGATTTTTCGGGGCTTTCCAAGTATGCAAGCATATTGTCAATCACATGAAAGACATGGCAAGTACTTTATAAGGTCGGGCTTGACATCATTGGTAAAAATTCCTCCTCTCAAATTGAAAATGCCTTATTTGTAAATAGTCTTAAGCATAATTTTTTGAGTGTTAGTAAACTTTCTAACAAGAGCTTTGATTAACTTGTCATGTTGTTAATATTAAAACAAATAAAACTCTTTTTGTTTGTCATAGACAAGGTAATACATATGTTGTTTTCTTGTATGATTTATCTTCTAAGAATGTATTTTTCATGGCTAAAAAGAAAGAAGATAGTTGGTTATGGCATAGGAAGCTAGGACATGCTAGCATGAGCAACATTTCAAAACTATTATCTCTAGACCTTGTAATAGGGCTCTACAAATTAAACTTTAAAAATGATCAACTTTGTGATGCTTGTGCTAAAGGCAAACATAGGAGAAGTTCATTTAAATATTAAAAGGATGTAACTATGTTGTCGAATTTTCTCTCAAGTGCTTGTTATCTCAAACAAGTAATATAGTAGAAGTAGAGTATCATTTGCATAGGGATTTGTTTCTAAATTTTCATTAAGTACTAAAATTGGATAACAAATCAATCTCATTTATGTAACCAGAAATTCCAAAAACACTAATTAAAACAAAATTAAAATTAATAATGAAATAACTAGCAAAAATTAAATATATTTACGAAGGACAATAGACTAAAGACCTAGGATTATGGGTTCATTCAACACTTGATCTGATACAAGCTTTGCTTATTATTTATCTTTCTTGGGTGGTTTTGCTAACCTAGAATCCAAAACTATGTATAAGTCTCCATCGAGATGCTTGCATAAATACCTAACTTAATTAGTTCTCTCTATGTCTATAGGAATTCATTAAATTAAGTTCATCAAGCTAATGTTGTAATTTGGCTATGTATGGCAATTGGCATATGTCCACCTGAATTGCGAATCAGATCACCTAAGTGACATGAACATACACTATTCAAATCTTAGTCCAATCTAAAATCTCTTTGTTGAGTTTCAATTAGATTCATAAATCAATTAATTGTTGATCAAACAATTAAAGGCATTCAGAACAGATTTGAATAAGCAAACTATAACCATTCATGATAAATAAAAGAGAAACTAATATTTAAACTACATGTTGAAATCCACCATAATCCTAGAAAAGTAAATTAGTTCATGATATCTAAATAAAACAATATCCAAAGAAATCTAGTCATGAATTCAAACCAAGAAAATAAGTATAACACAAAATAGAGAAATAAACTAATGTTAAAGCTTTGTTGATCTTGAATTTCTCTCAATTGCTCTTGTTCTCTTGCTTGATTCTTAGCTCCAAATCTTTAGAAAAGCTACTACCATTCTCTTCCTTCAATGCTTTCAAAAAGGCTCCATAAGGAAGCTCAAAAAGACATACTTTCTAAAATCTTGCAAAACAATGAATTTTTGGAAAGTCATTTGGCACTGCGATGTTACCCGCCTTGGCGCCACAATGTCATGGCACGTGTTGTAGCGCCATGGTCATCTACTCTTAGGAAATTGTATGGTGCCCTCTAGTGCCATGGCCATGATCTTCCTAGAACTATGGCCCTAACTCCCTCAATGCCACAACCATGAGTAACTCAAGGTCGTGGCCTCCAATCAACATGCCATGCAAAATTGTAACTACCTATCATTTTCCAATGCAATTTTCACCTTGATCATATCTGAACTAGGTAAAGTAGTAAACAGTAAACTTATAGCCCATTCTCTCAGCTTTCCAATGGATCAAGAATCTCATCAATTGAACTTCTACAGCTCAAGTTATTCTTGAAATACCACAACATATACGAATAAAGCCTTCACCATACTTGTACGATTTTAACTCACATGCACCTTTCTCATCAAATATCCTACACAAAACCATCAGAGAAATCGACAATAACTCTTCTTAAAGTAAATTAATGCAAAATAAAGTAAAATTGAACTAAAATGACTTAGATTAACTACTCAACATGTAATCTAATGTAAACTAGAAAAACACTTAAAATGCTAAAATTCAAACCTAAAACATCAAAGATCTAGCTACTTAAACCCCCAAAATGTGCCAAAATAACTCTATATAATAGAGTTATCACACCCCCAAACTTAATATTTTGCAAGTCCTTGAGCAAAACATAGAACAAAATGCAATAACTTAAACAAAGAAAACACTTAACTAGAAATGAAATGCACTATTTCATTAATCACCGTTAATATCCTCAAAAGTTAAATCCATATTTATAACTCTAAGTAACACATAAATATTATTCAAGTTCATGATTCAATTCAAATGCAAGCTTATCGTTAAGTAAATTTCCATGTGTGTGTGTGCAATCTTTTCACCAAGAACATTGTACAATCCTGATAAGTTTATATTCATGCAAAGTTCAAATTAGTAATTAAATTTCATAAGTTTGCTTTTCATCTCTCTCTTCACTAATGTAGACTAACTCTAAATTAAGGATTAATAGGACTTTAATTAGCTTGTAATGTTTGGCTAAGGCCAAGGTAGATATGAAATAATGTATAGCTCAAATCACCCTAAGCACGTCGGCAATTTAGGACCTATTTAGAGCTTTATTTTCCTTCACCTAATATACCACTTTTTCATCAAAAATTTTCTTTTGTTCAACACTTCATTGTTTTTCTTCTTTTTCTTTTACTCAATTTCCACCCTCAAACTTATTTCTTTCATTGGGTAGTGAGATGAATACAATCATATTTTTGAACTTTTCTTCATTTTTCATCTTTACTACCTTTTTTATTACCTAGCTCATAAAACTCCTTAAATTGACTTATGCACTTAGGAATAAGAGATGCAAGAATTGTTGGAAATATCAATATAAGGGTTAAGGCTAAAAATTAAGTGTTCAAACAAAGAAAAGGTGTCATTAGGCTTAAAGGGGGAAATTAAGGATAAATTACGTAAAGGAAGGCTACAAAATGCTCAATCAGTCCAAATATAGCCTAAATCATCTCCTTACCTAAGAATAGCCTAAGATTTCATCTCTAGAGAGAATCAAACAAATTCTTGAACTCAATACATAATTTAAAAAGTCACAATCACATAAACCTTCTCTAAATACGTACAATGAATCTAAGCAAAAGACATAATGCTCAATATATAGAAATTTCATCATAACAATGAAGCTTAGCATAAGAATCTACATAACACTCAAACAATATTCACATTTGCAAAGAATCAAGATAGCAATATAACTACGTTCTCATCACTGGATAGGTAAATTAAACGAAACTGGCACAATTAAATCTAGCTCAAATATTTATAAACTTTTTTAAACAAATACAAATGCATCAAATTAAATGAAAATTCACTAACTTAACAACAAAACTTAAAATCCCCCCCTCCTCAAACTTAAAAATAACATTATCCCCAATGTTAAGAAAAGTAAGGTAAAGGAATACTCCCCTGACTTTCAGTTCACCTTTAGAGATTTCTTACTTATCTTCATCATTCAGGTCATCTATAGTGGATCATCCGATAGAGTAGGAAAAGAAGTCATATCCATACCAATATGGTCGGCATAAGCATGCATCGTTTGCTTAATAGATTACGGACATGCCACTTGGTGATGCATTCAAAGTTCAATCCTTTCCATCCTTTGAGACATGGAAAGATGATTAGGTGGCTTTCATGGTGGTGGACGACGTGGAATAGAAGAAGAACTACCTCTGACAGTTGACAACTTTCAAGTATTAAGCCGATTCATAATTCTCTCATCTTAAGGAGTTTTAAGCTACAAAATTTCTTCATTCCTATCCCGATTCACACCTACTTTCTTACACAAGGCTGACATTCTCACATAAAAAGTTAGCCATTCAAGTGTTCGACAACATTGGCATAAAATTCTTGAACAACAGTTAAGACGACTACCTCAGGTTGTTCACAAAATTGCTCCCATTAATGCTTTGTGAGGACCTTATGAACAACACTATATAGCTTAGGATGGAGATCAATGCCACGTTTTGGAATAAGGACTTTATGTACTAGTGATTGGGTATGTCTTTCAGCCACATCAGTAGACAAAATTTGCTATGATCAAATTGAGTCTCACTACTACTACCATGAGTTCTTTTCTTGGGTGCCATCCCTTACACAGAAATAGATAGTAATTATCCTTAAAACAAGCAACCACAACTCAATTAGATTAACCATTAAATTAGAAAATCACTATTTTTACACATATTGCACTACCCATAAATGCCATGCCAATGCAAAATTTTATGTTCATCATTCACCCTTATCTAACAACTAAAGTCACCATAAATCAACGTAAAGTGATTAAAATCCAACGTATTTATTCCAATCTTGTGAAAATTTTAATTACCCATTCATCATCAACATTATTTCTTCCACAATATTCAAAGCTAACGAAATAGAAAATACCTAAAAGAAAGTTACTTACTTGAATAGAGAATGTAGAAAATGTGGAAAATGATGTGATGGTATAACCTTACTTGCCACCAAATAGTGATTTAGTGCAAAAATTTTGTGATGGGTGCATAGTGGGTGGTAGGCAGAAAGAAAAATCTTAATTTAGAAAGAAAAAAAACCCTAGAATATGAGAAATTATGAGAGAAGGTGTCAGATCGACAGGTTTTAAATTAAAAACCTTTAACGCGGCACCATGATGCTACTTTCTTGGCACCATGACAACCTAGCCTCAGCCTAATGTATGGTCTAGGTCGTTGTGTATCATTGCGATGCTAAGTATTTGGTGTTGCAACGGCTGCCTCTCGTGTTTCTGTATGAGAAGAGGCATCATCGCAACACTGTAGTATCAAATTCCTTGGCGCTGTGGTGTCATTTCTTACTTACTTATTTACTTACCTTATGTAATCCTAAAACTTGAAAAATCAAATATAAAACAATTAGACTAGGAAAGAAACATAAAATGATAAGTCAAAATTTATAAAAAAAATAACTAAAAATAACAGCAAAAATAAACTACGTTCAGAAACTTGGGTTGCCTCCTAAGAAGCGCTTCTTTTATAGTCATTAGTTGGACTTTCGTGGAGCTATTTAGGGTCAGAGAGATGGATGTATGATCATTGACAATTAATATTTCCCTTCAGTAATGCTTCAGTCCTTGCCCATTCACCTTGAATGTCTCATTTGTCATCCCATCAATTATTTTCATTGCTCCATGTGGAACCACTATTGATACACTAACGGGTCCCGACCATCTTGATTTCAACTTACTCGGAAATAACATTAATCATGAATTGAACAACAATACTTGATAACTTGGCTCAAAATGTAGCTCGACAATCCTTTGATCATGCCATCTCTTTGTCTTTTCCTTATATAATCTAGCATTTTCATAAACATCCAAGTGAATTTCATCTATGTTATTTAATTGAAGCAATTTTTTCTCACCTGCTGCTTCGAAATCTAGATTTAATTTCTTAATGGCCTAAAATGCACTGTGTTTTAATCCAAGAACCAAACAATACAGGGACGCACCTATCGAAGTTTTGTAAGTTGTCCCATATGCCCATAATGCACCATCAAGTTTATTTGGCTTAGTCCTTTCTTCATGGTGATACCACTTTCTTTAAAATTCTTTTGATTTCTTGGTTTGACACTTCCACTTGTCCATTTTGTTTGAGGGTGATAGGCTGTGGCTACCTTGTGTGTCACTTCATACTTTGAGAGTAATGCTGTAAAATATTTATTGCAAAAGTGACCTCTTTCATCACTTACGATAGCTCTTGGTGTACTGAATCTAGTGAAAATGCTCTTTTTAAAGAAATTTCATCACCACATTAGCATCGTTTGTAGGCAAGGTTGAAGCTTCTACCCATTTTGACAAATAATCCACAACCACCAAAATGTATCGATTGTTGAATGAGGATATGAATGGTCCCATGAAATCATTTCCCCAAACATCAAAGATATCTACTTCCAAAATGTTGTTAAGTAGCATCTCATGCCTTCTAGAAATGTTCCCCACTCTCTGACATCTGTCATAATGGAAAACAAAGTTATGAGCATCCTTGAACAACGTTGGCCAATACAAACCTGTTTGAAGAACTTTGGTTGCTATCTTATCTCTTTCAAAATCGCCCCCATATTCTGATGAGTGACAATGTCTTAACACGTTTTTAACTTCCTCCTCTAGAATACGCCTTCTTATAATTCTATCAGCACATTGCTTAAACAAAAATGGTTCATCCCACATATAAAATTTAACATCATTCAGAAATTTCTTTCTTTGTTGAGAAGTTAAATTTGGAGGTGGAAGCTTTCTTACAATGAAGTTGACATAATCAGCATAACATGGTAATTTCTTTTGACCAACATGTAACAATTGCTCATCAAGAAAAGTAACTTTAGTGTGAATCAAGTATGAATTAAAATTGTCAAATGCATATAAAACAACTAATAATTATTTCTCAGTGGTGGTGTAGTTTGCATCTGGGTTTCTGTCAAGGTTTTCCTGCATAATATATAGAATGAAAAATTTTATTCTTTCTCTGTCCTAATACTGCTCCTACAACATGATCACTAGCATCACACTTAAGCTCAAATGGGAGTGACTAATCACGAACTACAATAATGGGTGCAGTTGTCAACTTTTTTTTCAATTCTATAAATGCAGCATGACATGTGTCATCAAATTTGAATGGGATATCGTTTTTTAAAAGATTGCACAAGGGTTTAGTAATTTGGGAAAAAATCTTAATGAATTGCAAATAAAAGCCAACGTGTCCAAGGAAACTCCGAACGCTTTTTATCAAGGTTGGTGGTGGAAGCTTTTCAATGGTCTCAATCTTTGCTTTGTCCACCTCCAATCCTTTGCTAGACACCTTGTGACCAAGAACAATGTCTTCTTAAACATTAAAATGGTACTTCTCTTAATTTAGAACTAGATTTCTCTCCTCATTTCTTTGCAACACCCTGTCAAGATTGAACAAACATTCATCAAAATTATTGCCAAAAACTAAGAAATCATTTATAAATACCTCTATGGTTTTCTCTACCATATTCGAGAAGATAGACATCATGCATAATTGAAATGTGGTTGAAGCATTGCATAGCCCAAATGGCAGCCTTCTAAAGGCAAAGGTACCATAGGGACATGTGAAAGTTGTTTTCTCTTAATCTTCTGGTGCTATGGCAATCTTATTATATCTTGAGTATCCATCCAAGAAACAATAATACTCACTTCCAACTAACCTATCTAACATTTTGGTCAATGAGAGGTAAAGGAAAATGATCTTTCTTTGTGGCTTTTTTCATCTTTTTGTAATCCATGCATACTTTCCATCCAGTGACTGTCCTTGTGGGAATGAGCTCATTGTTTTCATTTTCCACCACTGTCATCCTACTTTTCTTTGGTATGCATTGCACTAGACTTACCCACTCATTATCCAAAATAGGATAAATGATGCCAGCATTTATCTACTTGATTATTTCCTTTTTGACCACCTCTTTCACGATTGGATTCAATCTCTTTTGATGCTTGATAGTGGCTCTATGATTATCCTTTAACAAAATTTTATGCATGCATATTAAAGTACTTATCCCCTTTATATCAGCTATTGACCACCCAAGTGCCTTTTTGTGCACTCCTAGAACTCTAAGCAACTTTTCTTACTGCTTGTTAGTAATATCAGATGTAGCAATAACTGGAAGAGTAGATGAGTTTCCAAGATATGAATACTTCAAATGATTCAGCAATGGTTTAAGTTCCAACTTAAGACAATCCTCAATTGAAGGTTTCACTAGTGAGGATAAAGAGGAAGACAAATCTAAGAACTCAAATTGAGTTCCCAACACTTGAGATGGGCCATTCAATGCATTGACACACTTTATGATCTCTTCATTATCGGGCTCAGATTCAAAAATCAATGATACTTCAAGTGGGTGATCGGGATGACTTTCCATGAAGACTTTACTTGTAGCCTTGTCTATCACGCTAATTGTAAAACACTCATCATGATCATTAGTAAACTTTAAGGCCTTAAAAATATTGAATGTTACTTCTTGATCCTATACTCCTAAGGTAAGTTTTCCCTTCTCAACATTAATGAGTGCTTTGGCTATTTGTAAGAAAGGTTTCTCAAGGATAATAGAAACCTTTTTATTTTCCTCTATATCACGAACTACAAAGTCTGTTGAAAATATGAATTTATCCACCTTTACAAGCACATATTCCATTATGCCTCTTGGATATGAGAGAGTTCTATCTACCGGTTAAAGAGTCATATGGGTGGGCTTACTTTCCCCCAAACCCAACATGTTATAAATGAGAATGGCATCAAATTAATACTCATCCCTAAATCACTTCAAGCCTTGGCAAAGAATAAAGCACCAATTGCACATGGAATAGTAAAGTTGCCTAAGTCTTTAAGTTTTGGAGAGAGCTTATTCTGAATGATTGCACTACACTCCTTAGTGAATACTACTGTCTCAAACTCACCTAATCTCTTCTTCTTGGATAAAACCTTATCAGAAATTTAACATATGAAGGCCTTTGCTCTTGTGCCTTTGCAAATGAATGTTGATGTGAAGCATTTTAAACACTTCCATAAATTTTCAAAACTGGTTCTTCTCTTGTTGCTTCCTGAAACATTAAGGAAAATACGGTGGTACAATTACCTTAGTCACTTCCACTTGACATTATTTACTAGAATTTGAAATCTCAGGTCCACTCTCCACAGTAGTCTTTCTATGCAACTTTTTGTGGTTAGTTTTAAAACTTCTTTCCACATCTCCAAATGATGGCCTTGACATTTTCTTTGCCATCTTTCCTTAGATTTGCTTCTATATCATTCGATAATGTTCCTTGAGGTCAGTTGTTTAATAAATTGGCAAGTTGACCAACTCGAGTCTTAAGGTTTCAAAGTGATGCAACTTGACTTTGAATGATAGTTGCTTGACTTTGTATAATGCTATCATTCTATGTCATGTACTACCTTAGCAAATCTTCCATAATTGGCTTCTTTTTTTAGATAGGCGCTCTAGCTTGCTGTTGGAATCCTAGATGTGCATTTGGCCTTAAAGTTGAGGAAGACCCTTGATTATTAGCCCAAGAGAAGTTTGGATGGTTCCTTAACCCTGGATTGTAAGTGTTAGAGTAAGGATTTTGCTGTATATTCCCCACAAATTGCACTATTTCTATCAAACTAAGACACCAAAGGCTTGCATTATTATCTCCACAATATTCATAAGCTACAAAAGGACTTTAAATGGAGTTAGTACTAAAAGATTCAAGTGTCTTAACTAAAGCTGCTACCTATGCAGATAATGCTGAATAAGCAACTACATAATGAATTCAAGTTACTCTACTATACATTGATCGCTCTACTAGCCATTGGTAATTGTTTGCAGCCATCTCTTCAAACAAATCATATGCCTTATCAATTGATTTAGCCATTAAAGCCTCTCCTATAACAGCATCAATGGTATTCTGAACATGCCCACTCAAGCCAAAATAGAAAGTTTGCACTTGAAGCCACTTTGAAATACCATGATGAGGATAATGCCGAAGTAATTCTTTGTATCTTTCTCAAGCCTCATACAACAATTTAGAATCTTCCTGCATGAATGATGTAATATCATTCCTCATTTTCGTTGTCTTAGCTGAGGAAAGAACTTAGCATGGAACTTTTGAGCAAGATCATCCCATGTTGTTTTTGAGCCAGTGTGGAGTGCATTTAGCCATGCTTTACCTTCATCCCTCAATAAGAAAGGAAAAAACTCTAAACAAATTGCATCAGCTGTGACACCATTGTGTTTGAATGTATCTCAAATCTCTAAGAAGTTTGATATATGGCCATTTGGATTATCATTTGGTAGCCCCCAAATTAGATTGAAGTTTGAATCATGGTGATGATGGCCAGCTTGATCTTAAAATTATTGGCTTGAATGACCGGCCTTCAAATGCTTGATGGAATCCCTTTCACCAATGGGACAACATATTCCCTTAAGCAACAATTTTTAGCTGCTACGCACTCTTGGATTTGTTGTTATTCTTATTGATCAGCCATTGTATTTGTTTAAGCAAAACCTTGTTGATTTTCTTGTCGAAGTATGTGGAATGTCCTTTCTATTTCTGGATCACAAGGTATAATCTCCAAGCTTTTTGCACTTCTCATACAATGATTGAACACACCTGCAAAAAAAAAGAAATAAAACTTAAATTAAGATTAATCTATAAAATTTTAATATTAAAAAATAATAAAGAAAACAAAATCCTTGGCAACAGTGCCAAAAACTTGTTGTCGAATTTTCATGCAAGTGCTCATTATCCTGAACAAGTAATATAATAGAAGTAAAGCATCATTGCCATAGGGATTTGCTTCTAAATTTTCATTAAGTATTAAAATTGTATAACAAATCAATCTTTTTTAAGCAACTAGAAATTGCAGAAAAACTAATTAAAATAAATACAAAAATAACTAGCAGAAATTAAATCTATTTGAGAAAGACAATAGACTAAAGACTTAGGATTATGGCTTCATTCAACACTTCATTTGATACCAACTTCTCTTATTGTTTATCTTTCTTGGGTGATTTTATTAACCTAGAATCCAAAGCTATGTACAAGTCTCTGTGGAGATGCTTGCACAAATACCTAACTTAATTAGTTCACTATATGTCTATAGGAATAAATTAAATTAAGTTCATTACGCTAGTGTCCTAATTTGGCTTCATATGGCAATTGGCGTATGTCTCCTCGAATCGTGAATCAAATCACCTAAGTGATGTGAGCATATATTATTCAAATCTTAGTCCAATCTAAAATCTTTCTATTGAGTTTTAATTAGATTCATAAATCAGTTAATCGTTGATCAAACAATTAAAGGCGTTAAGAACAGATTTGCATAAGCAAAACTATACCCATTCATGATAAATAAAAGGGAAACTAATATTCAAACTATATGTTGAAACCACTATAATCTTAGAAAAGCAAATTAATTCATAATATCTAAATAAAACAATATCCAAAGAAATTTAGCTATGAATTAAAACAAACAAAATAAGTATAACACAAAAGCGAGAAATAAACTAATGTTGAAGCTTTGTTGATTGCTCTTGTTCTCTTGCTTGATTCTTAGCTTCGAATCTCTTGAAAAGCTGCTATCGTTTTCTTCATTCAATTCTTTAAGAAAGGCTCCTTAAATATGCTAAAAAAGACATATTTTCTGAAATCTCACAAAATAATCAATTTTTGGCAAGTTGTCTAGCATTTTGGCATTGCCTTCTTTGGCACTGCGGTGTCATGGAATGTGTTGTAGTGTCGCGGTGCTACTTCCTCAACACCATGATCCTTTGCTCTCGAGAATTTGTATGGTGCACTCTAGCGTCGTAGCCATGATCTTCCTAGTTCTACTGCCCTAACTCCTTCAGAGCTAAAACCATGAGTCACTCTAGGCTACGGTCTCCAATCAACATGTTGTGCAGAACTATAACTGTCCCTCATATTTAGTTGCCATTTTCACCTTGATTGGATCTGAACTAATCAAAGTGGTAAACATGAAAGTTTGGCCCGTTCTCTTAGCTTTCCAATGCGTTAAGAATCTCATCCATTGGACTTCTATAACTCAAGTTATCCTTGAAATACCACAACATGTATGAATGAAGCCTTCACCATAATTGTGCGATTTTAACTAACATGCACATTTCTCATAAAATATCCTACAATAAACTATGAGAGAAATCGATAGTAACTCTTAAAGTAAATGAAAGAAAAATAAAGTAAAATTGAGCTAAAATAACTTAAATTAACTATTTAACATGTAATCTAACTAAAACTAGAAAAACACTTAAAATGCTAAAATCTAAACCTAAAACCTTAAAGATCCAGCTACTTAAGCCCCCAAAATATGTCAAAATAACTCTATATAATAGAGTTATCAAACTACCATTAGAGCTTTACAATTACCTCACATAGATCCTTTTGGACCAACGAAGACCACTAGCTTAGGTGGAAAGAATTATGGTTTAGTAATTGTAGATGATTATACTAGGTTTTCTTAGGGTTTCTTTCTTGCTCACAAAAAGGAAGCTTTAAAAATCTTCATTTCCCTTTAGGAGTGGCCATGGAAAAGAATTTGAAAACCTAGGTTTTGAACAACTTTGTGATGAAAATAGGTATAGCCATAATTTTTTAGCTCCTAGAACTCCACAACAAAATGGAGTAATGGAAAGAAAAAATAGGACTCTAGAATAGATTGCTAGAACCATGCTATGTGAAAATAATTTACCTATGTACTTTTGGGCCACGGCCATTAATACTTCATGTTATATTTTAAATAAGGTAATGGTTAGACCAACATTGGAGAAAACTCCCTATGAACCTTACAAAGGAAATAAACCTAACATTGCTTTTTTTCATCCAATTGGTTATAAATGCTATGTACTAAAGACAACCTTTAGTTTTGATGCTAAAAGTGATGAAGGAATCTTTCTAGGATACTTTTTGACTTCTAGAGCTTATAAAGTGTTCAATGAAAAGACATTAATTGTTGAAGAATCTATTTATGTTTTATTTGATGATTCTAAGCCTCTTCCTAAAGAGGAAAATTATGATGATGATATAGGTATCCTTTAAGAAAAAATTGAGGAACTTGATCTCAATATTGAAGGAACCAAAGTGAATGAAGAAGCAGTACTAAAAAAAGAGCAATAAATTAAACAAATTGTTGAAAAAGGTGAGCCTAGTTATCCATTGGTAAGAAAAAAGGTTGATGAAAGTAAAATCATTGGTGATCCTAATCAAGGGGTAAAAACTAGAGCTAAGGTTCAAAATATTTGTGAATATGTAGCCTTTATCTCTTAAAATTGAGCAAAAAAATATTGACGAGGTTTTAGATGATGATTATTGGATATTAGCTATGCAAGAAGAATTAAATCAATTTAGAAGGTGTCAAGTATTGGAATTAGTTCCTAGGCCAAATGATCATCCAATTGTAGGTACTAAATGGGTTTTTAGGAACAAAATGGATGTAAATGGAGCCATAACTAGAAACAAAGCTTAATTAGTTGCCAAAGCATATTGTGAAATCCCACCCTGGGTAAGAGGATAAGTTAGGAAATCCTTAAGTGAGCATATAGATTACATATTTTGAAAACCAAACTTAGTTTTAACTTTCAAAAGAATTCATTTAAGACTTTTGGTTGTTTGTCACTTTGAAGCAGAAATTTTCCAAGTTTGGAAGGGGTCAAAATATGTGATTTTTATAGAACAATCTTTTAAAAATAAAAAATAGTGGTAATGATTCCCTTGATTTTTAGATGGCCAAAAACGATTTTTCTATAATTATTAGAGTACGTTTGCTACGGTTAATTGGAGCTTCAAATTTAATTTTAGTCAAACTTTTTCAATTTTGTTCTTAAAACCAAAATTTAGATTTTGATTCTTTTATATTTTTATTGAATCCAAATGGGGGGATTGTTATCTTATTTACATTAAATATCCTAAGTAAATGGAGAGTGAAAGGAAAAGAAGTAAAAATGAGCGGTAATCTATCTTAGAAATTACATTTTGTTTCAAATGTATCGATACATGTTCATGATGTATCGATACGTATGGTCATTTATCAATAAATGTTCATAATGTATTGATACATTTTTTCAAGAACCAAATGTGTAAATACATGGCCCAAATGTATCGATACATTTCAACGATTTCAAAAAAATAAAAAAGGCATAATTGTATTTTCACACTCAGAGCTATAAATACCTAAGATTTTTTCGAGGGTTTTCAACCTTCAACCATTTTACTAAGGTATTTCTCTCAACTCAAAGCCTTCAACTCATTTTTAACTCAAATCTTCATTTTTGATGATTAAATGATGTGGTCTTGAGTTGTTATGACTAAGCTGACATTTTAAGCTTTGGAAACTCTAAATCTTGATTTTTAGTTCCCAAAAATATGATTTTATTGCCTAGATTTTCTAATGGTGATTAAAGCCTAAAGGTTTGTGATTTTCTTAAGCATCTAAGCTCACCTAAGGTAAGGGTGAAAGATTTATAGGTTTCTAAGCATAGGTTTTAGCTAGAAAATTAGTTTAGCTAAAAACAAGTAATTTCAAAAGTACTTAGATGATTATTACAAGATTTTTATTCTAGGAAATAATCGGTTATGATTGTTGTATGCTAGGAGAACTTGAAAACTCCATGGATATCATCAAAACGGAGTTGTGATTGGAGCTAGAAATCGACTTTCCAATTAAGTGAGTGGATACATGTGAGACCTCGACCCCTATAGGCCCGTAAGTAGGTGTAGATGAGATAACCCAAACCAGGGGTAATTTTATCATTTCCTTAGTGAGCCCCTAGAAGTATGCTTTCAAATAATATTAAGGCCTAAGTAGGCCTAAGGCATAAATGAATGATGAAAATAAGGGTAAATGACGAAGGAAATAAAAATAATGATGATTTCCAAGGTAGGGGCAAAATGGTCATTTTTCATCTCGGGTCAAAATTTTTAAGTTTTCTTGAACCCGAGTATTTCTAGACTATTATGAACCTTGTCCCAGTGTTAAAAGAGTAAAAAGATAGCATAAAGGATTGGAGGAGAATAAGCTAACTTGTTAAGGGCATTTTCGTAATTTAAAGTGGAGTTGGATAAGCTTGAGATATAAATATCATCTTCTAGCAGCTTCTTCTCACATTTCTAGCAGCTTCTTCTTCTTCTTCTTATTTCTTCGTTCTCACGTTTCTTCATCCTCCATGGGAGTTCTCTTCAAGCTTCCACAACTCTCTCAAGCTAGCTCCACTTTTCATGCTTTTGTGTACCCTTTCATAAAACCTTTGTGCTCTTTCACTCTCTCACTTTAAAACCCTTGAAAAGTCTTACTTCCATATTCTATCTAACTAGCTAGGTGTTTTAGAGAGAGAAAGAGGGAGTTTCTATAATAGCTTGAAAATTATTGAAAAGAATTTCAAATTTACAAAGCTACCAAGGTGAGTAGTGAATTAAAATTTATTTTTAGTTGTTGATAATGTCTAGTAATTTCATTTGTGAGTGTTATTGTTAAGATTGTTTAATAATTTTTAGTGTGACTAGAGTAATGCAAATAATAGCCATTTAATGGTAGTTGGAAGTTAGTACGAATGACTAATAGAACTCAATTTAGAAAATAGCTTTGGAATAGTATTAATGCCAAGTTGAGTTGATGGTGATGATGCTAATGTGATGATAGGTTCCAACGAAGCCCCACCACCCCATTTGGACCATTAGAAGAAGTTGGAGTTGAGTAAAGATTTAACAAATACAGGTGAGTGAACTTGCATTTCAAAATTTCTTTGGAAATGTAGATGTATTTGGGGTGAAACATTTGAATGATTTTATCCAACTTTTCTTTAAAAATATACCTAGGGAACAAGCCTTTGGTGAAATGTTTCTATCTTATGAAAATGTGCCATATAAATGGTTCATGTGCTATCACAATATGTTGATATGTATAATATGCATTGGATGTTCCTTTTTGTGTGATAATGATGACCCAGCTATGTGTGTGTGGGAGTGCACATGAGCTGATGATGACCCAGCTATGTGCGGTGTGGGAATGCACATGAACTGATGATGGTGGGATGGTATGCATGATGATGTGTATATATATATATATATATAAATTTGTGTGTTATAGAAAGTTTATGAGTATGGTATATGGTTGTAATACATGTGAATCTTGCATGTTAAACCTTGAAAATTTCTAAGCATGTTCAAGTTGATCTTGTCTTTACAGCTAAATGGCCTTTTCTTGAGAAAATGAAAACTTGTTGTTGGTGTCCTGTTCCTCGCTGCAGTGAAAAACTCTCGGGTTTGGAGGGTTATATTGGCTTGATTCTCGCTGCAACGAGAAAGTTGTTGATGCTCTTCGCTGTAGCGAGAAATTTTCTATTTTACCTCTTGAATCTCGCTGTAACGAGAAACTTTCTGTCCAGCATGCTATCTTGTTGGTTGCTGCCCCATTTTCCATTTCATTAACACCATAGTTGATCATGGACTCCCAACGTTAAGGGATTTATTTAATTAAGTTTGAAATGAGGGGTTTTAGAGAGAAACCCTCGATTAGTTGAGAAACGCTCGTCCAGTTGATAATTTGAGCCCAACTTTAGCTGCAGCAAGAATGCCTTTCCGCTGCAGCGAGGACCCGTTGTTCATTTGACTTGCTTAAATATTACTAAAGCTTTCATTCTTCAAATTCTTTGTTATGTATGGATCTTTCATCATCAAGGGATTAACTCGTTAACAGTTTAATGAGGGGTTTTAATAAGAATTTAACTAAGTTGCATTGTTTTTGAAAATAAGTGCATTATGATTTCTTTAACTTCTCTTATCGATTACTTGTTCCCTTCCTTTGTTCACTCACTGGGTTTATACTCACCATTTTCAACTTCATGTTTTCAGATCAGGAGGCAACCGGTAACTAGGTCGAGGTGTCCTTGTAGATTCGTTTTCTTGGTAGGTATCTCGGCATTCAATAACTGAACTTTCGTCGAGTCTCTCTACTGGAAGTCGAGTATCCCTTTTTGTTATGTATAGACAAACCCGATGTAAATAATTAAGATATATGTTTTAGACAATGTATGTATATTTGATCAAAAATGCCACTACAAGATGGCAATGATTAGTATTATTTTGAATTGAAATTATGAAATGTGACTTTAATAACTTATGATGGAATGATGAACAAGTTATATAAATAGGCTTGCTTGGGCTTAGTGGTCTACGTCCATTGGGCCAATGCGCCCGTCATGGCCTGAAATTTAGGTCCTGATAGACTTGGTATCAGAGCCCTAAGTTATTTAGGTCCTAAGATTTTCTTTTGTTGGTCCAGCAGAGTGTCGGGTCTTTATGTGGAAACTTCAGTTGTGAATTGTGAACCGCGGCACATTTTATAACTAAGGGACCACATAGATTCCCTATCTTAGAAACCACCTTTTTCCTTAGATATGATTATAAGTGCAAAATGTGTTTAATAATAGGTGTTTTCTCTTGTCTAGGTAAGAATGCCGCTTAACACATGAGCAGCCTCAAGACAGATGGAGGAGCAAGATACTCCTAATGAGATGATAGATAGGCCATAGGCATTCACCCTTTAAGGGTGAGGTAGACGTGACGGGGCCACTAGGCTGGTGAGGGCGGATGCGCTTGTGAGTAGACGAGAGGAAGGATAATCTTTGGGTGGTGTGGATAGACACCCAACCGGGGGTATTACTATTGAGGACTTGGCGGTAGGCCTACAGGGAGTTAACTAGGTTATAGAGATGATGGCAACCCGTATGGACAATATACAAAGGATAGTGGAGGGGAGACCTACAGTACAAAAATCCCCCAACTCCCAAGGGCAGGTCGATCCCCAACATCTTGAGGTTGAGAGGGGTCATTTAGAGATTTCTCTTCCTAATTTTCTCAAGCTTAAGCCTCTGTCATTTTCAGGGTCTGATGCATCGGACAAACCTTAGGTTTCTTAAATAAGATGGAGAAAATTTGTAAAGCCTTGGGATGTTCCAATGTCCGATCAGTCGAGCTAGTCGCCTTTCGATTAGATGACATGGCACAAGAGTGGTATAGTTCCTTATGTAGAGGCAGAACAACTAATGCAGTGCCGTTGACTTTGAGTGAGTTCAATACAACCTTTTTAGATTGATTTTTACCACTCAGTGTACGTAATGCTAGAGCTAGGGAGTTTGAGGCTTCAGTAAAGACCTTTAGTATGACGGTGTTTGATTATGACATAAAATTCACACAGTTGTCTCGGTATGTGCCTTATTTAGTTTATACAGAGAAGATGAAGATACAAAGGTTTGTGGATGGGCTAGTGGAGCCATTGTTTATGGTAGTGACATCTCAAGGTTTCAATACCTACTCCGTAGCAGTGGATTGCGCTTAACGGATTGAGATGAGGACCAATGAGAGTAGGGCTACGAGGGATAGAGCAAAGAGAGCCAAGACAGAGGGCTATCAGGGTCGTAGAGACTTCAATAGTGGTGTTTCATCTTCTTGCCGTCAAGGCCTACAGAGGGACTCACGATTACCCCAACAGGGGAGTGACTTGACTAGTGCCAGCATCAGATCAAGGTAGAAAACTTTTAGTGGGGGAAGGCAGCAAGACTTTAGGTAGAGAAGTCAAGTTATCCGTCGTTGTGAAACTTGTGGGGGACGGCATAGAGGAAGATGCCTCCGTGTGACAGGAATTTGTTTCTTATGATGTCAACTTGGACATATTAAGAGGAATTGCCCGATGGCTCATCAATCCCAAGGTTCTACTCGCGATTTCACTCAACAAACCTCATTTGCTCCTTTAGTAGCCACCTCGTCTGATCGGGAGTCTAACGGATCCAAAGGTAGAGGTACTGTTACTTCCTCTCAAAGCAGGCCTTCTAGGTTAGGACGTCAGAGCTCAACCGGTAAAGGCCAAGCGAGGGTATATGCTTTAACACTTTAAGAAGCCCAGACATCCAATGCAGTGGTCTCAAGTACTCTTTCTGTTTGTAATATGGATGCTCAAGTATTTTTTGATCCTGGTGCTACCTATTCTTTCATTTCTCCATGTTTTGCACTTCGTTTGGGTAAGGATCATGTTAGGAGAAAAGAACAATTAGTGGTGTCTACTCCTTTAAAGGAGGTATATGTGGCGAAATGGGAATATACGTCTTGTGTAGTTCGAGTCAAGGACAATGATACTTTAGTGAATTTACTGGTGTTAAACACCTTAGATTTTGACGTGATCTTGGGAATGGATTGGCTATCACCCTACCATGCCAATGTGGACTGCTATCATAAATTGGTTAGATTTAATTTTCCTGGTGAACCATCATTTAGTATTCAGGGGGATAGGAGTAATGCTCCAACCAATCTGATATCGGTCATGTCTACCAAAAAGTTATTAAGACAGGGTTGTTTAGGTTACTTGGCTATTGTGAGGGATACTCAGGCGAAGGTTGGAGATATAAGCCAAGTGTCAGTGTTGAATGAGTTCATCTATGTATTTTCCGAGGAACTACCAGGTTTGCTTCCCAAAAGAAAGATTGAATTTTGCATAGATTTGATCCCCAACACTAGACCTATATCCATACCCCCATATAGAATGGCACTTGCGAAGCTTAAAGAGCTTAAGGACTAGTTAGAAGATTTGTTGGATAAAGGCTTCATTCGTCCTAGCGTTTCACCATGGGGAGCATCGGTGCTATTTGTAAAGAAGAAAGATGGGTCGCTTAGATTGTGCATCGATTACCGATAACTTAATAAGGTAACGGTCAAGAATAAGCACCCCCTTCCAAGAATAAATGATTTATTTGATCAACTACAAGGAGCACAATGTTTCTCTAAGATAGATCTGCGATCTAGGTACCATCAGTTGAGGATCCAAAATGAAGATATACCAAAGATCGCATTTTGAACAAGATATGGACACTATGAGTTCTTGGTGATGTCTTTTGGGCTTACGAATGCCCCTGCAACGTTTATGGATTTGATAAACCGAGTGTTCAAGCCCTATTTGGACAAGTTCGTGGTGGTGTTTATTGATGACATCTTGATCTACTCGAAGAGCCGAGAGAAGCACAAGCAGCATCTTAAAATAGTGCTCCAAACTTCGGGAGAACATCAATTGTATGCCAAGTTCTCCAAGTGTGAGTTTTGGCTTGAAAGCATTACATTTTTGGGACATGTGGTATCCAAGGATGGGGTACAAGTCGATCCAAAGAAAGTTGAGGCAGTGGAAAAGTGGCCAAGGCCAACCTCAGTTATAGAGATTAGAAGCTTTTTGGGTTTGACTGGCTATTTTCATCTTTTTATGAAGGATTTCTCCAAAATAGTTGCCCCTCTGAGTAAGCTAACACGTAAAGATACAAAATTTGAGTGGTTAGATGCTTGTGAGGATAGCTTTGAGAAGCTTAAGGCATGTCTAGCCATAACTCCAGTATTAAGCCTACCGTAAGGCAGAAGGGGTTGTACGGTATTCTATGATGCATCGCGGGTTGGTTTAGGGTGTGTATTAATGCAGCATGGGAAGGTGATTGAGTATTCATCAAGGTAACTTAAAAGGCATGAGCAGAATTACCCCGCACACGATTTGGAAATGGCAGCAATCATGTTTGCCTTAAAGATTTGGAGGCATTACTTGTATGGTGAGACTTGCGAGATATATACAGACCACAAAAGCCTAAAGTATATATTTCAGCAAAGGGATCTTCACTTGTGACAATGTAGGTGGATGGAGTTGCTAAAGGATTATGATTGTACTGTTCTTTACCACCCCGATAAGGCAAATGTAGTGGCAGATGCCTTGAGCCAAAAATCAATGGGGAGCCTAGCACATATCTCCATAGATAAGAGATCCTTGATTAGGAAGATGCATAGTTTGGGAGACATGGGTGTGCATTTGGAAGTTTCAGAGGCAAATGCGTTGCTAGCACATTTTAGAGTAAGGCCTATTTTAATGGACCGGATTAAAGAAACACAAAGTAAAAATGAGTTCGTAGCTAGGCCTTAGAGGATCCTCAAGAAAGGAAAGGAAAGATGTTTACTAAAGGCACAGATGGAGTATTGAGGTATGGAACCAGACTTTATGTGCCCAATAGTGATGGATTAAGGAGAGAAATATTAGAGGAGGCGCACATGGCAGCCTATGTGGTACATCCAGGGGCTTCAAAGATGTTTCAAGATTTGAAGGAGGTATATTGGTGGGAAAGACTTAAGAAAGATGTAGCTGAGTTCATCTCCAAGTACCTAGTTTGTCAGCAGGTTAAGGTCGAGCATCAGAGGCCTGCAGGGTTACTACAGCCATTATCGGTGCCTAAATGGAAGTGGAAGCATATTGCAATGGACTTTGTAAAGGGTTTGCCTCAAACTAGTAGGGGCTATGACTTGATTTGGATCATAGTGGACCAGTTAACGAAGTCAGCCCATTTTCTTCCAATTAAGACTACTTACAGGGCTACCTAATATGCTCAAGTTTATGTAGATGAGATAGTACGACTACATGGTATCTCCATTTCTATAGTATCTAAAAAAAAAGCACAGTTCACTAGTAGGTTTTGGGAAAAGTTGCAAGAAGCATTGGGCACTAAGTTGGACTTCAGCACGGCTTTCCACCCTCAAACTGATGGGCAATTCGATCAGATGATACAGAGATTGGAAGATATGTTGAGGGCTTGTGTAATAGACCTTGGGGTCAGGTGGGATCGATATCTACCCTTAGTGGAGTTTGCTTACAACAATAGTTTCCAAGCTAGCATCCAAATGGCACCATTCGAAGCATTATATGGACGGAGGTGCAGGTCACCCATTGGATGGCTAGAAGTGGGAGAAAGGAAACTCTTGGGGCCAGAACTGGTACAAGATGCCACCGAGAAAATACGCATGATTCGATAAAGGATGCTAATAGCACAAAGTAGACAGAAATCATATACTGATAACAGACGGAGAGACTTGGAGTTTCAAGTAGAAGATCACGTATTTTTGAAGGTCTCACCAACAAAAGGGGTAATAAGGTTCGGCAAGAAAGGAAAATTGAGTCCTCAATATAGGACACCCAAATGATGGTGAGTGAGGTGGTTGATGTGCTAATTTTGGAGTAGTACACTAATCTGTTTCCTAAGGAGTTGCCAAGATTACCAAATTGGTACAAGGTACCAATTTGATATCTATACCATTGTACTTAATGGCATTAACTGAGCTTCAACAGCTCAAGGATTAGCTAGAGGACTTGTTGGACAAGGAGTTCATTTGTCTTAGTGTGTCATCATGGGGTGCATTGGTGTTATTCATTAAGAAGAAAGATGGATCAATGAAATTGTGCATAGACTACAAGCAGTTGAACAAGACAACAGTGAAGATGTCAATTAAAATTCTACTACGTAAGTATACGTATCGAATAGACAGTATATAAGCAAGCAGAGTATTGATCCCATAGAGAATTGATCTAAAATTTTACTAAGTACTAAAATTAGAACAATTTAATCTTATCCAAATAATCAAATTCAAATAACTAAATTAATTAACTAAAACTAATTAACCAAATTTATACTAAAAAGAAAAATCAAAGTAACAAGATAATTGGGTAAAAATCAAATCAAACAAGCCTAGGATTACAACATCCCTCACACTTATTTTAATGGGTTGAATTGCTAACCTAGAGTCCTCAATTATTCATAAGGGTTTCTTGACTCATCTTATAAGAATATCTATTTTAACCAAAACACTATATCCTTATATGAATTGAAATTAAAACAGACTCATTAAGTACATGCTCTAATCTAACTATGTAAGGTCTATAGGTATATCCCTATCCTATACGTAAATTAATTAATATAATCATATGCTATCCCAATTTTAGTTTACACTAAACTCTCTTTCCCAAGTTTGTTTAGGTTCCTGAATCAATTTAATTAGTGATCAAGTAATTAAAAGCATTAAGAACAAATTGGAATAAACAATTCAAATCCCATTAAAGATAAGCAAGAAAGATATTAAAAGCTTAGATTACATGTGAGTTCAATTGCAATCCTAGAAAAATAAATTTAGCTCATAATATCTAATAAAAACTTCATCCAAAGAAAATTAGCCATTAAGCAAAGTCAAAGAAAATAAGGAAAACAAAAAAGTAAAGAGAGAAAACTAATAGTTGGAGCTTGGTGATCTTGATTCTCCCTCCAATTCTCTTGTTTTCTTGTTTTGTTCTTGGCTTCAAATCTCCAGAATAGTTGCTTGTTGCTTCCCTCTTAAAACCTCTGAAAGACGTTACTTAAATAAGCTCTAAGTAACTTATTTTTTAAAATCTTGCCAAATTTTTATTTTTGATTTCTTGGCTTTCCAACATTGGATTCTTGCTATAGTAGTGCTATAGCACTCTTTTTCTAGTGCTGCAACGTTGAGCTCTCAGGAAAATGTGTTGTGTGCTTCTTTTCACCAACGTTACAGCCTTGTTCTCCTAGTGCTGTAGCGATCTATCAAATTTGAATGTGATTTTCACCCTGATCTGCTCTGAATTAGGTAAAGTGGTAAACATAAAATTTTAAACGCTATATCTTAACTTTCCAATGGTTTATGAATCACGTCAATTTGACTTTTGGATTGAAAGATATGCTCTAAATACCGCATCATGTTTAGTCCATGAATATTGCTGCAGTGCTCCAACTTAGACAACTATTTTGACCATAATCCAATTAGAACTAGGTGAATTGGTAAACATTAACGTTGTAGCCCTTCTTTTCATAATTCTAATGGTCCAATAATCACCTCATTTGGAGTTTTTTAGAAAGAGATATGGTCAAAATACCAAAACATATACGAATGAAACCATCACCATACTTGAACTGATTTTCATCAAATTTCCTACAAAAGCTATCAAGTCCGACTCTACAATATGTTTATAATGCCATTCCTACATAAGAATGCATGTTTGCTTATTTGGGTACCTAGGAAATCGTTAAAAAATGACAATGTACCAAATGGTACAATTAAGTTGAATTAAGCCTTAAACTAGTCCAAATAGAGATTTTAAGATGAAATTGAGAATTTTTAAACCTCTGAATGACTTAAAATGGTGATTCAGAGTTCGAGGACCGACTTGGAGTCAAATTGGAATTTTCATGATCTAGGAGTAAAATGGTCATGTTGCCACCCGAGGTTAAAATTGGAATGTTGGAAGAAGTTTTTGATCAATATTGACTATTTAGAACATAATTTGAGTTTGAGAAGTGAAAAAGTTTAATTCTGACATTTTTTCGAGCATAGGGGCAAAATAGTCATTTTGCCACTCAGGGGTAAAATTATAATTTTACACCACCCAACACTTGTCCAGCACATGGATTTTATCCAATATTATCATGGATAATTGAAGGATTTTATGTGGTGGAGAAAGAAAACTTAATAGTTAAGAATTTAAAAATGGACCAATAACATGGTGACAAGTGTCAAGCTTAGATTATTTTATTATTTGGCTTTAAAAATCAGCCTACAACTCTTCCACATTCATTCTTATGGCCGGCCATAGCAAGAACAAAGGGAGAAAATAAAGAACAAGAACCCTAGGGTGAAAATTCAAGAGAAAATTGGTGGATTTCAAGTAATCAAGCAATCAAAGGTAAAATTTCTTGATTTTGACTTGTGATCTACCTTTTTCATGCATTCTTTTGCATTTTCCATGGTTGAATCACATGATTTCATAATGGGTATCTTGCTGGCTAAATATTTAGAGAGAGGTTTTGATGCTTGATTTGGTTAGATTTTAAGATATTTTATTGTTTTTAGTTAGTTAGTGATGTATAGCATGAAAATCAGGCAAGAAAAATTCATGTTCTTTCATCACCCATCATTGGTCGAATTCTCCATGTGGAATATTGAGGATGATTTTGATTTTTATTTCAAGTGATTTGGTTAGGAATTAGTGATTTATGGTGTGAGAATCAAGTAGGAAAAATTATAGTGTTGATGCACAAACCATGGCTGAATTTTCCAAGAGAAAATGTGAGGATGATTTTGCCATATTTCAAGTTATTTAATTTGTGTTTGATGATTTGGAGTATTGGGAGAAAAATGAAATTATTTGGAGTTGAATTAGACGTATTGGCCAATTAATCGAGTGATAGATCAAATTACACCAATATTGTTTTATCTAGGTACACAATTGAATTTGTGTAGAACACCGTGTTTAGACAATAATCCAAACAATTTGCATCCCATTTCATACATTAGTATAAAGCCTAAATTGGTTTTATAATAATTTAGCACAATGTAGTAAATGGCTTATTGTGCATTATGTCTAGGTGGTGAGCATTCTGGCAAAAGTAAAGAGATAGTACCCGAGGATCAAGAATCGGAGTACTTGGAATTCGACTCCCGAAATAGTGAGTAACCTCACTATCGTCTTAATTATCTAAAGTATGTTTTATTTGATTTTGTGAATTTTATGGAAAATGAATTAAATGATTAATTTTTCGGATTTATAAACCAAATGTGATTTAATGAAATGATTTCATAAAATTGTTTTGAAATTGAATGATGGCTTTGAAAATAGAGTAACTGGAGACCACTTGATGTGTTGTAAATTTATGGTTCTAATTTATGGCTTATCATAATGTGTTGGCATGACTGGCTGAAATTGTGGTTTGTGAACTGTATGAATTGTTCTGTTTTACATTTACAGGCTGGGTAGTATAATATTAGTCATGTCATGTTATCAAAATTTTATTGTTTGGTGGGTTTAGCTTGCTGCAGTGGGCGGGTTCTGTGGCCCAGCCTATTAGAGGGGCACGAAATCCGGTTATATTTTACCTCGGTTGGAAAAGCGAGTAGGGTAACTCCCGAGGTATAACTTTAGAGTTCACTTCATGCCAAACCACCACGTGAGGGTGAACTTAGCCAACACCAAGGAACGTCTATGTTTTCAAAATAAAAACATGATTTATGCGTACATAACTTTTTAACAGCCTTGGCGGACTCAGTTGGGATAGCCCTCGATCAAGGCATCCTTGATAACTGGGTATGAGAATGATTTTGGCATGAGCCAAAACTTTTAAGAAATTCATAAGCCATGTTGATTACTCGATTTATAAGAATTGATTTTATTTGGTTGAAACAAGTTGAAAAGTGATGAATTACAATATGTTAAACTATTTTATCAGTCTCCATTTACTCGGCTTTAGATATTTTAGATAGTATTTGTTTACTCACTGGGATTATATAATCTCACCACCCTCCTTTCCACCCATTTCAAGCTCAAGATAGTCTATAGATAACTGATTTCATCGAGGACCACCATTGGATTTGCATCCTCCAAACTGTAGGTTCACAATCTTCCTTACTTTTGTTATTCGGGGGCCCACTTGTTACTGTAAATTAAATTAAATACTCCGACTTACTGTGTTATGATATATATGATATATTTTGCTTTTACGCTGTAAAAATTATTTATGCAGTGTTCTAAAAATATTATTTTTTGAGAAAATTGAATATTTTATTTAATATTTTTATTTTATTCTAATAGTCGTAATTTTATTTTAAACAAATGTTTTAGATATCCAAATTTATTTTTGATTATAAAATATGTGTTTTGCACCTGTATACTACATTATTAGCTGGTTTCAAAATTTTCAGAGAAAAATGACTAAAATACCCTTGTGAGACGACAATTATTTTTTTATTGTTTTAAGTTATAATTAGCTTAAAATCTTTTAGAACATGATATTTGGCAACGGTTACTCACAGGAGAAATGAAAAACTGATATTAAAGCCTTGCGGGGTTCCGGTTGACATTTTAGGTAATGAGTGTCGATCGGGGACATCGCGGCGATTATCACCGGCTCGATGAGAGTTTCGGGTCGTGACAAAAGCAATAAGAGAAATTAGCAATAACTACTCTTAGAATAATTTAAAACAAAATAACATAAAATTTAACTAAAATAACTTAAATTAACTACTCAACATGTAATCAAACTTAAACTAGAAAAACACCTAAATTGCTACGATCTAAACTTAAAATCTCAAAGATCTAACTATTTAAGCTCCCAAAATGTGTTAAAATAACTCTATATAATAAATTTATCAAAAGAATAAGTATCTCTTACCATGCATTGATGATTTGTTTGATTAGCTTCAGGGAGCCCAATGTTTTTCTAAGATTGACTTGAGGTTAAGCTACCATCAGTTAAGGATTAGGTAAAATGATGTGCCTAAGACTACCTTCTATACTAGGTATGGGCATTACGAGTTCTCGGTGATGTCATTTGAACTTACGAATACCCCAACTGCTTTTATGGACATGATGAACTGAGTGTTCAAGCCATACTTGGATAAGTTTGTGGTGGTATTTCTTGATGATAGATTAGTATACTTGAGGAGTAGAGATGAGCATGAATAGCATTTGAGGATAGTGCTCCAGACTTTGAGAGAGCTCGAGTTATATGCCAAGTTCTCCAATTGTGAGTTTTAGCTTGATAGTGTTAGCTTCTTAGCCTACATAGTATCTAAGGAAGGTGTGATGGTGGACCTGAAAAAGATTGAGGCTATAGAGAAATGGCCAAGGCCTACCCTAGTGATTGCGATACAAAGCTTTCTAAGGTTGGTCAGATATTATAAAAGATTTGTTAAGTAGTTTGTAATACTCCATACTTTGATATGGTGACTAATAATGTCAAGCCCGACTCTACAATATGTTTATTATGCCATTCCTACATAAGAATGCATGTTTGCTTATTTGGGTACCTCAAAAATTGTTAAACGACGACAATGTACCAAATGGTACAATTAAGTTGAATTAAGCCTCGAACTAGTCCAAATAGAGATTTTAAGATGAAATTGAGAATTTGAAAACCCCAGAATAACTTAAAATGGTGATTCAGAGTTCGAGGATTGATTTGGAGTCAAATTGGAACTTTCATGATTTAGGAGTAAAATAGTCATTTTGCCACCCGAGGTTAAAAATTTGAATGTTGGAAGAAGCTTTTGATCAAGATTGATCATTGGGAGTATAATATGGGTTTGAGAAGTGAAGAATTTTAATTTCGACATTTTTTTGAGCATAGGGGTAAAATAGTCATTTTGCCGCCCTAGGGGAAAAATTATAATTTTACACTACCCAAAACTTGTCCAGCACATGAATTTTACCCAATATTATCATGGATAATTGAGAAAATTTAAATGGTGGAGAGAGATTGCTTAATGGCTAAGTATGACACATGGACCAATGGAATGGTGACATGTGTCAAAATCTCATCCATTCATTATTTTCCCTATAAATTCGCACAAAATCAGCCTATTTCTCATTCATATGGTTGGCCAAAGAAGAACAAAGGAAGAAAAGAAAGAACATGAACCCTAGGTGGAGAATTTCAAGAGGAAAAGTGTGGAAAATTAAGGAAAACAAGTGAAAAAGGTAGGATTTCGCAATTTAAACTTGAAATCTATTTTCCTTAAGCATTTCTCCTTATTTTCCATGGTTAAATTTCATATTTTAATGGCGAATTCATGGCTAGCCGAATGGGTATGGAGAGAGAATGATATTGGATTGATTTGATTTCAAGTTATGTTAGTGTTTTTAGTTAGTTTACCATGTCTAGAAGCAAAACAACAAGAAAGGAATTCATTTTCCTCATCACCCATCAATGGCCGAACCGACCTTGTATTGAGTGAGGATGAATTTGATTTTTTTATTTTAAGAGAATTGGTTAGAAAATGATGAATTATGGTGTGGAAAAGTAGTAGGAAAAATCACAGTGTTAATGCACCATTATTGACCGAAAATGCTAAGAAGAAAAGTGAAGATGGTTTTGCCAAATTTTAGGTTTTTTGATTTGTGTTTGGTGAATTAAGGTATTGGAAAAGAAATGGAGCAATTTGGAGCTAAATTGGACGCATTGGCCAATTAATCGGGGTGATAAGACGAATTAGGCCAATACCGGGTTTAGATGGTTACTCGTGCATTTTGCATTCCCTATCATGCATTAGTAGTCTAAATTAGTTTAATTTCGATTTAGTACCAATGTAGTAAGTTTCTCAATTTTGTACTATGTCAAGGTGGTGAGTCCTCCGATAAAGGCAAGGAAATTGCATCCGAAGACCAGTAGTCAGAGTACTTTGAAAATTCACACTCTAGACATTGTGAGTAACCTTACTATCATCTTAATTATCTAGAGTGGTTTTTATCCAATTTTGTGATTTTATGAAAAATGAGTTTAAATGGTAAATTTTTAGGTTTTATAAACAAAATGTGTTTAAATAAAATGATTTCATAAATGGTCTTGAAATTGAATGAAGGCTTTGAAAATAGAGTAATTGGAGACCATTTGATGTATTGTGAATTTATGGTTCTAATTGATTGGCTTATGACAATATTGGCATGAATGGCTGAATTGGTATTTGTGTTGAAATGCATAAACTATTGTTTGCCTTGATAGGCTGGATAATGATAAAATTGTCATATCATGCTGTTGAATTTTTATTGTATGATGGGTTTAGCTTGCTGCAGTGGGCTGGTTCTGTGGACCAACCTATTAAAGGGGCACGGAACCTGGTCATATATATATACCTCGATTGGAAAGGTGCGTAGGGTAACTCCCGAGGTCAAACTTTAAAGTTCACTTCACGCCCAACCACCACGTGAGGGGAACTCGACCAACGCCAAGGAACGGCTATGTTTTCAAAATAAAAACATGATTTATGTGTATATAACTTTTTAACAGCCTTGGCAGACTCGGTTGGGATAGCCCTTGATCAAGGCATCCCTGATAACTGGGTATGAGAATGGTTTTGGCACGAGCCAAAGTTTTAAGAAATTTATAAGCCATGTTGATTACTCGATTTATATGAATTGATTTTATTTGTTTGAAACAAGTTGAAATGTGATGAATTATAGTATGTTAAATTATTCTATCTGTCTCCATTTACTCAGTTTTAGATATTTTAGATGGTATCTGTTTACTCACTGGGATTATATAATCTCACCACCCTTCTTTCCACCCATTTCAGGCTCAGCATAGTCGGTAGATAGCTCATTTCGTTGAGGGCTACAGTTGGACTTGCATCCTCAAAAACTGTAGGTTTACCTCTTTTGATACTTTTGGTCGTTCGTGGGCCTACGTGTCACTATAAATTAAATTTTATACTTTGGTTATCTAAATTACAGTATGTATGAATTTATTTAGCTTTTACGCTACAAAAATTATTTACTTGTAACTCTATAAATATTGTTTTATAAGAAAATAGAATATTTTATTAAATATTTTTATTATATCCAAATAATCATAATTTCATTTTAAATAAAGGTTTTAGATGCTTAAACTTATTTTTGATTATGAATTATGAGTTTTGTACTCGCATACTACATTTTTAGTGGATTTCGAGATTTTTGAGGAAAAATGACCAAAATGCCCTTGTGGGAAAAAATTGTTTTTCTATTATTTTGATTTGGAAAATGTTTATAATCTCTCAAAACATAATTTTAGTGACTAATACTCACAGGGGAAGCAGGAAAAACTGATGTTAAGCCTTGCAAGGTTTCGATTGACATTCCGAGTAAAGAATGTCTATTGGGACGTCGCTGTGGTTGTCACGGGCCTGATGGGAGTTCTGGGTCGTGACAATTCGGTTAGTATCAGAGCTTTTGGTTTTAAAGATTAGAGCTTTGGGTTTAAAGTTGTGTTAAAGTTATTTTAAAAACTACAGTGTCAGTGTGGCCCCGAGTTAAGTTAGGTTTGATAGAATAGAATACGTGCATCTGCATATAGAATTTGAAGTTGTTTAGACTTGTTATGTTTCTTCTTCTAGAACTTATGGGAGCATAAGTCATAGACAAGGAGCTATATGAACTCCTATTCCCAGTAATCCACTTCTTTGTTAATGTCATGCAAAGGTCATAAGTAGGGCCGTTGTTTGGGTTTAAGCTGCCACCCGTGACATGAGCCAGTGTTAGAGAGATTTTAAAATGAATGCTTCTAGAGAAAGATTAATGAAATAATATATCCCTCTGATTAAGGACGGAGAAATTTGGAGTTGGACTAATAGGCCATGATAATTCATTCATTTGGTGGAGTTATAATTAAACTCATGGTTGTCAATTGGAAAAAGATTTGGGGACTATGGATTGTATTGAGGTTAATATAAAAGAACACGTGTGATAATGGTAATAAGGGGTGCACTATGATTAGAATGAATAGTGATGGTTGTAATTCACTTGGAGTGTATAAATTAAGTATTGAGGTAACAGTAAACCCATACTTATGTGCATGAAGATAAGAACACTATGTTAATTGAGCTTGTTATGCCCATATAAAAGTGGTGTTGGGATTTTGAAATATTTTATATTTGAATATGTGTTGAATTGGTACAACAGCTTAGAGGGAACAAGTGTTGATTTCAATTAAGCGATCGTGAGATTTCAAGAATTAATTGGACCTATTATAGTTCATGGATATAAGCACGTGAATTAACTCGAGAGTGAGTATCAATGATTACTATAATTGATGTGTGGTCATGAAGTAAGAAACTAGTTAACAAATCTGCTCTAAGGATGAGTTTGAACTTTGCTATGCATAGAAAAAGGGGGATCCAAGGGATTAAAGGACTAGATGTGGAATTGGCAGCTTGAGGTTAAATGACTTGAAAATGTAGAATCTAGTGTAAGTGACATATGAAGTTCTATAATTGAGACTGATATATGAATTACTTGAAAGATCAATTTAAAAGTTTATTCGGTTCAAAGTGTGGCCTATGATACGAATGATTAGTCTTGAAGGTGATCTCCCCAGAGTAAGGAATTTAGAAAATGTTGATGTTTGGATATACTCTAAAAGAGAGAACTTCTGCGTCCTAAGTTGAAGACAACTTTGATCTTATGATTGCAAAGGCAAGGTGTAATAACTAAGTAAATTATTCACTTAATAAATGTGATTGGTTATTGATGAATAAAGTCAAGATCTTAACATTTAGTGGTATATAATTTGATAATTATGTATTTAAGAGTTATTTGGAGACAATTCCTTCATCAAATTTTGCACTAAATACTATGGTAAAGGCATATCAATGTTAATATGGAAATGTATCCAGGAATGATTTTAACATACCATTAAAGGAGAATTAAACATGTTGAAATTAATGTTCTAATAGTGTGCATATGATAGAAAGCTAGTTTGTTAGTTGTAGTTTTCATGATCATGAAATATATAAAGATTATCAATCTATGGACATACACTTGGAGTTGTAATTTACAAGTTTGGAGTATTTAAGATATGATTAAATGGAATTAGCATTAGTTAAGGTACGTAAATCTTTTAATTAATTTATGTGGAATATGCATGATAGTAGATGGAGGAACATAGTGCCTTGATACTATATGGTGAAGTTACTATACAATATAGAAAGAGTATTCTAAAGTGGGATTTATTAATTGTTGACTAGTGTTATAGGATGAGATGAATTTGAAAATATCGACTTTACCTATTATATGTGATAAACATAAGAGGATATAAATGGTTATGGAAATTATGATGTAAGCTTGGAAGGAAACCAAACGATTGAGAATGACTAGTGTAGTAACCTTAAATATAGATGAATAACATTGATTAAGTAAACTCCAACAGCCACCGTGACGCGATGCTAAGAACACTTTATGTCTAGGACGCATGAATAAAATGAGACAGATGTGAAGTTGAACTTATGAGTTGACCTAAAATCATTGAACTTATTTCTAAGTTTTGTTAACTGGAGTTTTAATGTTTTGGAAGGTATTGATATGAATGAGTTAAAGCTGAATGGTTAAAGGCGTTCCCTTCTAGGGGAAGCAAAAGGTTTAGGGATTCGAAACTTGGCGATAAGGTCCTGTAGAGCCTGTCGTGCCGCCTTTAGGTGCGACGTATGCGAGTAAGTCAAGTGATGGGGACCCAGACGTAACAATACCTCGGAGTGGACCTCGAAAGGGATGCCGCATAAATGGCTAAGTTACAGGTTAAGTGATCACATGTTGTGAGACATAAGTTTAAGATAGATATCCCCAAGGAAATATTCAAGAAAAGTTCTGCCATGGATCTCTTGAAAGCAAGCACTAAGTTATGTGGTTATAAAAAGGAAGCTGTAAGCTAAGAGTGATATTAGTATTAATATTGAAAGGTACTTAAGGAGAATCTAGTTTCAAGTCTTGCAATTTCAAGTACAATTTGTAAATTGGTTAAGGGAGAATGATGTTATGTTCATATGAAAGAGTGGAACAAAGGATGATTGAAGTTGACCTTGATAATGAAGTCAGATAATGAAACTTTCCTAATATATTATGAAAATTGGAATTCAAAAATGCTTGAGGCATACATGATTCAGATGAGTTTGAGTTTTAAGTGACAAATCAATATCAGAATGCAAGAAGGATACAAGGTAATATAGACGCATGAAGGATAATTGAGGAATAAGGATGACTCTTAGGAATTGTGGTATTGCATAAGATGCAATGATCGAGTTAAGAAAATTTTTTTGAAGTATCAATGGGATTATAAAGCATACACGTATAATAGATTATAATTCAATGGAGATGACATTGTGATGCAATGATATATAGTACAAGGAAACTTAAGCATATAATTGGAAATGATAAGAAAAGAGTATAAGTATGTAATGATGTGGAACTATGCACAGGCATGATGAGAATTTGTATGAATTACGAAGACTATTCTATTGAATCTTGGTTATGGATGGGAATGAACAAAGAGAAATTAGTCTGAAGGCATTTGAAAACAGAGACCCATATACATAATGAGGAATACGAACATTTGAATGTGCATGTATACGTATGTGTGGAGTTAGTGATGTACCCAACTAAAATGAAGAATGGTTTTAGTGGTTCAAGCTCTTAACTCAATATATTTGATGAGTTGTATAGATAATGTAACGATCAAGAATCTTATAAGAAGTCAATTTATGACGACCTAAGGAATTTTGGGGAAATAGTTAAGGAAATGTAATCTATAGTGCGATTAAGCCATATGAGATGGATTAATAGGATTAAGAAGATTGAGATTTCCTAAATGCAAGGTAAACATGAAGTATATGAAAATAATTGAAGCCATTAATCTTCCCCAATGCTGAGGATATGTACAGGAATGAGTATGGTGTGTTAATGATACTGTAAACTACACAATATTGTATGAGGACGAAATGAATGAATGAAAGTCGAGAAATTTGATATGGAATGAAGTAATAAGATAGTGATTAGTATACCTAAATAAGTATAAAATGCGATCGAAATTGATATGATTGAGATGGAGTTATGGTTTAAGTTTAATGATAGTAATAGAAGCATGCTTGGTATCTCGATATAAGAGATCATAATTGTGAAGGTTACTGTTGATCTTATTTTAAAGGATAATAATAGACATAAGTGAAGCACTCGAGTTAAATTGGAGGTAAATGAGGTGAACAAATCGAAATTCCCTATAAAGGGGAGGACATAAGAAGTCAAGCATTGGATGAGAAAACAATATCCCCACCTTTTCTCTAAGTTCAGTAAATGAAATTTTGAGGTCAAAATTTTGTTTTAAGGGGGTAATGCTATCAAGCCCTACTCTACAATATGTTTATTATGCCATTCCTACATAAGAACGCATGTTTGCTTATTTGGGTACCTCAAAAATTGTTAAAGGACGGCAATGTACCAAATGGTACAATTAAGTTGAATCAAGCCTCGAACTAGTCCAAATAGAGATTTTAAGATGAAATTGAGAATTTTAAAATGCTAGAATGACTTAAAATGGTGATTCGGAGTTCGAGGACTGATTTGGAGTCAAATTGGAATTTTCATGATCCAAGGGTAAAATAGTCATTTTGCCACCCGAGGTTAAAAATTAGAATGTTGGAAGAAGTTTTTGATCAAGATTGATCATTTGGAGTAAAATATGAGTTTGAGAAATGAAGAATTTTAATTTTGACATTTTTTTCGAGCATAGGGGTAAAATAGTCATTTTGCCACCCTAGGGGCAAAATTGTAATTTTACACTACCCAACACTTGTCCAGCACATGGATTTTACCCAATATTATCATGGATAATTGAGAAAATTTAAGTGGTGGAGAGAGATTGCTTAATGGCAAAGTATGACACATGGACTAGTGGAATGGTGACATGTGTCAAAATCTCATCCATTCATTATTTTCTTTATAAGTTAGCACAAAATCAGCCTATTTCTCATTCATATGGCTGGCCAAAGAAGAACAAAGGAAGAAAAGAAAGAACAAGAATCCTAGGTGGAGAATTTCAAGAGAAAAAGTGTGGAAAATCAAGGAAAACAAGTGAAAAAGGTAGGATTTCTCAATTTAAACTTGAAATCTATTTTCCTTAAGCATTTCTCCTTATTTTTCATGGTTAAATTTCATGTTTTCATGGTGAATTCATGGCTAGCCGAATGGATATGGAGAGAGAATGATGTTGGATTGATTTGATTTGAAGTTATGTTAGTGTTTTTAGTTAGTATACCATATCTAAAACCAAAACAATAAAAAAAGAATTCATTTTCCCCAGCACCCATTAATGGCCGAACCTACCTTGTATTGAGTGAGGATGAATTTGATTTTTTATTTTAAGAGAATTGGTTAGAAAATGATGAATTATGGTGTGGAAAAGTAGTAGGAAACATCACAATGTTAATGCACCATTATTGACCGAAAATTCTAAGAAGAAAAGTGAAGATGGTTTTGCCAAATTTTAGGTTATTTGACTTGTGTTTGGTGAATTAAGGTATTGGAAAAGAAATGGAGCAATTTGGAGCTAAATTGGACACGTTGGTCAATTAATCGGGTGATAAGATGAATTAGGCCAATATGGGTTTAGATGGTTACTCGTGCATTTTGCATTCCATATCATGCATTAGTAGTCTAAATTAGTTTAATTTCGATTTAGTACCAATGTAGTAAGTTTCTCGATTTTGTACTATGTCAAGGTGGTGAGTCTTCCGATAAAGGTACGAAAATTGCATTCGAGGACCAGTAGTCAAAGTACTTCGAAAATTCGCACTCTAGACATTGTGAACCTTACTATCGTCTTAATTATCTAGAGTGGTTTTTATTCGATTTTGTGATTTTATGAAAAATGAGTTTAAATGGTAAATTTTTAGGTTTTATAAACAAAATGTGTTTAAATAAAATGATTTCATAAATGGTCTTGAAATTGAATGAAGGCTTTGAAAATAGAGTAATTGGAGACCATTTGATGTATTGTGAATTTATGGTTCTAATTGATTGGCTTATGACAATATTGGCATGCATGACTGAATTGGTATTTGTGTTGAAATGTATAAACTGTTGTTTGCCTTGATAGGCTGGATAATGATAAAATTGCCATATCATGCTGTTGAATTTTTATTGTATGGTGGGTTTAGCTTGCTGCAGTGGGCTGATTTTGTGGACCAACCTATTAGAGGGGCACGGTGTAAAACCTGACCCTATAAACACATGTCATGACATACATGCATTGAGTAGCATGTTATTACACTAAGAAAGTCCTAAGAATAGATGGAACCCGATATTGTACCTAACGGTACACTTGAGTTGATTTAACCTCGAACTAGTTCAAATAGGAATCGTAGGATGAAATTTAATATTTTACAGTCCAAGAATGACTAAAAATGATTGTTCGGAGTTCGAGGGTTCATTTGGGGTAAAATTGGAAATTTTGATGTTTAGGGGTAAAATCGTAATTTTGCCACTCGAGGATAAAATTTGAGATTTTGAGAGAATTTAGATCAAATTTGACAAATTGGGGAATGGTATGAGTATAAGGGATGAAAAATATGTCTATGGGCAATTTTTCAGTTTTTGGGCAAAAATGTAATTTTTTACTTTTACGGTGGTAAAAGTGTAAATTTTAAAAATTACTCCACCAAGACTTTGGATAAGTCTGAGAATTTTATCTAAGCTATGGATATGTGGGACAAGTGTATGGTGAAAATTTGGAAACAAATGGATGAAATTTTAAAAACGGGCCAATGGGAAAGTGACACATGGCACTTTTTAATGATTTAATCTTATTTTAATGAAAAGTCAGCCCATTTAAACCCCATATTAAGTGTTGGCTGGCCATAAGGAAAGAACAAGAGAGAAAATAGTGAGGAAAGGAAGAAAAGAGAAAAACAAAGGAAAACTAGAAAATTCAAAGGGGAAATCGCGTTTTTTCTCCGTTTACGAGTCTAACGGTAAGATTTTTCTATTTTAGCTTGATTTTTACCTTTCCTATGCCTTTATTTCTATTAAGCATGCTTGAGGAGAGAGATCAAAAAGTGAAACCAAGGGTTGGCCGAAATTCTAGGGGAGAGATTTTGAAATTTTTAGGTTTTGATTTTTAGTTAAATTGGTAGTTTTAGTTAGTTAAATGTGTATAGAAATTAAATTGGGCAAGAAAGCATGAAATTTTCACAATACCCACCCTTGGCTGAATATGCATTGATGTACAATGATGATGAACTGATTTTTATTCTAAGAGAAATGAAGAGAAAATGATGAAAAATGGTTAAATGTGATAGAAAAACAAAGTGGAAAATTAACCGAGTAAATGTTCCATTTTTGACTGAATTTTCCAAGGAGGAAAGTGAGCTTATTTTGGTGATTTTAGAAGGTTATTGGTTAATATTTAATGGTTAGAAATGTTGTGGAGAAAATGGGACAATTTAGAGCTAAAATGGAGCGCGTTACAATTTAACTGGTAAAGTGCCAAAAATAGGTTAATATTGCGTTTAAGCCGTTTTAGGCTATTGCATTTCATACCATGCATTAGTATAGGATTTAAGTCAATTATATAAAGATTTAACATCAATGTGGTGAATTGGGTAAATTTTGTAATGCGTTTAGGAGGAGAGCCTTCCGATAAAGGCAAGAAAGTCGTACCCGACGAAGAGTGATCGGGGCACCTAAAAAAAATCAGTTAATTTGTACGAATGGTGAGTAAACCTATTATTATTGTAAATTATCTAGAGTTTATTTTTAAATGCTCTTTATGTATTTTATGAAATGAAAACGAGATTAAAACGGGATTTTTGATGTTTTAGAAATAAATGTGACAAATAAAAATATATTTTGTTGATTATGAAATTGAGTAATTCGAGGCTGCTAATTATTTTGAAATATATATTTTCCTATGAATGGCTTATGAAATATGAGTATATGTGGCTATATTTGATAAATTGCATTGGGAATTTATGTAAGTTGTTTTTACTATGTAAGCTGGGTAAATAAATAAAAGCCATGTTATACTGTCGAAATTTTATTAAAATTGGTGGGTTTAGTCACTACAGTGACGAGTTTTCGTGGACTGTCTATTAGAGGGGCACGGTAAACCCGGTTACATAATTACTCCGGTTGTAGAGGCGAGGAGGGTAACTCTCGGGGTAGTATTAGAGCTCACTTCACATTGAACCCCCACGTGAATGTGTAACTCGACCAATGCCAAGGAACGACTTGTTTTAAAAATAAAAATATGTTTCACATGTAAATATCTTAACAACCTTGGCGGACTCGGTTAGATGCCTCGGCCAAGGTATCCCCGAGGATTAGTTTTGGCTTGAGCCTTGTTTTTAATAAAAGTCAGAAGCCTTAACAACTGTTTTGGTAAATTACAAATATTTTATGGTTTAAGAAATAAATTGAAAACCTTATGAAATGGTTTGTGATATGTTGTTTAAACTTGCCTCCATTTTACTCGCCTTTAGATATTTATGATAATGTTTGTTTACTCATTGGGATTGCAAAATCTCACCCACCTCCTTTCCAAATATTTCAGGCCTGTGGTAGCTTGTAGATACCGATTTTGTCAAGGATTCCAGTTGACCCCTCTATCTCACAGACAGTAGGTTACTATCACCAATACTTGGTATATTTAGGGGCCACTTGTCATTGTAATTATTATTGTACATTATAACTTTGTAACTTTTTGTATGTATGAATTTATTTTACTTTCACGTTACAAAAGATTATTTACACGTGTATCTATTTTATATTGTTTTATATAAAAAAATGATATATTTTTGTCTTTTGATTTACTTGAGCCAAAAACGACCGGTAATTGTTTAAAACGGAATATTTAAAAATGATTGCTCACAAGAAAGGTAAGAAACTGATATGTAAGCCTTGCGGGCTTTTGATTGGCATTCCGGGTAATGAGTGTCAATCGAGACATCGCGGCGATTGTCATGGGCCTGAGGGAGGTTTCGGGTCGTGACACACGGGACTTGGTCATATATATGTACCTCGATTGGAGAGGTGAGTAGGGTAACTCCCGAGGTCAAACTTTAAAGTTCACTTCACGCCCAACCACCACATGAGGGGAACTTGGCCAACGCTAAGGAACGACTATGTTTTCAAAATAAAAATATGATTTATGCGTACATAACTTTTTAACAACCTTGGCGGACTCGATTGGGAGAGCCCTCGATCAAGGCATCCCTGATAACTGGGTATCAGAATAGTTTTAGCACAAGCTAAAGTTTTAAGAAATTCATAAGCCATGTTGATTACCCGATTTATATGAATTGATTTTATTTAGTTGAAACAAGTTGAAAGGTGATGAATTACAGTATGTTAAATTATTTTATCTGTCTCCATTTACTCAGCTTTAGATATTTTAGATGGTATCTGTTTGCTCACTGGGATTATATAATCTCACCACTCTCTTTTTCACCTATTTCAGCCTCAGGATAGTCGGTAGATAGCTCATTTAGTTGAGGGCTACAGTTGGACTTGCATCTTTAAAAACTGTAAGTTTACCTCTTTTGATACTTTTGGTCGTTAGTGGGCCCACGTGTCACTATAAATTAAATTTATACTTTGGTTATCTGTATTACAGTATGTATGAATTTATTTAGCTTTTACACTACAAAAATTATTTACGTGTAACTCTATAAATATTGTTTTATAAGAAAATAGAATATTTTATTAAATATTTTTATTATATCCAAATAATCATAATTTCATTTAAAATGAAGGTTTTAGATGTTTAAACTTATTTTTGATTATGAATTATGAGTTTTGTACTCGCACACTACATTTTTAGCGGATTTCGAGATTTTTGAGGTAAAATGACCAAATTGCCCCTGCGAGAAAAAATTGTTTTTCTATTGTTTTGATTTTGAAAATGTTTATAACCTCACAAAACATAATTTTAGTGACTAATACTCACAAGGGAAGTGAGAAAAACTTATGTTAAGCCTTGCGAGGTTTCAATTGACATTCCGGGTAAAGAATGTTTATTGGGACGTTGCGACTGTTGTCACGGACCCAATAGGAGTTTCGGGTCTTGACAAATAAAGCTTATTGGATGCCAATTAAGGCATAATAAGGTATTTTAGGTACCAAGGAGACAAGAGGATTTTTGGAATAAAATAATATTTTATTAACAAAATATTATTAAAATATTAATGTTTTATTCAGTGTCAAAATTTTTCATGAAGAAGGAGTATATGGTCAATCTAAGTGGGGGAGAAAAAGAATGAGAAAATTTTAGAGAAATGACGTTAATGAGGCTACGTGTCTTTATTAAGTAAAGATAACGCCGGTAAATAAATATTTTAAATATTATCGGGACATCGCGTTAGAGTACAAACTTTATACTTCGTTTGTACATGTGTAGAAGAATGTAATAGAAAGAAATTAGAGTTTAAGAAATGTTGGAAGGAACTAATTGTAAAGCATGGAAGTTGGAGGAGTCACATGGTAAATAAGGAAAAGTTTAAGGACTCATTTGCAATTTTGATATTTGAAGTTAAAAAGGAGAATTTTCTAATTAAGGAAGGCTAGGTTATGAGTAATATGAGATGTAAATGTGGGTTGAATGGGACAAGAAATGAATAAATAAACCATAAAGTAAAAATAATATAAAGAATAAAAATGTGAGTTGTGGGTGGAAGGTGATAAAGTCTTTGTTATGTGATTTTAGTACATAAAATAAGTAGAGAAAGTAAGTCAAAAGTCATGAATTCATGGACAAGTTGTCCATGACAAAGAAAATGAAGAGAAAGGATGAGAAAATAGTGAAATGGGGAAGAAAAGTCAAGTAAGGTGGCAGTAAAGGTTCCAAGCAATTGTTGACTTGCATTTTAACCACATGGCCGGTCAAAAAAGATAATAAAAGAAGAAGGAATGATGGTATGGGCAATCACATGTAACACAATAAGGAAAAGTAAATAATAATAAATAAAAAAAAAAACAAAGACCAACATGGGCAGCCACACATGTTGTCAATTAAAGAATCAATACATTTTTTTTTTTGGTGGTAGGGGTCCAGGTTGGTAAGAAATAATGAGATAAAGATGAAAGATAGAAAAGATAAGAAAGAAAAAAAAAAAGGAAAGAGTCAAAGTCGGTTAAGTGAAGAAGGTAAAAAGGAAAAGAGAAGTCGGTGTGAGAGAGAGAGCAAAAGGGAAAGCAGTCAGCCAAGGGAGAAAGAGAGGGTTGGAAGAGAGTAAAAAAATGATAGCTACCACCGCTTAGAGGAGTGAAGAGAGAGGCCTTGTGCTGCACAATTTTTAGAAAGAAATAGGAAGAGTTTTGTTGTAAATTTTTAAGAGGAAATAGGAAGAGTTTTGCTGTAAATTTTGAGAGGAAATAGATAGAGTTTTGCTACAAATTTGAAAGAGAAAACAAGAGCTGGTGCTGTTGGGTTTGTGAGGGACTAAACAAAATCTTGAGCTGCCGGCTTATGAGTGTAAGAAAGGAAAAAGAAAGAGAAGAAAGGTGTTACCGACCGGTGGGAGAGAGGAGAAGAAGAAAGAGAGAAAGAAATGAAAAAGAAAAAGAAGAAAAAGAGATAGTGGGTATAGCCCAATAAGAAAAAAATGGGCATGGCCCAATAAGAAGAAATGGGAAGAACCCATGGAAAGGGCCCAATAGCAACAAAGAAAGAAATGTCCAAAAGAGAATAAAGGTGGAGACTTGGGCTTGGGATAACTTAGCCCAAATAGGTAAAAAAACTTCCTTGCTTTTATTGGGCTTGTTATGAAGTTGGATTATTTGGGGCTAGCCCACTTGTTTAGTTAAATTTTGGTTATTAGTGGTATGAATTAAATTTAAATTACTTTAATACAATATTTAAAAATTATATTAGGATGTATCATAGGACTAAAGTAAAGAAGAAAATATGAAATTGACGAATAGTGCTCAAGTGAAGTTAAGAAATTTTAAATGATTCGTTGTGAAGAATTATTGTTGTCGGAGGAATTTATTGGCATAATTTAGTTGAAAGTGTTAAGTTGAGTGGTATAATATTTGGAAGAAATAAGGAGAAATAATGTGGATTGAAATTGGAAAATAATTGGATAGATTTGAAATGACTGTGTTTACCGTAAATATAGTTAATACTCTGGATATATATATATATATATACTATGTCATAAATGGTACCATTGTGTGAGAAATGTAACCGTGCTTGTGCGAGGTGAGGTGCACTTGCTGGTGATGACATGGTGAGGGAGATGGATGTTGACACGGCCCGTGTGCACGATGTGGGGGGATGTACACGATGGCATTATTTTGTGCACGATGTGCGGGGATGCACACGATGACTTCTGCTACGTGCACGATGTGGGGGGATGCACATGAGCTGGATGAGATGTGGTGATATATTAGTTGACATATGCTTAAGTATATGTATATGCAATAGAAAGATTATGATTATAATATGTGATTATATGGCATAATGAATCTTGAAAATTTCCCATTTACTTGTGAATTGATTTTATTGTAGCAAGAAACATTCTGTTTATACTGCCTTGCTTGGATGATTGCTAGAAATTTCCTCTCATTCCAATTTCATGCTGAATATGGTTCCTTCATCATTAAATGATTTAATAACCAGTGGTTAAATGGAGGGATTTTAATAAGAACTTGAACTAAGTTGTATTGTTTTCAAACTTAAGTGCATCATGATTTCTAAACTTCTGTAATGTTGCTTGTTCCTTTCCTATGTTCACTCACTAAGTTTATACTCACGTTTTTAAACTTCATGTTTTAGGTTTTTTTGATTCAAAGGTGATTGGATCCTAGGACGAGGTGTTCCTCCCTATCCATTGCTCGGTAGGTTTACCATGACATTAAATGTTAGCAACCTTGTCTGGAGTCACGCCGCTGACAGTCAAGTTCTAATTAGGTGTATATGAATACTTGTTATGAAATGATGAGATTCATTTGTCAAACTATATATGTGTATTATGGTTGATGATGCCATTCTGAATGCATAGTTGGGGTTTATGAATTATTTTCAAAGAAACTATATTTGAATGTTACAGATTTTAAATTTTAAATGAGTATGGATTAATGTATAAGATCATGTAAGTAGGCTTGCTTGGGCTTAGTGGGTTGGGTCCATTGGGCCCTTGCGTCAGTCATGGCTCAAAAATTAGGCTGTGACAGATTTCTCCAAGATTGCTGCTCCTATGACTAAGTGGAACAAAAGGGTGTCAAGTTTACATGGACAAATGCATGTGAAGAGAGTTTTAGGAAGCTTAAGAATTTACTTACCATAACTCTAGTGTTGAGTTTGCCATGTGGTTCAAGGGCTTACACGGTTTATTACAACACCTCACGTGTAAGACTTGGGTGTGTATTGATGTAACATGGCAATGTGATTGTGTACATATCGAGAAAGCTCAAGAGGCATGTGCAAAATTACCCCACCCATGATTTAGAGATGGTTGCTATAGTGTTTGCCTTAAAGATTTAGAGGCATTATCTATATAGGGAGACATATGAAATTTATACAGATCACAATAACCTCAAGTATATCTTTGAGTAGAGAGATCTCAACCTTAGGTAGCGTCAGTTGTTGTAGTTGCTTAAGGATTATAACTGTAAGGTACTGTACCATCCTGACAAGGCTAATGTGGTAACGGATGCTTTAAGTCAAAAATTTATGGGAAGTTTAGCCCACGTCTCAATGGAAAGAAGATCATTAGTGCAATATATGCACAAGTTGGGTGATATGGGCATTCAATTTGAGGTTGATGATATTAATGCATTATTGGCCCATTTTAGAGTGAGACCAATGTTGATGGATCGCATCAAGGAAGCTTAAGACAAAGATGACTTTGTGACGTAGGCTTTAAAAGATCCTCAAGGGAGAAAAAGGTAAATGTTTACTAGAGGCACAAATGGATTACTCTGATATGGATCTAGAGTGTATGTGCTAGATATTGATGATTAGAGAAAAGAGATCTTAGAGGAAGCCTTTATGGCAGCATATGTAGTTCATCTAGGAACTGCCAAGATGTAGCATGACTTGAGGGAATTGTATTGGTGGGATGGCTTTAAGAGAGATATGGCCTAGTTTGTGGCCAAGTGCCTAGTGTGCCAATAAGTTAAGGTAGAGCATCAGAAACCTACCATATTGTTACAACCTTTACTTGTTCTTGAATGGAAGTGGGACCATATTTCTATGAACTTGTGACTAACTAGTATTAGGAACTTGAGAATATGGTGCGCTTGAGAGCAAGTATGTTCTCATGTTTAATTTCATTCAATGAAAGTACATTTTGATAATAAGACGAAGAGTTTGTTTTAATTAAGCATTCATTATCTAGTTATTAAGGTACCATGATTCTATTAAGATATTAAAATACATTTGTATGAAGAGTCATATATAGGAGACACGTATTTTAATTGAATCTAAAAATTGTTCATAGCCATATAAAAAAGCTGGTCACTTTATTGTGTTAAGGTTGTAGTGTCCAGATTACTTCCAATGAAACAAATGTGATTTACTTCAAGGGAATGATAAGTCTCAAATCATCAAAATAGTTGACTTCTAGTAATGACAATATAAAATGAACTGGAATCATGTGAGAATCAAATTTAAGTCTAACCGTTACTTAAATCTTGATCTCACACTTGTGCATTTGCTCATAGTATAACCAAATTCTTAATGATACTGGACTCATGTTTTATCTCCTTATAATCTTTGATATACCATGCACAAGATCATTATAAAACATTGATCTAGACTCCGTATGTTGGGATTATAATGGAGATAAACATTTACGAACATATATCCAAATAGAGAATTTTTGTCCAGAGGATTAAATGCTTGATTTACTCAACATCCCTCCCTTAATTATTTGTCTAGATGTTCAATGGTTGTAAGTCACCTGACCTTCGCGGATGATGTGCTTATTTTCACTAATGGCTCAAAATCTGCTTTGTAGAAAATTTTAGATTTTCTACAAGAGTACGAGGAGATATCTAGGCAACGGATAAACACTCAAAAGAGCTGTTTTATTACTCAAAAAAATATTGCCAACTCTCAAAGCCAAATCATATCCCAAACTACTAGTTTCAGTCACTGGTTTTTACCTATAACATATTTAGGTGCTCCTCTTTCAAAAGCCATAAAAAGGTAACCCTTTTTAATGATATTGTAGTAAAGATATAAGAACGGATTATAGGATGGGAGAACAAAATACTTGTAGTACCCCGTACTTTGATATGGTGGCTAATAAAGCTTACGTGTGAAACCTTGACCTTCATAGACACATAACTCGAGGTGGAACTTATGTTTAAAGGTTTAATTTGAGCTAATGAAGCTAGTTTTACATTACTTATAATTATCTTATGTTGTTATAGGAGTAAGATTCAAAAATAATTTCAATGGGTGAAGAAAGGTGCATAATGGGCCATTGCTCTATTTGCATATGTATCGGTTTTTCAATCATATATCCCACTAGAGAAATCCAAAATGACATGATTTTTAAACCATTAGAAAGCTAAGAGGTAGGGCTATAACTTTAATGTTTACCACTTTACCAAATTTTGATAGAAAGGTGGTCAAAAACCTTTTTCAAGGTGAAAGTACTGCACTAGAAGAATAGAGTTAGACAGAACATTTAAGCGTTGCGGCGCTGGAAATTAAGAGTCGCGGCCCTCAACGTAAATTCCAAAAATAACAAGTTTAGGGGATTTTTGAAGCTAGGACTTTTGAGGGCTGCTTAAGGGACCTCTTTCAGAGGATTTTGGAACTTTTCCCAATGTTAAAAGAGTAAAAAGATTGCACAAGAAAAGGAGGAAGACAAGTGGCCTTGTTAAGGGCATTATTGTAATTGCATGAAGATTTAGATAAGCTTTAACTATAAAAATCTCATTCTTCCAGCAGCTTCCATATTTCTCAAGGAACTTCCTCTTTTTCCTCCTCCCATCTCACGTTTCTCTCCTCTTCCATGAAAGCTTCTCTCAAGCTTCCATCACTCTCTCAAACTAACCTTAATTGTCAAGCTTTACACACCCTGTTGTAGGGTTTTTCATACTCTTTTACTCCTTCACCTTAAACAAACTCTTAAAAGTCTTTCTTCAATACTTTCTTTCACCAGCTGAACTTTGTAGAGAGAGAAAGAAAGGTTTCATGATAGCTTGAGGACTCTAAGGAAGAAATTTCATTACAATCCACCAAGGTGAGTGATGAATTAAGATTGGTTTTAAGTTGTTAATAAAGGCTAATAATTAGAGTTATGAATTGTGTATTGTTGAATTTGTTTATCTATTTCTAGTGTTACTAAAGTAGAGAACTGAATAGCCAATCAAATGGTAATGGAAGATAGATAGGAAGGGCTAGTGAAGCTTGATTTGGGAAAACAACTTTTGAAGTGATAGTAATGTCAATTGGATTGGTTGTGATGTTTAGTGCATGATAGGTTTCAACAAGGCCCCTCAGCCCCATTTAGACCATTAGGGAAGTTAGAGTTGATTAAAGGTTCAACAAATACTGGTGACTGAACTTGCATTTCAAAATATTTTGGGAAAATGTTTACATGTTTCAAAGAATCATTTGGGAATCTTATCGGTTTTTGCTTTAAGATTGCCTAGGAACAAGCCCTTGATAAAATGTTTGATGTTGTGAAATGTGAAATGTGTAAAAAGATGAATCCACATGTTTTTGTATGATGTTGATATATATATATATATTATGTCATAAATGGTACCATTGTGTGACAAATGTTACCGTGCGTGAGCTGGGTGAGATGTGGTGTCTGGCTATGTGCATGATGTGGTGGGATGCACATGAGCTGGGTGAGATGTGGTGTCCGGCTATGTGCACGATGTGGTGGGATGCACATGAGCTGGGTGCGATTTGGTGTCTAGTTATGTGCATGATGTGGTGGGATGCACATGAGCTGGGTGAGATATGGTGTCCGGCTATGTGCACGATGTGGTGGGATGCACATAAGCTAGGTGAGATAAAATGTTTTCTGGAAATTTCCTCTCTTTTCGATTTCATGCTAAATAGGGTTCCTTCATTATGAAATGATTTAACAACCAGGGGTTTGGTGGAGGGATTTTAATAAGAACGTTAACTAAGTTGGATCGTTTGCAAAGATGTGCATCATGATTTCTAAACCTTCCTTAACGTTGCTTGTTCCCTTCCTATGTTCACTCACTGAGTTTGTACTCACGTTTTTAAAATTCATGTTTTAGGTTTCCTGAGTTGAAAGTGATTGGATCCTAGGACGAGGTGCTCCTCCCTATACATTGCTCAGTAGGTTTAACTTGACACTAAGTGTTATCAATCGTGCCCAGAGTCACTCCGCTGACGGTCAAGGTCTGATTATGTGTATATGAATATTTAATGTGAAACATTAAGAATCATTTGTTAATCTATTTATGAATATATTGGTTGATGATGCCATTATGAATGTATGATTGGGTTTTATGAATCGTTTTCAAAGAAACGGTATTTGAACATTTTGAGCTTTGCATTCTAAAGGAATAGGGATTAATGTATAAGATCAATTAAGTAAGCTTGCTTGGGCTTAGTGGGCTAAGCTCATTAGGCCCTTGCGCCGGTCATGGCCCGAAAATTGGGCTGTGACAATACTAGCCCCAGGTGGACGGATAATGTTATTGCAAAGTGTTTTGTTGTAAAACCCAATCTTGTAAAATACTTGTTATGACATACATGTGATGGATAGCATGTTTACATACTAGGAGAGCCTCGAAAAATCGATAAAAGTTGGTATTGTACCTAGAGGTACAATAAAGTTGATCCAAGCCTCGAACTAGGTCAAATAGGGATTTTAAGGTGAAATTCAAAATTTTACAGTTCAAGAATGACTTAAAATGGTGATTCGGAGTTCGATGATCAATTCGGAGTCAAATCAAAATTTTCACTATCTAGGGGCAAAATGGTAATTTTGCCACCCCAGCGGCAAATCGATAAATTTTTGCCCCCGACACTTGTCAAGACCAAGGGATTTTATTCATCATAGAAATGGATAAATATGAGAAAATGTGTGGTGGAGAATTAAAAAATTAAAAGACATATTTAAAGTGTGGACCAATCACAAAGTGCCATGTGTCAAGCTTTATTATCTTATTATTAAGCTATAAAAATCAGCATAGAATCAGCTCATTCTCACCATAAGGGTCGCCCAAGCAAGAAAACAAGAGAGGAAAGAAAGAAAATAAGGAAAACAAACCCTAGCCAAGGAAAATTCAAGAGAAAGTGTGAAAATCCAAGGAATTAAGCAAGGTAAAGTGAAAATTCTTTATTTTTACTTGAGATTTACAATACCCATGCTTTATTTTCCTATTTCTATGGTTGAGAAGCATGATTTCATAGTGAATAAGTGGTAGGTTGAATGGGTATGGTGAGAGAAATGATGTTGGAATTGTTTGATTTTAAGTTATGTTAGTGATTAAGGTTAGTTTAGCATATTTAGAAGCAAAACAACAAGAAAAGAATCCATTTTCCCCATAAATCTTCATTGGCCGAATCTTCTTTGATGTGTGTGGGTTATGGATTGTTATTATTTTAAGAGAAATGGCTTAGAAAATGATGAATAATGGTGAGAAAATTAAGTAGGAAAAATCACGGTGTTAGTGCACTGTAATGGCCGAAGTTTTCCATGAAGAAATGGGAGGGTTTTGATGCTGAAATTGGTGTTATTTGAATAATGTTTGGTGAATTGAGGTATTAGAAAAGAAATGGAGTAATTTGGGATTAAATTGGACGCGTTAGTAATTTAATCAGGTGATTGGCCGAATTAGGTCAACATCGCGTTTAAGCGGTTGACCGAGCATTCCATGCATTCATTTAGATTTAGAGAGCCTGAAATAGTTTATGACAAATTGACACAAATTATTGAATTTTGTGTCATGTGTGATGTATAGGTGGTGAGCTATTTGATAAGGATAAAGAGATTACACCAAAGACCGGGACTAGGAGTATTTTTACTCTTGATACTGTGAGTAACCTTACTATCGTCTTAATTATCTAAAGTGGTTTTTATCCAATTTTGTGATTTTATAGAAAATGAGTTTAAATGTGTTTTTATCTAAAGTGGTTTTATAAACAAAATGTGTTTAAATAAAATGATTTTATAAATTGTCTTGAAATTGAATTATGGTTTTGAAAATAGAGTAATTGGAGACCACTTGATGTGTTGTAATTTTATGGTTTTAAATTGAATGGCTTATGACAATATATGAGCATGAATGGTTAAACTGATTTTTGGTGTTAGAATTATTTGTACTGTGTATTCAGCCTTGAGAGGCTAGGTTGCGATAAATTGCCATGTCATGTAGATAAAGATTTTATAAATCGGGTGGTAGATAAAATAATCCATAATCCCTATAGTGGAGGTTTTGTGGACCAGCCTAAGAGAGAGGGCACAAAATCAGATATACCTTACCTCGATCGGAGAGCCATGTAGAGGGTGTCTCTGGAGGCAAAGATTTGAGTGCACTTCACATGGCCCATCGCGTGAGAGTGAGACTCAACCAACGCTAAGGCATGGCTAGATTTTCAAATGTAAAAATATGTTCATGTGTGTACTACACTGAACAGCCTTGGCAGTCTCGGTCAGATGCCTAGGCCAAGGCATCCCTAGGAATGATATTGGCAGGAGCCAAGTTTTGTGAAATACATAAGCCAAGTTGATTATTTGAGTAAATTGATTATTGATGTTTTGAAAAATATACTGGAATGGAATAGCTTACTTGTCTCCATTTACTCGACTTTAGATGGTTTATATGGTATATGTTTACTCACTGGGATTTTATAATCTCGTCACCCTCAATTTCCCACATTTCAGGCTCGGGATAGCCAGTAGATAGCCGATTGCATCAAGGACTTCAGATAGCTTTGCATTTACAAAATTGTAGGTTCACAGACTCGCACCTTATTGGTTAGTTGGGGGCCCATGTGTCACTATAAAAGTAATTTTATACTTTAGTTATCTGCTTTAAAGTACGTATGAATATATTTAGCTTTTACACTACTGAAATTATTTGCGAATTTCTCTATAAATATTATTTTTTTTAGAAAATAGAATATTTTATTGAATATTATTATTTTATTCAAACAATTTTAATTTCATTTCAAATAATTATTTTAGACATCTAAATATACTTTTAATTATGAAACATGTGTTTTTTACCCACACACCATGTTTTTGGCAAGTTTTGGTATTTTCGAAGAAAAATAATGAAAATGCCGCTGTGAGCCAAAAAATAATATTATATTATTTTGATTTGGAAATGACTTATGATTTCTTGAAATGCGAGATTTAATAACTGTCGCTCACCGGGGAGATGCGGAAGCTGATGCTAAACCTTGCGGGGTTCTAATCGGCATTTGTCACGACAATTATCATGTGCCTGATGGGAGTTCTGGGTCGTGACATTTGTCATCTCTTCCCATTTATTTGCTTTAGGTATTGAAGCCTCCTGTGTGTGTCCTTGAGAGAATTGATAGATTATTCAATAACTTTTTATGGGGAGGTTCAGCCACTTCTAGAAAAATTCATTGGACCTCATGGTCAAACATTACACTGCAAACATTAGAAGGAGGTTTAGATATTAGAGGCCTAGATGATGTGTTTAAGGCCTTTAGTATGAAACTTTGGTGGAGATTTCAAGCCTAAAATGGCTTGTGGACCCGATTTATGAAAGCAAAGTATTGTGCTGGCCAGATTTTGAGGCATGTTAAACCAAAAATTGATGATTCCTTAACTTGGAAAAGGATGTTTGCTCATTGTGCAGCTACAGAACAAAATATGAGATGGCAGATTAGACAGGGCAAGGTATTTTTCTGGCTTGATTGTTGGATGGGAGAAGAGCCATTAGTAAATCTTCATTAGTCATTTATTTCGTCAAAGTCACAGGTCTGTGATTTCTTTTTAAATAACACCTGGGATGTTGACAAATTAAAAGTTGTTTTACCTGAGGAGCAAGTGATGGTAATTTTGCAAATTCCCATTGACACAACAAGTGAGGATGCGACATATTGGGTGCCTACTTCAGATGGAACATTCTTAATGAAGAGTGCATGGGAAATAGTACGACAACGAAGGGTTGTTAATCAGACCTTCAGCTACATTTGGCATAAAAGTATCCTGTTAACTACTTCATTCTTTTTATGGAGATTATTACATGATTGGATACCTGTGGAGCTGAAAATGAAAACAAAAGGTTTCCAACTAGCATCTCGATGTAGATGTTGTAACTCGGAGGAATCACTTATTCATGTCATGTAGGATAATCCGGTAGCCAAACAGGTTTGGAATTATTTTGTAAAATTCTTTCAAATCTATATTATGAATCCTCAGACTGTTAATCAGATTATTTGTGCTTGGATATATTCTGGTGATTATTCTAAACATGGTCACATCCGTACTTTAATACCTCTATTAGTTTTATGGTTTTTATGGCTGGAGCGGAATGATGCAAAATATCAGAACCTCGGTATGTATTCTAATAGAGTAATGTGGAAAATTTTAAAGCTTATTCACCAATTGTTCCTTGGAAAGTAGTTACAAAAATGGCAATGGAGGGACGATATGCAGGTGGCTCGCGAATGGGGCATAGTCTTCCCAGAAAATACGCCTCTCCTCTAAAAAATTTTTCTTGGCAGAAACCATCAATAGGTGAGTATAAGTTAAATGTTGATGGTAGCTCTAAACATTTTTAGACTTTAGTAAGAGGTGGAATCCTACGGGATCATGCAAGCACAATGTTATTTAGCTTTTTTGAAAATTTAGGAGTCAAAAACTCTCTACATGCTGAATTATTAGCCCTATATAGAGGACTTGTCTTATGCCGAGAGTATAACATTACAAGACTTTGGATTAAGATGGATGCTATGGTTGTTATTCTACTATTACAAGAGAATTAAAGAGGGTCATATGATATCAGGTATTTACTAGTTACTATTCGGCAACTACTATCCTAGTTTTCCTTTCACATATCTCATATTTACAGGGAAGGCAATCAAGCAATAGATTTATTAGCGAACACGGGCCATGCACATCAAAATTTAAAAGTCTTCACCATGGCTCAAGGCAAATTACGAGGAATTTTACGATTGGATCAAAGTACTTTTCCTTATGTTGGATTTAAATAAATGCAAAGGAGTAGTACTCCTCATTTTTAACTTTCCTATTGTTATTATTATTCTTGTTTTAATTTACCTAGATCCTTGTACACAGGTAAATTTCTTATCTCTTGCACAAGATATTATTGCAAAGGTAGAAATCCTTGTATTAGGAATTTTATCTCTCCTCACTCATATAATTCTGGAGGTCAGGTTTCAATCCCCCTTCGTGATGTATTTAATTTTTTTTATTATTAATAAAATAATTATAGGGTAGTTGGGCCTTGTGAGAATTTTCAGCATAAAAAAAAAAACATATATCCAAATAGCAAGTTCATAGCATTATCATCACTTCTATTGATTGTAGGAAGATTGGTGATCAATCTGGGCCAAGTGAATTGATGAATTGGCTATACATCATATTTGGATACTCAAAAGATTAGATCTAGAGTATTGATTCACTAATTGGATGAAATTTGAGACTAGGAGACAAAATTGATATAAAGGGTAAAAACAAAATTTTCATCTTTTGTCATTGGATAGTTATGAGGGTTCACAATATAAGATTTGAAATTAGACAACTAATAATTAATATCAAGTATTGAATCATTTCTTGTAATTATAGTTAATCCAATAGTGCAACCATGAATCTATGGTGGAGTGATTTCATGGTTAATAAGCTTGAATTATCTTAATCAGATTAAGAATAATTCTAAGTTTACTGGAGCTTGGAATATCTATGTCCACATAGATTCCCCATATAGCTTCATAGAATTCAACTTGTTTAAGTTAGAATGCATGTTTTATTTGATTAATTAAATTGTGTACAAAAATGGCAGCTTTAGGCATGTTTTGACTTAATTTAGACAAGAAAACATGTTTTATCTTAATTTAGATGAAGAAAACATGTTTGTCTTAATTTAGACAAGAAAACATGTTTTGTCATAATTTGAAAAAAAATATATATTTGTCTTAATTTAAGAAAAGAAAAATATATTTTTTCTTATTTTAGACAAGAAAACATATTTGTCTCAATTTAGACAAGATAATATGTTTTGTCTTAATTAAAGACAAGAGTTGTCATAAAATAAGATAATGTTAGGAGGATTCTTGCAAAATGAATCTAGACATCCATGTTGATAAAAGAAGACTCCATATTTAACTAGCACTATTTTATTTATTATTAATTATTTTTAAATAAAGATGGATAATAATAAAATAAGAGTTATTATTCACCAAGGAGTTTTATTTTATCAAGAATTCTAAATGATAATTAAAAAATTAAATTATCTACCTTTCAATTTTAATTTGATAATTACGGAGCATGTTTGATGCATCTATAACTCTAAATGGACAGTCAAGATTAATTCCAAGGTATTTGATTTTGATTAAACCTCTGAAGTAAGAGTTTAATAAAAAGAGAAGAGATTGGAAGAAAAGGTATGTACGTATCACTTTTCTCCTCCTCCTCTTAACTTTATCGCACCTCTCTTCCTCTCTCCCATTCTAGGCTGAATTTTTGAAAGAAAAATAATCATTAATTTTTAGAAAAAAAAAGAGACAAAATCAGTTGCCATCTTATAATCTAGCATGTCGCACCTTGTCTACTCAAGGTTCAAGCGGAAAGCATTCTTAAAGAATAAGCGGTAAGGTTTTTTGGTTGAGAAATCAATCGTTGGTGTGGTGGTGTCCGAGATTAAGAATCACAAAATAAAATGTACGTTTTATCTTACTTTAATAGATTTTTATATTTTAAGATGTGATTATGTTACTTGCAATATGAATGATGTGTTTTTCCGCTTGTGTTATTGGATTGCTTGCTTCCTTTATAGAAGAAATATTTTTGAAATCCATATTTTACATAAACACATCAATACACTTAGATCCAACTCTATCAATTGGTATCAGAGCAAGCTTTATTGCAAGTTTTGTTTTCTATATCTATTATTCATGGTTGGCATCTTTGCATGTATTGAACTATGTTGATGTGATCAACGTATGGTTGAATGTTCTAATTCATGTGTAACGATCGCTCTTCAATCGTTACCAGCGTCAGAGTCTCATGGGAGAACCCGCCAAGTCCTGAACAAGCCTTAATTGAAACTTTAGTTATTATGCCATCAATCCATGAAATTGCTTTAAAACCATATACCTCTTTGTAATAAGAATTGAACATAAATCATAATAAGCCATCTTATCCTTTACTCACCATAATCGTAAGAATACATTAAAGACTATAGTATCTAACTGCACATTTACATTGACACTATTTACAAATACGTTAAGCTATGAATGACTCGACCTCTAGCAGCGGAGCGACTCGGAATAAAGTGCTATGAGACGCCTTTACCTATCCGCGGTGGACCATAAGCGTCAATGATACACACTAGGCCGATCATTATTTGCAAAAGGGGAAATAAAGGAGAGCGAGTCTCACAGACTCAGTGATCATCGACTCCGTGAGCAAGGTGTAGATGGGAAACAAGCATAAAGAAGATAAATTTGAATGATAAAACCAGAATAAGAATAATAATCTTAGAAAAATCAAATCACAAATAGAGTGTTTGTGCCTTGTAAAAATGATGCCATAAAATCATAATGCAGTATTTCACTTGGCAAAATAGTGTCGAAAACAAGTGTAACCAAGTAGAGTTTAATCATTGAAAACATCATTTGCCATCGAAATGTGAATAACAGTATAAAAGCATGAACGTTCCCAAAATGTGTGACATGTAAAGAAATCAACATGTATTACCACATAAACCAACTCATGATCGTTAAGTAAGCACTGAAAGCTTTTATTAAAATAAGGGTAGATGTAGAGAAATCTTAACTCTCCACCATGCAAAAGAGTAAGCATCGAAAAGCTCACAAGGCTCTCAAATAGGTGAGCATCGTAATCTCTTGTGGACCCACTTCCACGTAATAACATCCGAAAGCTCCACTCCATCGGATTCCCATAGCCATGGCAGTCTCAACGATGTTGGCCGACATCAGAGAAATCAAGCGATCACAACCACGTATCACAACTTGTGGCCTAGCCATATATAATAACTCGTGGCCTTGCTACGTATAATCATAGACCATGGCCCTAGCCACATTTAACAACCTGTCGGTGACCTAAAGGTTCTCTAGCTAGAGCTTACATTCGGTCTAATCTTGACGCTCTCGATTTGTCAAAATTGTTTTCAAAACTAAATCAAGTTTTTTTTTTGAGGCTTTTTCTTTAAAACGTTTGAAATCAAGGTTTGATAACCCTTCAAATGGCTTTTCACATTAAATGGCATGGTGTAAACACTTTGTACAAAGATTGAAATAAAATCAGTGCTCAAAACTTGCATTTTAAATCATTTAACAAATGCATTTAGCTATGCATATCACACAAAAAAACAAGGCACGAATTTTGATGCAAACATCGTAAAAAAGGCTTGTTTCCCAGTTTCTAAAACACTTTACATATATAGCTTATTTATAGATATATATCCAAAACAACTTGCATCCATAATTTGCTATGGTTTTTACTAGCTCATGCTTTCGACAAATTACATTTAAAGTAAATTGACACGTCTATTAATCATATAGCAATATATGTATAGTATGAAAATTTAGTAATCGACACCCTCACTCACCTTACAATAGCGGGACACTACGTCGCTATCTATTTGGGTGTGTTTCTAACTAATCTTACTTGTTGGTCACCCGTTACCTCCTCCGGTACGCCATCACAGCAAACTTTCCTTCCTTATACACTTCCTAGTAACCATTCAAACCCAATACATTTAATTGTATTCATAAATGGCAGCGTATCAGCCAATAATCCTTAACTAAATCTCATAGTTTTTATCAACATTATTCACAAGCATTTAACATACAATCCATATACTTCAACCAACCAAAGCTTATACAACGTAATGTAGTCACTTTGCATGTTTACCTCTCGGTTCAAGCTTGAATTCCCAAATATGATTCACAACTTCTTCACATCTTCGATCACCATTGCTACCATAAGCATAAACAATCAATATACATCTTCATTTTTCCTTTCTACTTGTGATTTCAAGACTAAAACACTTACCAATTGCTTATTTAGCTCCAAAATCATCATGTAATCCAAGATCTACCTACATGCATGCCTTGGGTTCTTTGAAACTTTGTAGATCCTTGCTACCATAACAAAATACCATACCACAATTGATTTATAAAGCATGCATTTCAAACAACAAATGACAATCTTTTTACTTTCCTTGTCTCAGGTTCACTAAGCCAAACCTTTCTTTCTCTTTTATTCTTCCTTATTTATTCCTTTCTCCTTTCTTCCTTTCTCTTCTTCATTCTTTCTCAACTCTTCCTCTCCTACCGGGTGAGAGCTTCACAAAGCCTCTCATTTCCATTGTCCTTCCAAATGGGTGGATTTCTCTTGAACTCACTTGTTTTCTTCATATTTTCTTCTAAAGGATTAACCTCCACTTTGCATGTTTCTTTTCTTCTCTTTTTGTTTTTTGGCGGGCAGACCTCTCAAGGCAAAAGCCTTGAAAATGGCTTTCCTTTATCATTTTGCCTACACATGGGCAAATTGCCCAAAGTCACATTTCTTCCTTTCCTTTTCTTCTCTCATGAGCGGATTGCCTAAGGCTTGGTTATTTTGGCATTTCCTCTTTCTTTTCTGTTGTTAAAATCACAAGGCAAAAAGGCTTTTAAAACCCTTCCACCCGCCACCTCACATTCCATTTTTTCTTCATTTCATTTTTATATCCTTTTAATGCCACTTTATCACCCAATAATATTTCATGCTATAATTATACCTTTTTCTTTTCAAATCACATTACCATCCTTGCTTTGTTTACCATGGGTTATCTTTGCCAAACCATGATTTTCTTTCACTTAAATACTCTTTATTCTTTTTCTCTTTATCCACTTTCACGTGGTGGGGTCCCACATGTTTCCTATTAACTTCCTACTTTTTGCATGCAATGATTTACATGTAATAGTAAATCGAAATATAAATCTCTTATCCCACATAACCTAACTTTCTTTGGTTAGTAAATGTCCATTTAACTTCAAATATTGAAATTGCACACAAGCCCTCAAACTTTTCTTTATTTCCCATTCGACCTTCTAAACTTTTGTCCTTTACACTTGCACAAATAGGATATAAAATTTGCACTTCACCAAGATGTCACCATAATATTTAAATATATATTTACCCGCTAGCTCTATTTAATAAAGGCACGCGAGCTCCACTAACGTCATTTTTTTTCAAAATTCTTTATTACTTTTTCTCCCCCACTTAGATTAGCCATATAGTCCTCTTTCATGACTAATTTTAATAATAAATAAAATAATAATATTTTAATATTATTTTATTAATAAAATATTATTTTATTCTAAAATTCTCCACTTGTCTCCTCGAGACCCAAAATGTCTCATCTTGTCCCGGTTCATTCTCGAATCACTTTTTAACTTGATAATTCATCCTTGATAAAAATATTATTATTTTATTATTCCTTTATCGCTTATGGAATACTTTATTCTAAAGTATTCCTTTCACCCTTCAACACTCTTAAACACTCTAATTAATCTCAATTGGCATCTGATAAGGTCTACTAGCTACCATATCAAAGTACGGGGTGTTACAGTCTCCCCCACTTAAAATGAATTCGTCCTCAAATTTAAATCAAAGTAGGGTGAATAATCAAAATTCTAAAATTCTACCACATCACTTTCACTGGGCATTCTTAGCATAGGATTTTGGTTTATACATTATATCGACTTTCAATCTTTGTAGAAAACTCGACGATGTCATAATATATACAATTATGTGTACTACACTTCTTGAATCAAAACAATATTATTATTCATCTTATAAAGAGAATTCAAATATGTCATTAATTTTAGTTACACCGTAATCAAATCAACCTTGAATCATCAATCATGCATGTTTATACAATCACCCACAATTCCTCTACATTGATCTTTTATCAAACCTTTTAACATTTAAGCATTTTATTCCATCATTAACTATGGCTAAATTGACAACCAATTTTTATTTACTTTTACATAATTCCATACAAATTCCATTTAAGCATTTCATAATGCATATGGATCAAAACTCGCTTCATTTATTTTATATATATTCAACATCATGGATGATTCAAATATGGTAACCATTAGTAACCATATTCCCAAAAACAAAACTCCAGTATTTTCATGATCAAGTGCTCACTAGATAAATTTCAACTTATACCATAATGCATTTCAATATATAACGACATTTTGCACACATCCTTATAGTCTTAACCAATCTCTTTAATCAATAGCTCAACCTCTTAAGGTTAAAATTGCTCAAAATTTTCCTTGAAGTTTTTTACCAAGTCTCATCTTAATTACTAGCCATCTTTATAATTCTAGAGTCATAGCTAATTTACCAATCATATGCCACATACAAACATATTTAACTTATGATTCCTCAAAGTTATTTCAAATGTCAAACCTTATGGCCTCATTAGTTCATTAATCCGAAGATTAAATTAGACACTTATCTTTTCTTAGGTGCCTTTAAAATCAAAGAATCCTTTACTAGGATTTTTCCACAACTAGCATCCTCTAGCCTTTTTATCTTAGGAAATTAAATCCATAATTATTCATTCCTGATTATGGGCTTTATGCCAAACAAGGCAGATTTTAAACTTTTCTTACACAAATTCAAATGCACAATTTTCATGCATAAGCTATAAATTTTCCCCCAAATCTCCATATATCAAAACTTTATATTGGAGCTATACCAATACTAATACATTCTATTCCATTAGCCCTTAAGGAATTAAATCCATGGCGTACTTCTCTATTTGTATGCCTCATAATAGCCTAACAACTTCTAGCTTACAATTAAGCTAGTTCGTATGCCAAGCCTCTAGGGCTATATAAAAAATACCAAGCTTGATCGCAAAAGATATAACTTTATGAATGAATAATAGAAGTGTGAATGCTTACCTTTAAGCTAACAGCATTATAATTAACTTGTTTACTACCAAAGTCACCGATGGATCATCTTAATCATTGTCCAGTGCTATAACCACTAATAGAATATCATATCGAACGGTATTATAACCAACTCCATATGGGCTTTTGTGCCAATATGCAACATATATATTTCCAAAAATTTCAAAATAGTCTTAGGCATAACAAGCTCAATAAGCCATCTGTAATACTAAAATAATCGACAATCCAATTTAAAATCATCTCCTCTTACAATTAATCAGATCATGCTCACCATCATGTGAGGAATACACAAAGCCGATTTAGGTGTTTTATTCTTATATAGGGGTCAATCACTAATTGGCACTATCCCCAAACACTACTGTCTTAAAAATCGATTTTACTTAGCCTAAATTCATATTCTAGTATCTTGCCTCTAGGTCATGGCTTATTACCAAATCTTTACTCGTATGAGTACTTGAAATCTCAAAGCATCATTTATTTTCCAAGTAGATCTCTACGAATTCCGTTTTGTATTTCTACTCCCCCACCAAGGGTAATATCAATTAACTAAACCATATTAGCATTGCTCTCTAAGCATCTAGAGCACAATTCAACCTTAGACTACCCTTATCAAGAACTTTACCTTGATAATTACTTAAAATGAAATGAAACATGTGGGGGAAGCTCTTTTCACAATTTTATGCCTTGCATCTACAGGCATATCGAGACTGCAACCTCATCGGGTCTACAAAATGGCAAGATAATCATTGCCTTAAACTAACATTTCCAAGCATCTTTATACTTGCAACATATCTTTATACTATGTGACATATCAATCACAAGCCCCAACATCACTATATACTCCTCAGCTCCTTGAGCTTTAATGTTTTCACATTGTGAGAAATCTCTCAAACTATCTCACCAGGGTGTTCATAGTGTGGATGCAAGTCCATAACTTATAGTCCAATGCTGTATCTTGTTACCTAAAGCATAATCTTACAACTACAACAATGCAATTCTAGGGTTCCACCCTTAGCTACCAATCATAGCTCCCTTATGAGCATAAACTTACACACTGCTTGATTACTCACAAGCCACTCATGGCCATCCAAACTCGACCTCTTACAGCAAGTAAAACTACTATATTGTTCTCACACTTTTCCATACATTCCCAAAACACTTAAACACATCCTTTAATAAAATTTCGTTAAGGACTTAAAAATCAAAGGCTTACCTTCGAAGCCACTAATAACTTTAACGATTCAATGTATGCTCAATCGCATTTTAGCTCATTGGCCCCAATGGACATTATTTTCAAATCTCCTAAGCTCTCTATGTCTTTAATTCGAACCACACAACAAACTTAGTATATTTGCATTGATTATCCTTAAGCTTCCTATGCTCGTCATAACAACATCCATATTTCTCCCATCATTCATCTTATTTACCTTATTAGTGTATATGTGGCTTTTTGGCCTTTCACAATGCATCCCACATATATGCTAAGGCATTCTCAATCCCCTGCCCAGCCTATAATCATGTAACCACTAGTTAGGTTAAATCCCTCTATGGGATATCTCTTTCCATATGATGCATGTGAATCACAAAATGTATAACTTCAAGTATATGCTTAGATATTAACAAACTTAATATATTTCATGATCATGAAAACCACAATTTGCAAACTTACCTTTCTATCACTAGTACACAATCAAAGCATTAATCTCAACATATCTATTTCACCTTTTGTGGTCTGCTAAAATCGTCCTTTGGGCATATTTTACTACTAGCAATCATATACTTTTATCATAGCACTAGTGTAAACTTGGTTAAGCAATGATCTCCAAATAACTCTTAAGTACATAAATATCAAATTGTACACCACTTAGTGTTGAGATCTTGACTTTACTCATCAAACCTTAACCAATTACATTTATAAGGTGGACAATTCACTTAATTATTGCATCTTCCTTTGTAGCCATAAGATCAAAATTTCCTAAACTTAGGATGCAGAAGCTCCCTCTTAGAGCTTATCCAAAAATCAGTATTTTCTAAATCCCTTACCTTTGAAGAAATCGGATTCAAGGCTAATCATTTATATCATAGGTTGCATACTGATTCGAATAGACTCTTAAATTGATCTTTAAAGCGATTTGTATATCAAGCTCAAATATAGAACTCCATATGGCATTTTGTTACGACCCTAATTTTGGACCATGATTGATGCATGGGCTCAGTGGACATAGCCCACTGAGCTCAAGCAAGCCTCTTTACGTAATCCCAGTTCACTATCCCATCAATTTTTCATCACCATTACTAGACCACCATTTGTAATTTGCAACTAGACGTATTATCATAATACAACATAAATACCAAAAATTTACTTTTTTTATGATCTCAAAATAAGGTTATTCATAGCCATCTCATAATGGCACAATCATTCCAAACTATACATGCATCGTTAGCAAAGTGATTCCTAGCAATTTACATTTAATGTACATGTACTCATATAAAATACTTCGACAACCAGCGAAGTGACTTTGGTGAGGGTACGGCTATCGATTGCCATGATACCTACCAAGAGTGATTGTAAGTGGACGCCTTAATCTTGGTTCCAACTATCTATGAATCTGAAAACATGCAATTTAAAAGAGTGAGTATAAACTCAGTGAGTGAACATAAGAAGGGAACAAGCAATGACCAGGAATGTTTTAGAAAACATGATGCACCTACGATAAACCATGCAATTTAGTCTAAATTTTTGGTTAAAACCCTTTATTTCAAACTTTGAATGTTTAATCCCTTAATGTTACAAAACCCATGATGAACCATAAAGTTGAATAGAATGAAAATTTCAGCAATGAGCAAGCAAGACAAACAAATAGAGGGTTTTCTCGCTGCAGCGAAAAGGCATTCTCGGTTTGCATATGCTTCGGTTTTTCAAGCATATCTCCCACTACAGAAGTCAAATTGGCATGATTTTTGAGTAATTAGAAAGATAAGAGGCTGGGCTACAACTTGTATGTTTACTATTTTGCTCATTTATGATCGGAAGGTGTTCAAAATCTTTGTCAAAGTGAAAGCACTGCACCAGAATTTTGGAACCACCAGAAAGTTTCTCGCTACAGCGAGAACCAGGCCAATGTAACCCCCCCCCCCAACCTGAAAGTTTCTCGCTGCAGCAAGAAACAGAGCAATTTAGTTAAAAAGGGGTATTGTTACATCAAAAAGCCATTTTCTTGCCGAAATGAAAAGCAATTTGGGAGCAATTAACAATGCCAACATACAACACAATCACAATTATTTTCATAAACTTTCTATAACATATATATATATATATATATATATATATATATATATATATATATATATACACATCATCATGCATACCATCCCGCCACACTCAACTCATGTGCACTCCCTACACGAACAATACAATATCATCATCATCAACTCATGTGCACTCCCACACCACACATAGCTGGGTCATCATCAACTCATGTGCACTCCCACACCGCACATAGTTGGGTCCTCATTATCACACAAAAGGAGCATCCAAAGCATAATATATGTATCAATATAAAGTGAAAACGCATGAACTATTCATATTACACATTCACAAGATAGAAACATTTCATCAAGGGCTTGTTCCCCAAGTATATTTTTAAAGCAAAAACAAATGAAACTTTCAAATGATTTATTTAAACATGTAGGCACTTGCCAAAACATTTTGAAATGCCAGTTCACTCACCAGTCTTTGTTGATGTTTTGGTAGGCTCTAACTTCGACTAATGTTCTGAATGGAGGTGTGGGGTTCCGTTGGAACCTATCACACACAACCACATCGCCATCAACCCAACTTGGCATTAATACCATTCCAAAAGCTATTTCCTAAATCAAGTTCTACTAGTCATCCCTAACTAGTTTCCACCTACTATTAAATGGCTATTATTTGCACTACTCTTGTCACACTAAAATTGAATAAATACCCTCAACAATAAAACACTCACAAATCTAATTACTAGACATTATCAACAACTAAAGAGATTAACTCTAACTCATACTCACCTTGATGGTCTTTGTAGTTGAATCCTTTTTCAAAATTCTTCAAGCTAATAAGGGAAATCACTCTCTCTCTTTTTACACGTCCAGCTAGTGAGTGAATGTACTAAAGAAAGACTTTTGAAGGCTGTTGAGGTGTAAAAGTGGAAAAGCATAAAAAAAGCCTATGAAAGAGTGGGTAAAAACTTGAAATTTAGCCTTTCTATGAGAAGGCTATGGAGGAATCAAGGTTTTCTTCCCATGGAGGATGAAGAAAATGTGAAATGGAGATAAGATATGGAAGGAAGAAGAAGCTGCTGGAAGTTGCTGGAACTTAGATATTTATATCTAAAGTTTATCCAATTCCTCATATAAATTATTAAAATGCCCTTAACAAGATCACTTTATCTTCCTCCCATCCTTTGTGCAACCTTTTTACTCTTTTGATACTGATATAAAGTCCATAATAGTCTAAAAATACTCGAGTTCATAAAAACGTAAAAATTTAGACTCGAGATGCAAAATGACCATTTTGCCCCTAGTATGAAAATTATCAATGTTTCTATCTTCTTCATTTATTTTACCATCATTCATTTATTCCTTAGGCTTACTTAGACCTTAATAACATTAGAAAATTACTTCCAAGAGCTCACCATGAGAAATGATGAAATTACCCTTAGTTCGTGTTATCGCGCTACTTCTAGTTACGGGTCTATGGATGTCGAGGTTTCAAAATACGAGGGTACTAGGTGTCACACATTTAGACTAGAATCAATATTTCTAAGTCATTTAACTTTAAACTACCAAATCCATAACTAGCCCCTTAATTCATTGGCTTCATGCTAAGCATGGCGAAATTTAAGCTCATCCTTAAAGCATATTTGCTTATTAGCCTTTTACTTCATGACTGCACATCACTTATCATAATCGTTGATGTTCACCCTTAGGCTAATTCATGTACTTATAACCATAGACCATAATGGTCAAATCAAATCTTGGAATTTCACAATCACTTAATTGAAATCAAAACCAGCTCTATCTAAGCTACTCTACACATGTTCAACACTTACATAAGTATAATATATCTCAAAAACCAACACCATTTATATATGTGCATAGCAAGCTCAATTAACACAATGCACTTACCTTCGTGCACTTGAGTTTTGGTTTACACCTCCCTCAATACTTAGATTTATAAACCTCAAGTAAATCACAACAATCACTATTCATTCCAATAAAAGTGCACCTCTTATTACCAACATCATATGTGCTCCTTTATATTGACCTCAATAACAATCCAATGTCATCCAATTCCTTCCCATTGACAATCATGGGCTCAAGTTATAGCTCTACTAAATGAGTAAGTTATTATGGACCTATTAGTCCTGCTCCACCTTCCTCTATCCTTAGTCAGAGGGATATATCATTACATTAACCTTTCATTAAGAGCATTTTGCTTTATGATCTTTCCAACAATGGCTTGTGTCTCGAGTGGCATCTCAAACTCGGATGACGACACTACTTATGACCTTTGCATGAAGTTAGAAAAAAGGTAGGTTACTAGGAATTAGAGCTTATATAGCCTCTTGTCTATGACTTGTGCTACAATGACAAACCATAAACAAGACTTTACATTGACTCCGACAACTCCGTTAACTAATACGAGAATTCCTAGGATTCAACTAAACCTAGGGCTTTGATACCAAGTCTATAACAATCGCTCCTCGATCACTACCAGTGTCTGAGTCTAGCGAGAGAACCCACCAAGTTCTGAACAAGCCTTAATTGAAACTTTAGTTATTATGCCATCAATCCATGAAATTGCTTTGAACCATATACCTTTTTGTAATAAGAATTAAACATAAATCATAATAAGCCATCATATCCTTTACTCACCATGATTGTAAGAATACATTAAAGTCTATAGTATCTAACTGCACATTTACATTGACATTATTTACAAATACGTCAAGCTATGAATGACTCGACCTCTAGCAGCAGAGCGACTCAGAATAAAATGCTATGAGATGCTTTTACCTATTCGCGGTGGCCCATAAGCGTCGATGATAGCATGCTAGGCTGATCACTATATGCAAAAAGGGAAATAAGAGGGGTGAATCTCACAAACTCAGTGATCATCGACTCCATGAGCATAGCATAGATGGGAAACAAGCATAAAGCAAATAAATTTGAATGATAAAACCGAAATAAGAATAATAATCTTAGAAAAATCAAATCATAAGAAGAGTGTTTGTGCCTTGTAAAAATGACACTATAAAATCATAATGCAGTATTTCACTCGGTAAAATGGTGCCGAAACCAAATGTAACCAAGCAGAGTTCAATCATCGAAAACATCACTTGCCATCAAAATATGAATAACAATATAAAAGAATGCACGCTCCCAAAATGTGTGGCATGTAAAGAAATCAACATGTACTGCCACATAAGCCAACTCATGATTGTCAAGTAAGCACTAAAAGCTTTTATTAAAACAATGAGAGCTGCAGATAAATCTTAACTCTCCACCATGTAAAAGAGTACGCGTCGAAAAACTCACAAGGCTCTCGAGTAGGTAAGCATTGTAATCACCCATGGACCCACTTGCATGTAATAACATCTGGGCGCTCTACTCCACCGGATTCCCATAGCCATGGCAATCTTGATGATGTTGACCGACATCGAAGAAATAAAACTGTCACAATCATGTATCACAACTTTTGGCCTAGCCACATATAATAACCCATGGCCTTGCCACGTATAATCACAAACCATGGCCCTAGCCATGTCTAACAGCCCATCAGTGACCCAAAGGTTCTCTAGCTAAAGCTCACTTGTGCATTAGGGTCATACTATCCCGATGTGACATTCGACCTACTCTCTACGCTCTTGGTTTGTCAAAACTATTTTTAAACCCAAATCAAGTTTTTTTTCGAGGCTTTTTCTTTAATATGTTTGTAATCAAAGTTCGATAACCCATCAAATGGCTTTTCACCTTAAATGGCATGGTGTAAACACTTTGTACAAAGATCAGAATAAAATCGATGCTCCAAACTTGCATTTTCAATCATTTAACAAATGCATTTAGCTATGCATATCACACAAAAATACAAGGCACAGATTGTGATGCAAACATCGTAAAAAAGGCTTGCTTCCTAGTTTCTAAAATTCTTTACATATGTAGTTTATCTATAGATATATCCAAAACAACTTGCATCCATAATTTCCTATGGTTTCTACCAGCTCATGCTTTCCACAAATAGCATTTAAAGTAAATCGACACGTCTATTAACCTTATAGCAATATATGTATAGTATGGAAATTTGGTAATCGACACCCCCTACTCACCTTGCAATAAAGGGACACTACGTCGCTATCGATTCGGGTGTGTTTTGTAATATCCCATACTTTGTTATGGTGGCTAGTAAAGCTTATCGAATGTTAATTGAGGTTAATTGAAATGTTTAAAAGTGATGAAAGGTGAAAAGAGTATTTTAACATAAAATGTTTCGCACGCAAGGAAATAATGATAAAATAATAAAAAATTTTTATTGAGGATGAATTAGTGAGATAAAAAGTGATTCAGAAGTGAATCGAGGTATAACAAGGTGTTTTGGGTGCCAAGGAGACAGGTGGAAAATTTTTTAAAAAAATAATATTTTATTAATAAAATAATATTAAAAATTAATATTTTATTCAGTGTCATAATTTTCCATGAAAAGGGAGTATATGGTCAATCTAAGTGGGAGAGAAGACAAATGAGGAAATTTCGGAGAAAAATGACGTTAATGGGACCCGCATGCCTTTATTAAATAAAGATAGCGCGGGTAGATAAATATTTTAAATATTATGGGGACACTGCGTTGGAGTTAAAACTTTATATTTCTTTTGTACATGTGTAAAAGAAGATAATGAAAAGAAATTGGAATTAAAAGATTGTGTGAGGATACAATTAAAAAGGGTGAAAACCTTGGAGGGAAAAATGGTAATTTTGCCATTAAAGTGGTCAAAGCTTCCAAATGAAGCTTTAACTCTTCATCCTTATCCTTGGCTGATCCTTATCTCTTCAAGATGGCATTTTTTCTTCTCCACTTCTCCATCTCCTTCCTCCCACACCATTTCCATACTTCCACCCTATTTTCACTAGACTCTCATGCAATTGAAGAGAAAAATAGAGAGAATCAACTAAGGAAAGAAATGAGAGAAAGGTGGAAGGCTTGGGTAGTAAATGATTCAAGAGTAATTAAAAAATATCAAGTGGGTCTCAAGATTCAAGAAACATAAGGTAAGGGTTTTTGTGTTTTAAGCTCATGGTTGGTTAAATCTTTGGAAAAATGATGTGTGAATCATTTTGTGGCAGCTATAGTGACCATGGGTGTGAGGAAATTATGAATTTTGTTGGGTGAAATCCAAGCTAAAGTGGTAAGCTTAGTGCTACAATTTGAAGCTTATGATTGGTTTAATATTGTGAGAATGATTGTATGCATAAATAGTGTTATTGTGATGTCATGGGGATGGTTGGAAGGCAATTATATTAATTGAAAGTTTGGTGTGAGATATGTGTTGTTAGGAAAGGTTTAAAAGGTTATGGATGTTGGTGTGCATGAATGAATATTAATGTTATGTTTGGTGGCAACATGTAAAAAAGGATGGTGGTACATGTAGACTTAGAAAATGTTTATTGGAAGTAAATTTATAGTTGCTGCCATATGCTAGGTAATTATTGCGAAAATGATGGATAAACTTGATAAATATCCTTAGACAAGATTAATATATGTTCTAGAGTCATAAATAAGTTTCCGTTATCCATTATCTAAAGAATTACGCAAGTAAAGGATAAAGGCCACTTTGGTAAAGAATGTGTTACCACTTGAATGCCTTCACTCACCGGTAAAGGCAAGTAGCTATTGCTACTTGCCTTTTATGTATGTGCTATTTACAAATACGTCAAGCCATTAGACAAGATGCCTTTTTCAGCAAGTCGCAATAGCTAGATACGCTTCCAAACTAATAGCGATGTAACATCCCGCTATCGTAAGGTGAGTGAACTTGCATTAAAATGTTTTGGAATAAATTATTTTATGCTTGATTGAACCACTTGAATTATTTTAATGGTTTTTCTTAAAATTTGCATGGGAACAAGCCCTTGATGAAACGTTGTATGTTATGAATGTGTAATATGATGAATCCTTGTGGTCCCATATTATGTTGATATATATGTTGTGTATTGATAGTTAATATTGTGTGATAAATATAACCACGCATGTGCGCGATGTAGGGGTTGCACATGCCGGTGATGACGGGGTGAGGGAGTGTGGATGATGAGCTTGCTTATGTGCGCGATGTGGGGGAAGCACATGATGGCATTAGTTGTGCTTGATGTGGGGGTGCACACGATGACTTCGGCTATATGCAGTGCGGAGTGCACATGTGGTGGTTGTATACATGCTTGTATATATGCTATAAATATGTTTTTTTTTATGCTATAGAAAAGGTTATGAAAATAATATGTGACTACATTGAATATTGAGAAAACTTGATTATTGTCAATATGTTTGATTTAATGTACAATGTGGCATGAGTGGATTTTCATTGCGGTAGTGAAAACCACTTAGATTTTATTTGGCCAAATTTAGTTGCAACGAGAATGCCTTCTTGCTGCTGTGAGAATCAATTTATTAAGCTTGACTTGCTTGAATTCTACTAAAGTTTTCACTTTCCAACTTCTTTTTTGTTCATGGATCCTTCATCATCAAGTGATTAAACGACCAAGGGTTTACATGAGTGGTTTTTAATAAGAAATAAACTAAATTGCATTGTTTTTGAACTTAAGTGCATCATGATTTCTAAACCTTCCTTAACGTTGCTTGTTCCCTTCTATGTTCACTAACTGGGTTTATACTCACGTTTTTAAACTTCATGTTTTAGGTTTTCTGAGTTAACGGTGACTGGTCCTAGGACGAGGTGCTCCTCCCTATCCATTGCTTGGTAGGTTTACCATGACACTAAATGTTAGCAACCGTACCCAAAGTCACTCCACTAACGGTCAAGGTCTAATTATGTGTATATGAATACTTGATGTGAAATGCTAAGACTCATTTGTCAAGCTATATGTGTAAATTATGGTTGATGATGCCATTATGAATACATAATTGGGTCTTATGAATTGTTTTCAAAGGAATTATATTTGAACATTACGAATTTTGGATTTTAAAGACATATGGATTAATGTACAAGATTATATAAATAGGCTTGCTTGGGCTTAGTGGGCTGAGCCCGTTCGACCCTTGCTCTAGTCATGGCTCAAAAATTAGGCTGTGACAAACTCGGTATCAAGCTCTAGGTTTAGTTGAATCTTAAGGATTCCTGTGTTGTCAACGGAGTTGTGAGAGTTTGTGTAGAGTCTCATCCTTGGATTGTGGGTGTGCAACGCAAGCTAAGGACGGGAGGCTACATAGGCCCCTAATTCTTAAGAAAACGTACCTATTCCTATGATATATAAATGGCTAAGCAACTGATGCTTGGTTGAGTATAGGTTTAAAGGTGTGCCTATTGCATACTCCATGTCTAGAGGAGACGGTAGTCCCGATGCCCCTCACAGTACTAGCAGGGGATCGCTAGATTCCACTGCTCGAAGACAATATGTGCCAGAAGGTGGAAGCGTAACAAGTAACCCGACCTAATTTTCTAGTGGATCGGTTCCCTCGAAAGTTAGAATATATTTAAGAGCTAGAGGAGCCTTGCACGAATGGTGCGTAATGAAATCAATCCGAGGAAAAAGGACACAAACAAGATGGAAAAAAAAACTCTCAGTAATTATCGTCCTAGGGAAGTATCTGTATCTGTTGTTTGAGACTTTCCTCCATGTTGTGGCATAGGTGCTGCACTTGTGAGTAGCGAGGAATGCATAAGAATACAGCAAGCTTGGATTGAGGATAAAAAGAGAAATCTCAAGAGGAAGAAGAGGACTCAGAGGAGGATCCGTCGATGTGTTCGGATCAAGGCGACGAAGGTCCTAAGGACGCTTAGTATTTTCGTTGAATTTTTTATTACTTTAAGTCTAGGCAGACATGGTGTAAATTAAGTAGTAGTAGTTATCTGTATAAAGGACTTAAAAGTTTGGCTTTTATTTTCGTGTGACTCGAACGGATTATGAAGTAGCTGTTTAAATGACGTGGTGCATATGGTAATCTTTTGGTATGATAAAGGTGGACTAGCAATATAATTATTGAGGAAGGATATTCACCTTAGTGGTGTGGTTGGCCACCATAAATAACTATTAAAGGTCGATATAGAAAGTCATTAATGGTACAAGCAACCACAAGACCTGACAAACGATTACTAATTAATCGTGGAAATGTGAAATTTGAAATCTTAATTACAGCTACAATTCAGAGGATATGAGAGAAATTAATGAGACTATAGATGACACTTTGAATGGTTAATGTGATTAAGTCGAGGATTGTAAACTTAAGTGTTGAGGAAATTGTAACACGATATTCCTGTGGATGAGAAATGTTAAGGGTGTATGCTAGATAAACAAGAAAAGGGTCAAAAAGGATAATTCGTTGGTCAAGTATCTGTAGTGTGTAAGTAGGTCCAAAAGAGTTGTGCAATGCATAAAAGAAGAAAAAGATTTGTAAGTCTTTTAATTGTTTCTTATAAAGTACAATTGGTGGTAAGAATGGAGGCACATGGTGCCATGACATTATAAATTGATAATTTGGCACAAATATAGACCATTGGGGGTAAATGATGGAACTTGAGGAAGATGAATTCTTAATTAGTAAGGATTGTAAGTATAAGGTGTGGAAAAGATGAACTATTTTCATGGTCGTTTGTATTAAAATGTCAATAAACTATTTGAGTTACAAGACAAGAAAGACAATTAATTGTGGATGATAAGAATTATGGGATGTCATAAATAATGAGTAGTTATGTGTGTAGTGTTGTATATATATCTTGTGAAGTCATTACACAATATGGAGAGGATGTCCTAAGGTGGTAGTTAATGATTTATGATGAGTGTTTAAGGATAATATGAGTTGAAAGTATTGACTTGGCCTAATGCATATGATAAGCAAAATGAAGATACACATGTTGATGGAAATTGTGGTATAAGCTTAAAGGGAAGCCATGCGGTTGAGAATGATTGGTGCAGTAGCCTTAAAGGTATAAGAATTGCTTCGATAAAGTAAAAAAAATAAATTCAGTAGTTGCAATGCCACAGCACTGACTGCCCAACACTATCGCGTTCAGAACCCCTCATGGCTAGGAAGCACGAGCAAATTGTGAGTGGTATGAAGATGAAACTCACAAGTTGAATTATGGTCATTGGTCTTGATGTTGAGCTTAGTTATTTGGAGTTTTAATCGCATGAAAAAGTGTTTATATGTCAAGCCCGACCTTATAAAATACTTGCCATGTCATACATGTCATTGACAATATGCTTGCATACTTGGAAAGCCTCGACAAAATAGTCAAAAGTTGGTAATGTACCTAGTGGTGCAACTAAGTTGAATTAAGCCTCAAACTAGACCAAATAGAGATTTTAAGATGAAATTAAGAATTTTAAAACCTCAGAATGACTTAAAATGGTGATTCGGAGTTCGAAGACCGATTTGGAGTCAAATTAGAATTTTTATGATCTAGGGGTAAAATGGTCATTTTGTCACCCGAGGTTAAGATGTGAATGTTGGAAGAAGTTTTTGATCAAGATTGACTATTTAGAACATAATTTGAGTTTGAGAAGCGAAAAATTTTAATTTTGACTTTTTTTCGAGCATAAGGGTAAAATAGTCATTTTGCCACCCTAAGGGCAAAATTGTAATTTTACACCACCCAACACTTGTCCAGCACATGGACTTTACCCAATATTATCATGGATAACTGAGAAAATTTAAGTGGTGGAGAGAGATTGCTTAATGGGTAAGTATGACACATGGATCAATGGAATGGTGACATGTGTCAAGTTTATATCCATTTATTATTTAGCTTTAAAATCAGCACAAAATCAGCCTATTTCTCTTCATTATGGCCCGCCAAAGGAAGAACAAAGGAAGAAAAGAAAAACAAAAACCCTAGGTGAAAAAATTCAAGAGAAAAGTGTGAAATTCAAGGAAACAAGTGAAAAAAGGTAAGATTTTTCAATTCTAGCTTGTGATCTACCATTCCTATGCATTCTTTTGCATTTTCCATGGTTGAATCACATGGTTTCATGATGGGTCTCTTGCTGGCCGGACATGGGGGGAGGAGTTTTGATGCTTGATTTGGTTAGATTTTAAGATATTTTAGTGTTTCTAGTTAGTTTATGATGTGTAGCATGAAAAACCAACAAGAAAAATTCATTTTCTCCCATCACCCATCATTGGCCGAATTCTCCATGTGGAATATTGATGATGATTTTGATTTTATTTCAAGTGAATTGATGAGGAAATGATGAATTATGGTGAGAAAATCGAGTAGGAAAAATCATAGTGTTGATGCACTCACCATGGCCGAAATTTTCAAGAGAAAATGTGAAGATAATTTTGCTAAATTTTATGCTATTTGACTTGTGTTTGATGGTTTGGAGAATTAGAAGAAAAATGGAGTTAATTGGAGTTGAATTGGATATATTGGCCAATTAATCGAGTGATAGATTGAATTAGGCCAATACCATTTTATTTAGGTACACAATTAAATTTGTGTAGAACACCGTGTTTGGACGATAATCTGAACAATTTGGATTTCATTTCATGCATCCATATAGTTTTATAACGATTTAGAACCAATGTGGTAAATTGCTTAATTTTGCATTATGTCTAGGTGGTGAATCCTCTGATAAAGGTAAAGAAATCATACCCGAGGATCGATAGTCAGAGTCTTCTAAAAATTCGACTCCCGAAATAGTGAGTAACCTTATCATCATTTTAATTACCTAAAGTGGTCTTTTTATTCGACTTTGTGAATTTTATGGAAAATGAGTTAAATGGTCAATTTTTAGGTTTTATAAACAAAATGTTTTTAAATAAAATGATTTTATAAATTGTCTTGAAATTGAATGATGGCTTTGCAAATAGAGTAATTGGAGACCATTTGATGTATTGTGAATTTATGGTTCTAATTGATTGGCTTATGACAATATTGGCATGAATGACTGAATTGTTATTTGTGTTGAAATGTATAAACTGTTGTTTGCCTTGATAGGCTGGATAATGATAAAATTATCATGTCATGCTGTTGAATTTTTATTGCTGCAGTGGGCGGGTTCTGTGGATCAGCCTATTAGAGGGGCACAGAATCTGGTTATATATGTACCTCAGTTGGAAAGGCGCGTAGGGTATCTCCTGAGTTATGCTTAGAGTTCACGTCACGCCGAACCACCTTGTAATAATGAATTCCACTAACACCAAAGAATTGCTGTGTTTTTCAAATTAAAAATATGTTTATGTGTATACGAAATTTTTAACAGCCTTAGCAGACTCAGTTAAATGCCTCGACCAAGGTATTCCCGAGAATGATTTTGGCAGGAGCTTAACTTTTAAGATACTCATAAGCCATGTTGATTATTTAAATCAAATGAATATTTATGTTATGAAATACATATTGAGATAGAATATTTTAATCGTCTCCATTTACTCAACTTTAGATATTTTGGATGATGTTTGTTTACTCACTGGGATTATATAATCTCACCACCCTCCCTTCCACCCATTTTAGGCTCAGAATAGGTTGTAGATAGCTGATTCCATCGAGGCTACTATTGGATTTGCATCCTCCAAACTGTAGGTTTACAGTCTCCCTTACTTTTGGTTATTTGAGGGCCCACTGGTTATTGTAAATTAAATTAAATACTCTGACTTACTGTATTACAGTATGTATGAATTTATTTTGTTTTTATGCTGCAAAAATTATTTACGTATAACTCTAAAAATAGTGTTTAATAAAAAAATAGAATATTTTATTAAATATTTCTTTTATTTCTTTTATATTTAAATAATCATAATTTCATTTTAAATAAAGGTTTTAGATGTTTAAACTTATTTTTAATTATGAATTATGTGTTTTGTACTTGCATACTACATTTTTAGAGGATTTCGAAATGTTCAAGGAAAAATGACCAAAATGCCCTTATGAGACAAAAGTCATTTTTTTATTGTTTTAAGTTGGAAATAACTTAAAATCTTTTAGAACATGATATTTAGCAACAGTTACTCACAAGGGGAATGGGAAACTGATATTAAAGCTTTGCGGGGTTTCGGTTGGCATTCCGGATGATGAGTGTCTATCGGGGACACCGTGGCGGTTGTCATGGGCTAAAAGGGAGTACCAGGTCGTGACAATTAAAATTGTATCAGAGCTTTTGATTTTAAAATTATTTTAAAAATTTACAGTGTTAGTGTGGCCTCGGGTTAAGTTGGGTTAGGTTGAATAGAATGCATGTGTCTGCATATAAAGCTTGAGGTTGCCTAAACTTGCTTGTTTCCTTTTATAGATTAACATGCCTCCTCGATACGAACACCCAACTCTCACTAGATCGGCTAGGAAGGGAAGTGGTCATTTCCAACGTCGTTAGCTAGATGCAGTAGAAGGGGAATCAACTACGTCCACCATTCGGGTAGCACTTGCTGCTGAACAGGCCAAGACTCCTCCACATTCTCCCCATTCTTCACATCCTCCACCACCTACTGGTACTCCTGCCATGTCTCCTAAAGTAGTCCAAGAATTGGCAGCTTTCTTTATCACTATTGCTAGCCAGGCTTAAGCTGGTCAAGCTCCTCCTATAGTACCACCAGTTACTCCTTCAGTACCACCACCCCCACCTCTAATTCCACCGCCAGTACAGGATGTATCTATTGCAAAGAAGTGGAAGGAAACTAGACAACTAGGTTGCATTTCTTTTACGGGTGATTTGGATGCAACCGTAGCCAAAGATTGGATTAATCAAGTTTCGAAGACACTGTCTGATATGAGGTTGGATGATGACTTGAAGTTGATGGTGGCCACGAGATTACTAGAGAAGAGAGCCCGTACATGGTGGAATTCAGTAAAATCCTGTTCCACTACTCCTCCGACCTGGTCAGACTTTCTAAGAGAATTTGATGGTTAGTATTTTACTTATTTCCATCAGAAAGAAAAGAAAAGATAATTTTTGAGTTTGAAACAAGGAAACTTAACGGTAGAGGAGTATGAGGCTCGTTTTAACAAGCTGATGTTATATGTGCCGAATTTGGTGAAATCTGTGTAAGATCAGGCCAATTATTTTGAAAAATGGCTCCGTAATGAGATTAGAGAGCGGGTGATAGTGACTAGTAGGGAGCCACATAAGGAGGTGGTACAGATGGCTTTAAAAGCCGAGAAGCTTGCAAATGAAAATAGGAGAGTGCAAGCTGAGTTTGCAAAACGGAGAAATACGAGTGTATCTTCCAGTCAACCACCAAAAAGGGGTAAAGACTCGTCTACTTCAGGGAATACTACTTCTATTTCAGGGACATCTCCTCGACCTCCATTTTCACAAACATAACAAAGGCCTTCAAGATTCTGCAGATCTGCGATGACTACTTTTGGGAAAAGTTTCGGAGGTTCTGATAGATGCAAGAAGTGTGGGAGGAATCATTTTGGGCTGTGTAAGGGACCAGTATGATGTTTTCATTATGGTCAGCCGAGCCACATTAGGAATGAGTGCCCACAGCTAGAACGGGCTACTGTAATTGCTCCATCTCCATCAGCTCGTATGGATATGCAGAGGAGAGATCTTTCTGGGTTACCACCAAGGCAGGGAGTAGCTATACAGTCTGGTACAGAGAGTAACACCTCGACATATCCACCTTCGAGACCACAGACTCATACTTCGATAAGAGTATTCGCTGTGATGGAAGATGAGGCACGGGTCCGACCTGGAGCAGTGACAGGTACTATGTCTTTATTTGATAAAGATGCTTATGTTTTGATAGATTCTGGCTCAGATAAGTCTTATGTGAGTATGGCATTTGCATCAATTGCTGATAGAAACCTGTCACCATTAAAGGAAGAAATTATAGTTCACACCCCTTTAAGAGAGAAGTCAGTTAGAAATAGTTATTATAGAGATTGTGGAGTAATGGTTGGTGAGGAAGAATTTAAGGGTGACTTGATTCCTTTAGAGATCCAAGATTTTGATTTGATATTGGGTATGGACTGGTTAACTGCACATTGGGCGAATGTGGATTGTTTCAGGAAAAAAGTTGTTCTTCAAAATTTGGAGGGAGCTGAGATTATTTTTGCAGGGAAACATCGAGTATTACCATCCTGCGTAATCTCGACCATCAAAGCTTTGAAACTAGTGCAGAAAGGGTATCCGGCATATTTAGCACACGTGATCGATACTTCAAAAGGGGAACCTAAATTAGAGGATGTCCCAATAGTTAGTGAGTTTCCTAATGTATTTCCTGACGAATTACCAAGATTACCTTCTAAGCGAGAGCTTGAGTTCCCTATTGATTTACTTCCGGGTACCGCACCTATTTCTATCCCTCCATATTGAATGGCTTCGGCAGAGTTGAAGGAACTAAAAGTCCAGTTGTAAGATTTGGTGGATAAGGATTTTATTCGCCCTAGCACTTTTCCTTGGGGAGCACCAGTCCTATTTGTAAAGAAGAATGATGGCATTCTTCAATGTATCGATTATCGTCAACTGAACTGAGTGACCATCAAGAATAAATATCCTCTGCCATGGATCGATCATCTTTTTGATCAATTATGAGGTGCTATGGTGTTTTCTAAGATTGATTTGAGGTCTAGGTATTATCAGTTGAAGATTAAGGAGCAGGATGTACCCAAAACTGCTTTTAGGATGTGTTATGGGCATTATGAGTTTCTAGTGATGTCGTTTGGTTTGACTAATGCCCCGCAGCTTTTATGGATCTTATGAACAGGGTGTTCCATCCATACTTGGATAAGTTCGTGATAGTATTCATAGATGACATCTTGGTTTATTCGAAGAATGATGATGAACATGCTGCCCATTTGCATATTGTGTTGCAAACCTTGCGTGAAAAACAACTCTATGCCAAGTTCTCTAAATGTGAGTTCTGATTAAAGGAAGTGGTTTTCTTGGGACATGTGGTGTCCGAAGCTGGAATTTATATCGATCCCAAGAAGATTGAGGCAATCTTACAATGAGAGCAACCAAGAACAGTAACTAAGATTCGTAGTTTTCTTGGCTTAGTCGGTTATTATCGGAGATTTATTCAGGGATTTTCATTGATAGCTGCTCCTTTGACTCGTCTGACTTGTAAAGGAGTTAAGTTTGAGTGGGATGATGTTTGTGAGAGTTGATTTCAGCAGCTAAAGAACCGATTAACCTCCGCTCCCATTCTGACACATCCGGTTGGTGGGAAAGAATTTGTGGTATACAATGATGCCTCTAAGTTGGGATTAGGGTGCGTATTGATGCAGGATGAAAAAGTAATAGCTTATGCTTCCCAGCAGTTGAAAAAACATGAGACGAATTACCCTACCCATGATTTGGAGTTAGCAATAGTAGTCTTCGCATTGAAGATTTAAAGGCATTATTTATATGGTGAACGTTGTCAAATTTTTACTGATCATAAAAGTTTGAAATATTTGCTCACCAAAAAAGAACTTAATTTGAGACAAAGATGGTGGCTAGAGTTAATCAAGGATTATGACTTAGTGATTGATTATCACCCTAGAAAGGCAAATGTTGTAGCGGATGCCTTAAGTCGTAAATCTTCATCGTCGTTAGCAACACTTCGGAGTTCTTATTTTTCGATGTTACTTGAGATGAAGTCTCTAGGGATTCAGTTGAATAATGGTGAAGATGGAACCTTACTTGCTAGTTTCATTGTGAGACCTTCATTGTTGAATCAAATCAAAGAATTGCAGAAATTTGATGATTGGTTGAAGCAGGAAGTTCAAAAGCTACAAGATGGAGAAACTAGTGAGTTTAGACTTAGTGATGATGGTAATTTGATGTTTGGAGACCGGATTTATGTTCCTAAAGATGACCAGTTGAGACGAGCTATTTTAAAGGAAACTCATTCTTTCGCCTACGCTTTACATCCTGAAAGCACCAAGATGTATCGGACTTTCAAGGAAAGTTATTGGTGGCTGGGTATGAAACGAGACATAGCAGAGTTTGTAGTGAAATATCTCACATGCCAACAGATCAAGGCGGAGCATCAGAAACCATCAAGTACTCTTCAGCCTTTACCTATTCCGGAATGGAAGTGGAAACATGTGACTATGGACTTTGTATTAGGTTTACCGCGGACACAGAGTGGGAAGGATGCTATTTGGGTGATTGTGGATAGATTGACTAAGTTCGCCCATTTCTTGGCTATCCATAGCACGTATTCCATTGAGAAGCTGGCTAAGCTTTATATAGATGAGGTTGTGAGATTACATGGAGTTCCAGTTTCTATTGTGTCAGATCGAGATCCCCGGTTTACTTCTCGATTCTGGCCGAAATTCCAAGAAGCTCTCAAAACTAAATTGAGATTTAGCACTGCCTTTCGTTCGTATACTGATTGTCAATTTGAAAGGACTATTTAGACTTTAGAAGATTTGCTACAAGCTTGTATCATTGACTTTATTGGGAGTTGGGACAGACACTTACCGTTAGTGGAGTTCACGTGTGATAACTGTTTTTAGTCTAGTATTGGGATGGCACCATACCAGGCTCTATAGGGAAGGAAGTGCCGAACTCCACTCTGTTGGGATAAGTGGGTGAGAGGAAATTGTTTAATGTGGAATTGATTGATCTGACAAATGACAAGATCAAGGTTATCCGAGAGCGATTAAAGATAGCTCAAGATAGGTAGAAGAGTTATTCTGATAAACGAAGGAAAGATTTGGAGTTTGAAGTCGATCACAAAGTTTTTCTTAAGGATTCTCCTTGGAAAGATAATATTTTGAAAATTCCAAGTATTAAATCTTATTTGATTACACTATTGTGATAATTTGTGGTATTTATTGGATAATGAAAGGTGTGATTCGATTCGCGAAACGGGAAAAGCTCAATCCGGGATACATTGGACCCTTTCATATCATTGAAAGGATTAGGCCTGTGGCTTACATACTTGAATTACCCCCGGAGTTAGATTGGATTCATAATGTTTTCCACATCTCGATGTTAAAGAAGTATGTTCCCGATCCCTCCCACATTCTAGAGACACCACCGATTGAGTTGCATGAAGTTTTAAAGTTCGAAGTGCAGCCTATACGTATTCTAGATTGAAAGGATCAAGTGCTAAGGAACAAGAGCATTCCAAGGGTGAAAGTGTTGTGGAAGAATGCTCGAATAGAGGAGATGACGTGGGAAGTCGAGCACCAGATGAGAAACCAATATCCACATCTTTTCTTCGAATCCGGTAAGTGAAATTTTGAGGTTAAAATTTTATTTTAAGGGGGGTAGTGCTATCAAGCCCAACCTTATAAAATACTTGTCATGTCATTCATGTGATTGACAATATGCTTGCATACTTGGAAAGCCCCAAAAAATATTCAAAAATCGATAGTGTACCTAGTGGTGCAACTAAGTTGAATTAAGCCTCGAACTAGACCAAATAGAGATTTTAAGATGAAATTAAGAATTTTAAAACCCCAAAATGACTTAAAATGGTGATTCGGAGTTGGAGGACCGATTTGGAGTAAAATTGCTATTTTCATGATCCAGGCGCAAAATGGTCATTTTGCCACCTGAGGTTAAGATGTGAATGTTGGAAGAAGTTTTGATCAAAATTGACTATTTAGAACATAATTTGAGTTTGAGAAGTGAAAAATTTTAATTCCGACATTTTTTCGAGCACAAGGGTAAAATAGTCATTTTGCCACGCTAGGGACAAAATTGTAATTTTACACCACCAAACACTTGTCCAGCACATGGATTTTACCCAATATTATCATGGATAATTGAGGAAATTTAAGTGGTGGAGAGAGATTGCTTAATGGGTAAGTATGACACATGGACCAATGGAATGGTGACATGTGTCAAGTTTATATCCATTTATTATTTAGCTTTAAAATCAGCACAAAATCAGCCTATTTCTCTTCATTATGGCCCGTCAAAGGAAGAACAAAGGAAGAAAAGAAAAACAAAAACCCTAGGTGGAAAAATTCAAAAGAAAAGTGTGAAAATTCAAGAAAACAAGTGAAAAAACGTAAGATTTTTCAATTCTAGCTTGTGATCTACCATTCCTATGCATTCTTTTGCATTTTCCATGGTTGAATCACATGGTTTCATGATGGGTCACTTGCTGGCCAAACATGGGGGGAGGAGTTTTGATGCTTGATTTGGTTAGATTTTAAGATATTTTAGTGTTTTTAGTTAGTTCATGATGTGTAGCATGAAAAACCAACAAGAAAAATTCATTTTCTCCCATCACCCATCATTGGCCGAATTCTCCATGTGGAATATTGATGATGATTTTGATTTTATTTCAAGTGAATTGATGAGGAAATGATGAATTATGGTGAGAAAATTGAGTAGGAAAAATCATAGTGTTGATGCACTCACCATGGCCGAAATTTTCAAGAGAAAATGTGAAGATAATTTTGCTAAATTTTATGCTATTTGACTTGTGTTTGATGGTTTGGAGAATTAGAAGAAAAATGGAGTTGAATTGGAGTTGAATTGGACATATTGGCCAATTAATCGAGTGATAGATCGAATTAGGCCAATATCGTTTTATTTATGTACACAATTGAATTTGTGTAGAACACCGTGTTTGGACGATAATCCGAACAATTTGGATTTCATTTCATGCATCCATATAGTTTTATAACAATTTAGAACCAATGTGGTAAATTGCTTGATTTTGCATTATGTCTAGGTGGTGAATCCTCCGATAAAGGTAAAGAAATTGTACCTGAGGATCAATAGTCGGAGTCCTCTAAAAATTCGACTTCCGAAATAGTGAGTAACCTTATCATCATTTTAATTATCTAAAATGGTCTTTTTATTCAACTTTGTGAATTTTATGGAAAATGAGTTAAATGGTCAATTTTTAGGTTTTATAAACAAAATGTATTTAAATAAAATGATTTTATAAATTGTCTTGAAATTGAATGATGGCTTTGTAAATAGAGTAATTAGAGACCATTTGATGTATTGTGGATTTATGGTTCTAATTGATTGACTTATGACAATATTGGCATGAATGGCTGAATTGGTATTTGTGTTGAAATGTATAAACTGTTGTTTGCCTTGATAAGCTGGATAATGATAAGATTGTCATGTCATGCTGTTGAATTTTTATTGTATGGTGGGTTTAGCTTGTTGCACTGGGCGAGTTCTGTGGACCAGCCTATTAGAGGGGCACGGAATTCGATTATATATGTACCTTGGTTGGAGAGGCGCGTAGGGTATCTCCTGAGGTATGGTTAGAGTTCACGTCACACCGAACCTGTCAAGCCCAACTCTACAATATGTTTATTATGCCATTCTTACATAAGAATGCATGTTTTCTTACTTGGACACCTCGAAAATCGTTAGAGGACGGCAATGTACCAAATGGTACAAGTAAGTTGATTTAAGCCTCGAACTAGTTCAAATAAAGATTTTAAGATGAAATTGAGAATTTTAAAACCCCAAAATGACTTAAAATGTTGATTCGACGTTCGAGGACCGATTTGGAGTCAAATTGGAATTTTCATGACCTAAGGGTAAAATGGTCATTTTGCTACCCAAGGGTAAAAATTGGAATGTAGGAAGAAGTTTTTGATCAAGATTGACTCTTTAGAACATAATTTGAGTTTGAGAAGTGAAAAATTTTAATTTCAGCTTTTTTCGAGCATAGGGGTAAAATAGTCATTTTGCCACCTAGGGGTAAAATTGTAATTTTTCACCACCCAACACTTGTCCAGCACATGGATTTTACCCAATATTATCATGGATAATTAAGAAAATTTAAGTGCTAGAGAGAGATTGCTTAATGGCTAAGTATGACACATGGACCAATGAAATGGTGACATGTGTCAAAATCTTATCCATTCATTATTTTCTTTATAAATTAGTACAAAATCAGCCCATTTCTCTTCATTATGGCCGGCCATAGCAAGAACAAAGGAAGAAAAGAAGAACACAAACCCTAGGTGGACAAATTCAAGGGAAAATGTGAAAATTCAAGTAATCAAGCAATCAAAGGTAAAATTTCTTGATTTTGACTTGTAATCTACCTTTCCCATGCATTATTTTGCATTTTCCATGGTTGAATCACAAGATATCATGAAGGATTCATGGCTGACCGAATTTAGAGAGAGATGATTTGATGGTTGTTTTGGTTAGATTTTAAGATATTCTAGTGTTTTTAGTTAGTTAGTGATGTGTAGCATGAAAATCAAACAAGAAAAATTCATTTTCTCCCATAACCCATCAATGGCCGAATTCTCCATGTAGAATATTGATGATGATTTTGATTTTATTTCAAGTGATTTGGTTAGGAATTAGTGATTTGTGGTGTGAGAATCAAGTAGGAAAAATCATGGTGTTGATGCACTCAAAATGGTCGAATTTTTCAAGAGAAAATGTGAGGATGATTTTGCCACATTTCAAGTTATTTAAATTGTGTTTAATGATTTGGAGTATTGGGAGAAAAATGGAGTTAATTGGAGTTGAATTGGACATATTGGCCAATTAATCGAGTGATAGATCGAATTAGGCCAATACCGATTTAATTAGGGACCCAAATGAATTTGTGTAGAATACCGTATTTAGATAGTAATCTGAACAATTTGCATCCCATTTCATACATTAGTATAAAGCCTGAATTGGTTTATAACAATTTAGCACAATGTAGTAAATGGCTTATTGTGCATTATGTCTAGGTGGTGAGCATTCTGGCAAAAGTAAAGAGATAGTACCCGAGGAATCAAGAATCGGAGTACTTGGAATTCGACTCTCGAAATAATGAGTAACCTTACTATCATCTTAATTATCTGAAGTGGTTTTTATCCGATTTTGTGATTTTATGAAAAATGAGTTTACATGTTAAATCTTTATGTTTTATAAGCAAAATGTGTTTAAATGAAATGATTTTATAAATTGTCTTGAAATTGAATAATGGCTTTGAAAATAGAGTAATTAGAGACCATTTGATGTATTGTGAATTTATGGTTCTAATTGATTGGCTTATGACAATATTGGCATGAACGGCTGAATTGGTATTTGTGTTGAAATGTATAAACTGTTGTTTGCCTTGATAGGCTGGAAAATGATAAAATTGCCATGTCATGCTATTGAAATTTTTATTATATGGTGGGTTTAGCTTGCTCCAGTGGTTTGGCTCTGTGGACCAACCTATTAGAGGGGCACGGAACCTGGTCATATTCATACCTCAGTATGAGAGGCACGAATGGATAACTCATGAGGTTAACACTTTAGAGTTCACTTCACGCCAAACCACCACGTGAAGGTGAACTCGACCAACGCCAAGGAACGACTATGTTTTCAAAATAAAAACATGATTTATGCGTACATAACTTTTTACCAGCCTTGGCAGACTCGGTTGGGATAGCCCTTGATCAAGGCATCCCTGATAACTGGGTATGAGAATAATTTTGGCACGAGCCAAAGTTTTAAGAAATTCATAAGCCATGTTGATTACTCGATTTATATGAATTGATTTTATTTGGTTGAAACAAGTTGAAAGGTGATGAATTACAGTATGTTAAACTATTTTATTTCTCTCCATTTACTCGGCTTTAGATATTTTAGATGGTATTTGTTTACTCACTAGGATTATATAATCTCACCACCCTCCTTTCCACCCATTTCAAACTCAGGATAGTTTATAGATAGCTGATTTCATCAAGGACCACCATTGGATTTGCATCCTCCAAACTGTAGATTCACAATTTTTCTTACTTTTGGTTATTCGAGGGCCCACTTGTTACTGTAAATTAAATTAAATACTTTGGCTTACTATATTACTATATATATGAATTTCTTTTGCTTTTATGCTGTAAAAATTATTTATGCAGTGATCTAAAAATATTGTTTTATGAGAAAATTGAATATTTTATTCAATATTTTTATTTTATTCTAATAGTCATAATTTCATTTTAAACGAATGTTTTAGACATCCAAAATTATTTTTGATTATGAAATATGTGTTTTGCACCCGTATACTACATTTTAGCTGCTTTCGAAATTTTTAGGAAAAAATTACTAAAATACCCTTGTGAGATAAAAATTATTTTTTTATTGTTTTAAGTTGGAAATAGTTTAAAATCTTTCAGAACGTGATATTTGGCAATGGTTACTCACAGGGGAAATGAGAAACTGATATTAAAGCCTTGCGGGGTTCCGGTTGGCATTTCGGGTAATGAGTGTCATCGGGACACCGCGACAGTTGTCATGGGCTAGAGGAGAGTTCGGAGTCATGATAGAACACCTCGTGATGATGAACTCCGCTAACGTCAAGGAATGGCTGTGTTTTTCAAATTAAAAATATGTTTATGTGTATACAAAATTTTAAACAGCCTTAGCAGACTCGGTTAAAGGCCTCGGCCAAGGTATTCTCGAGAATGATTTTGGCAGGAGCCAAACTTTTAAGATACTCATAAGCCATGTTGATTATTTAAATGAAATGAATATTTATGTTATGAAATACATATTGAGATGGAATATTTTAATCGTCTCCATTTACTCGACTTTAGATATTTTGGATGATGTTTGTTTACTCACTGGGATTATATAATCTCACCACCCTCCCTTCCACCCATTTCAGGCTCAGAATAGGCTGTAGATAGCTGATTCCATTGAGGCTACTATTGGATTTGCATCGTCCAAACTGTAGGTTTTACAGTCTCCCTTACTTTTGGTTATTCGGAGGCCCACTAGTTACTGTAAATTAAATAAAATACTCTGGCTTACTGTATTACAATATGTATGAATTTACTTTGTTTTTACGCCATAAAAATTATTTACGTATAACTCTAAAAATAGTGTTTAATAAGAAAATAGAATATTTTATTACATATTTCTTTTTTTATATTTAAATAATCATAATTTCATTTTAAATAAAGGTTTTAGATGTTTAAACTTATTTTTGATTATGAATTATGTGTTTTGTACTTGCATACTACATTTTTAGCAGATTTCGAAATGTTCAAGGAAAAATTACCAAAATGCGCCTGTGAGACAGAAGTCATTTTTTTTATTGTTTTAAGTTAGAAATAACTTAAAATATTTTAGAACATGATATTTAGCAACGGTTACTCACAGAGGGAATGAGAAACTGATATTAAAGCCTTGTGGGGTTCCGATTGGCATTCCGGGTGATGAGTGTCTATCAGGACACAACGGCGATTGTCACGGGCTCGAGGGGAGTACCGAGTCGTGACATTATATGAGGGAATTGAAAGGTTTCTTTAATGCCTTATGTATTGACATGTAAGAGAAAGAAGAGTTAAAGAGTTCTTGAGATGGCTACATTAAGATAAATTACCATGTGGAGTGTTAAAATGAATAATATGTTGACTAAAGTCAAATCCTAAGAAATAAAGAAGACAAGGGATTAAGCCTTGTTAAAGGTTAAGGAAAAAGTGAGTGAAAGGTTAGATGAATGTATGAGACATTGACAAGGGATGTCAATACCAAGTGATGAAATTGTGAATAAAGGATTACAAGGGTAGCATAGCAAATGAGTTAATATAAAGTATTGCTATGAAGATTTACAAATCTTGTCTTGATTTAGTTGAATGAAGAGGATTAGTAACAATACAAGGCCGATTACATGGCATGCTAGAAACCCTTGGGGATAAATTGAAGTATGAATGGTTGAGCATGCATTTAAATGTCTTGGTGAATAAGTGCACGCCTTTTTAAAATGATAAGCTTGGAAAATTAAAGAGCCAATAAGTGATTAAGTGTTTCAAGAATGCATAAACATCCTTGAAAAGGAATTACCAATCATACGTGGCAAGTATAGCATCTGGAAAATTTAAACTTGCTAAAGAGCCTAACGGCTAAACTACAGGTTAAATAATTAAATGCGGTGAAACATAAGTTTAAGGTGGGTATCTACAAGGAAATACTCAAGAGGAATCCTGCTATGCATCTTGTGAAAACAAGCATTAAGTTATGTTGTTACAAAAGGGGAAGTTGTAAGCTGAAAATGATACTCACATTGACATTGAGAGGTACTTGTGAAGAACCTTGTTTCCAGTCTTGTAATTTCGAGTACATATAGTTAATTGGCTAAAGGAGAATGATGTTATATTTGTGTGAAAGAGTAGTACAAAAGATGATTGGAGGTAATCTTGATAATGAAGTCAAATAATGAAAACCTCTTAATGTATGATTAGAGTTTGGAAACGCATGAGGCAGGCATGATCCGAATGAATCTAAGTCTTAAGTGACTGGTTAATCTCGAATTGCAAAAAGGATATAATCTATATGTTAGAGGCATGAAAGATAATTGAAAAATAAGGATGGCTTGGAAGGATTGTGGTATTGCATAAGATGCAATGATCAAGTAAGAGATAAATCTTTGAAGGATCAACGAGGTTATAAAGCATATACTATCACGACCCAATTTCTAGGCCAGGACCGGTGCATGGGCCCAATGGATGTAGCCCACTAAGCCCAAGCAAGCCTATTTATATGACCTGTTCATCATTCCATCAAAAGTTGCTAAAGTCACATTTCATAATTCTAATTCAAAATAATGCTAACCATTGCCAATTCATAGTGGCATTATAATCAAAATATACATATATCGTCTAAAACATACATCTTAATAATTTACATTGGGTTTGTCTATACACAACAAAAGGGATACTCGACTTCAAGCTGAGAGACTTAGGCGAAAGTACAGCTATTGAATACCGAGATACCTACCAAGGAGATGAATCTACAAGGACACCTCGACCTAGTTACCGATTGCCTTCTGATCTGAAAACATGAAGTTGAAAACAGTAAGTATAGACCCAGTGAGTGAGCAAAGGAAGGGAACAAGTAAATGATAAGAAAATTTTAAGAAATCATGATGCTCTTATTTTCAAAAACAATGCAATTTAGTTTAATTCTTGTTAAAACCCCTCATTAAACTGTTAATTGGTTAATCACTTGATGGTGAAAAATCCATACATAACAAAGAATTTGAAGAGTGAAAACTTTAGTAGCATTCAAGCAAGTCAAGTAAAATAACGGGTCCTCGCTGCAGTGAAAAGGCATTCTCGCTGCAGTGAAATTTGGCTCAAATTATCAACTAGCCAAAGGTTTCTCAACTGGCCGAGGGCTTTTCAGTTGGTCGAGGGTTTCTCACTAAAACCCCTCATTTCAAACTTAATTAATTAATTCCTTGATGTTGGAAGTCCATGATCAACTATGGTGCTAAAGAAGTGGAAAATAGGGCAACAACCGAACAAGGTAACAAGCATGATAGAAGGTTTCTTGCTGCAACGAGCCTCCCAACCAGAAAGTTTCTAGCTGTAGCGAGAAACAGAACACAAAGAAAATTTTTTCATTATATCAAGGAAAGGCCATTTTGTTGCAATGACAAAATCAACTTGAAAATACTTAGCAATTTCCAAGGTTCAACATGCAAGATTTCACATACATTAAAACCATATACCATATTCATGAACTTTCTATTGCAAAAATATATGTATATATATATACATACATAACCACCAATACCACCGCCGTCTCACCCAGCTCATGTGCAACCCCCATATCACGCACATAACTAGAGTCATTGTGTGCATCCCCCACATCGTGCACAGGCAATATCATCATCGACACTCCCGCACCCATCATCACCGGCGTCTGCTCCCCCACATCGCGCACATGCTAGGTTATAATTACAAACAATATTACTATCAATACATATCATATATATATATTTAGATACATATATATATATATATCAACATAACACATGGCACATGGATTCATCACAATCGCATTCCACAACGTAAAACGTTTCATTAAAAGCTTGTTCCCATGCACATATTTAGAGAAAAACAGATAAAATATTGCAATGGATTTAATCAAACACATATGCCCTAATCCCAAAACATTTTAATGCAAGTTCACTCACCAGTATTTGTTAAATCTTTACTTCACTCCAACTTCCTCTAATGGTCCAAATGGGGCGGTGGGGCTTTGTTGGAACCTATCATCACATTAGCATCACAATTAACTCAATTCACATAACTACAAATTCTAAAAGCTATCTCCTAACTAGCTTTCAATTGCCATTAAGTGGCTATCTATTTTCACTATCCTAATCACTCTAAAATAAATAAAAACCTCAACTACAAAACACTCACAAGTCTAATCACTACCATTCTCAACACTTAAAATTAACTTTAATTCACTACTCACCTTGGTAGCTTTGTAATTGAATTTCTTTCAAAAAATTTTCAAGTTATTATAGAAACTCCTTTTTTCTCTCTCTAAAACACCTAGCTAGTGAGAGGAAGTATGGAGGTAAGACTTTTCAAGGGTTTTAAAGTGAGGGAGTGAAAGAGGACAAAAGATTCTATGAAAAGGTGCACAAAAGCATGAAAATTGGAGCTAGCTTGAGAGAAGTTATGGAGGTTTCAAAACAAGCTTCCATGGAGGATGAAAGAAATGTGAGATGGGAGGAAGAAAAAGAAGAAGTTGTTGGAGAAATGAAGAAGCTGCTGGAAAAAATGATATTTATAGCTAAAGCTTATCCAAACTCTACTTAATTTACGAAAATACCCTTAACAAGTTGGCTTGTCCTCTTCTAATCCTTGGTGCAATCTTTTTACTCTTTTGACACTAGGACAAAGTCCATAATAGTCTAGAAATACTCGGGTTCACAAAAACTTAAAATTTTGACTCGATATGGAAATGACCACTTTGCCCCTACCTTGGAAATCATCATTATTTTATTTCCTTCATCATTTTACCCTTATTTTCATCATTCATTTATGCCTTAGGCCTACGTAGGCCCTAATATTGTTTGAAAGCCTACATCTAAGGGCTCACCATGAGAAATGAAGAAATTACCCCTAGCCCGTGTTATCGCGTCTACACCTAGTTACGGGCCTATAGGGGTTGAGGTCTCACATATATGAATATCGGATTGCAATTTAATGAAAATGACATTTGGCAAGTGAAAGGTGACTAATGACATTATGATGAAAGGATATATAGTATAATGATATTTAAGCATATAATTGGAAATGATAAGAAAAGAGTATGGGCATGTAAAAGACGTGAAGCTATACATAGGCATAATGAGAATTCTTATGGATTATGTAAGAGATAACTTATGGTAAGATGTGAGTCGAATGGTGATTTAAACATATAAAAAGGGTAATCTGAAATTGATTATACCCTAATACTCATAGATTAAATATGAGAACGTTGACATGAACTATGAAGATTATCATATTGAATCTTGGTTATGGATGGGAACGAACAAAGAGAAATTAGTCTGAAGGCACTTGAAAACAAGGATCCCCACACATAATAAGGAATGATGGCACTTAAATGTGCAGATACGTACGTATGTGTGGCCTTAGTGATGTGGCTAAATAAAGTGAAGAATTGTTCTTAGTGATTCAAGCTTTGAACTCAATAATTGATGAGTTGTATAGATAGTACAACGATAAAATATCCCATCAGAAGTTAAGCTATGTTGATATAAGAAATTTTGGAGAAATAGTCAAAGAAATGGTACCAAGGAAATGTAATCTATAACGTTGTTAAGCCGTACAAGATGGACTAATATGATTAAAAAGATTGAAGTTGCATAAATGCAAGGTAAGCATGAGTATGTGGGAATAATTGAAGCCATTAACCTCCCCCAACGTTGGGAATATGTATAGGAATGAATATGGCATATTAATGATGCTATAAGCTACATAATAGTGTATGAGGATAGGATGAATGAATGAATGTCGAGAAGTTTGACAAGGAATGAAGTAATAAGATGGTGATTGGTATACATAAGTAAGTATAAAATGTGATTGAAATCAGTATGATTAAGATGGAGTTATGGTTCAAATTTAATGATGGGGATAACGGCATACTCAACGTCTTAAAATAAGAGATAATGATCGTGAAGGGTACCGCCAATTTGATTTTAAAGGATGATAACAGACGTAAGTGAAGCATTTTAGTTGAATTGGAGGTAAACGAGATGAATGAATGATTGGAGGTTTGACAAGAATCGAAATAAAGATATATTTGAGGTTAGTGACAGAATTAAAGGCATACTTGGGATCTTAGTGATAAGAAAGAACAATTGAGAAGGGTACCGTGGTTAACAACCCGATGTTGAAGAGAATTCGAGGACGAATTCTATTTAAGTGGGGGAGATTGTAATATCTCGTACTTTGTTATGGTGGCTAATAAAGTTTATCGAATGCTAATTGAGGTTAATTGGAATGTTTAAAAGTGATGAAAGGTGAAAAGAGTATTTTAAGATAAAATATTTCATAAGCAAGGAAATAATAATAAAATAATAAAAATGTTCTTATTGAGGATGAATTGGCGAGATAAAAAGTGATTCGGAAGTGAATCAAGGTATAACAAGGTGTTTTGGGTGCCAAGGAGACAAAAGAAAAATTTTAGAATAAAATAATATTAAAATATTAATATTTTATTCAGTATCGTAATTTTCCATAAAAGAGAGTATATGGTCAATCTAAGTGGGGGAGAAGACAAACGAGAAAATTTCAGAGAAAAATGACATTAATGGGACCTGCGTGCCTTTATTAAATAAAGAAAGCACGGGTAGATAAATATTTTAAATATTATAGGGACACTGCGTTAGAGTTAAAACTTTATATTTCGTTTGTACATGTGTAAAAGAAGATAATGGAAAGAAATTGGAATTAAAAGATTGTGGGAGGATACAATTAAAAAAGGTAAAAACCTTGGAGGGTAAAATGGTAATTTTGCATTCAAGCTGTCAAAGCTTCCAAAGGAAGCTTTGACTCTTCATCCTTATCCTTGGCTGATCCTTATCTCTTCCTTCCATGCCATTTCCATACTTCCACCCTATTTTCACTTGACTCCCATGCAATTGAAGAGAAAAATAAAGAGAATCAGCTAAGGAAAGAAATGAGAGAAAGATGGAAGGCTTGGGTAGTAAATGATTCAAGAGTAGTTAAAGAAATATCAAGTGGGTCTCAAGATTCAAGAAACATAAGGTAAGGGTTTTTGTGTTTTAAGCTCATGGTTGGTTAAATCTTTAGAAAAATGATGTGTGAATCATTTTGTGGCAACTATGGTGACCATGGGTGTGAGAAAATTATGAATTTTGTTGGGTGAAAGCCAAACTAAAACCAAGTGGTAAGCTTAATGCTACAATTTGAAGCTTATGATTGGTTTAATATTGTGAGAATGATTGTATGTATATGTAGTGTTATTGTGATGTCATGGGTATGGTTGGAAGGCAATTATATTAATTGGAAGTTTGGTGTGTTGATATGTGTTGTTAGGAAAGGTTTAAAAGGTTATGGATGTTGGTGTGCATGAATGAATATTAATGTTATGTTTGGTGGCAACATGTAAATGAGGTTGGTGGTACATGTAGACTTAGAAAATGTTTTATGGAAGTAAATTTATAGTTGCTGCCATATGCTAGGTAATTATTGCGAAAATGATGGATAAACTTGATAAATATTCTTAGACAAGATTTATATATGTGCTAGAGTCATAAATAAGTTACCGGTATCCATAATCTAAAAAATTACGCAAGTAAAGGATAAAGGCCACTTTGGTAAAGAATGTGTCAAGATATAAGTTAGTTGAATAAGGATTCATGATTGAAGGAAAAAGAAAAGTAAAAATGAGGTACACTAAAGATATTGAATTTGGATTGTTGCTAAGAAGTACAAAAGTAAAGGTAGTGTACTGTGGTAGCGTGCCGGAGGAAACAACGAGCGACCGACAAGTCGCAATAACTAGATACGCTTCCAAACTAATAGCGATGTAACATCCCGCTATCGTAAGGTGAGTGAACTTGCATTAAAATGTTTTGGAATAAATGATTATACGCTTGATTGAACCACTTGAATTATTTTACTGGTTTTTCTTCAAATTTGCATGGGAACAAGCCCTTGATGAAACGTTATATGTTATGAATGTGTAATATGATGAATCCTTGTGCTTCCATATTATGTTGATATATATATTTTGTGTATTGATAGTTAATATTGTGTGATAATTATAACCATGCATGTGTGCGATGTGGGAGTTGCACATGCCAATGATAACGGGGTAAGGGAGTGTGGATGATGAGATTGCCTATGTGCATGATGTGGGGGGAGCACATGATGGCATTAGTTGTGCACGATGTGGGGGTGCACACGATGATGATGATATATGCCATGTGCACAATGTGGGGGGAGCACATGATGGCATTAGTTGTGCGTGATGTAGGGGTGCACACGATGACTCCAGCTATATGCGGTGTGGAGTGCATATGAGCTGGGTGAGGTGGTGGTTGTATACATGCTTGTATATATATATATGCTATAAATATGTTTTTTTAATGTTATAGAAAAGGTTATGAAAATAATATGTGACTGCATTGAATATTGAGAAAACTTGATTATTGTCAAAATGCTTGATTTAATGTGCAATGTGGCATGAGTAGATTTTCCTTGTGGCAGTGAAAACCCCTTGGATTTTATCTAGCTAGAATTTAGTTGCAGCGAGAATGCCTTTTCGTTGCGGTGAGAATCAATTTATTAGGCTTGACTTGCTTGAATTCTACTAAAGTTTTCACTCTTCAACTTCTTTGTTGTTCATGGATCTTTCATCATCAAGTGATTAAACAACCAAGGGTTTGAGTGAAGGGTTTTTAATAAGAAATAAACTAAATTGCATTGTTTTTGAACTTAAGTGCATCATGATTTCTAAACCTTCCTTAACGTTGCTTGTTCTCTTCTTATGTTCACTCACTGGGTTTATACTCACGTTTTTAAACTTCATGTTTTAGGTTTTCTGAGTTAAAGGTGACTGGTCCTAGGACGAGGTGCTCCTCCCTATCCAATGCTCAATAGGTTTACCATGACACTAAATGTTAGCAACCGTGCCCAGAGTCACTCCACTTATGGTCAAGGTCTAATTATGTGTATATGAATGCTTGATGTGAAATGCTAAGACTCATTTGTCAAGCTATATATGTATATTATGGTTGATGATGTCATTATGAATACCTAATTGGGTTTTATGAATTGTTTTCAAAGGAATTATATTTGAACATTACAAATTTTGGATTTTAAAGACATATGGATTAATGTACAAGATTATATAAATAGGCTTGCTTAGGCTTAGTGGGCTGAGCCCATTGGGCCCTTACGCCGTCATGGCCCGAAAATTAGGCTGTGACACATTTCTAGCTAATCTTACTTGCCGGTCAACCGTTACCTCCTCAGGTACGCCACCACGGCAAACTTTCTTTACTTATACACTTCCTAGCAACCATTCAAACCCAATACATTTAATTGTACTCATACATGGCAGCATGTCAACTAATAATCCTTAACTAAATCTCATAGTTTTTATCAACATTATTCACAAGCATTTAACATACAATCCATATACTTCAACCAACCAAAGCTTATACAACACAATGTTGTCACTTTGCATGCTTACCTCTCAATTCAAAGCTTGAATTTCTAAATATGATTCACAACTTCCTCACATCTTCAGTCACCATTGCTGCCACAAACATAGACAATCAATATACATCTTCATTTTTCCTTTCTACTTGTGATTTCAAGACTAAAACACTTACCCATTGCTTATTTAGCTCCAAAATCATCATGCAATCCAAGATCTACCAGCATGCATGCATCAGGTTCTTTGAACCTTTGTAGATCCTTGCTACCACAACAAAATCCCACATCACAATTGATTTACAAAGAATGCATTTCAAACAAAAATGAAAATCTTTTTACCTTCCTTGTCTAAGGTTCACTAAGCCGAACCTTCCTTTCTCTTTTCTTCTTCCTCCTTTCTTCCTTTCTCTTTTTTTCCTTTCTCTTCTTCTTTCTTTCTCAACTATTCTTCTCCTCTCGGGTGAAAGCTTCACAAAGCCCTCTCCCCTCCATTGTCCTTCTAAATGAGCGGATCTCTCATGAACTCACTTCTTTTCTTCATATTTTCTTCTAAAGGCCTAACCTCCACTCTACATGTTTCTTTTCTTCTCTTTTTGTTTTGTGATGGGTGAACCTCTCAAGGCAAAAGCCTTGAAAATGGCTTTCCTTTCTCATTTTAAGTGGGGGGGACTGTAACACCCTGTACTTTGGCATGGTGCCTAATATGACCTTAAGGATAAGATAAAGGTCCATTTGAGGCCAATGGAAGTGTTTAAGAGTGTTGAAAGGTGAAAGGAATATTTTAGAATAAAATATTCTCTATGTGATAAAGTAACAATAAAATAACATAGATGTCAAATTGGTTATATTACACTAAGAACGTGTGATTTGTATTAGGATCATTTTCTCATAAACAAAACTATATCATTTTAAAGCTAACATAAGTCATAGTTGTTGTTATGGTTGATTGACTCTAGTTATGTTATGCCTCAACCTCTTGATATGTTTGTGATTAAACTCACCCCTTTATTTGATTGAATTCTGAATATTGAATCATGGAGCTTATCAGGATAAAGATTAATAGCTAGTGTGGGTATTCGCTAGCCATTGTGCACAATGAGTTATAGTTTGTGCCAGTACAAGAAATTTCCTAGGACTCGATAGTTATTAATAACTAACAGAGTTCTACCCTTTTTCTGAATGGTTGTCGACTATAAGCAATGGACTGTTCTAGCAAGTGTGACAACAATTGGTGTTTTTAGTTGTCCTTGGGTAGTGCTTCACAATTTGATTGCATTGATGTTTAATGTGTTATATTTTGATGACAAATATTGTTTGATATGTTGAATTTGTATCATGGATGCTACCTATTTGATAATGGAATGATGATTATTTGACTTTGGATGAATAATAGTCTTGGTTGAGGTCCTAGTGATGAGTTCTTGGTTGAAAAAGTGTGTTTTGTGTCAAATCTATTAATACATGGCACTGATGTATCAAAAATGTAAAATCTCATACAAACTATTATAATACAGTTTGATATCTTATATCAAATAGGTATAAACTCCTTTTAACCAAAATATATACTAAGTGAGTATAATTCTAACATGTTATCTCATAACAACATTATTATAATACAGTTTGATATCTTATATCAAGTAGGTATAAACTCCTACTAACCAAAATATATATTAACGGGTTATAATTCTAACATGTTATCTCATAACAAGATTATTATAATATAATTTGATATCTTATATGAAATAACCAAATTTAACATGGCGACCAAAAGGCATTCGGCATATTATATTTAGAGGTTAGAAAATATCGAGTCACAGTAAAATAAATAAATTTATCATGGGATGAAAATTTTGATGAGTAAAAGTTACTTGTGCATTCAGGGTTTATGCAATTATTAGACTAAAGCTTTAATTATATAAACAGGAATGTGGCTCTTGATAGCCATTTAAAATTTTGAATATAATTGTTATATTCTATTTTGTGAATTATTGATATTCTAGTGGGAGATACCATCGTAGATTTTATGCCCAAATTCGATGGTTATGTGTGTGTGTGAAATTGTTTTTTGCACTATTTTGTAAATTCAAAATGAACAATTTTAATCCCTTGGACAAAATTTTGGATGGCAATAAGTTATTAGGTCCAAATTATGTGAATTGGAAAAGAAATTTGACCATTATTCTCACTGCTGAAAAAATAGCCTATTTGTTAAGCACAAATCCACTTAAACTTCTTGAAGTCGATGCCGCAGATGAACAAATAAATGCATTTAGCAAGTGGCATGAGGCAAAAGAGTTAGCTAAGTATTACATATTGGCTTCAACAACCAATGTGTTGCAAAAACAACATCAAGGCCTAGCTACTGCAAGAGATATGATCCATAACTTGTAGGAGATGTTTGGGGAACAAAATCATAGTGCACAACAAGTAGCTAAGAAAGACCTAATGTTCACTAAAATGGTGGAAGGTAGTCTAGCTCGAGAACATGTCTTGAAAATGATTTCATCATGAACAAGAGACGTTTGGTGCAAAGATGGATGCTAAAATTAATGTTGATGTTATCCTATCTTCTTTACCAAAATCCTTCAATCAATTTGTTTTGAACTATAACATTAACAAGAAGGTGGGGACACTATCTAAGCTGCTCAGTATGTTGTAAGTAGCAATGGATTTGATAAAAAAGAATAAGCTTACTGTCATGTTGACTGAACATGCAAGTGACTATAAGTTCAAGCCAATGGGCAAAAACAAGAATAAAAGGTTTAATGGCTGCAAGTATCCAAGAAGAATAAGGGTGGAAATTTGAACAAGGCTATTGAGAAAAAGAAAAGCAAATGAAATTGTTTCCATTGTGTCAAGCCTGGTCATTGGAAGAGGAATTGCCATCATTACTTGGCAACTTAAAAAAAGGACAAACCTTCAAAAAGGGTTCACGAAAACTTAGAGGCTAAATGAAGGAGAAGTGATCATGAAGTACGCAACAAATGTAACAATTGCAGCTGTTTCCATAGGAACTAATGTTTTGGAATTATCTCACAATATGACTATTGTTGTTCAATTTTCTACCCACGCAAGTATACGTATCGCAAAGATAATATAGAGATGAGTAGAGTGTCGATCTCACAGAGAATTGAATTAATCCTTACTGTTAACTACTAAAATTAACACACCCTAATTTTATCTAAACAATTAAAATTAAAAAAGAAAATTTTGAAACTAATAAACTAATAATTAAAACTAATATATCAGTAAAATTACCTTTAGTGATTACCAGACCTAAGATTAAGATATCCCTCAATACTTCATCTAAATGTTGTCTCTCTCTCTCTTAACTTAGTTTAATGGATTAAGTTACTAACCTAGAGTCCTAAATTATTTACAAGTCTCTATCTAGTTTCTCATAAAAATAACTCTCCCAATTAATTTACTATATGTCTATGCAAATTAAATTGAAGAAAGATTCATTAAATTCATATTCTATTTTTGGCTACGTATAGCTCATATGTGTGTGCCTACCCTATATGCAAATCAAACCACCTAATCAACTAACTGCATTTCATCATACGCTATTTTATTCTAGGTCTACCTAAATCTCCTTCGTCAAGGTTTAACCTAGGTTTTCAATTCAGTCTAATTGGTGATCAAGCAATTAGAAGCATTAAGAATAAAATAAACAACTTAAATCCATCAACCATAAGCAAAAGAGAGATAAATAAATCAAACTACATATTGAGTTCAATCATAATATTAGATAAACAATTTAGTTCCTCATTAAGTCACACATCATCATGGAAAAAGTTTAAACATTAAAAACAAAACCAAGAAAAAAAGAGAATGAAAAAAGATAGAATAACTCAAGAATTGTATTCTTGATCTCCAAATCTCCTTGAAACCCTCAAATTCTTCTTAGCTTCAATGACTTAATGGCTTGACTCTCAGTTGTCAATCTGGTGTTTTTTTTCTTTTTTTAAAAGTCCTTCAAAAGGTTGTTTTTATAGGGCTTTGAAGTTAGGCCAAGTTGGGTGGAGAAAGAAGTCAATTTCACCTAGGATTTCCTCATCAGACTACATGGGCCGCAGCCTTGCCCAATTAATTAATAGAAATTATAATTGTTCTAGGACTGCTGCAATGCATCAACTTCAACATGATTTTTGATCACTTTCCAAGCCAAACTGGGTGAAGTGATAAACATGAAAGTTGTATCTTTTTCTCTTATCTTTCTAATGGTCAAGAATCACTTCATTTGGAGCTCTGTATATACAATTATGGCTGAAATACCCAAACATGTGTAGTGCAAGTCTGCACCTTAAAATTGCTCTCCTTCTTTCATTAAAATTTTTCTTTCATCAAATACCTACAAAAGCACAAATAAATCAATAAAAACCTATCTTAACACATTAACACCAAATTAAGCATAAAATTAACTAAGATTAGATTGACTCACCTAAATTAACTACTTTAAAATAATTTAAATAAAACTTACTAATTTCTATGCATTACTACAAGAACTAAGCTAAATTACTATCAAAATTAAGCCCAAATAACTCTATATCATAGAGTTATCACACCCCCAAACTTAATATTTTGCTAGTCCTCAAGCAAAACATAGAAAAAAAACTAACTTACAATACTCAAATCAAATTCAGTTAATGAAAACTACAATGAATATAGTTACTATTACTACTACTACTACTAGAGATAAAGTGCACCAACTCAATGATTCCACATAATTTCCTCAAAAGTACGTCTATCAATCATTAACCCAAGGAAAAATATAGGCATCATTCAAATTCATGTTCCAATTCCAATGCAAGCACATTCTCGAATGGATTTTCGTGTGTGTGTAAAGTCTTTGATCAAGAATATCATGACATCCAGATGAGTTTATGCCAACACAAATTTCAAATTAGTACTAGATTCCCATAGGTTTACTTTTCATCTCTCTCTCCACTAATGTAGACTAAAACCAAGCTAGGGATCAATAGGACTTTAATAAGCTTGTAATGTATGGTTAAGGTCAAGGTAGGATTCAAGATAATAATGTAGCTCAAATCAACCTAAGCACATAATTATTCTAGGACCTATCTATAGAGCTCTATTTTCCTTCTCCAAGTACACCTTTTTTTTCACAATTGAACTTTTCTCTTCTTTTTTCTCTCAACATTCTTTTTTTCTTTTTTTCACAATTTCACACCCCCAAACTTATTTTCTTTGTATTGTAGGTAGTGGGGTGACTTTTAATATTTTGAACTATTTTTTTTTTCACATCAACACCATCTTTCCACATTTTTCAACATTTAGCTTAACTTATATTTCCTAAAATGATATACATGCTTAGGAGTGAGGGTTACAAAATTGGAAATTTATTTTAAGGCTAAGCTCAACTATTATGTAGTTAAACAAAGAAAAGGGAAATTAGGCTCGAAATGGGCATATTAGGGATAAAAATTTAACAAGGTTGGCTTTTAAGGCTCAAACGGTCCAAAGATGGCCTAAATATAAATCTCCTTAACTAAGTATTGCCTAGGATTTCGCCTCGAGAGAAATCAAACAAATTCTAGAATTCATGACATAATCTAAAATTTACATCAATATAAACCTTCTCTAGATACTCAGAATAATTCAAAGTAAAAGTTATAGTGCTCAAAATTGTGGAAATCACATCCTAATAATGATACTTAACAAAAGAACTTAGCATGAATCTAAACAAAAACCTTATTCACCAAAAGATAAAAATTCAAGACAACTAGTTATCATCATTGGATAGAGAAATCATCGAGGCATAACTTTTCTCTAGATTCCTAACATTCAGACAAGAAATAAATTCATTTACAAACTAATCCTAAATTATTTATAAATACACATGCAAATAAAATTAAATCTAAAACTTCCACAGAATATTCATCACCTGAAAAATAAATTCACCCCCCCCCCAAACTTAAACTAAACATTGTCCTCATTGTCCTCTGCCTCATTAGCACCCCTAAAAGGATTAGGTGCTCGTGGAAAAGTAGACATGTCCATTCCCATAAAAACACCATAAGCTCGATATATTGATTACATTGGGTCTAATAAATCATGTGTTGCTCAAATTGTTGCCCAAGGTTCTCAACTAGGTGCTCAATGTTCTCAATTCTTTAGGTCATTGACAATTGTTGTTGTCTTGGTCGAAGGGGTGGAGGATAATGTGTAGAAGAACTTACCCCAATAGAAGTTTGAGATTGTCTACGGATGAGATTAAGATCAATTGGAAATTTAGGGTGCAACAACTCCTCACTAGCATCCCAATGTTGTCACGACCCAATACTCTCCTCGAGCCCATGACAACCGTCGCGATGTCCCGATAGACATTCATTATCCGGAATGCCAATCGAAACCTCGTAAGGCTTTAATATCAGTTTTCTCACCTCCCCTGCGAGCAACAGTTGCTAATATTATATTTAAAAGATTATAAGCTATTTCCAAACCAAAACAATAAAAAAATAATTTTCGTCTCTTAGGGATATTTTGGTCATTTTTCCTCAAAAATTTTGAAACCTACTAATAATGTAGTATGCTAGTGCAAAACACATATTTCATAATTGAAAATAAGTTTAGATGTCTAAACCATTCATTTAAGGTGAAATAATAACTATTTGAATATAATAAAAATATTTAATAAAATATTTTATTTTCTTATAAAATAATTTTTATAGAGTTATCTGTAAAAAAATTTTGTAGCGTAAAAGCGAAATAACTTCATAATACTGTAATACAGATAGTCAAGGTATGTAATTTAATTTACAATGACACGTGGGCCCCCAAATGATAAAAGTGAACGAAGGCTGTGAACCTATGATTTTTTAAGAAGTAAAGCCAACTGTAGCCTTCAACGATATCAGCTATCTACAAACTATCCTGAGTTTGAAATGGGTGGAAAGGAGGGTGATGAGATTATTTAATCCCAGTGAGTAAACAACTATCATCTAAAATATCTAAAGCTGAGTAAATTGAGACAGATAAAATAGATCATCATAAGATGGTTCATAACCTCAAAACACATTTCAAATCATCTAAACCAGTTACATTTCATCCAGAATAAACAACGAGGCTTACGATTTCTTGAAAAGCTTGGCTCGTGCTAAAATCATTCTCATACTCGGTTGTCAGGGATACCTTGGCCTGGGGTTATCCCAACCGAATCCTCCAAGGCTGTTAAAAAGTCATGTACCCATAAATCATGTTTTTATTTTGAAAACATAGCCGTTCCTTGGCGTTGGCTGAGTTCACCCTCACGTGGTGGCTTGGTGTGAAGTGAACTTCAAAGTTTTACCTCAAGAGTTACCCTATGCCCCTCCTCAACCAAGGTAGGAATATACCCGAATTCCGTGCCCCTCAAAAAGGTTGGTCCACAGAACCCGCAACTACAGTGACGAATCTATAACCCACCAATTCAATAAAAATTCAACAGCATGACATAGCAATTTTATCATTATGCAGCCTATCAAGGCAAACAACAGTTTATACATTTTCAACACAAATACCCATCCAGCCATTCATGCCCACATTATTATAAGCCATTCAATTCAAAACATAATTTACAATACAGCAAGTTGTCTCCAATTACTCCATTTTCAAGTCATCATTAAGTTTCAAAACAATTTATAAAATCATTTCATTTAAACACATTTTCCATAGAATTACAAAATCGGATAAAAACATACTTTAGATAATTAAGACGATAATAAGGTTACTGTAATAGGAATCGAGTTTCGAGTACTCCGATTCTTGATCCTCGGGTACTATCTCTTTACTTTTGCCAGAAAGCTCACCACCTAGACATAATGCATAATAAGCCATTTACTACATTTGTGCTAAATTGTTATAAAACTAATTCAGGCTCTACACTAATGCATTAAATGGGATGTGAAATGCTCGGGTAACCATCTAAATACAACGTTCAATATAAGTTCAATTGTATACCTAAATAAAATGGTATTGGCCTAATTCGATCTATCACCCGATTAATTGGCCAATACGTCCAATTCAACTCCAAACAATTCCATTTCTCTCCCAATACTCTAAATCATTAAACACAATTTAAATAACTTAAAATTTAAGCAAGATCATCTTCACATTTCTTCTTGGGAATTTCGTCCATGGTGGGTGCATGAACACTATGGTTTTTCCCACTTGATTTTTACACCATAAATCATTAATTCCTAACCAAATCACTTGAAATTAAATCAAGTCCACCATCAACACACCATAGGGAAGATTCAGCCAATGGAGGGTGATGGAAGAAAATGAATTTTTCTTGTTTGTTTTTCATGCTACACATCACTAACTAACTAAAAACACTAGAATATATTGAAATCTAACCAAATCCAAGTTCAAAACTCTTCCCCCCATGTCCGGCCAGCAAGGGTATCCTCATGCAAACTTGATTCTCAACCATGGAAAATGAAAAAGAATGCATAGGAAATGTAGATCACAAGCTAGAATTGAAAAATCTTACCTTTTGTCACTTGATTCTTTGAAATTTTGTGAATTTCTCTTGAATTTCTTAGCTAGGTTTTTGTTCTTCTTCTTTTCTTCCCTTTTCTTCCTTTGGCCGACCAAGAGAAATGAGTGGGGAGGGTTATGGGCTGATTTTTAAAGCTAAATAATAAAATAATCTAAGCTTGACACTTGTCACCATGTTATTGATCCATATTTAAAAACTTAATAATTAAGCTTTCTTCCACCACCACATAAAATCCTTCAATTATCCATGATAAAAAATGCTAATGGCTGAAATCCATGGGCATGACAAGTGTTGGGTGGTGTAAAATTACAATTTTGCCCCTAGGGTGGCATAATGACTATTTTGCCCTTATCCTTAAAAAAATGCCGAAATTAAAATTCTTTACTTCTCAAACTCAAATTATACTCCAAATGATCAATCTTAGTCAAAAATTTCATCCAACACTCACATCTTAACCTCGGGTGGCAAAATGACCATTTTGCCCCTAAGTCATGAAAATTCCAATTTGACTCCAAATCGGTCCTCGAACTCTGAATCACCATTTTAAGTCATTCTGGGGTTTTAAAATTCTCAATTTCATCTTAATATCTCTATTTGGACTAGTTCGAGGCTTAATTCAACTTAATTGTACCATTTGGTACATTGTCATCCTTTAACGATTTTCGAGGTATCCAAGTAAGCAAACATGCATTCTTATGTAAGAATGGCATAATAACATGTTGTAGAGCCGAGCTTGACAAATGTACACTAACTTGTTTACACATAGCTATAATCAGATAAGGGAACCACAAGCCTTCAAGCTTTGATTGTGTAGTGTGAGTCATGGCTTTGTAAATTATGCGACCAATATCGATTGTGCGTCTAGTCATGATCGAATGAATAAGGATGGCTTGATCTTTTGTGACATCACTGATATGTGTGGTAGGAAATAATTTGGAAGCCATAAAGTATAACCATATCTTAGAAGTTGGTTTCATCACAGTTCTCTTGAATGAAACTGGTGCATTATTGAAGAATCGCCATTGAGTAACCTCCTCACAAAGTATAGTAATGGTGTCATCCCAATTTTCATGCTCAGCCAAATATTGACCATATCCATCACTTTCAATATCAGGAGTTTCATAAAATTCATTGATGGCATGGCTTGAGAATGGAACTAATTTACCTCACACGAAAACAAAATCATTAGTAGCTTTTACAGCATTAGCTTAAAATTCTCTTACCAGAGGGATACTTGCAACTGTTGACGAAGAACAAAATTTTTGCCAATGGCGGCCATCAATCATTGGTTGATGGTCAAGGTGTGTTATCAACCCTTGATCCAAAGTTCGTTCAAGTATTACAATTTTGTTTTTGAGAGAACTTGCATGTCTAGCCGCAGTATTAGCGGACACAAATCAAGTATGATCAAACAAACCACTGGAATTTTGCTTGATCCTTTGGGTTCCATTCTCAAATTTCCTACAATTAATCCTCAACCAAAAGAAAAGAAAAGTACCAACAAAACACAATAGACCATTAACAATGTGAAGCCCATATGTCTTCTCATCATAAAATAATGCTCATAGTGACAATTAAAATATTTCTATGCTACTAGGCATATAAAAAAAATTTAAAATCAAGAAACTTACCTAGATTCCCCACTTTCAAGTTATCTTTGAAATTTAAAGCACAAATCTAAACAATCTACCATACCCATAAAATAATTAAGCACAATGTCTCAAGAATCATTCATACTCATTGAAATTTTCCAACAAAATAAATAATGTGAAGCAAGTCAACAATATTTCTTTAAAAATAATAACAATAAATATATAAATAAAAAATATTGAAACTTACTTGAAATCTTGAGCAAAAGTGTTGAAAATAAGTATCAAAGGTAATAGATTGATGTGGGTTATAAGTATGGAGAAAGAAAGATGAAAAATGAATAATGGTGGGGTAAAGAGTAAAGGAGAGCCGAAGAGTGATGGGTAAAAGAAAAGAGAAAAAGTGCAGAAGGTTGCACTAAAGAGGGAGGGGAAGTGTGCTAGAGCTAACAAAAACAAAAATGGGGGGTTTTATAAATAGGGAAAGTCATTTGGTGAATGGATTGGCCATTGTTGGTAGCCCATTATCAAGGGGGGTTATAAATGGGGTTCTTTGGGTTATGGACTGCCCTTGTTGGCAACCCATAATAAGGGGGGCCGCGACTTACCCCTTAAAGGCGTCATGGCCCTCGTTACAAAAAGTCTCGAGGCCGCGACATCTCTTAACGGGAGCCTCAGCCCGAGTTCTTTTTTTTTATGGGTTGCCTAAATTTCTACCCAGAAACAGAATGTTTCTCGCTGTAACGAGATTCAATCTCGCTATAGTGAAATTGCAACCCATAAAACAGAAAGTTTCTCGCTACAGCAAGAATGCATTTTGCTGCAGCAAGAAGCTACAATGTCATTCTCGCTACATAGAAAATGCATCCTCGCTGCAGTGAGTTTTCGGCTAGCCTACCCTTTCAAAACATGAGAGTTTCTCACTGCAGCGAAATACAGGGCATCAATGCAAAATTTACCTTTCTCCCAAAGGAAAAACCACCCTACCAAAAGGTCCAAACCAACATGAAAACACATAACAATTTCTCAAGGTTTAACATGTCAAGTTTCACATGCATTACAACCATAACCCATTATCCATCAATTTCCTATAACACACATATTTACATATATATATATATACATATATACCCATCATCATCATCACATCATCCCATCATCATCGTCACCAGCTCATGCTCACTCCCTACTCGCACATGGCTGGGTCATCACTGGGTTATGCGCACTCCCTACTTGCACATAACCGGGTCATCCTCGGCTTATGCGCACTCCCTACTCGCACATAGCCGAGTCAATATAATTACACAACATTATACTCAAGCATATATGTATATCAACATAATGCAGCCACATAGAAATCCATAATAATCACATTTCATAACATAAATCTTTTCTCAAAAGCTTGTTCCCAAGGCATTCAGTTTCATGAAAAATTTTATAACATCATTCAAACACTTTGTCAAATCCATCATATTCCCAAAATCAATTTTGAAGGTAGTCCACTCACCAATTGACTGTAGAGCTTTTAATTGACTCAAATTCCTCTAATGATCCAATTGGAATGATGGTGCTTCCTTAAAAACCTAGGATCACATTAACATAAACAATAGATTAATTTACACACTATGAACTCTAAAAGTTATCTCTTAGCTAGTTTTCAATTGCCACTTTAAATGGCCATCTATGTTCACTATCTTAATCACTAAAAAGTAATGAACATACTAAACAATAAAACAACTCATAAATCACAATTACTAGCCATTTTCTGCAGCTAAAAATCAAACTTGGTGCATCACTGACCCTAGGGTTCCTTTGTAGTTGGATTCTCTTCCAATAGCTTCCAAATCAATGGAGTGATTCTCTCTTTCTCTCTCTAGAACTCCCATCTAGTGAGAGAAAGTATGAAAACAAGATATTTCAAGGTTTTTGAAGTGAGCAGATGAAATAGCACAAGGTTTTATGGAAGGGTGCACCGAAAGCATGAAAATTGGAGCTAGAGAGAGAAAGTTGTGGAAGTTCGAAAATCAAGCTTCCATGGAGTTTGAAGAAACGTGAGAGAGGAGAAGGGAAGAAGAAGACCAGCTGCTGAAAAATTCAAGAAGCTGCTGGAAATTCAAGGTATTTATAGGCAATCTTATCTTTTCCTTTAAAATTACGAAAATACCCCTCCACCAATTAACTTACTCTCCTCCAATCTTTTATGCAATCTTTTTTCTCTTTTAACACTAGGGCAATATCCATAATGGTCTAAACATGCTTGGGTTCATAAAAACTTAAAATTTAACCCGAGGTGAAAAATGACCATTTTGCCCCTATTATGAAAATTATTGAAACTTCTAGTTTTCTTCGTGTTTTCATCAGCACACATCATTTATACTGTCTTATGCCTATTTAGGCCTTAAAATATCATAAAACTTTCTTCTGAAAGCTTATTAGAGGAAATGACAAAACTACCCCTAGCTCATATTATTACATCTATACTTAGTTACAAGCCTATAGAAGTTGGGGTATCAAAACTAATATGTCAATATATATTAAGACAATTGGTTATGAGATGTGGGACGTTATAACTGATGGACCATTCATTCCTTCAACCTTAAATGTAGTGGCCAATGAGATGATTCCTAAGCCAAGGTTTGAATGGAACGAGGCTAAAACCAAAACGGTCCAAACCAATTTCAAAGCAATTAATACATTGCATTATGCTTTAACTTCCAACGAATTCAATAAAGTATCAAGTTGTACCATAGCAAAACAAGTGTGGGATAAACTTAGAATTATCCATGAAGGAACTTCTCAAGTTAAGGAGTCTAAGATAGCCTTCTTGACCCACAATTATGAAATGTTTAAGATGAAGCCTGGTGAAGATATCACCAGCATGCTAGATAGATTCACAAACATCACAAACAACTTAGTCAGCTAGGCAAACCAATTCCTGAGCATGAAATTGTTAAAAGACTTCTTAGAAGCCTACCTAAAAATTGTAAGCCTAAGGTGACAGCCATTCGAGAAGCCAAGTACTTAAATGTTATAACTTTGGATGAAATTTGTGGTTCTCTCCTTACTCATGAGCTAGAACTCAAGGAAGAGGAAAAAAAATAGGCCAAAAGCAAAAGAAAAGAAGAAGAGCATCGCCCTAAAAGCCAGCATTCTTGAAGAAGAACTGGACGAACTATCCTACGATGATGACGAAGAACTGGCACTGGTTGCAAGGAGATTCAGAAAGCTTATGGGCAAAAAAAATCGTAAACTAGCTAGAATAGGTTTAGAAGAGATCAAGGTTTTTCATGGAGAACCAAGAATAAAAATGACTCCAACAAAAAAAGAAAAGCTTACATGCTTCGAATGCAAAAAGCCTGGACATTTCAAGTCAAAATGCCCCTTGCTGAAAGAAAAAACTCCTAAGAAAAATAAGAAATCAAAGGAGGCAATGGTGGCAACTACTTGGTCAGACAGTGATACTTCAAGTTCTGAAGCTGAGGAAGAAAAAACTGAAGAAAGATCAAACTTGTGTTTGATGGCACTAGATGATGAATCCGAAGTATCCTCATCCCTTTGCAATATTTTTGTTGATGAACTTCCTAATGAATATGAATGTTTATATGAGGAATTTGAGAAACTTGTTTTGAAATACAAGACTTTAAAGAAAAAATTTGCATCTCTAAAATCAAATTTGGAAAAGATTAAACTTGACTTTGATTCTATTTTTGAACAAAGAAACTTTCTGCAAATTGAATTGGAACATTCAAAAACAGATTTTGAAACTCTAAAATTAGAATTAGAAAGCAAAATTGAGCCTTACAAAAGGTAAGTAAAGAAAATGCTACACTTAAAAGTTTAAAAAATGAAACTTCAAGTAGAAATACATACTTCAAGAAAATTTCTGCTAAAGCATCATCTAGGTGTTATATTTGTGATAGAATTGGTCATCTATCCTATGATTGCCGTAAAAAAAGAAATGTGAAGAAAATTAGAAAAATTTGGGTTATAAAAGGATCCTTTGTTGCTGCTAACAATCAAGGACCCATCAAGGTATGGGTACCTATTAAGAAAAACTGAAAATTTGTTTTATAGGTTGAGCTGCACTCAAAAGATACATGTTCAAGAGCTCAACTAAAGAAAAAGCAGCCTTGGTATATGAACAGTGGCTGCTCAAGGCACATGACAGGAGATGAAATGCTATTTGCTAAGTTGGACAAAAGAAAGGGAGGTACCGTATCCTTTGGTGATGATTCAAAAGGTAGAATTCATGGCATAGGAACGGTTGGTAAGAACTCCCAAACTCAAATTAATCATGTGTTGTTGGTTAAAGGTTTGAAACATAATTTATTAAGCATTAGCCAATTGTGTGACAAAGGTTTTAAGGTATGCTTTGACTCAACTAAATGTGAAGTGATAGATATTAGTACTAATAAGGTCTCATTTATAAGAAAAAGAATAAGGAATATGTATGTTGTATTTCTTGAGAATCTTGAAATGGATTGTGAAACATGTCTTGTAGCAATAGTTGAAAATGATGGTCGGTTATGGCATAAGAGACTTGGACATGTGAGCATGCATACCATGTCAAAGTTAATTAAGAAAAAATTGGTTATAGGATTGCCTAAGCTTAAATTTGAGGATGATCAAATTTGTGATGCATGTTAATTAGGCAAACAAACTAGAACATATTTTAAAACCAAGAAAGTTATCTCCACATCTAGACCTCTTGAATTGCTGCACATTGATCTATTTAGTCCAACAAATACAACTAGTCTAGGAGGAAAATCTTATGGCTTTGTAATAGTTGATGACTACTCTAGGTACACTTGGGCATATTTCCTTGCTCATAAAAATGATGCTCCATCAGCATTCATAAGTCATTGTATGAAAGTTGAAAATGAAAAAGGACTAGCTATATGTCATGACCCAAATCTCAAGCCATGATCGGCGCATGAACTCAATGGACATAGCCCACTAAGCCCAAGCAAGCCTATCTATGTGACTCCATTCATCGATTTCATCATTCGTTCTTACAACCGTATTTCGTATTTCTAATCAACGAGTATTTCAATACTTTTCTATTGAAACCATATATTCACATTTGTATGATTCAAAATAATGTCATCCATGCCATCTCGTAGTGGCAACATTAATCAACATAAACATCTATTGCTTAAGATATATATATGTCTTAACAATTTACATCAAGGTACATATGTTCCACGAAAAGGACTCTAGACTTCCAGTGGAGTGACCATAGTGAAGGTGCAACTACTGACTACCATTGATACCTACCAAAAGATGGACGAATGTGGACACCTTAATCTAAGTCTCAATTGCCTCCTAATCTGAAAACATGAACTTGAAAAAAGTGAGTATAAACTCAGTGAGTGAACATAAGAAGGGAACAAGCAATCGATAAGGAGAACTTGGAAATCATGATGCATTTGTTTCAAAAACAATGCAATTGATTAAATTTCTTACTAAGAACCTCTCATTTCAAACTTTGATTAATGAACTCATAGTGTTGCAAAAACCCATGATCAATCCATGAAGTTAAATGAGTGAAAAATATTTCAAAATCAAGCAAGGTAACAAGCATGACAACAAGTTTCTCACTGTAGCGAGAAACAATCTAAGTTTGCATATATTTTGGTTCTTCAAGAATATCTCCCACTACGAAAGTCCAATTGACATGATTTTTTAACCATTAGAAAGATAAGAGGCGAGGCTACAACTTTGATGTTTACTACTTTGCCCAGTTTTGACTGAAATGTGGTCAAAATCTTTGTTGAATTGAAAGCACTACACCAAAACTCGAGAGTTTCTCGCTGCAGCGAGAACCAGGCCAATCTGACCCCCCCCCCCAACCCTAGAGTTTCTCGTTGTAGTGAAAATGAATCTTGCTGTAGCGAGAAACAAAGCAATTTGGTTAAAAAGGGTCTTGTTATATCAAAAGCCATTTTCTTGTTGAATGAAAAGCAATTTGGGAGCAATTAACAATGCCAACATGTAACACAATCACAAATATTTCCATAACTTTCTGTAACACACACACACACACACACATATATATATATATACATACATCATCATGCATACCATCTTGCCACACTCGGCTCAATGCAATATCATCATCATGTGTGCACTCCCTACTCGCACACTTCAACATCATCAAGTGTGCACTTCCTATTCACACACTCTAACATCATCATGTGTGCACTCCATACTCGCACACTTCAACATCATCACACAACATTATTCATCAATACACAACATATATTCATATATATACATACCAATATAATATATAGGCACATAGATTCATCCTTTTACACATTTCACATTTTCACAACATCAAAACATTTTATCAAGGGCTTGTTCCCCGACACACTTTTTTAAAGAAAGGTTGGATAAAATCATTCAAATGTTTCGTCCAAATACATTTACATTTTCCAAAGAAATTTTGAAATGCAAGTTCACTCACCAGTCTTTATTAATGTTTTGGTGGGCTCTAACTTCGACTAAGGTTTCGAATAGAGGTGTTGGGTTTTGTTGGAACTTATCACACACAACAACATCACCATCAACCCAACTTGGCATTAATACTATTCCAAAGCTATTTTCTAAATTGAGTTCTACTAGTAATTCCTAACTAGCTTTCAACTACCATTAAATGGATATTATTTGCACTACTCTAGTCACACTAAAAATGATTAAACAATCTCAACAATAAAGCACTCACAAATCAAATTACTAGACATTATCAACAATTAAAATCAACTCTAATTCACTACTTACCTTTGGTAGCTTTGTAATTGAAATTCTTTCAAGGAAATTTCAAGCTATTATAGAAGCTCCTTCTTTCTCTCTCTAAAACACCTTGCCAATGAGATGAAGTATGAAAGTAAGACTTTTCAAGGGTTCTAAAGCAAGAGAGTGAAAGAGCACAAAAGGTTCTATGAAAGGGTGCACAAAAGCATGAAAATTACAACTAGCTTGAGAGAAGTTATGGAGGTTTCAAAACAAGCTTCCAGGGAGGATGAAAGCAATGTGAGATGGGAGGAATAAGAAGAAGAAGCTACTGGAGAAATGAAAAAGCTGCTGGAACAAATGATATTTATAGCTAAGCTTATCCAATCTCTTCATAAATTATAAAAATGCCCTTAACAAGTTAGCTTGTCCTCCTCCAATCCTTGGTGCAATAATTTTACTCTTTTGACATTGGGACAAGGTCCATAATAGTCTAGAAATACTCGGGTTCAGGAAAACTTAAAATTTTTTACCTGATATGAAAAATGACCATTTTGCCCTTACCTTGAAAATCATCATTATTTATATTTCCTTTGTCATTTTATCCTTATTTTCATCATTCATTTATGCCTTAGGCCTACTTAGGCCTTAATATTGTTTGAAAGCATACTTCTAGGGCTCACTAAGGAAATGATGAAATTACCCCTAGTCAGTGATATCGCGTCTACTTCTAACTATGCATCTATAAAGATCAAGGTATCACATTCTCCCTCACTAAAAGAAATTCGGTCCCTGAATTTAAATCAAACTATAAGGTAGCATACCTTTATGTATTAAAGAGGTGCGGATACTTTATTCGTATCTCCTCTTTGGATTCCCACATTACCTCTTCACTGGTGTGGTTTTGCCATAACACTTTCATTGAGGCTACATCCTTTGAACGGAGCTTTTTCACTTGCTTATCAAGGATAACCACTGGTTGCTCCTCATAGGTTAAATCATCCTGCAATTGAATGGTTTCATACCATATTACATGAAATGGATCTAGGTTATATTTCCTAAGCATTGACACATGGAATACGGGGTGAATATTTGAGAGGTCTGGTGGTAGTACCAAACGATAAGCCACTGCTCCAACCCTTTCTAAGATCTCGAAGGGTCCTATATACTGAGGACTTAATTTTCCTTTCTTGCTGAACCTCATTACCCATTTTGTTGGTGAAACCTTTAAAAATACATGATCCCCCACTTGAAACTCCAAGTTTCTCCATCTGTTATTAGCATACGATTTCTATCTACTTTGTGCCGATAACATCCTCTGTCAAATCATGCATATTTTCTCGATGGAGTCCTACACCAACTCAGGCCCCAAAAGTTTCCTTTCTCCTACCTCTAGCCATCCAATGGGTGACTTACATCTCCGTCCATATAATGCTTCAAATGGTGCCATTTGGATGCTGGCTTGGAAACTATTGTTGTAAGCAAACTCCACTAAGGGTAGATACCAATCCCATTTGACCCCAAGGTCTATTACACATGCCCTTAACATATCTTCCAATATCTGTATTGTTCGTTCAGATTGCCAATCAGTCTAAGGGTGGAAAGTTGTGCTGAAATCCAACTTAGTGCCCAACGCTTCCTGCAATTTTTCCCAGAACCTACTGGTGAACTGTGCCCCCCTGTCAAATACTATAGAAACAGGAATGCCATACAGTCGTATTATCTCGTCTACATACAGCTGGGCATATAGGGCAGCCCCATACGTAGTTTTAACTGAAAGGAAATGAGCTAATTTTGTCAACCGGTCTACTATGACCCAAATCGAGTCGTAGCCCCCACTAATTTGAGGTAAACCCGTTACAAAGTCCATTACAATATGCTCCCACTTCTATTCAGGCACCGATAAAGGCTGTAGTAGTCCTGCGGGCCTTTGGTGTTCTACCTTAACCTGTTGACAAACTAGGCACTTGGAGACAAACTCAGCTACATCTTTCTTAAATCCTTCCCACCAGTATACCTCTTTCAAATCTTGGTACATCTTGGTAGCTCCCGGATGTACCACGTAGGCTGCCATGTGCGTTTCCTCTAATATTTCTCTCCTTCATCCATCTCTATCGAGCACATAAAACTTGGTTCTATACCTCAATACTCCATTTCTGCCTTTAGTAAACATCTTTCCTTTCCTTCCTTGAGGATTCTCTAAGGCCTTAGCTATGAACTCATCTTTACTTTGTGCTTTTTTAATCCAGTCCATTAAGATAGGCCTCACTCTAAAATGTGCTAGCAACTCATTTGCCTCTGAAACTTCCAAATGCACACCCATGTGTCCCAAGCTAGCATCTCCCTAATCAAAGATCTCCTGTCTGTAGAGATATGTGTTAGACTCCCCATCGATTTTCGACTCAAGGCATCTGCCACCACGTTTGCCTTATCGATATGGTAAAGAATAGTACAATCATAATCTTTTAACAACACCATCCACCTACGTTGCCGCAAGTTAAGATCCCTCTGCTGAAATATATACTTTAGGCTTTTGTGGTCCGTATATATCTCGCAAGTCTCACCATACAAGTAATGTCTCCAAATCTTTAAGGCAAACACAATTGCTACCATCTCCAAATCGTGTGCAGGGTAATTCTGCTCATGCCTTTTAAGTTGTCTTGATGCATACGCAATCACCTTCCCATGATGCATTAATACACACCTTAAACCAACCCGCGATGCATCACAGAATACTATATAACCCCATGTGCCGTGCAGTAGGCTTAATACTGGAGCTGTAGTGAGACATGCCTTAAGGTTCTCAAAGTTATCTTCACAAGCATCTGACCACTCAAATTTTGTATCTTTACATGTCAGCTTAGTCAAAGAGGTGACTATTGTGGAGAAATCCTTCACAAAATGATGATAATAGCTAGTCAAACCCAAAAAGCTTCTAATCTCCATAACTGATGTTGGCCTTGGCCACTTTTCCACTACCTCAACTTTCTTTGGATCGACTTGTACCCCGTCCTTGGATACCACATGTCCCAAGAATGAAACGCTTTCAAGCCAGAACTCACACTTGGAGAACTTGGCATACAATCGATGTTCTCTCAAAGTTTGGAGCACTATCTTAAGATGTTGCTTGCGCTCCTCTCGGCTCTCCAAGTAGATCAAGATGTCATCAATAAACACCACAACGAACTTGTCCAAATAGGGCTTGAACACTCGGTTCATCAAATCCATAAAGGCCGCAGGGGCATTTGTAAGCCCGAATGACATCAACAAGAACTCATAGTGCCCATATCTTGTTCGAAATGCAGTCTTTAGTACATCTTCATTTTGGATCCTCAATTGATGGTACCCAGATCGTAGATCTATCTTAGAGAAACATTGTACTCCTTGTATTTGATCAAATAAATCATCTATTCTTGGAAGGGGTACTTATTCTTCATCGTTACCTTATTAAGTTGTCGGTAGTCAATGCACAATCTAAACGACCCATCTTTCTTCTTTACAAATAGAACCGGTGCTCCCCATGGTGAGACCCTAGGACGATGAAGCCTTTATCCAACAAATCTTCTAACTTTAAGCTCTTTAAGCTTCACATGCGTCATTCTATATGGGGGTATGGATATAGGTCTAGTGTCGGGAATCAAACCTATGCAAAATTCAATCTCTCGCTCAGGAGGCAAACTTGGTAGTTCCTTAGGAAATACATCCATGAACTCATTCACCACCGACACTTGGCTTATATCTCCAACCTTCGTCTTAGCATCCCTTACCATAGCCAAGTAACTTGAACAACCCTGTCTTAATAACCTTCTGGTAGACATGATCGATATCAAATTGGTTGGAGCATTGCTCCTATCCCCCTGAATACTAAATGGTGGCTCATCTAGAAAATCAAATCTAACCAATTTATGGTAACAGTCCACACTGGCATGGTAGGGTGATAGCCAATCCATTCCCAAGATCACGTCAAAATCTAAGGTGTCTAGCACCACTAAATTCACCAAAGTGTCCTTGTCCTTGACTCAAACTACACAGGACGTATATTTCCATTTTGCCACAAATACCTCCTTTAAAGGAGTAGACACCACTAATTGTTCTTCTCTCCTAACACGATCCTTACCCAAACAAAGTGCAAAACATGGAGAAAAAAAAAGAATGGGTAGCACCAGGATCAAACAATACTCGAGCATCCATATTACAAACAAAAAGAGTACCTGAGACCACTGAATTGGATATCTAGGCCTCTTGGGGTGTTAAAGCATATACCCTCACTTGGCCTCTACCAGTGGAACTCTGACATCCAAACCCAGAAACCTTACCCTGAGAGGAAGTAACAGCACCTCTCCCTCTTGATCCGCTAGCCTCTCAATCAGGTGAGGCGACTATTGAAGGAACGGATGAAGCTGGCTGGGTGGAGCCATGAGTAGAACCTTGCGATTGATGAGCCATCAAACAATTTCTCCTAATATGTCCAGATTGACCACACCCATAACAAACTCTCGTAGTATGGAAACATCGTCCACTATGCCGCATTCTACAATTATTGCAATGATCAATAGCTTGACTACCCTACCTTGAATCTTGCTGCCTTCCCCAACTAAAAGTTCTCTACCTTGATCCAACACTGGCACTAGTCAAGTCACTCCACTATTAGGATAATCGTGAGTCCCTCTATGGGCCCTGACTGCTAAAAGATGAAATACCACTACTGAAGTCTCTACGACCTTGATAGCCCACTATCTTGGCCCTCTTTGCTCTATCCCTCATAGCCTTACTTTCACTGGTCCTCATCTCAATCCGCTGAGCGTAATCCACTACTGCGGAGTAGGTATTAAAATCTCGGGATGTCACAGCTCTAAACAATGGCTCTACTAGCCCATCCACAAACCTCTGAATCTTCATCTCCTCAGTAAAAACTAGATAAGGCGTATACCGAGCCAACTGCGTGAATTTGATGTCGTATTCTGACACCGTCATACTTGGGGTCTATACTAATGCCTCAAACTCCCTAGCTCATGCATTACATACACTGAGTGGTAAGAATCAATCTAAGAAGGTTGTACTGAACTCCTTCCAAGTCAACGACGTTGCATCTGCCGGCCACCTCTACACAAGGAGCCATACCACTCTTGTGCCACATCTTCTAATCGAAAGGCAACTAGCTCGACTGATCTAGTACTAGAGCATCCCAAGGCCTCACAAATTTTCTCCATCTTATCTAGAAAATTTAGGGTTTCTCCGATACATCAGACCTTGAAAATGACGGAGGCTTAAGCTTTAGGAAATCAGGAAAGGAAATCTCTAAATGATCTCTCTCAACCTCAAGATGTTGGCAATTTATCTGCCCTTGGGAACTAGGGGATTCTTGTACTGTAGGTCTCCCCTCAACTATCCTCTATATATCGTCCATGCGGGTCACCATCATCTCTACAACCTAATTAACTCCCTATAGGCCTGCCGCCAAGTCCTCAATGGTGATGCCCCCAGTTGGTTGTCTATCCGCGTCACCCAAAGACTGCTCTTCCTCTCATCTACTCAAAGGCGTATCCGCCCTCACTGACCTAGTGGCCCCGCCATGTCGACCTCGCCCCCTAGGGGTGGATACCCGTGGCCTATCTGTTAGTTCATCAGAAGCATCTTGCTCCCTCATCCGTCTTGAGACAGCTCATTTTTTATATGGCATTCTTACCTAGGCAAGAGCAAACACTTGTTATTAAACACTTTTTGCAATTATAATCGTATCTAAGGAAAATGTGGTTTCTAAGATGGGGAATCTATGTGGTCCCTTGGTTGTAAAATGTGTCGCGGTTCACACTTCACAATCGAAGTTTTCACATAAAGACCCTACATTCCGCTGGATCAACAAAAGGAAGTCCTAGGACCTAAACAACCTAAGGCTCTGATACCAAGTCTGTCATGACCCAAATCTCGGGCCATAATCGGTGCATGGACTCAATGGACATAGCCCATCAAGCCCAAGCAAGCTTATCTATGTGACTCCATTCATCGATTTCATCATTCGTTCTTACACTATAGTTAGTATTAGGAATGATCATGGAGGTGAATTTGAAGGAGATGAATTTGAGAATTTTTGTAATGAAAAAAGGTTGGATCATAATTTTTTTGCACTTAGAACACCCCAGCAAAATGGAGTTGTAGAAAGGAAAAATCGAACCTTAAAGGAAATGGCTCGAACCATTCTATGTGAAAATAATCTTCCAAAGTATTTTTGGGCAGAAGCTATGAACAAGGTGGCACATATCCTTAATAGAGTGTCTATAAGAGCCATGATATCAAAGACTCCATATGAGCTATACAAAGGTAGAAAACCAAATATCTCTCACCTTTAGAGCTTTGGCTACAAATGCTTTGTATCAAAAAATGGAAACCAGCCTTTAGGAAAGTTTGATGCAAAGAGTGATGAAGCTATATTTCTAGGATATGCATTAAACTCGAAAGCCTATAGAGTCTTCAACAAAAGATCTTTAATGGTTGAAGGATCCATACATGTAGTTTTTGATGAATCCAATATCGTATAAAAGGAAATTTCTGATGATGAAAATGATACGGATGTTTTTGAAAGACAAATGGAAGATATGAGTTTAGATGATAAGAAAAATAGTGAAGAAAATACCCTAGGTAGAGAAACGGAACCTCCACCTTTAGAAACCTTGCAAAAGACTGAAAATCAACATCATGATCTTCCAAAGAGCTGTAAGTACATTAAAGATCATCCACAAGAGCAAATCATAGGTGACATTTCTCATGGAGTTCAAACTAGAAGAGCAACAAGAGAGACATGTGAGTTTTCAGCTTTTATCTCTCAAATTGAGCCCAAGAACTTCAAGGAGGCAGAGAAAAAGGAAAGTTGGATAACGGCCATGGAAGAATAACTTGATTAATTCAAAAGAAACCATGTGTGGTCATTAGTTTCTAGACCTCTAAACCACCCTATTGTTGGCACTAAATGGGTGTTTAGGAATAAAGTAGATGAGTAAGGAAATGTAGTTAGAAATAAAGCTAGGTTGGTAGTACAAGGATACAACCAAGGGGAAGGAATAGACTATGATGAAACTTTTGCACTGGTTGCTAGGATAGAAGCTATAAGATTACTGCTTGCATTTGCTTGCTTTATGAACTTTAAGTTATTCCAAATGGATGTAAAGAGTGCATTCTTAAATGGTTTCATCCAAGAAGAAGTTTATGTTGAGCAACCCCCTGGTTTTGAGGACTTTGAAAATCCAGATCATGTTTTTGAACTTCACAAAGCCTTGTATGGATTGAAACAAGCTCCTAGAGCTTGGTATGAGAGACTTTCAAAATTTCTAGTTGAAAAAGGTTATGTTAGAGGTAGTATTGATACAACATTGTTTATCAAAAGATACTTAAATGATTTAATTGTTGTTCAAATTAATATGGATGACATTGTGTTTAGTGCAACTAATGAGGCTTTATGCAAGAACTTTGCTAAAGAGATGTAGAGGGAATTTGAGATAAACATGATGGGTGAGCTGAAGTACTTTCTTGGCCTTCAAATCAAACAAAGTGAAAAAGGAATCTTCATCAACCAAGAAAGATACATTCAAGACATGCTCAAAAGATTTGATATGCTAAAGCTGAAATTAATCTGCACACCAATGAGTCCATCTACTAGACTTGATGTAGATGAAAAAGAAAAAGATGTTGATCAAAAGCTCTATAGAGGTATGATCGGATCACTCCGCTATTTAACAGCCAGCAAGCCAGATGTCCAATTCTCTGTAAGTTTGTGTGCTCATTTTCAATCTCAACCCAAGGAATCACACCTAACTGTTGTTAAAAGAATTTTTAGATACCTCTTAAATACACAAACTTTAGGGATATGGTATCCTAGGGAATCATCCTTTAGTTTAGTTGGATATTCAAATGCAGATTTTGCTGGCAACAAAATAGATAGAAAAAGCACTAGCGGAACCTACCAGTTTCTAGTCAAGCAAAAAGTACAATTCAGTTGCTCTCTCTACAGTTGAAGCCAAATATGTATCTCTAGGCAACTACTATGCTCAAATCTTGTGGATTAAACAACAACTAAAAGACTATGGAATATCAATGCATAACATAACAATATATTGTGACAATACAAGTGCAATCAACATTTCAAAAAATCCTGTGCAACATTCTAGGACTAAGCATATTGAGATTAGACATCACTTTGTTAGAGATCACATAGAGAAAAGTGACATTAAAATTAAGTTTGTAGATACTTTACATCAATTAGCTGACATCTTCACAAAACCCTTAAATGAAGATAGATTCTGTGAGATTAGAAAAAATTTAGGGATGATTAATATGCAGGAGTTGTAGGAAATTTTCTTTCTTTTTACACACAAAACAAAAGGAACTTGTCGATTAAAAGAATCTTAATCAACTAAGAGTGTTCTGTCACTTTAAATAATAAGACTTAGTGAGTTAGAGAAGAATGAATAAAATAGTAAACAAGAATAGTATACCGGGTGAAGGAAATGGGCACAAAATAACACCCAGCTAAAAAATAAAAATGAGAGGCAATTTTCAAATTTTGAACAGGAGAAAAACTAACAATATTTAAGGGGGAGACAGACGATTTTTTTTTAGAGAATTAAACTGCCCTTAACTCCTCCTCTCTACACTTTCTCTCTTCAAAAATCAACCCATCTGAAACTGAAACCCCTCATTCTCAAACTCTTAAAACCCTAAGTTAAAAATCCTTCAAACCAAATGGCAAAATTGGGACAATCTCAAAAAGCTCTGAAGAAGAAAAAGGGTAAGCGGCCATTAGAGGAAAGTTCACAATCCGAAATACAGAAGAAGAAGAAAAAGATTCTGCACACCTCTGAAATCGAAAAGTCTGGAAAGAAGATGACTAAGAAGGGTCACAAAATAGAGAAGAAGAAAGAGAAGGAAAAATCGTTTAAGAAAGGTAATATCCCATCCTCCAAATTTAGAAACAAAGCCCATGAAGATAGATATAGGAAATTAGAGAATGCCCCTATCACTTATGGTAAATTCATTGACTAAGATAGTTTTAATGAAATTCTAGAAATTCAAACGAGCTTATCAGATTATTTGAGGAATTACAACTGAAGGAGTTTAGTACAATTAAGAATCGATCCTACGGTGCTAGTTTAGTTAAAGAATTTTATGCAAGTATAGCACTAGATAAAGATGAACTTAAGGATTCTTATGATTATATTGAGGATGGTCTGAATGTCTTTTTGAATGGAAAGGAATTTACTATTATTGCTGCAGATTTAGGGAGCCTAGTCAAAATCGAATGTGAGGAGGGTGAGTTTGAATTCCCTGAAAATTATGACCCCTCATCCTTATGGGAAATTATCACAGGGAAGAAGGAAAAATACTCCTCCAAAAGTAATGTCGGCCTTATTACAAGTCCTTAAATTCAAATTTTTCATTACTTTGTTGCTGCGAACATTCATGGCAGGAGTGGAAGTTTTAGCTACATTAGCCTCCAAGATCTATGGCTAATGGAGCATGCATTCAGTGGTGTTTCACTTAACCTGGGCAGGTTTATGATTGAGAGAATGAGAGGAGCATGTAGACTAGAGAAAATAAATTTGCCTTATGAAAATATCATCACGTCTCTAGTGCAGAAGAGAGGTATTTGGAGCTCTAGGTATGAAGCAGATAAAGAAAAAAGTAGAGACCAAGCCATTTACCTTGGAAGTTTGCCTAAAATGGGGTATAAGCCAGATGGAGAAACCTTTGTTAAAACCCCTAAGGTTGCTCCCAGAAAAGAAACTTTTCTACCTTCATATCCTGAAGCATCCTCATCTCAATTCTCTAATGAAATGCTTTTTAACCTACTCATGAGGATTTATGGAAAGATGACTGACCAAGGAGTAAGGATGCTGAAAATTGAAGAGAAATTGGCAGAGCTTGAAAATGTGCTGAAGGAAAAAGGAAAAATGCCTTCTAAACTTGCAGCTGCAGATACCTCTGCAACTCCAAGTCTTGCAGAAGGACAAGGTGCTAAAGGCTCTACTTTCTAGGCCGAGGGTCATGAACCTGAAGTAGATCAACCAAGGAAAACCCCTTCACCTCAGCCACAAAAGGAAGCTAAGTCAGAACAAGAGACTAAGGTATTTGGCTCACTAGATAAAAATCCTCCATCCCCTCTAGAACCTCAGAAAGAACAGCCTTCTCCTCCAAATTCTGAGAAAGTATCAATTATGGATGTCTTCCATCAGATGGTTAGGGAAGAATAGGCAGAAAAAGAAGTCGCTAAAGCACAAGCACAAAAGTCTGCATCCACTAAACCAGCTCACATAACACAGGAGCAATAGGGTACAGAGAAAGAAAAAGCTACTGCTACTCTACAAGCCAAGCCTAAGCCATCTGGTAAAGGGATGAAGACAATGGCCACCAAGACCAAGTTCCTCAAAAGAAGAAAATCCTCCAGAATTGTTGAAAAGGCTAAACCATCAATCTTTTCTTCTCCTCAAGACTCCATTGAAATTCTTGATAAATCATCCCCTGAACCCTCACAACAGAAATCCCCTCCAAAACCATCTCCTGAACCCCTGAATGTAAAGTATTTTACTGATGAATCCTCTCCCTCATCCTCTTCAGAAGATGATTGAGCATCCTTAGGATTTGCTGATGACAAAAAGGGGGAGAATTATGGTAGAAAATTTAAGGGAGTTCTAGGGGTAATTTAGGAACATTGACTACTATTTTTATTTTCTTGCTATTTTTGCCTTGACAGTTGAACAATTAAATTTGACTTTGTTGATAGATGTTTTTGAATGGTAACAGACATTATCATTTATGCTTTTGGATGTTGAATATTTAAATCTGTTATTGAAGTTTCTGCCATTGAGTTTCTACTGCTACTTTGGTGCTAATATTGGGTTGTCATGTTGAAGATTGATCATTAATATGATAATGTGAATGGATTGTGTTTGTAAATGAATATGGATGTTATTTATACCATATTTATTGGATAATAAATGGCATATATAAAATCTGGTAGCAATATGTTGTTGACAGGCACAACTGAAAATTAATATTTTGTCAACCAGTCACCTACTGTCAATTACTCTATATTTCTACATATATATATTATGAATATATAATGTCATTTTGTATATGACAAGAATAAAAAATTTGCTGGAATAAATAAGTAAAATAAGCACACACTTAAAGGGAGAAATCCTCATTTTTGTGCAAAATTAAAAAGGTTAAATGGACACTGTACAATTAATCCAGGAATGTTTTGTCATCATCCAAAAAGGGAGATAGTTGGCTCCATTAGTTTTTGATGATAATAAAACATTCACACTCATTTGTGTCTAATATCTCTACTTGAGTGTGCAGGAGAAGAATTGTATGCCAATGATAAATAAATTATTCCATGGGACATATCAAAAAGGCATATGAATAAGAAGCCACAACTAATCAACAAAATAGAAGCTCTTTAGTTGAATAATGATTGGTTAGTCAGCTAAAATTCAAATCAGAAACTAAGTGCTCACTGTCAGAAACTAGAAACAGAAAACAGAGACAACTTAGTCAACTAAGAGCATTTTGCCAGAAAATTTGAATTGTGCACTAGAAGACAGATTAACGGCCAGAACTGCAACAAAATTGTTTCCAATGGTCAAAAACTATCTAACTCACTTCAGAGCTGATTTTCCAAGTATAAAAGAGGCTTCCAACAGTTAGAAATGAAATTAAGGCTTCCAAGAACAAGAGAGAGCTCAAAAACCAGAAAATACTTCCTGCTTATTTACTGCACTCAACTCCTATCTTTGAAATTGTGATCTGCACTTCACTTTGTACCACTTAGATCAACCTTGTAGTCATACGTACACTCTTATCACTTCTCTCCTTGTATTCTTAGAGTGAGCGAGTCACTCAAAGGGATTGATTCAAGCTAAGATTGCTTGATTGAGCATAGGTTTTAACTTAGCCTTGAAAAGTTAGTTATTGGGTTTTAGTTGATCCCGGTAAAAACTATTGTGAAAGGTTTTGACTAAGCCTGGTAAAAGCCACTGTAAAAGCTTGGTGAAAGCTTGTGAATTTCACCGTTCTTTGTGGATTGATTGGAAAATCCTTGGTTAAACAATCAAGGTAGTGGATGTAGGTCTTGGACCGAACCACTCTAAATTCTGTTGTGTTGTCTACTCTGTTTTTGTTCTTATTTTGATTCCTTCTTTTCACTTGCATTTGTTCCCACTTAGAACCAATTTTTGAAAGAGCCAAATTGTGTTATTCACCCCCCCTCTAACACATTTACTTGGGACCAACAAACTGCATAATCACTAGCATCACACATTAGTTCTAAAGGAAGATTCCAATCAGGAACAATGATAATAGGAGCAAAAATTAATTTCTTTTTCAATTCAACAAAAGCGTCATGGCAAGCATCATTAAAATCAAAAGGACTATCCTTTTCTAACAAATTACATAGTGGTTTAGAAATTTTAGAAAAATCTCTAATGAATCTCCTATAAAATTCAACATGTCCTAAAAAACAACACTTGCCCTTAACAGAAATGGAAGGTGGAAGTTTTTCAATTGTTTCAATTTTTGCTTTATCTACTTCTAAACCTTTACTAAAGACTCGATGGCCTAAGACTATGCCTTCTTACACCATAAAGTGACAGTTTTCCCGATTTAAAACTAAATTAGTTTTTTCACATCTCTTAAGTTCTCTAGCAAGATTAAATAGACAATCATCAAAATTATCTCCAAAAACTGAAAAATCATTTATAAATACTTCCAAAAACTTTTCAACCATATCAGAAAAAATTGCCATCATACATCTCTAAAAAGTAGCTTGAGCATTACAAAGTCCAAAAGGCATTTTACCAAAAGCAAAAGTTCCATAAGGATAAGTAAATGTGGTTTTTTCTTAGTCTTCAGGAGCAATGGCAATTTGATTATAACCAAAATAACCATCCAAAAAGCAATAAAAATCCTTACCTGCTAATCAATCGAGCATTTGATCAATAAAAGGTGGTGAAAAGTAATCTTTTCTACTGGCTTTGTTCAATTTTCTATAGTCCATGCATACTCTCCATCTAGTTACAGCTCTAGTGGGAATGAGCTCATTATTTTCATTAGAAACTACAGTGATACTTCTTTTTTTTAGTGATGCATTAGATTGTACTTACCCATGAACTATTAGAAATAGGATAGATAATATCTGCATCAAGCCACTTGATAATTTCTTTCTTTACTACCTCTTTTATGATCGGATTCAGCTTTCATTGATGCTCAATGGTTGCTTTGTGATTTTCTTCTAAGAGAATTTTGTGCATGCAAATTGATGGACTAATTCCTTTGATGTCTGTAATGGTCCACCCAATTATCATTTTGTAGTCCCTTAAAACTCGAAGGAGTTTATTTTCCTATCCATTAGAAAGAATAGACGAAACAATTACTAGTAGTGTAGAAGAATTTCCCAAAAAAGCATACCTTAAATGATTAGGCAATGATTTGAGCTCAAGTGAAGGAGGTTCTTTAATGGTAGGTTTGATTGGTGAAGTTGTAATTGATAGTTCCAAAGACTCAAATTGGGATCTTGGAAGACGTGAATGGGCATAAGATGGTTAGCATATTCAAGAACTTTTTCATCAATAATATCACATGAAGAATCCAAAGAAGTTTCCAGTGGATCTTGATTATTTTCAATAAACACATTATTCATTATGTCATCTACCACATTAATTGAGAAACATTCATCATGTTCATTGGAAAATTTCAAAGCTCAAAAAATACTAAATGTTACTTGTTGATCTTCAACCCTTAAAGCAAGTTCACCTTTTTTCCACATGAATTAAAGCTTGAGCAGTTCTCAAGAATGGTCACCCAAGAACGATCGATATTTCACCATCTTGTTCCATATCAAGAATAATAGAATTTACTGGAAAAATAAATTTACCAACTTTTACCAAAACATCTTCCACAATACCATAAGGATAGGTGATGGATCGATCAACAAGTAGTAAAGTCACAGAAATTGGCTTGATCTCTTCCAAACCTAATTTTTTATAAATGGATAATGGCATCAAATTTATACTTACACCCAAATCGTATAAAGCTTTAGGAAAACAAATAGCACCAATAGTACATGGAATAGCAAAACTATTAAGATGAGCCTTGCAACTAATTGGGATTGGTTAAGGCTTGATTCCAATCATGCAACAACATCATTCATGTTGAATGATTAAAGGTTTTCCTTCATCAATAAGACATCAATTATAACAAGTTATAAGTCTTATTGGATGAAGTCCATGAGATTAATATGCCTTGCAAGGGAACTGTAATGGGTTGCAGTTATGAGATCCTTATGCATCAAAGCGTAATGTAAAAATGTTCCTGGTCAATGTATCATTGAGACTGGACATCAATGATACTTAGAGACTGGTACATTCTATGTTTCTTACTTGAGAAGTAAGCAACCAATCTCATAGGTTGAAGTATAGAGATACTTGGAACTAGAATGTAGGTGCTTGCGTAAGAGAGCAAGTTCACTGAACATGACCCGTCATGACAAGTGCATTTGGTATTTCACTCAAGTGTCTATGCAATACTTCTCATGTGTCAGTTGTGTAAATACTCCCTATACTTGAGACACTAGGTTGTCTTATGTGTGGAGTGTTATGCTTTGATTACATCCCTACGGGTGCCTAACCAAGGATGCTTAAACATGATGCTTTTAGGTATAGTATGAAGCATGTGAAGGAAAATGAGTGGTTAAGATAGGAATCATTACCCCAAGTGATGCAGGGGACATATCCTAACTGTTCTTGGTTGATATCAACTTATTGAAGTCCTTGGTTGAGGCAACTTAAAGATTATGAAAGGAGTTTCATACGTCTTTATAAAGCTGATGATCAAACTTTAAGAACGAATATGGAGATCAATAAGAATAGACACTACACCATGCTCTTATCATCTCCAAGATATATGATCAGGGAATGAATTACACTAAAAGGCTAATCACTGAAAGGTTGAGTCAAACCATCTTGACTCTTCTAACATTTGGGTGGCCATGATGGATTGCTAGATCCCAATCTTGGTTTATGAACTCTAGGTAGTTAACTTGATTAATGATAAATTTAAAGTAGTTTAAATTTATCTAATTCTAAGTTTAACTTAAGAATTATATGTTGAGTTCATTGCCAACATGTTAGAAGCCTAATGGGTCACACACCTAAAATGAATGTTGAAAATAAAATGGGAGAGGTGATTAAGTTGGACTTAATCAAATTAGAAGCTATGAGCTTCTCAAGCACTTGAATAAAATTGTTTAATTAAGTTGTGCCTAATTAACTAAATTGTTTAATTAAATCATTGGGCTTAATTAATTAAATTATTTAATTAAGTCATTGAGCCTAATTAATTAAATTAAACAATTAAGTTATTGGGCCTAATTGATTAAATTTGTTTAATTAAGTCATTGGGCCTAGTTGATTAAAATTGTTTAATTAAATTGTTGGGCTTAATTAATTAAATTGTTTAATTAAGTTATTAGGCCTAATTGATTAAATTAAATAATTAAGTTAATTAGGCTTATAAAGGACTTAATTAAATTATTTATTCAAATTATTGGATTAATTGGCAATTAAAAATAGTTTTGTAATTAGGGTTTAAAATTAATCCAAGGTATAAATACCTTGCTATAGCCTCCAAACAAAAAGAGTGGAAACAGCTGGAAAAAAAAAAGGGAGTGAACGGCACATTAGAAATTCTTTTGTCTTGTCGTTCATTGTGTGAAGAAAAATAGTTTTTAACTCACTTCATTTTTTTTTTGTGAGTTCAGCCCCACAATTTTGTGTGGATTATGAGTTTATGAAACTCATCTTTGCTAACACATTGTCAAGGCATAGCACTCCCAATCCTTAAAGAAGGATTTTCTCATTCATTGGTGTGGATCACCATTAGAGGCTGCACAAGGATTCCTTGGACAGCTTTGGTTTGCAACAACTGGGCTGAGGTGGTTGAGCTTTTAAAGGCTAATTTGGTGGTTTAACAAAGGATTCATCAACCTTTGTTATTTAGGTAAAGTGATATGATCATATACTTTTATTTTAATTTAATTCTATACTCGATTTGGCATGAAAGAGATCCTAGGAAGGTGAGGTGTAAATTTAATTTTTAAATTTATTTTCACTATGTTTATTTGTATATGATGCATGATCAGCCCTCACCCAACAAAAACTACCTGGATTTTTAAGCTTTGGAGGAAGCTTATTCTGAATGATGGCACTGCACTCTTCAGTAAGTGCAACAGTTTCAAACTCACCCAATTTTCTTTCTTAAAACAGGATGTCTTTCAAGAATTTAATATATCTTGGCATTTGTTCCAAAGCTTTAGCAAAGGGAATATTAATATGCAATTTTTTAAACACATCAATAAATTTCTGAAATTGTTTGTCAAGTTTTTCTTTTTGAAATCTTTCAGGAAAAAGTCGTGGGGTTGTAGGAGCATTTTTTAATTGTGATTTTTCTTTTAAATCTCCAACAGATTTTTCAACCACAATTTCTTTTTCAGCATCTTTTTCAATTTCTTTCTCATCAAATTGAATTGAAATTTCAGATTTTCCTCACTACTTATGTCATCATCAACAACACCATTAGCCTTAAATGTATTGTAGATTTTCAGGAAATTTACAATATGAGCATTCGGATCATCATTAGGCAAACCCCCAAACTAAATAGCAGTCTAAATCATCAGACTATGTGGGCCACAACCTTGCCCAATTAATTAATAGAAATTGTAATTGTTCTAGGACTGCTACAGTGTATCAAATTTGACAAGATTTTTGACCACCTACCAGGCCAAACTAGGTAAAATGGTAAGCATGAAAGTTGTAGATTTGTCTCTTATATTTCCAATGGTTTATGAATCACTTCATTTGGAGCTCTGTAGAGAGATTTATGGCTGAAATACCAAAACATATGTAGTGTAAGTCTGCACCTTGAAACTGCTCTCCTTCTTTCATTAAAATTCTTCTTTCATCAAATACCTACAAAAGCACAAATAAATCAATAACAACCTATCTTAACCACATTAACACCAAATTAAGCATAAAATTAACTGAGATTAGATTGACTCACCTAAATTAACTAATTTAAAATAATTTAAATAAAACCCACTAATTTCAATGCATTACAACAAGAACTAAGCTAAATTACAATCAAAATTAAGCCCAAATAACTTTATATCATAAAGTTATCAACTATTGTTTAGAATAATGCTATTCTTTCCCAGATATTTGTAGAAGTTTGATTTCAATTACAAAACTTGGACTTGTTGGTTATTCTTTAAAGTTTACTACCAAACTTGTGGTTAAATTTAATAAAAAAATTTGTGCTTTCTATTTTTCTAATGGATAGTCTTTACTTTCTTAGTCCTATTGATAATTCTATAAACAATAATTAGAATGATGCTAGTTCCAGTGTGTTGTCTTTAAAGAGGAAAAGTGATGTGAATCTAACTTATATGTGGCATTTAAGACTTGATCATATTAATGTAAAATGACTAAGCTTCCTTTTAGTGGAAAAGAAATAAAAGCCATTGAGATTTTAGAGTTGGTACAGATTGATGTACGTGGTCCTATGATCCACATGGCAAGAGATGGTTTTTCTTACTTTATTACTTGTATTAATGAATTCTCTAAGTATGGTTATCTATACCTTATGAGACATAAATTGGAATGCTTTGAAAAGTTCATTGAATTCCATGTTGAGGTAGAAAAATAAACTGGATAGTCCATTAAAATTCTTTGCTCAAATAGAGCCGGAGAGTAAAGAGAGTACCTCTTAGATGATTTGAAAGATTACTTAAAAGGTAATGGTAGCATATCTCAATTAACACCTCCTAGAACACCACAACTGAATGGTGTGGCTGAAAAAAGAAATAAAACCTTATTGGATATGGTTCATGCAATGATAAGTATATCAGAATTGCCAATATCTTTTTGGGCTTCTGCTTTGGAGACAACAATCTATTTATTAAATAGAGTCCTAACAAAATCAATCCCTAAAACTCCATGTGAATTTGGACAAGAAAAGTTCCAAGTCTAAAACATTTAAAGATATGGGGTTGTCCTACACATGTGAGAAAAACTAATGTACATATGCTAGACTCAAGGACTGATAGGTGCTTATTTGTTAGATACCCCAAAATGAGTTTTGGTTACCACTTCCATAACCCTAGTGAACGAAAGGTTTTTGTAAGCAGTAATACTACATTCTTAGAAGAGAATTATAGCTTAAAAGATAGTAAAACCAAAAAAACTCTTGAAGAGCAAGTTCCTTGACCAATTATTATGGTGAATGAGAATAATGAAAAACCTATTTTGACTCCCATTAAACCTATACAGTCATAAGAACCTTGACATAATAAAAGAATAGTTAAACATCTAGTTATATATACTTTGTTAAATGAGATTTATCAAATGGAACCAATTGAATCAGATAATGGTTCTTTTACATATGAAAAGGCTACGAATGATAAAGATATTGCTCAATGTCAAAAAGCCATGGAATCAAAGATGGACTCTATGTATTTCAATGGATAAATAGAAAGGAGTTAATCCAATTGATTTTAAATGGCTTTACAATAGAAAATTAAGACCCAATGGAAAGGTAAAGACCTATAAAGCAAGGCTAGTGGAAAAGGGTTATACTTAAAAGCCTAGAATTAATTATGAGGAAACTTTTTTGCTTGTAGCCATGCTAAAGTGCATAAGGATTTTGTTGTTGATTGCAACACACTATGATTATGAATTTTGACAAATGGATCTTAAAATCGCTTTCTTGAATGGATATCTTCAAGAAGAAATTTATATGGATCAACCTGAATGTAACACCTCTAATTTTTTATGTAAATTAAGTAAACTAAGAATGATTTATGAATATGTGAATCCTTGAGGACTTTGGACGATATGATATGCATGCCAAGTGTTTGAAAGTGTAAATATTGACACTTAGGCAAAATTTGAGGAAAAATGTGATAAATCCCATAGTTTGAGGTTTTGATCTAAGTTTGATGTTATGTTTGTGAATTTATGTGTATGAGATTAAGTTAAATGAATGATTTGAGGTGTGATATTCATAACGAATGATTTTGGGTGTTAAACTTGGATTTTTGAAAGTTTTGGAAGCTTAAAACTACCTATAAAGTAAACGTATCGATACAGACCCTCATGTATCGATACATTCTTGGCAGGAAGAACTTTATGGAATGTTCTGGAGAAATTCTATCTATACAATGAAGGATGTATGGATACATTTGGAATTTGATGAACATGTATTGATACATTACCTCAATGTATCGATACATTTGAAGTAGAGAGCACCCAAGACCATTCTGGTCAAAATGTACTGAAACATTGCCTCAATGTGTCGATACATTCATTCAAAATTAGGCTAGTTGTATCGATACATTTGCAAATATTTTGATACATGAGAGAAAAAAGGCAAAAATTAAAAGGAGTTCAGGTCATTTTTGCTTAACCCTTTCTCATAGCTTTTTCTCTGCCGTTCTCTTTTTAGAAAACCTAAAACCCTAACCCCCAACTTGAATTTCTATGCCATTTAAGGCAGTTTGGAGTTTGGAAAACCATTTTGGGGGTAAGATCTAACATTTTTACTGATTATTTTTTAATTTAATCGGCTAATAACTTCGAAATCTAATTTTCTCCAAATTTAGTAAATTTCCTCTTTGGCTTGGATTGGAGTATTTAGAGCTAAGACTCTTTCAATCGAGCTTCTAAGGTATGGGTATAGCTTGTTAATAAAGAGTTTGAGATTAGGTAGTTAGATTGCTAAAGTTTAGTTAATCTTGGAAAAGCTGGCATTCTTCAAAAACCAGGCATAATTAATGTTTTGGTGTTCTGATGTGTTTGAAGGGGGAAACAAAGTTAACTCATCTCATTGGAAAGCTAGACGATGATTAGAGGCTAAGGATCGAAGATCGACAAGGAGTACCTCCAATCGGTCACTGTGAGTGGGTTTAGTTTAATATGCATGTAATGAATAATGCATGGAAGATGCACTGCATTGGTACTAGAATGAAATATGTATGCCTAGACAAATGAACCTAGGCTAAAGAACAATATATGTGTATATGTATATATGTGAATCATGGGTCATTGTGTGCTATGATGTGAGCCACATGGGTGGCCTATGTTGTGTGTGTCTAAACTAGGATGTCTAGTGGCTATGATGAGCTCCTAGTAGTAGATCACCTTAAAAGAATGATATGTTGAGACGATTTGATTGAATGTTGCCTTGGAGACTTAGAGGCACCTAGAACCTTAAAGAGCTTAAAGGCGTTTAAAGCTTGATAAATGTGAATTGAGGTTTGATGAGGAATAATGTGAATGATAAAGGCATGATGACCTTTTTGTGGATTTGTGGTTCCATCCAAGGGATAAATTTTGAACGTTGATCTGATTTATGGATGAGTGGAGTTTCAATTCCCTATGACTTTGTGTGCCTACAAAGATGGTGGTAAGTAGGGATAGTGGCAATAATCCCACATGTGATTCCCGCCTGCGATGCTTTGATGCCACCCCTTTGAAAATACTTTGGTTGATACCAACATCGGGAGATGATTTTTTCTTTTGTCCATTGCTTCGGCACGAGCGTGATCTGTTTCTCCGTCAACTACTCCGGCACTATGCATGGTCTGTTCTCCACCCATTGCTTCAGCACGATCATGATCTATTTCTCCGTCAGCGACTTTACCTTGAGTGTGACCTGATTCTCCGTCGATTGGCCACCGAGTGTGATTTGGCTATGTCTAGGGGAGGACCACTCTCTAATTTGATCCACATATGATGTGAAATAGCCACGAAGAGGCTTAGACAAATATGATATGAATATGATGTGATACTCCGACAACTAAAGTGTGCCCTGGAGAATGATTTGAATAACTTTGATAAGCTTTAAAGGTAAGCCTAATGATATGTGTGATGAACTTTGGAGACATTAGGGATGTTAATATGCCCTCACATTGGAGACTTTAGGGATAATGATATGCCCTATGCTTGGAGATGTTTGATAGAACACCTAACTGCATAGATGGTGTATATATTTTATATATGTGTTCATATATATATATATATATGATTTTGAGTATCTGCACTACTCATTAAGTATTATAGTACTCACCTATTTGTGTACCATGTGCAAATAAATAGACCACGAAGGTGCATGGCAAGGGTTGTCAATAGATAAACCAGTTTTTCCATCCGGTAGGTTCCCTATTTTGGTCACTCTATTGAGTCCGTCACAAGCTTCTGCATATGGTTGGCTTCAATGTATGTAGGCATGATGTGCCATTTGAATTTATGTAAAGGTTGATAGGTAAGAACTTGATTTGACTGGCTAATGTATGGCCTTGCAAACATTTGTGTAGACTGTGAGCCAGGGATAATGAAATATATTTGAATTTATTATGAATATTTGATTATAAATCCCTTGGCATTTGTGTTATATGATTTTGGACTCTGAGACTTGCTTGGGTTTATTGGGCTTGCCTATTGGGCTCGTGTGTCAGTCATGGCCCCCAAGGTTTGCGTCATGACACTGAAGGTTTTAAATCCAAAGGTCAAGAAACAAAGTGTGCAAATTAACAAAATCAATTTATGGCTTAAGGCAAGCATCTCGAAGTTGGAACATCCATTTTGATGAGGTAATCAAATCTTTTGGCTTTCCAAAAATTTTGGATGAACCATGTGTGAACAAGAAAGTTAGTGGGAGTACCGTCACATTTTTAGTTCTCTATGTTGATGATATACTACTCATTGGTAATGGAGTAGGTGCAATTTCATTAGAAAAGATTTGGTTATATATACATTTTCTATGAAAGACCTTGGTGAAGTGTCTTATATACTCAGGATCAAATTGTTTAAAGACTAAAGAAAATGACTGTTGGGATTGTCCCAAGCAAATTACATTGACAGGATATTGACCAAATTTAGCATGCATAATTCCGAGAAAGGGTTTTTAGCCTTTAGGCATAGAATTCATCTCTCTAAAAGAATGCCTCCTAAATCCCAAAAGGAGAGAGAAAAGATGAGAAACTATCCTTATGCATCAACATTGGAAGTTTTATGTACGCTATGCTATGTACTAAGTCCGATATATGTTATGTAGTCGGCATTGTGAGAGGATACCAATCTAATCCAGGTCTTAAATATTGGACAACAGTAAAACATATATTGAAATATCTTAATCAAATTAAGGATTAATGTTTAGTGTTTAATGTAAAATATGTGTATAATTAGCTTTTAGTGCAAGTGGGAGATTATTAGGCATATGCCTTTAGAAACCAATTTTATTATTTATTTATTAGATAAATAATTTGTAACATCAATTATTGATTTCATATATGTTATATTTTAATGGACATTTTATATATTTATAACATATATGACGTGATCATAAATTTTTTGGTAATATTGTAGAAAAACCATGTTAGTAGTTGATAAACTATTAAGTAGGGAGTTATAGTTTTTCATTTCCTTGTTTGTCAAAATTGTTCTAAGCTAAATGTGACAAAATGTTTAAAGCCTACACTTGTTATGCTCTATCAAAAAGGATAGAGTATTTTAACTCTAGCATTAGGGTAATGACCTTAAAGCAAACATGTGGGTATAGTGTATGAGATACATACATCAAACAGGATCTAATTAAAGAATTCCATATAAGTTTATCATTGTTAATAATTAAAAAGAGCTCTATTACAATTTATTAATTATCCTTATACTTGAAAGGTTAATATAATTTATTTAGTATCTATATGACTTTGATGTTACCATTAGGTGATGCTGAATTTAAAGCTATATCCTGGTACATTGGATTATGTACATACTAAATAAATTATATTAAATGCTCAATAAAGGATTAACCATTCTCTATTGAGAAAGATATTGAAGCGATTTTCATAAGATTGTTGGACTTAAGAAATCTTGGAAGTGTGTTTTATAAAAGGTGTTTCAGAATTATATTATTCATATTAATATTATATATTAATGTTTTGAAGACAAATATTTTTCAAAGTCTAACAGGAATGAAAATTATAAATTGATATCACATGGGATGGATGTGACAATGTGTTAGAGCAATAAGCTCAATATGGATATTTTCAAAAGGAGGTGAATTGAAATATTTTAAATTTTTGAAAATTTCTTTTCAATTTCAAGAAAGTAAAGTTTCTTAAAGTCAAATCCCCTTTTTGAGAGTAAACAAGAGAATTGATTCCTTATCAAATTAGAGAGGTTAAAAACATAAATGAAATTAAGGAGTGAGAGAGAAAAATCAACACAATGGTTTTTATAGAGGTTCAACCTCTTTGCCTATATCTTTTTCCTTAGATTTACTAAGGAGTTTAAAATTCACTATTGAAAAAAATTCAATACAATACTTTTTGTGAATTAGCACAACCTTTCAATATGATGCCTTTTTATGGTTAAAGCATAACCGCTCTACTTTTTATTGTAGTTAAGGTATAACCACTTAAATACTACCTTTTCAATTGGTTAAGGTATAACCACTCAAGTGAATACAATGAAAGAAATTTAAATGCAACTAAAATGTTTCTTTAAGGCTCAGTAGCAGGTTAAGAACAATGTTGGGTGAAGAAAAGAATAAGCAATGAAGGCTTAATAAATGGTACAATTAAAGACTTAAATGCTAGAAGAGGTGTACAAAGAGTATTAAATGATTTGAGTTGAAATCTTCTCTTGGAGTTGTGTTTCAAAGTCTTCCAACCTTTATAAATGTGGTGAGAGCTTATATTTATAGTTGTTGAAGTTTTGGAGGTAGTTGGGGAGGTCAATTGCAATGTGTTGATGGACATTATTGCAATTAAGGGGTAAATAGGGTTTCTTAATTAATTTAAGAAACTAAATGATTTTATTAGATTAAATGAAATTCCAAATAAAATAGAAGTCATGAGATGACATAGACTTGGGCTCATAGCTGTAGAGAGATCTTAAAGATCCTATACATATTCTTCTTTTAGGTTTTATATATAAGTCTTGTTGGACTATGATTAAGTCTAATGAATCCAAGTCCATTAGTATATCTGTAAAAACAAGAGTTGCTACTTAATTGGTCAGCAGAATTAATTAGCAACACGTTTTCAGAAAAACAAAATAACCTTATAAAAGAAAGAAGCATGAATCCTTTGGAGGTGAGACACTTGAATAAAGTTTAATCACACTTGGGAGTTGAGGTAATTTAACTACTTTTAACGTACGTGTATAGATCATTGACTTTTATATTAAATGACAATTTGTTACTAAATTATAAATAAAAATGCTACATTTATTGTAGACAAAGAAAACTAACAATTAATAAGATTAATATACGAAGAACAATTAACTTAAACCCAAACTCGTTTAAATCTATACCGTATTGTGTTGTATGGTCATATCATATACAAAAGTGTTAAATCTACTACTCGAGTCGAGCGAGAACAACCCACCTAACCTATGCACTAGTCGACCAACTGATAGTGCCCATTAGCAGACACACCTAGCACAAAGGGACAGAGTCGTCACTTGATTCTGTGAGAGCCTTTTCTACACATTCGAATCTCCTAGTCGTTATCGTTGATCCTCTTTAGGCTACCTTCTAGCTTGGTTACACACTCAATATGTTGGTATTCTGTTATTGTGTTTGCTTTGAGAGCCCTTATGTTCGTGTATACGTTACACACATTTCATTTGGGCAAATTCTTTTTCAAAATTAACCTTCTTTTCAGTTTTAGTTTGACCCTGGTTATTGTACACATAAATTTTCAAGAATATAAAGCTATGCCTTTTTTTTTTTTTTTATGAGATACATCAACGGCTACTGATCATGATATATAGCGGCAGGTAAATTCTAAATACCGTACTTATTACACCTTGTTAAAGCACATCTTAGACTAGGTTTGAAAATAAAAAATTAGAAAAGTAAATATTTAAACCCAATCAAGCATATTTTTAACTTAATAATTTTTTCCAATTAAAATTTTGAAACCTTATTATGATTTTACAAATGAACAAGAACGTCAAACTAAGCCTGAAGTTATTACAGCAATATTTCCTGCTAAATAATAATTGTATCCAAAGTTTCCCAAATACAAACAGTTAGATATGAAAAATTAAATTTGGAAAAAAGTTTCATATTCGAATCTGGAAAAATGGAAAGATGAAAAGTGAGGCTTATGAAATGTAAAATTTTAGTAAAAAATTAAAAATTAAAAAAAAAGTTTACTAATTATGTAATATAAACACTAATCAAAATTAAGGTTAGTAGATGAATTTCAGTTGGAGCAAAGCTAAACCTTTTCTTTTAATTAGTAGTTACACAACATACCAAAAAGTTGTTTTAGCAGCTGCCCCCTACTGCCCCAACCCAATCGCAAATCCGCTTTGAGCTTGTCTGTACAGATCATGTATGAAGGGAGATCGCTATTTGTAGCATCCTAAAGCAAATGTCTACACCTGATACCACAAAGAAGAATAACTTACTAAACGTATCTTGATGACTTGGTATCAAACGCAAATATCATGTCCCTGCCTCTCTTAGTCATCACAAATGTTGCACCAAACCCATTTTAGAGCAATAACCTTGGATTGGCAATTTCAAAGTAGAGAGAATTGTCTTCAGCAAGCTTTATTGAGTTTATTATTGCCCATTTTCCCATTGTAAACTTTATGAAACCCACCATCTGGCATGTCTGCATATATTAATCAAAAGTTGACCAGCCCATGGAGTATAACAAAAATGACATGAAACATATGAGTTATTGACCAAATTAAAACCTTGCCAAGTTGGACTTGGGCACTTAGTGCTACCAGCCCCATCAGCTTCCTTAAGGTTAGAGCAGTTTTTCACTTTATAATATAAAACCAATGCAAGAGGAAAAAGAAGCACAAGGATGTGAGGCATGTAGTTGAAAAAACAGTAAACTACGCTTAAGCATCTACTGTTACAGGGCATATATCAGTGGCTATTAAGTTAGTAAAATAATGGTTTATGAGATTCAGAATACCATAAAAAGGAAGACTATACACAACCTTGTTTTGCTACTCTACGTCAGCCATGTTTTCTTCAGGGAAATAATTTGGTGTGCTGGAATTGGTACCATGAGCACCATCGTACTGAAGAACTCTCAGTCTCCCTTCCTGCATTTAGCAGCAATCATTGCTCCCATGTTAAAGATCTTTTTAGGTTTGTAGTTTGAGAATATAGGCAAATAAGAGCACCGATTCTAAGGTAAATCAGGTGCTGACCTTGGTTCCATAGACAAGACCACCTCCAGCGAAAGGATGAAAGCACGCAACATTTACCTCATCCTCTGCACTAGGAAGTACTCTCACGAGTTCCATATCAGAAACTCTATAAACCTAACTGACAAAAAACAGATTATTATCCAGACATCTAACAGGTAACTTCAAGTAAGAAAAGTAGAGTTTCAAGCACGCTAGTTGGAAGTATAAATCGGAACCATGAGATAAAAACACATGATTAAACCAAAGGGCAACAACTGAAATCCTCCTCCCCTCTCTATCATATCAAATAGCATCAAATCCAGCAAAACTGTTTTACCATGGATAATTACATGCACATCAATGTTTTAAAAACCAGACTGGAGGTTGAACAAATGAGGATCCCATTCTCGGTCCAACTTTCAACTAAAGAGTTGTGTTATAGTAAGAAATATGATTTTGATATTAAATATTTAACATCCATGGTATGGTCATTAATGGAGAGATAAAAGGTCATAGGTTCAAATCTCACCACTAGCAAAGAAATTTTGAAAGATTAAATAATAAAATACCACTAGCAAAGAAATTTTGAAAGATTAAATAATAAAATAAATGCTTAAAACCGGTTTCAATGCCGGTCTGATCTAACCTGGTCCAACCAAATGGTTGACTGGTTTTTGACCAGTCTGATATACACCTGGTTCAAATGACCTTATTGGACCAGATAAGTCCTGGTTCCCAGTTGACTCGGTCCAGGTATTTCATCAATGATGCACATTGATTTACACCAACTGAAAACTTAATCTAACTAAAAGTTAACGCACAGCAAATAAATCAATATTTATTCAAATTTAGATTAAGCCAAACAGTGTCTCTATTTCACAAAAGTTGAGAAAAAAAGTCTAGACTTCACCTAAATAATCATCATATAAGAATTGTGTACTGGAAGTTGGTAGTCTATTCAGAGCATATTCCCTAAGATTAATCGCGTAAAATAAATGGCAGGTGACCAACCATAAAGTAGGCCACATTGGACCCACATCCATGGGTAGTTGAAATCACATAACTGTAGATTTATGACATGGTTCCACTTCTTAACAGTTGAAGCTAATAATAAACAAGACTAAGAATTATCATGTCATACATACAAAATCATAATTTAAGGCTTTGTTTGATAACAGAAAATAGCTTCATGAAGGAAAACATTTTCAATGGAAAATAATCTTCCTGAAAAAATAAATTTTCTCATGTTTGGATGGTTTTCAAGAAAACATTTTCTAATGTTTGGTATACAACCAAAAATCTTCTCAATTTTCCATCAAATTTTGAGGTCCACTTTGCTCCATTTCTAACCCCATCAAACGACAAAGAATAACTAAACTTCAAACCCTAAAATTTCTATCAACTTAATTAGGTGTTTGCTTCTCAAAAATTATGCAGCCTTGTAGCAAAAACAAAATTCAAGCCCATCTCGAACAAATCCCTCTTTCAAGACCTCTAAAACAAATGACCATCTATGGATCAAATCCCACAATTAATTAATCCCTTATAGTTCCATGAGAAAAAGACATAATCTAGGCATTAATGGTGTTTTCCAGTTCGGTGAGATTCTAGCTTCCAAGTCAAATCAACATTGCAGGACCTACTATGAAGATGATGATGCAGAAAAGAATGCTAGCGGGAAGAGTCACTGCTGCTGCTGGAGGGATAGTGGAGCAACCCTAAACAGGCAAGTAGTAGAGGGAGAGGGAGAGTTGCCAAATCCATAAAGAGATTTGTCTTCGTAATGGAGAGGGGGATTGAAGGATGAGATAGACGGTGAACAGAGAGGTGGAGGAGGATTGAAGACGATGGAGGGAGATTCAAGGTTCGGGTGGTCATCAGAGATGGATTCAACGATCGAGTGGGGAGGGGAGGTGAGGCGAAAGAGTGTGAAGTGGGTAGAGGGAGGAGAGAGTCGGGGAGGGGTTTTATGTAAGGATGGAAAATGTCTTACGCCCTTTACCTGGGTCAACAGATGTTATTTCTGTTGAACCACAAATATTTTACCTCAAAACAAAGATTTCCCACTTCCAAACACTTAAAATTGCAGAAAATATTTCTGGGAAGTATGAAACAAACCCTAAAATATCAGCCATAAGAACAACCCAGTTTTTTGCAATTCAAATTTAGTTTTGAGATTCCTTCTCCAGAAAATAAATGATAAATGTCAGCTCAACTCAACATTAGGGTCATAAAAAAAGAGGATCAAAAAATTGATTAAGAATTATAAACCTTAAAAAATTTATGAGTCGACTGCTTTAGTCAACAAACATCTGAATAATCCAAATAAATGGAAATTTGAACAAAGCCAATATTTGAAATCCTAACATTGCTTGAAACATAAGAAACCATTTACAACTAAACTTTCCATGTTTTCTTACTTCTTACCACAAGTTCCAACAGATTTTATCAATAAGTAAATTTCAAATTAAAAGAGAGAAGTTAGGAAAGGCAGAAAGCTATTGGCAGAGAAAGAAAGACACGTTCACAACTTGCAAAAATATAACAACAAAAAAATATAAAATAATTTAATTTGAACTTCTACCTCTAGTACTGTGTATATAGGCGATGTTGTTTTCCCATCAATGACAATGCTTTTAAGAAGGGAACCATGACGTCGACCATAGGCAAGTAATATGTGTTCAGAAGTGGGTGAGAACTACAACCATAGCATTAGATGCATAAATTAGAACCATAGTAATACATTTTTCTATTATTCTAGACCAATATGCTTCCCTTAATTCTAGGCATTTGTACAAAAACATAGCAGAAATTTAGCCATTAAAGGAAGGTGCAAACAAAAGGCCAAACTCCAACAGCAAATCATGTTGGTAATGACATTTTTGTCTGGTCAAAACTGACCTTGTAATATGGCACCATGACGGGGATCAGCTTAAGTATCACCCATCACCACCCCCCCCCCCCCCAAGTCCAAAAAAGTATTCTCTTGGTAAAAACTAAAGTAAATCATGCCTTTTAATAAATAAATGCAATAGTTTTGGATGTTCAAAGGGAAAGTAACAGTAAAGGGAAGAGAAAAAAGTTCCAGAACTAAACATAAACTGGCAAAAAGAGCATCAATACCAAAACAACAAGAACGAAAAAACATTTTACATCCACAAGGAGTTCTATTTGTTGGTTGGAGTTGGGTTGGGGGAGCCAAGCAGATGTTCTATTGTAATGACCTTTTTTCGGCTAAGCATTCAGTAGTGCTCGCTTGAGCAGCAGAAAATGCCACTAGAATAGATAATGAACTAGAATGCAAGTTCTCAGAATTTCAATCAAAATCAACTGACCTGGATTGATGTCAAACAATGAGCAGCTCTAATTGCTCGTGAAATAAGCACCGAACCAAAGCTGTATTGTTTGAATGAACATCGATTTAATAAGATAACCACCCACCAATTATAACTAAAAACAAATGTCGGCAAGAGCAGATAAAGAGAATGAACTTTACGTTGCCTTCTCAAGAGAATATATCCGAAGCTCATACACGACTTGGTGTGCTGAGATTGGGTGTCGAGTTGGGGATGTTGCAACCCCAGCATCTTGATGGACCAATGCCTGTAATCCAGGATCAGCTTCCACATGAGGAAGCACACAAGCAACACAAGCAGCTAAAAATTTCCCACAAGGTGAAAAATGGGCACCCATTTCACTGCAAAGACATAATGCAGCCAAGAAATGCCATATTGTAAACATGATGACATGCTAACAAAATACAGTTATTAGAGTACAACCAAGAATTTAACAAAGGCAAGATTTAGTGTTGGAACAAAATTAACATCAATATTTCATGTTTACAGAGATGGTCCTAGAGAGAGCATAGATAGCACCTATATTATGCAACTAGCACAACCATGCACAACAAAAAATCTCTGAAAGACATGGAGTTTTGAGTGATGCTGACAAATTTATGACCATCAAACCATTAGAACAAATATCATGACATTTACCTACAAAGGACAGCATGTGGTATGGCTAAGCGGCACTTGTCAGCATTTAATAGTGCACAGGGATTTTTTATATCATGTGACCACACCCTAAGCTTCACCGTGCAAGGCAACTCTGCAGCTGCAGCTACAGCCAGTGATGTGGCAAGTTCAGATTGGATTCTACTTATAATCTGTTGAGCATCAGCGCCATCATGCACAGAGTTACTAGGCACAGCGACTGCACCAGATTCAGAAACTGAGAAGCGAGATCGTGAAACATGTTGCAATCTAGTTCTAGAAACCCCAGATTGGCTAATGCTGTTGGGTATTCCAAATGAAGCTGCTGCAGTCTCCATGTTACCAGTTGATGACTGCAATGTTGAGGAAGAACCCGTGTATTGAGTTAAATTTTCACTATGAGGACGCATACATGGAACACCAGTTTGTTGACCCATTAACCACCCTTGCAGGAAAGGCAACTCCCAACAAATTGCTCCAAAGGGTAAAAACTGCTGAAGTTGCCCAAATTCCCTGACATCTGGTTGGTTAGAAACATTCCTAGATACTCCCCCCTGTGCACTACTATAACGATTGAGGTTAGTAGAGTTTGTTTCCCTGCTTTCCCTTACAGGCTGAACTTCATCAGTATCCATAGCATCCATTGATGGGTCAGCAGCACCACTTTCCATCCTAAAAGGAACAGAATTATTTACAGGGTCTTCTGTACCAGGACACAAGCCAGAAGGAATTGCAGAAAACGTCTCCATGGGAGATACTGTACTATGATGCTGTTCTCCCATAGTTGCATCTGTTTGAAATAGCATTAAAGAAGAAGACCCAACTAGCATGCCAGTTGTACCAACAAGCCTACTAACATATTGCAAATCCATTATTGAATCATCAATGGTAAATGAAGGCACAATCATGCAAGGTGATGACGTAAAAGAAGGATCAGCTGCCAAACCAACATGATCACTGGCATGACTACTTGTCACAAGAACTGCAGGAGGAGGATAATGCAAGTAACCCGGTGATGTCGCCAGTGTCATTGACAAATCTGAAGAGTCAAGATCATTTACCTGCATATCAGTCCAATAATGTAATCCACATGATAGAAGAAATAAATAATCAGTAAAAAAAAACCAATAGACAATTCACCTCAGCAGTCAAGAGAAAAGGAGCAGCATGCGGGTGAAAGTGCACAGCTCGGAGAGATCGTCTGGTCTTCAATACAATGGCTGGTGAGGAAGCCTCTCCTTTCTGGTTGTAGTGCCATATGTACAACTGGAACATGATTCAAAACATCAATGCTATGAGATCCACAAAATCATCTTCCCAAGCTTAAGGATATAATGCAGGAAGAGATAAGAAATTCCAAGCATAAGACATTATATGACAAGTTCCTGGGTAATATTCAACACCTTGTGACCACATGCAACTGCAAGAAGTTCTCCTTCTGCATGAAAAGCAATGGAAGCAATTGGACGATCTGCAAGAGGGAATAAAGGGAGCAAGAACACAAACGCAAATAATAAGTATAAGAACAACACTTCAAAATCACAAAAAGAGTTGGGGTGGGAAGTACAGAAATCACAAGATCCTATACACTCCGCTGTCTTTGCATCCCATAAACGAACTTGATGATCCAAGCTCCCACTTGCAAGAATTTCTGGATGCGCTGGATTGAATCTAACCTGTAAAAGCTCCATTAGGATTTATACATGGAATACACACAAACACACACACATGTATATATATGTATATATTTATATACATATATACATATATATATAATCCTTTTGTTTTTATTAACATTCAATAACTCACATAATCTGATTGCTTTAAATTTGCCTATATACATATACTACGAGCAAGATCAAGAAGACCTAAGCCCACATCTAACCTCCCTGCTCTAAGTCAAGCAACATGGTTTTCGCAGACAATGTAAATAGTTAAACCCTTGGCCTTGCAGCACACCAGATGGCACCAGGAATCAAGGCCTCCAGAGACCTTGGATTATCAGCCACCACTTTCCCATGATGAAAGCTCCCAGACTATTAAGGATGCCAGGGAATTGAAAGTTGGGAACGTATCAACCAAATTTGAGCAGGACATTGCACTTAAAGTATTCTCCTTGCATATACAAAACAACAGGATTGAGCCTTTTAACAATTGTCCTCTAGGTATATCAATTTTCAATAAGGATTATTTTAACAGACTGAAAAATTTATATACCAATAAAGTTTCTTTTCAAATAAGGAACAAAAAAGTCAATCAGGAATTACCAAGTACTGACTTGCAGAATAAGTCAAAAGTACTTACCACCCAAGGTGTCCTCCGATGACCGCTCAACACCTTTAAGCATTTTCCCATTTCACAATCAATAATCTTCACAGTGTGATCACCACTACAATGAAAAAAACCAAGTAAACATCTAAACAAGGCAAGTCATGAATGCTGAAGAAAACAAGAACATTCACAAAAGTAAAACTTACTGGGTTGAAGCAAGTGTTCTTCCATCAGGACTAAATGCTGCAGCAATTGTTGACCTTGGAGGAGGCACTAGAGGACAATACTTGCCTGATAAATGCCGCAAAGACTCTTCCTCAGCCCTGTAAAGAAAAAAATTGTAACAATATGATTTTTAATGACTCGTCTAGATAAAATAAAGAACAGAAACTGATTTTTAAAAAGGACATGCCACCGTCTTACAAGATGTGAAAAATAAAAATAGCCAAACACAATTGAAAATTAAAAGTACCATGAAATGAGGCCACGTCTGGCATCCCCAATGGGTTCAATATTAGGCCCAGATGAAGAATTGGCATTCTGTTTAGGTGCTTCTCCCCATCGCCTTTCTGGCGTATACTTTGTTCTGGGAGAGACTTCTCTCTTCCCTAACAAATGTAAGACATTTTTACCACTGAAAAGGAAAAAATAAATAAATAAAACAATACTACATTGAAAGCAAGATACAAAAACCTAGTAACTAATAAGCTTCGAGGTTGCGGTCATGAGGTTCAAAGAAACAAGTCTTAGATTCTCAACAAACCATAGTTCCATGAACACAAAACTCGAAAATAAGAATTGCAAGTTAACAAATCCACGTGAAATGAAAAGAGATGAAACGGGACAAATAAAAAATGTAAATAAATAAAAGAACTTCTGAAAATGACACTAACTTTGAATTCCAATTTCGGTGACACTAAACTATCACCTTAAATCGAAGCACTTTATTCAAAGCACATGAAAATTCAATCCAGCAGCCAAAAAGAAAGTAAATTGATGAGAAAACATACATTTCAACTACAATCAGCTCACCCTGTAATTAAATTTCACATTAATTGAACAAATTAACAACACCATTACTACTATATACAAAGAATGAGTTAATGAATAATCAACAAATCTACAAAATAAGTGATGCATAATTTAGATCAGTTCAAGCTACGGAATTAACAAAATTCAGCTTAAACCAAAAGCTAAAAATTCTAAACTTAAACATCTAAATCTTGAAAGCGATTCGCTAAATCAACCATTTCGCTTCTGAGTGATTCAATCCAACACAACAGCCGAAACAAATGAAAAATCTAAATTAAGTGTCAATTCTGACCTGCGATGGAGATTAGTAGAGGATTGAAATTGGAGGGAGACTTGATCGAGCGGCCAGGGATGTCCAGTCATTTTTCAACAAACGAAATTCATAACAATCTAGGCATAATTGTTTCCACTTATTTTTGGAAAAAAAATCCTAGTGAATAAGGTGTTCGAAGCTTTGGATGAGAGAGAATTTTCTTTCCTCTCTTTCTCTTTCGAGATCTCGATGGGGAAACCAAGTGCTAAATCCCTCTTGTCTTCCGTTGGCTTGGCTCTGGTTTTTGGTAATGTTAGTTGATCTCGGGGGTTTGAAACGGTGACAAAACCTAAAGAGTAAGTCTATGCGAGGTAAAATGTGGTAAAAATTTTTGTTATTTCTTTAATGGCATGCTTGGTGGGCCATTCCTCCTTTATTTTTATTTTTGAGATAAAATTGTATTTAATTTAATAAAATAATTATTATTTGGAATAGCTATTTCAAGAAAAATCTGAATAGTTATTATCAAAGTCCCTATCAGTAAGGGCTATTTTAAATTATTGGAAATAAAAAAAATTAATTAAACAAATATACTTTTTTATAATTTTAAAAATTATCTTATAAAAAAATACTAAACTTATTTATTTTCTCTCTCTTCCTCACTCCTTTTCTCTCTCTAAAGCACAAAAGCCACAAAATTATTTACTTCCTTTTCAAAAACAAGGAAATAAAAATATTTAAATATTAATTAATATATTAATATTATTTAATTATAATAAATATTATTAAAAAATATTATTTAATATTATTATTTGAATATAATAAATGTAATAAAGAATAATATTTAGTATTATTTAAATTTAATGAAGAATATATTTTGTCTTTTAATGTTAAATATTATTTAATTATAATAAAAGGTTTAATTATCTTTTAATACAAAATATTATTAAATTATAATAAAAATATATTTATATTTTGATGTAAATATTATTTAATTATAGTAAAAGTTATTTTGATTTTATTACTTAGAATATTTTTATCTTTTAACAAAATAAATATTTTAATTTTAATAAAGAGTATTTGTTTCTCATCATAGTATTTTTGTTTCTTAATTAAAAAATCTTTAAATTTTAATAGCTAACTCTTACTATTTTTTTATTTCACTGTTTTACCGGCAAGCTTTTTTTTTAACGTGCAAGTGGTTTCAAAACTTGACAAGGTCAACTCAAGGTCAGCTTCTTATCCGTTCACGCATCAATGTTAACATCATAGGCGTGTGGCTAATCAAATAAAAAAATAGTACGCATCAAATGTTTGAAAATTTTTTACCATGTCATTTCATGGTACAAAAGATATATATATATATATATATATATATATATATATATGTAAGAGCATGAACCTATGTAATTGACTATGTTAATACATGTTAGAAATGGAGAGATGCATGGAAGGGCTAAATAACAAAACTAATGGGGCTGAATATTTACAAAATGATATTGTGTAGCAAAATTTGGGATGAGGAAAACCAAAATTACAATTTTTTCTGCTAATTTTTAAATGAATAACAAATGTAAAAGAAGAGCTACAAACAAGGCGTTTTGTCATTTTTAAGTGAGAGTCTTTTGGTTGAATCTTATTATTGGCTTGGCTTGATCCTCGTATATGGATTATATGATCATTACTTGCTGATGCCAACATTAGAGGCCTTTTAGGGTTCCAATTGACACTATTTATAATCATTAAATGGTCAGACAATACCTCAATTGGTTAAACCTTCTTCAATTCCAAATGTATACCTACCAAGATTGCAAGATGTAAGATTTAATGCAATTCACTAGAAATTGTAAAAGTAATAATGAACAAGCTTGTCTAGGTTCATGTGCATATGCATGAGAGACAAACAACAAAATGACACTTTTTTGACAACCTCGACAAACAGGCTATATATGAAAGGGAAATCAATAAGTATATATACAAAAGAACTCATTTCCTACCTTTGACCTCCTCCATTGTTCTGATAAAAAAATGAGATATGGACCATCTATGTACAACAAGCAAGACTAATCCATGCAAAGTGCTAATGGGTGGTTGCCGCCACACATAGCACAGCCCAGTATTAATTTTTTCACAAATTCTAGATGTTGAACCCATACAAGTATCAACATTTTAATTTTGGATGAAGATGTGAAACGAAGATGCTAATGGACCTAACTGGTTATCGTCTAGTTGCCAAGAATGCCAGAAATGATTAATGAATGCGAGTGAGTAGAGAAAAGCTCGACGATAATAAACTTACGTCTAGGCAAATATAAATTACAATATTTATATTATCATATAAGCATATACCTCTGAATTCTCATTGCCACTAGCAATAAACATACTATTCAACCCACCAAAACAAGATCATATGATACACTTGTTTTGCTTATGGCCTATATACTTTAAAGGCTTTCCCACTTCCAGCAACATCTCGTAAATGAATTTCTTGGCTATTTAGGTTGACAATGAAGAACTTACTATCTATGGAAACTGAAAGAGATGTGATTGAATGCTCCTCTAAGAATACTTGCTCGGCATTTGTCTACAAATTTAATATATGAATTTCTTTGTTAGAGAATACGCTGATAAGATTTTCCCCATCTAACATAATAGCAAGATCCAAAACCTTGGGCATCCTCATGCCCTTCTATGCTTTCATCTCATTCCCATCACAACCCCACATGCAGATGCCCTTTTCTAGGTCAAAACTACCACAAACAAGTCGCTTTGAGTCAGGAAATCAAGCACATGAGCTAATAGTAAAGCCATGATCCCTAAATGTATGCTTGCAAGTACCTGTTTCTACATCCCACAGCTTGAGAACTTCCATGTTTCCACATGTGAGCAACTTTGTGTCTTTAGGGCTCCAAGCCACAAAAAATACAAGGTTCTGATAGCTTCTGAGAATGTGTTTCATTGTCAACTTACCATTATCCATAATCTAAGGAATTTAGCGAGAGAAAAACCAACTTATGTCAAAGTCTTCAAAAAAAAAATTATCTCACAAGGCCATAAATCCAAGTACAATCCAATATAACATGTACATAAATTAAGAATTAAACAAGAACCATGACAAGATCATTATGATGATAATTAAGCGAACAACAAAAAAAGGTCCTTTTGGCCCATTTAAAGGACCAAAAAACATACTATACTTTTAGCTCGTCTTTAACTTAAGTTAGGACTAATATATGGTGTAAAACATCATATTCGTTCACCCATTATCAACATTAATAACCATTTAAAGTAATAGAATCACATTTCTTTGAAAAAGGAAGTTTACTTTTGGAGGTAAAAAATGAAAACAAACGAAATTAACTCAATTTTCAAGAATTTAGAACAAAACAAAACATGATATGAGAAAGAGAACATCAACAATATCAAACTGATAGGTTTCATTTCATTTAATTCAAGTTCAAGAAAGTGACATTACTAAATGAACTCCATACAGACATACACACAAAAGCAAATGGTCATTTCTTGTTTGTTTCAGTTTTTAGAAATAAGAACAAACTATACCTTATTAGCAACCTCAACCCCCCCCCCCCCCCCTTCGAGCACCCTTCTCCCAACCATAAAAAACTAGGATAAGGTAGGCATTAAAGGTTAGACACACCCTAATTGATCTACTATATGTAACTTAAATTATGTTATTCAAATTTATCATATCTCAATACAAAATATTACACAAAAAACAAGATTCCAAAACTTCTTAGAGAAAGCAGCAGAGATACAAATGCATGCACACATACATATAAAATAATGCAAAAACATACCTTTTCATATGCGTATACAAAATGAAAGAAGTCATACCTTCCATATGATAGCCGTGCAGTCACTTGACGAAAAGGCTAAGTACTCCCCATTATTAGAAAATTGTATAAACCAAACTTCATTGTTGTGCCCAATCAAAATCTACAATCATAACAAACAAAAAGGGCTACAATACAATTGAAACATTCATAATAACAAGATATAATCAAGCTGTTGAAAGAGGAATGGTGTATAAGTTGCATAGTAGGTTTTAGGATAAGAACTTAGAAAATATTGTAGTGACAGATACCATACTAAATTCATTATTATCAAACAACTACTGAATAACATATATTTTCTTTAAGCCTTTTATTAAAGGTTGATTCAATTTTCTAATTTCATGGTGTTGCATGGCTTGGTGGTTTTCTAGCTCTATCACCACCAACCATAATTTTCAAGTTCTAGAACCATATAAATAAGCTAGTTGAGTCCCTTCATGTTAGCCAAAGTATAATAACATGAATTGTAGGAAGTTGTACTCATAATGCAATCGTAAATAAGATTATACATGAACTGACAGGAGATATGAACATTAAAGAAAGAGTTTGGTCCTTGAAAGTGTAAGTTAGTTTTGCAACTTATGAGCACAAAGTTATTTCGGTTGCTTTAGATTTAATCAACAACAACAACAATAACAAGTTGACAAACTAAGTAGTTCCACCATGCAAGTCAACTATATGGTTCACATTGCATAATAATTCTCTATTTGGTCTCCTTTTGTTGCTTTGTTATACCATAAAAAATCTTTAAATTTTCTTATGTGGTTCAACATGATAAAAGATAATCTTGACAAACCTTTTTCCACCACACTAAGCCATTGGCTTTATTGAACATAAGCAAATATGGTCTTTATACGTGGGTTCATATTGATAAATATTATTTTAGAAAACATAAGTTATGAATAAATAAAAATTAAATTTCATCACCAACTCATGATCTGTAATAAGATTAATCAAGGTTGTTTTGTAACTTTAAAATATTGAACGAATAATATATCTGTCACAACCCAAATTCCTAGGCCATGACCCGCGCATGGGCCCAATAGGCATAGCGCACCAAGCCCAAGCAAGCCTATTATGTAATCTTGCTTAACATCCCATCAACTATTCTCAAGTCACCTTTCATAATTCCAACTTATAATCACTTTAATAATGGCCTATAGCAATCAAGAATTTCATTAATATAAACCCAAAATAATGTTAACATTTCAACTCATGGTGGCATTAACAGTTAAAATATATATATCTCGTCTAAGACATGTATTTTAGTATTTTAAATCACATGAACGTACTCATAAAACAAAATGACTCTTGACTTCCAGCGGAGTTACCACAGTGAAGATGCGACTACTGAGATGCCATAGTACCTACCAAGAAAGCGAGCATATGCATGCAACTCAATTTAAGTCCTAACTGCCTCCAAATCTGAAAACATGAATTTAAAAACATGAGTATAAAACTCAGTGAGTGAACATAAGAAGGGAACAAGCAATCAATAGGAAGAATTTTGGAAATCATGATGCACTTATTTCCAAAAACAATGCAATTGCTTTAATTTCTTACTAAAAACCCCTCATTTCAAACTTTGGTTAATAACTTCATAGTGTTGCAACAACCCATGATCAATCCATGAAGTTAAATGGATGAAAAATATGTCAAAAATCAAATAGGGTAGCATGTAGGATAGAATGTTTCTCGCTGCAGCGAAGTTCATTCTTACTGTAGCGAGAAATAGTACCAGTTTGCATGTATTTTAATTTTTCTAGTATATCTCCCGCTACAAAACTCCAATTGACCTGATTTTTAGACCATTAGAAAGCCAAGAGGCAAGGGTACAACTTTGATGTTTACCACTTTTCTCAGTTTGAACGGGAATATGGTCAAAATCTTCATCAAAGTGAACATATTGCATCAGAACGCAAGAGTTTCTTGCTACAGCGAGATTTATTTTTGCTGCAGCGAGTTTTTTGCTGCCAAAACAGAAAGTTTCTCGCTGCAGCGAGAAGCAGGGCACCTAAGTGAAAAATGGGCCTCTTTTGCACAAAAAATCCATTTGGTGCTGCAATAAAGATCAATTTGCAAGAAAATGGGAATTTCTCAAGATTCATCATGCAAAATTTCACATGCATTATAACCATATACCATTACTCATAAACTTCCTATAACACACATATTTACATATGTATATATATATATATACCCATCATCATCATGCACACCGTTCCATCATCATCATCAACTCTCGTGCACTCCCTACTCGCACATGGCTACGTCATCACCAGTTTATGCGTACTCCCTACTTGCACATAACCGGGTCATCATCGGCTTATGCATACTCCCTACTCGCACATAGCCGAGTCAATATCATTACACAACAATATATTCATAAGTATATATATATCAACATAATGTAGCAGTATATGAATCCATAATAGCCACATATCACAACACAAAGATAATTTATCAAGGGCTTGTTCCCAAGGCACCCATTCTTAAGAAAAGTTTGATAAAATCATTTAATGTCTTGTGCAAACACATTCACATTCCTAAAAATACTTTGAAATGCAAGTTCACTCACCGGTCTTGTTGTTTCTTTTGCTTGACTCTAACCTCAACTAATACTCCAAATGGGCATGTGAGGCCTTGTTGGAACCTATACACACACAACATCACAACCAATCCAATTTACATTAATATCACTCCAAAAGCTAGTTTCTAATTCAAATTCTACTAGTCATTCCTAATTGGCTTCCAACTATATCAAATGGTTATTCCTTGCACTACTCTAATCACACTAAAAATGAGTAAACAACTCAACAATAAAACAACTCATAATCCCAATTACTAGCCATTATCAACAACTTAAAACCAAGCCTAGTTCATCACTCACCTTAGGGTTTCTTTGTAGTTGAATTCTCTTCCAATAGCCTCCAAACAAATGTGAAAAATCTCTCTTTCTCTCTCTAAAATCTCCAACTAGTGAGAGAAAATGCTGAACAAGGACTTTTTGAGGGTTTTAAAGTGAGAGAGTGAAAGAGCAAAATGGTTCTAGTCAAAAGGGCACAAATGTATGAAAATTAGAGCTAGAGAGAGAAAGTTGTGAAAGTTTCATATCAAGCTTCCATGGACGATGGAAGCAACGTGAGATGAAAGAAGAAGAAGGAGAAAAAGCTACTGGAGAATGAAGAAGCTGCTGGAAGAAAAAGATATTTATAGCTTAAGCTTCTCCATTCCACTTGCAATTACGACAATGCCCTTAGCAAGTTAGCTTGTTTTTCTCCAATCCTCTGTGAAATCTTTTTACTCTTTTGACACTGAGGCCAAGTCCACAATAGTCTAAATATACTCGAGTTTATGAAAAATTTAAAATTTTAACTCGGGGTGCAAAATGACCATTTTGCCCCTGTTGCAAAAATTATTACCACATCTAGTTTTCTTCGTGTTTTCATCCTTATACATCATTTATTTGGTCTTTATGCTTATTTAGACCTTAATATATCAGAAAACTTCCTTCTAGGAACTTATTAGAGGAAATAACGAAACTACCCCTAGCTCGGGTTATTACGCTTATGCCTCATTATGAGCCTATAGGGTTAAGGTCTTACATTCTCCCCCACTAATAAAAATTTGGTCCATGAATTTAAATTTAACTATAAGGTAACGTATCTCTAAGCATCAAAGAGGTGGGGATACTTTGTCCGCATCTCCTCCTCGGCCCCCCATGTTACCTCCTCGAATTCAAATCGACGTAGGGTGAATAATCAAAGTTCTCAAGTTCTGCCATATCACTCTCGTAGGGCATTCTTAACATAGAATCTTGGTTTATGCATTATATCAACTTCCAATCTTTATAGAAAAGTCAACGATGTCATAATATATAATTATGTGTACTACTCTTGTTGGATCAAAACAATATCATTCTTTATCTTATGAAAAGAATTCAAAAATGCTATTAATTCTGGTCACACCTCAATCAAATCATCCTTAAATCATCCATCATGCATGTTTACTTAGCCATCCACAATTCCTCTACTTTGATCTTTTATCAAACCTTCCAACATTCAAGCATTTATTCCACCATTGACTATAGGTCTAATTGGTCAACCAACCTCTATTCCATTTCACATACCTCCATACAAATTCCATTCAAGCATTTCATAATACATAAGGATCAAACACTCTTTATTTATTCATATATGTTTAACATCACAAATGATTCAAATCCGGTAACCATTAGTAACCATCTTCCCATAAACAAACTCCAATACTTTCATGTTCGAGTGCTCACTAGATAAATCTCAACTTATACCATAAGGCATTTCAATAAATCATGACATTCGCATACCCCCTTATAATCTTAATCAATCTCTTTAACCAATAACTCAACCTCTCAAGATTAAAATTGTTCAAAATTTTCCTTTTAAAGTTCCTTTCCAAGCCTCATTTAGATTACTAATTATTTTTACAATTCCGATGTCATAGCTAATTTGTTCGTCATCAATCACCTACAACATATCTAACTTGATATTTCTCAAATTTACTCCAAACATCAGATCTCATGGCCTCATTAGTTTATCAATTTGAAGATCAAATTAAACATTTGTCTCTCCTTAAGTGCACTTTAAAATTTAAGAATCATCTATTAAGGCCTTTCTGATATTAACTTATTTTAGTCCCTTTTACCTTAGAAAATTAAATCCATAATCATTCATTTTGAATCATGAGCTTTATATAAATCAATACAGATTTTACACTTTTAATTATACGAATCCAAATGCACACCTTTACGCATAAGCTATAAACTTTTCCCCACACCTTTATATCTCAAAACTATATATATTGAAGTTATACCAAAACTGATACATCATTTTCCATTGCCTCTTAGGATATTAAATTCATGTCATACTTCTCTATTTGTGTACTTCATAATAGCCTAACAATTTCTATCTCACAGTTAAGCTAGGTCATATACCAAGCCTCTCAGGCTATATCAAAACACCAAGTTTTATCATGATATAATAGAATTTGATGAACTCATACCAAAAGTATAAGCACTTACTTTTAAGCTAATAGAATTATAATCCACTTGTTCACTGCCAAAATCAGTGATAAATTATCTTAATCATTGTCTAGCACTATAACCATTGATAGAATATCATCATCGAATGAAATTATAACTAACTCCGCATGAGCTTTTATACCAATATGCAACATATATATCCATACAGATATATTTCCAAAAATTTTAACTTCGAATAGCCTTAGGCATATCAAGCTCAATAAGCCATCTGTAAAACCAAAATAACCAACAATCAAGTTTAGAATCATTTTTTCTCTTGGTTGGTTAGATCATGCTCATCATTTGTGGTGAATACACAAAGTTGATTTCAATATTCCATTCTCATACAAGAGTCAACCACTAATTGGCACCATCTCCAAACACCAAGTGTTTTATAAGTCGATTTTTTTAGTCAAAATTCATATTGTAGTATTCCAACTTTAGGTCATGTCTCATTACCAAATCTTTACTCATATACGAGTACTTGAATTTTCAAATCATCGTCCTTTTTTTTCTCTAAGTAGATCTCCACAATTCTCATAACGTATTTCTATTCCCTTACCAAGGGTAGTATCATTTAATCAAACCATGTCACCCTCCTTTTCTCAACATTTGAAGTATAATTCAACCTTCCATTATCCCTATCAGGCACTTTATCTTGATAGTTACTCTAAAAAAATTGGAATTTGTGGGGAAGCACATTTCACAATTTATGCTTTGCGTCTACAATTATGTCGAGACCTGAGCCTCATCAAGTCCACAAAACTGTAGGATAATCATTGCCTCAAACTAGTATTTCCAAGTATACTTATGCTTGTATCATATCTTCATACTTATGTGACATGTCAGTCACGAGCCCAAGTTGACTGTATAGCCATTTGCTCTTTGAGCTTTAATGTTTTCTCATTGTGAAAAGTCTTTCGAATTTATCTCATCAGGGTATTCACAAGGTGGATACATGTCCATATCTTCTAGTTCAAGGCCTAAAGCATTGAACACAACCTCATCATTGATATTCTACGTTATATCATATAATACAAAATATAATGTAATAACTCTGACAATGAAATTCTAAAGTTCCACCTTTATCTACCAATCATAGCTCCCTTTATGAGCACATACTTTACACTGCTTGATTGTTCACAAGCCACTCATGGCCATCCAATTTCGACCTCTTATAGCAAGTCAAGCTAATATATTCTCTTATGCTTTTCCATACACTTCCAAAACACTTAAACACTTCCTTTAATAGGGTTCCATTGAGAACTTAATCAATCAAAGGCTTATCTTCAAAGCCACTCATAACTTTAATTGTTCATTGTATGCTCGATAACACTTTAGCTCACTGACCCCACTGGACATTATTTTAAAATCTCCCAAGGTGTCTGTGTTCTTAGTTCGGATCATACCATCTAACTTAGTATAATTGCATTAATTATCCTTAAGCTTTTTATGCTCAACATATCAACATCCATATTTCCCCCTCATTCATGTTATTGACCTTGTTAAGGTATATGTGGCTTTTTAACCTTTCACAATACATTCCACATTTATGCCAGGGCATTCTCAGTCTCACACCAAGCCTATAGTCATGTAACCATAAATCAAGATAAACTCCCCTATAGGATATCTCCTTCCATATGATGCATGGGAATCACAATGTCACGACTCGGAACCTCCCTCGGGCCCATGACAACCGCTGCGACGTCTCGATTGACATTCATTATCTAGAATGCCAATCGAAACCCTGCAAGGCTAACGAATCAGTTTCTTGCCTTTCCTGTGAGCAATCATTGTAAAATATCGAGTTTTAAGAAAATATAAACTATTTCAGATCCAAAACAATCAAAATAAAATTTTCGCCACATAGGGGTATTTTGGTCATTTTTACCAGAAAATTTCTAAACCTGATAAAGATACAACGTATGGTAGAAAAATATCCACTGTCGATTAAAAATAAATTTTTGTAATCTAAATAATTCATTTAGAGTGAAAAGTTGGCTAATTAAACTAAATAAAAATATTTGATAATATATTTCATTTTCTTATAAAATAATTTTTATAGAACTATACATAAATAATTTTTGTAGCGTGAGAATAAAATAAATTCATAGATACAATAATTCACAAAGTTATAATGTACAATAATAATTACAATGACACGTGGCCCATAAATACACCAAGTATTGGTGATAGTAACCTACTGTCTGTGGGATAGAGGGGTCAACTGGAATCCTCGACAAAATCGGATATCTACAAGCTACCACGAGCCTGAAATGTTTGGAAAGGAGGTGGGTGAGATTTTGCAATCCCAATGAGTAAACAGACATTATTATAAATATCTAAAGGTGAGTAAAATGGAGGCAAGTTTAAACAACAAATCACAAACCATTTCATAAGGTTTTCAATTTCTTTCTTAAACCATAAAACATTTGTAATTTACCAAAACAGTTGTCAAAGCTTATAACCTTTATTAAAAACATGGCTAAAGCCAAAATCTAGTCCTCGGGGATACCTTGGCCGAGGCATCTAACCGAGTCCACCAAGGTTGTTAAGATATTTACATGTTAAACACATTATAGTTTTGAAAACAAGCCGTTCCTTGGCGTTGGCCGAGTTATATATTCACGTGGGGGTTCGAGGTGAAGTGAACTTTAACACTACCTCGGGAGTTACCCTCATCGCCTCTACAACCGGACTAACTATGAAACCGGGTTTACCGTGCCCTTCTAATAGGCAGTCCACGGAAACCTGTCACTGCAGTGACTAAACCCACCAATTTTAATAAAATTTCGACAATATAACGTGGCTTTTATTTATTTATCCAGCCTACATAGTAAAAGACAGCTTACATTTTATTCCTAATGCAATTATAAAATATAGCCACATATACTCATATATCATAAGCCATTCATAAGAAAATATATTTTTCAAGACAATTGGTAGCCTCCAATTACTCAATTTCATAATCAACACAATATATTTTTATTTGTCACATTTATTTCTAAAACATTAAAAATCCCGTTTTAATCTCATTTTCGTTTCATAGAATACATAAAGAGCATTTAAAAATAAACACTAGATAATTTACAATAATAATAGGTTTACTCATCGTTTATACAGATGAAATGCTTCCTAAGTGCCCCTATCACTGTTGGTCGAGTACGACTTCCTTGCCTTTATCGGAAGGCTCTCCTCCTAGACACATTGCAAAATTTACCCAATTCACCACATTGATGCTAAATCACTATATAATTGACTTAAATCCTATACTAATGCATGGTATGAAATGCAATAGCCTAAAATGACTTAAACGCGGTATTAACCTATTTTTGACACTTTACCCGATAAATTACTAACGTGCTCCATTTTAGCTCTAAATCGTCCCATTCTCTCTTCAACATTTCTAACCATTAAATATCAGCCAATAACCTTCTAAAATCACTAATATCAATTCACTTTCCTCGAAAAATTTGGCCAAAAATGGGACATTAACTCGGTAAATTTTTTACTTTGTTTTTCTATCACATTTAATCATTTTTCATCATTTCTCTTCATTTCTCTTAGAATAAAAATCAGATCATCATCATTGTACCTCATTGCAGATTCGGCCAAGGGCGGGTATTGTGAAAATTTAATGCTTTCTTGCCCAATTTAATTTCTAAACACATTTAACTAACTAAAACTATCAATTTAACTAAAAATCAAAACCTAAAAATTTCAATTTCTCCCCCCTTGAAATTCGGCCAGCCCTTGATGTCACTTTTAGATCTCTCTCCTCAAGCATGCTAAATGGAAACAAAGGCATAGGAAAGGTAAAAATCAAGCTAAAATCGAAAAATCTTACCGTTAGACTCGTAAACGGGCGAAAAACGCGAATTCCCCTTTGAGTTTTCTTGTTTCTCTTTGGTTTTCTTTTTTTCTTCCTTTCCTCTCTATTTTCTCTCTTGTTCTCCCTTATAGCCGACCATCACTTAAAATGGGGTTTCAATGGGCTGACTTTTCATTAAAATAATATTAAATCATTAAAAGTCCCATGTGTCACTTTCCCATTGGCCCATTTTTAAAATTTCGTCTTTTAAACTTCAATTTTTCACCACTTAACATACCATAGTTGTTCATATCAAAAATAAATAAATCCTATGATTTTGACAAGTTTTGGGTGGTGAAAATTACGGTTTTTACCCCGAGACGACAAAATTATCGTTTTGCCCCTATGTTTCGAAAATTTTCGAAATTGAAAATTTTCACTTCCTATCATTAAATTATACTCCAAATAGTTAATCTTGGTCAAAAATTTTACTCCATTATCAAATTATTATCTTAGGTGGCAAAATGACAATTTTTGCCCCTAAACATCATAATTTTTAATTTTACCCCTAATGAACCCTCGAACTCCGAACAATCATTTTTAGTCATTCCTGGACTATAAAATATTAAATTTCATCCTACAATTCCTATTTGAACTAGTTCGAGATTAAATCAACTCAAGTGTATCGTTAGGTACGATACCAGGTTTCGTCTATTCTTAGGTACTTTCTTAGCATAATAACATACTACTCAGTGCATGTATATCATGACATGTGTTTATAGGGTCGGGTTTTATAATTCTACCCCACTTAAAATAAAATTTTGACCTCAAAATTTCACTTACCAGATTCGACAAATAAATGCGGGTATTGGTTCCTCATCTGATGCTCTACTTCCCATGTCATCTCCTCCATTCGAGCACTTTTCCACAACACTTTGACCATTGAAATACTCTTGTTCCTCAGTACTCGATCCTTTCGATCCAAGATACTCACAAGTTGCACCTCAAACTTCAAATCGTCATGCAACTCGATCGGAAGTGCTTCGAGGATGTGAGAGGGATCTGGTACATATTTCTTAAGCATAGAGACATGGAAAAAGTTGTGGATCCGATCTAACTCTGGAGGTAATTCTAACCGATAAGCCACTGGTCCAATTCTCTCAATGATTTAGAATGGTCCAATATACCTCGGGTTAAGCTTTCCTTGCTTCGCAAATCGAATCACACCTTTCATTATCCAACAAGGTATCATAATTTACCATAATAATATAATCAAATAAAACTTAATACCACAAAGCATTCAAATTATTACCTTTCCAAGGAGACACCTTAAGAAAAACTCTATCATCGACCTCAAACTCCAAGTTTTTTCTTCGTTTATCTGCATAGCTCTTCTGCCTATCCTGGGCTACCTTTAGCCTCTCTCGTATAACCTTGATCTTGTCATTAGTTAGATCAATCAATTCCACACTAACTAACTTTCTTTCACCCACTTCATCCCAACAAAGTGGAGTACGACATTTCCTTCCATATAAAGCTTCGTATGGTGCCATACCGATGCTAGACTGGAAGCTATTGTTATAAGCAAATTCCACTAACGGCAAGTGTCTATCCCAACTCCCAAGAAAATTCATGACACAAGCCCTCAACATATCCTCCATAGTCTGGATAGTCCTCTCTGACTAACCATCCATCTGTGGGTGAAAAGCAATGCTAAATTTCAATTTGGTTCCGAGAGCTTTTTGAAATTTCAGCCAGAATCGAGAAGTGAACTGAGGATCTCGGTCTGACACTATAAAAACGGGAACTCCATGTAGCCTCACAATCTCATCTATATAGAGCTAAGCCAGCTTCTCAATAGAGTATGTACTATGGACAGCTAAAAAGTGAGCGGACTTAGTCAACCGATTTACGATCACCCAAATTACATCATTTCCCTTCTGTGTCCGCGGCAGTCCCAAAACAAAATCCATAGTTACATGCTCCCATTTCCACTCGGGAACAGGTAAAGACTGAAGTGTACTTGCTGGCCTCTGATGCTCCGCCTTAACTTGCTGACATACGAGACACTTTGCTATAAATTCTGCTACATCTCGCTTCATACCTGGCCACCAATAATTCTCCCTGATAGTCCTATACATCTTGGTGCTTCCAGGATGTAATGCATAGGCAGATGAATGGGCTTCTTCCATGATCGCCTGTCTTAGCTGGTTTCCCTCAGGAACACAAACTCGGTCTCTAAACATCAATACGTTATCCTCTCCGAATTTAAACTCATTGACTCCCCCATCGGCCAGTTTCTGAATTTCTTTTCTTAACTCATCATCAGAGCTTTGAATATCATGGATCTGATCAAGTAACGAAGGTCGCACTATGAAGCTTGCCAATAAGGATCCATCTTCACCATTTCTCAACTGGACTGTAAGAGATTTCATCTCTAATGATGCTGAAAAATAACAACTCTGAAATGCTGCTAAAGACGATGAAGACTTACGACTTAAGGCATTAGCTACAACGTTCGCCTTTCCCGAATGATAGTCTATCACCAAGTCATAATCTTTTATCAACTCCAACCATCGCCTTTGCCTTAAATTAAGCTTCTTCTGAGTGAGCAAATATTTTAAACTCTTGTGATCTGTCAATACCCGACAATGCTCACCATACAAGTAATGCCTCCAGATTTTTAAAGTAACCATCACTGCTGCTAACTCTAAATCATGGGTAGGGTAATTTGCTTCATACCTCTTTAGCTGTCTAGAAGCATAAGCCACAACTTTTTCTTCCTGCATCAATACGCACCTCAACCCCAACTTTGAGGCATCACTATATACTACAAATCCCTTACCATTAACAGGAAGTGTTAAAACGGGGAGCGGAGGTTAACCGGTTCTTTAGCTCCTGAAATCGATTCTCACAAACATTATCCCACTCAAACTTAACTCCCTTACGAGTTAGATGGGTTAAAGGAGCTGCTATTAAGGAAAACCCCTAAACAAACCTCCGATAATAACCAACTAATCTGAGGAAACTACGAATCTCCGTCACCGTCTTAGGTTGCTCCCATTGTAAAATTGCCTCTATCTTCTTGGGATCAACATATATTCCAGCTCCCGATACTACGTGTCCCAAGAATACCACTTCCTGTAACCAAAACTCACACTTCGAAAACTTTGCATACAACTGTCTTTCTTGCAAAGTCTGTAATACTATACGCAAATGGGTGGTGTGCTCAAAATTATCTCTCGAGTAAACCAGGATGTCATCAATGAACACAATAATCAACTTGTCCAAGTAAGGGTGGAACACCCTGTTCATGAGATCCATAAAAGCTGCCGATGCATTAGTTAACTCGAAAGGCATGACCAAGAACTCATAATGATCGTACCGAGTCCTGAACGCTGTCTTGGGTACATCATGTTCTTTAATCCTCAATTGATGATACCCAGACCTTAGATCAACCTTAGAAAACACTATAGCTCTCTGTAATTGATCGAAAAGATCATCAATCCTCGGCAACGGATACTTGTTCTTAATGGTCATTCTGTTAAGTTGTCGGTAATCTATACATAACCGAAGTGTACCGTCTTTCTTTTTCACAAATAAAATCGGTGCTCCCCACAGAGATATACTAGGGCGTATAAAACCCTTGTCCACCAACTCTTGCAATTGTACTTTCAACTCCTTCAACTCTGCCGGAGCCATTCTATATGGAGGAATAGAGATAGGGGCAGTACTTGGAATCAAGTCAATGGTGAATTCAAACTCACGATCGGGAGAAAGTCCCGGTAATTCATCAGGAAATACATCAAGGAACTCACTTGCTACGGGGACATTCTCTAACTTAGGTTCCTCCCTCGATATATCAAACACGTAAGCCAAGTATGTCAGATATCCGTTTCACACCAATTTCAAAGCTTTGAGGGCCGAGATTACACAAAACGGTAATACTCGACGCTCCCCCATAAATACCACTTCTGCTCCCTCTGAACTCTGGAGAATCACTTCTTTCTTAAAACAATCCACCTTTGCTCGATGAGTGGACAACCAATCCATACCCAAAATCAAATCAAAGTCCCGTATCTCCAAAGGGATTAAATCACCCATAAATTCTTCTTCCCCAACTTTAATACCATAGTCTCTATAATACGTATTTCTTACTAACCGCTCACCTAGAGGAGTATGCACTACAATCTCTTCCTCTAATGGTGACAGGTTCCTATTTGAGAATAATGCAAATGATATGCTAACGTATGATCTATCAGAACCCTAATCTATTAAAACATGTGCATCTCTATCAAACACAATCATAGTACCTGTCACTGTGCTAGGTCGAACTCGGGCTTTATCCTTAGTACTACAAAGACCCTGGTCGAAATTTGGGGCTGCGGTTTGGAAGATGGCTGCTTTGGGGTATTACTCCCCATGCCTGATCGTATCATTGGGCCCTGTCTAGATTGTGATCCCGAAGTGTCTCTCCGTGGTATACTAGGATGAGTCAGAGGAGTAGAAGTAGTTACTGTACCCCATCTCAACTGAGGACAATCTCTCCTGATATGCCCCTGTTGGCCTCATTGAAAACACTTTACAGGCTGTCTGCATGACCCAACATGAAATCTTCAGCAATTACGGTATATGTCCAATCCTCCTAAAGTCCCCCTCTGTATATTCATCACTGGCCGATCAAATCTAGAAGATCTTGGTTGTGACTGCTGAGATGGAGGTCTAGTGGATGCCACAAACGCTGAGGTAGTACTTCCTGCAATAGATGTCGAATCTCTGCTTCTCTTTGAAGACTGACTCGAGAACGTAGGCGGATTCCTTCTCTTTGCAAACTCAGCTCGGATCCGTCTATTCTCAATGGCAAGCTTCTCAACCCGTAAGGCCATCTGCACGACTTCTTTATGTGGCTCCCTACCAGTCACTGTCATCCATTCCCTGATCTCATTACAGAGCCCTTCTTCCAAATAATTAGCCTAATCCTGCTCAGATTTCACCAGATCCGGCACGTATAACATCAACTCGTTAAAACGAGTCTCATACTCCTCTACAGTTAGATTTTCTTATTTCAAGCTCAAAAATTCTCTTTTCTTTTCTTTTTGATGAAAGTAAGTAAAATACTGAGCATCAAATTCTCTGAGGAAGTCAGACCATGTCTGAAAAGTAGTGGAACGGGACTTCACCGAATTTCACCAAGTACGAGCCCTCTTCTCTAGTAATTTAGTAGCCACCATTAGCTTCATATTGTCATCTAATCTCATATCAGAAAGAGTCTCCGAAACTTGATTAACCCAATCCTTAGCTGCGGTCGCATCCAACTCATCAGTAAACGAGACGCAACTCAACTGTCTAGCTTCCTTTAATTTCTTAGAAATGGAGACGTCCGATGTTTGGGGTGGAATAGAAGGTGGTGGTATTGGGGCTGTTATAGGGGAATCAGCGGGTGGAACTGGACCAGCCTGAGTCTGGCCCGTAAGAGCAGCGAGAAAAGCCGCTAATGCCTGAGCTGCCTTGGGTGACATGGCAAGTACGCTAGGAGTAGCAACAGGTAGTGGAGGAGGTACAGGAATGTCAATAGACTCAGCAGTAGGAACTGCTCTAAAAGAAGATGCAACCGACTCCTCTTCTATGGAATCCGACCGACTTTGTCTAGGGCGACCTCTTCCCCACCGGTAGATCTAGTGTTAGGTGGTAGCTCACGTCGAGGAGGTATAATGGTCTACAAAAAGAACGAAATTGGTTTAGACTACTAAAGACTCTATATGCAATTACATGCAACTAACTAATATTAACTGGGCCACACTGACATTGTAAATTATTTTAAAATAACTTTAAATCCAAGAACTTTAAAAATCAAAAACTTTTTTCAAAACTATAAGTTTTTAAACCAAAAGCTCTGATACCAACTGAATTGTCACAACCCGAAACCTCCCTCAGACCCATGACAACCGCCGCGACGTCTCAATTGACACTCATTATCTGGAATGCCAATTGGAACCTCGCAAGGCTAACGAATCAGTTTCTTGCCTTCCTTGTGAGCAATCGTTGTTAAATATCGAGTTTTAAGAAAATATAAACTATTTTAGATCGAAAACAATCAAAATAAAATTTTTGCCACATAGGGGTATTTTGGTCATTTTTACTAGAAATTTTCGAAACTTGATAAAGATACAACGTATGGTAGAAAAATATCCACTGCCGATTAAAAATAAATTTTTCAAATCTAAATCATTCATTTAGAGTGAAAAGTTGGCTAATTAAACTAAATAAAAATATTTGATAATATATTTCATTTTCTTATAAAACAATTTTTATAGAACTATACATAAATAATTTTTGTAGCGTGAGAATAAAATAAATTCATACATACAATAATTTAGAAAGTTATAATGTACAATAATAATTACAATAACAAGTGGCCCATAAATACACCCAGTATTGGTGATAGTAACCTACTGTCTGTGGGATAGAGGGGTCAACTGGAATCCTCGACAAAATCGGATATCTACAAGCTACCACAGGCTTGAAATGTTTGGAAAAGAGGTAGGTAAGATTTTACAATCCCAATGAGTAAACAGACATTATCATAAATATCTAAAGGCGAGTAAAATAGAGGCAAGTTTAAACAACCAATCACAAACCATTTCATAAGGTTTTCAATTTCTTTCTTAAACCATAAAACATTTGTAATTTACCAAAACAGTTGTCAAGGCTTATAACCTTTATTAAAAACATGGCTCAAGCCAAAATCTAGTCCTCGGGAATACCTTGGTCGAGGCATCTAACCGAGTCCGCCAAGGTTGTTAAAATATTTACATGTTAAACACATTCTAGTTTTGAAAATAAGCCGTTCCTTGGCGTTGGCTGAGTTACACATTCACGTGGGGGTTCCACGTGAAGTGAACTCTAACACTACCCCGGGAGTTACCTTCCTCGCCTCTACAACTGGAGTAACTATGAAATCGGGTTTACCGTGCCCCTCTAATAAGCAGTCCATGGAAACCCTTCACTGCAGTGACTAAACCCACCAATTTTAATAAAATTTCGACAGTATAACGTGGCTTTTATTTATTTATCCAACCTGCATAGTAAAAGATAGCTTACATTCTATTCCCAATGCAATTGTAAAATATAGCCACATATACTCATATATCATAAGCCATTCATAAGAAAATATATTTTTCAAGACAATTGGTAGCCTCCAATTACTCAATTTCATAATCAACACAATATATTTTTATTTGTCACATTTATTTCTAAAACATTAAAAATCTTGTTTTAATCTCATTTTCATTTCATAAAATACATAAAGAGCATTTAAAAATAAACTCTAGATAATTTACAATAATAATAGGTTTACTCACCGTTTGTACAAATGAAATGCTTCCTAGGTGCCCCGATCACTGTTGGTCGAGTACGACTTCCTTGCCTTTACCGGAAGGCTCTCCTCCTAGACACATTGCAAAATTTACCCAATTCACCACATTGATGCTAAATCACTATATAATTGACTTTAATCCTATACTAATGCATGGTATGAAATGCAATAGCCTAAAACGGCTAAAACGTAGTATTAACCTATTTTTGGTACTTTACCCGATAAATTGCTAACGCGCTTCATTTTAGCTCTAAATCGTCCCATTCTCTCTCCAACATTTCTAACCATTAAATATCAGCCAATAACCTTCTAAAATCACCAAAATCAGTTCACTTTCCTCTTTGGAAAATTCGGCCAAAAATGGGACATTAACTCGATAAATTTTCTACTTTGTTTTTTATCACATTTAACCATTTTTCATCATTTTCTCTTCATTTCTCTTAGAATAAAAATCAGATCATCATCATTGTACCTCATTGCAGATTGGGCCAAGGGTGGGTATTGTGAAAATTTAATGCTTTCTTGCCCAATTTAATTTCTAAACACATTTAACTAACTAAAACTATCAATTTAACTAAAAATCAAAACCTAAAAATTTCAATTTCTCCCCCCTTGAACTTCGGCCAGCCCTTGATGTCACTTTTAGATCTCTCTCCTCAAGCATGCTAAATGGAAACAAAGGCATAGGAAAGGTAGAAATCAAGCTAAAGTCGAAAAATCTTACCGTTAGACGCGTAAACGGGCGAAAAACACTAATTCCCCTTTGAATTTTCTTGTTTCTCTTTGGTTTTTCTTTTTTTCTTCCTTTCCTCTCTATTTTCTCTCTTGTTCTCCCTTATGGTCGGCCATCACTTAAAATGGGGTTTAAATGGGCTGACTTTTCATTAAAATAATATTAAATCATTAAAAAGTGCCATGTGTCACTTTCCCATTGGCCCATTTTTAAAATTTCATCTTTTAAACTTCAATTTTTCACCACTTAACATACCATAGTTGTTCATACCAAAAATAAATAAATCCTATGATTTTGACAAGTTTTGGGTGGTGAAAATTACGATTTTTACCTCGGGACTACAAAATTATCGTTTTGCCCCTATGTTTCGAAAATTGCTAAAATTGAAAATTTTCACTTCCTATCATTAAATTATACTCCAAATAGTTAATCTTGGTCAAAAATTTCACTCCATGATCAAATTATTATCTTAGGTGGCAAAATGACGATTTTTGCCCCTAAACATCAAAATTTTCAATTTTACCCCTAATGAACCCTCGAACTCTGAATAATCATTTTTAGTCATTCCTGGACTATAAAATATTAAATTTCATCCTACAATTCCTATTTGAACTAGTTCAAGGTTAAATCAACTCAAGTGTACCGTTAGGTATGATACCGGGTTTCGTCTATTCTTAGGTGCTTTCCTAGCATAATAACATGCTACTCAGTGCATGTATGTCACAACATGTGTTTATAGGGTCGGGTTTTACACACAAGATGTATAACTCTAAGTGTATGCCTACATATTGATAACCTCCATATTTTTCATGGTCATAAAAATCATAATTTGCAAAACTAGCTTTCTATCACAAGTTTGCAATTGGAACATTAGTCTCAACATATCTAACTTTGGGCATACTTCACTACAAGCATTCACATACCTTTACCATAACATTCAGTGCAAATTGATTAATCAATGATCTCCAAATTTACTCTTAGATACACATATATCAAATTGTACACCACTTAGTGTTGAGATCTTGACTTTACTCATCAATTCTTAACCAATTACATCTATAAGATAAACAATTCACATAATTTTTTTGTATCTTGCCTTTGTAGTCATAAGATCAAAATTTCTTAAGCTTGGGATGCAGAAACTTCCTCTTAGAGCATATCTGAAAATCCACATGTTTTAAGTCCCTTACCTTTGGAGAAGTCACATTCAAGACAAATCATTTACATCATAGGTTGCATATTGAACCAAATATATTTTTAAATTGACCTTCAAAGCAATTCATATATCGGTCTTTATATAGAACTCCATATGGCACTTAGACTAAATTTGTTATTTCCATGTCATTTAATTTCAAACTACTAAATCCATATCTAGTCCTTTAATCTTTTGGCTCCACACTAAGTATAGCAAAATTCAAGCTTATCCTTAGAGTAGATCATTTACTAGCCTTTTACTTCATGACCATACATCAATTATAATAATCTGTGATTTTCACCCTTGAGCTAATTCATGCAATTATAACCATAAACCACAATAATTCAATCCAAGCCTTGGAATCTCGCAATCACTTAGTTGAAATCAAAACCAACTCCATTTAAGCTACTATACACATATTCAACATTTATACGCTTATAAAATATTTCAAAAGCCCACACCATTTCTATAGGGGCATGTCAAGCTCAATTAACACAGTGCACTTACCTCCGTGCACATAAACATTGGTTTACACTTTCATTGATACTTAAATTCATAACCTCAAGTGAGTCATAACAATCACTATTCATTCCAGTCAAAATACAGCTCTTATTACCCTTATCGTACGTCCTCCTTATATTGACCTCAAATACAATCCATAGTCTCCAAAATTTTAATTTTAATTTTTTTAACCATGGGTTCAAATTATAATTCCACCAAATGCATAAACTATTACGGACTTAATAGTTCAGCTCCACCTCCCTCCATCCTTAGTCAGAGGAATATATCATTATATTGGCATTTCATTAGGAGCATTTGCTTAAAAATCTTTCCAATAATGGTTTGTGTCTCGGCTGGCATCTCAAACCTGGACAACGGCAACACTTATGATCTCTACATAATGTTAGCATGAGGGTAGGTTGCTAGGAATAGGAGTTCATATAGCCTCCTATCTATAACTTGTGTTGTAGTCACAAACCATAGACAAGACTCTACATTAACTCTGACAACTCCGCTGACTGACACGAGAATCCCTAAGACTCAACTAAACCTAGAGCTTTGATACCACCTTTGTCACAACCCAAATTTTCGGGCCATAACCTGCGTATGGGCCCAACGGGTATAGCCCATAAAGCCCAAGTAGGCCTATTATGTAATCTTGCTTAACATCCCATCAACTATTCTCAAGTCACCTTTCATAATTCCAACTTATAATCACTTTAATAATGGGCTATAGCAATCAAGAATTTCATTAATATAAACCCAAAATGATGTTAACATTTTAACTCATGGTGGCATTAACAATTAAAATATACATATTTCGTCTAAGACATGTATCTTAGTATTTTACATCACATGAACGTACTCATAAAACAAAATGACTCTTGACTTCCAGTGAAGTGACCACAGTGAAGATGTGGCTACTGAGATGCCATAGTATCTACCAAGAAAGTGAGCATATGTGTGCAACTCAATTTAGGTCCCAACTGCCTCCAAATCTGAAAACATGAATTTAAAAATGTGAGTATAAAACTCAGTGAGTGAACATAAGAAGGGAACAAGCAATCAATAGGAAGAATTTGGAAATCATGATGCACTTGTTTCAAAAACAATGCAATTGATTTAATTTCTTACTAAAAACCCCTCATTTCAAACTTTGATTAATAACCTCATAGTGTTGCAACAACCCATGATTAATCCATGAAGTTAAATGGGTGAAAAATATGTTAAAAATCGAATAGGGTAGCATGCAGGACAGAATGTTTCTCGCTGCAGCGAAGTTCATTCTCGCTGCAGTGATAAATAGTACTAGTTTGCATGTGTTTCAGTTTTTCTGACATATCTCCCCCTACAGAAGTTCAATTGACCTGATTTTTAGACCATTAGAAAGCTAAGAGGTAGGGATACAACTTTGATGTTTACCATTTTTCTTAGTTCGGACGGGAAGGTGGTCAAAATCTTCACTGAAGTGAACATACTACACCAAAAGTCGAGAGTTTCTCTCTACAGCGAGATTTATTTTCGTTGCAACGAGTTTTCTGCTGCCAAAACAGAATGTTTCTCACTACAGTGGGAAAGCATTCTCGCTGCAGCGAGAAGCAGGGCACCTAAGTGAAAAAAGGGCCTCATTTGCACAAAAAATCCATTTGGTGCTGCAATAAAGATCAATTTACAAGAAAATGGGAATTTCTCAAGATTCATCATGTCAAATTTCACATGCATTACGACCATATACCATTACTCATAAACTTCCTAAAATACACATATTTACATATGCATATATATATATATATACACCCATCATCATCATGCACACCATCCCATCATCATCAACTCATGTGCACTCCCTACTCGCACATGGCTGGGTCATCACCAGTTTATGCGCACTCCCTACCCGCACATAACCGGGTCATCATCGGCTTATGCACACTCCCTACTCGCACATAGGTGAGTCAATATCATTACACAACAATATATTCATATGTACATATATATCAACATAATGTAGCAGTATATGAATCCATAATAGCCACATATCACAACACAAAGATAATTTATCAAGGGCTTGTTCCCAAGGGCACCCATTCTTAAGAAAAAGTTTGATAAAATCATTTAATGTCTTGTGCAAACACATTCACATTCCCAAAAATACTTTGAAATGCAAGTTCACTCACCGGTCTTGTTGTTTCTTTTGCTTGACTCTAACCTCAACTAATACTCCAAATGGACATGTGAGGCCTTGTTGGAACCTATACACACACAACAACACAACCAATCCAATTTACATTAATATCACTCCAAAAGCTAGTTTCTAATTCAAATTCTACTAGTCTTTCCTAATTGGCTTCCAACTAGATCATATGGCTATTCCTTGCACTACTCTAATCACACTAAAAATGAGCAAACAACTCAACAATAAAACAGCTCATAATCCCAATTACTAGCCATTATCAACAACTTAAAACCAAGCCTAGTTCATCATTCACCTTAAGGTTTCTTTGTAGTTGAATTCTCTTTCAATAGCTTCCAAACAAATGTGAAAAATCTCTCTTTCTCTCTCTAAAACCTCCAATTAGTGAGAGAAAGTGTTGAACAAGGACTTTTTGAGGGTTTTAAAGTGAGAGAGTGAAAGAGCACAAGGGTTCTAGTCAAAAGGGCACAAAGGTATGAAAATTAGAGCTAAAGAGAAAAAGTTGTGAAAGTTTCATATCAAGCTTCCATGGAGGATGGAAGCAACGTGAGATGGAAGAAGAAGAAGGAGAAGAAGCTACTGGAGAATGAAAAAGCTGTTGGAAGAAAAAGATATTTATAGCTCAAGCTTCTCTATTCCACTTAAAATTACGAAAATACCTTTAGCAAGTTAGCTTGTTCTTCTCCAATCCTCTATGAAATCTTTTTACTTTTTGACACTGAGGCCAAGTCCACAATGGTCTGAATATACTCAGTTTACGAAAACTTAAAAATTTTGACTCGGGGTGCAAAATGATCATTTTGCCCCTATTGCGAAAATTATTGCCACAACTAGTTTTCTTCGTGTTTTCATCATTATACATCATTTATTTGGTCTTTATGCTTATTTAGACCTTAAATATCAGAAAACTTCCTTCTAGGAACTTATTAGAGGAAATGACGAAACTACCCATAGCTCGGGTTATTACGCCTATGCCTCGTTATGAGCTTATAGGGGTTGAGGTCTCACAATATCATATGCCAATGCTAATCTATGAATCTTCTAATCATCAGATAGGGTTAAAAGATAAAGTAATGTGGATGCCAAAAGTTAAAAATAAGTCATTTGAAAGCCCTTCATTTAGAATTTAGGATTTAACCCCAGCATTTGTTTCACTAAATCATAAGTTTGGTGCTGAACCATGACAAAATATGTAAAATAGACAATTGATAAAAACTAAACATGCTAAATATGATGGACAAGCCAATACTTGGCATTCAACAACACAATATAAGAAAATAGAAATTACCATATTAAAAATTCAAATTTAAACATGGTGTTATACACTTTGTATCTTCTTTTTCTCATCTCTTGAAATAATAAATAAAATTCAAATTATGTAGAAATAATAGTATTAACTGCAACAAAAAGCACACTTGAACTATTTTGGTAGGTATATGATCTTTGCCACAAAAGTGACCCTCATAAAGTGAGACTACATCCTCTAAATTGTGATATATACATGAATCAATTTAGGCTGTTACACTAATTTCAGCCAAATATTCTAATTGTCTCTCTAGTAGAACAATTGGTGGAGGAAGCTATTTCTCTAGCTCTATCACTAACCTTTCTGAAGTTCGCTGATAACATCCTCATCTAGCTTACCTAACTCCATATCTTTCAATGAAAGTATATTATAAGCTGATTCATGAATCTTCTCATTGCTCATGTGTAATGTGGGAACCTATTTCCGCAAAACTGATAAAGCCAAAGAATCATCACCACAATTCAAATACTCCAAAAAACACTACTTGAACACAAGAAAAAAAATCGAGAATTGTGTATCATCTTGCAAATCTTTAATTCTATTCACGATATCAATACAACTATTTCAATCTCCACTGAGAATTTGCGATTCCAACAAATCAAAATCTACAAAATTGCATAGAATATCAAACTCTAATTCCAAATAAGAAGCAGACTTTTGTATCCAAACAAGTATAAGCATTGAATTATAACTTCTACAAATTCATGCTTTTTTATTAAACATTTATAGCCTAACGTGATATGTAAATTCTCCATTGATGTTGTTGGTCCCAAATAAATGTGCTAGAGGGGGGTGAATAACACTTTTTGGCTCTTATTAAACTTGATTTCGAATTGGGGCCAAATTGAAGTTCAATGATGAGAAATTTGAAGCAAGATGAAGGAATGATTTAAGAAAAAATGAAAATGAAAAATAAAACAAAGGAGACAATACACAAAGATTTATAGTGGTTCGATCCCTTTGACCTACATCCACTACCTTGATCTCCCAATCAAAGATTTTGAAACCAATTCACTAAAATTAGTAGAATTCCCAAGCTTCCACCAAGCTTTTACAATGGCTTTTCACAAGCTCAGCCACAACCTTTAACAATGATTTTTCACGGGATCAACCAAAACCCAAAATGGCTTTTCAAAGGCTCAACCATAACCTGTAACAATGGTTTTTCATGGGATCAACCAAAACCTAAAACTAACGTTTCTAAGGCTAAGTTAGAACTTACCACAACAACCAAGCTAAACCAAGCTTGATCAACCCCTTAGAGTGTCTCTCACACTTTAAGTAAACAGGAAATAGAGAAACGATGAAGTACAATTGATCACGTAGTTGATCTAAGATGTACAAAGTTAAGTTCAAACACTTTTTCAAAGGATAGGAGTGAAATACAAGTGTAAAGAGAAGGTTTTTGATCTTCTAAGCTCAAAATCATTATGGATGGCTTCTCTATCTTGTTTTTTACTGTTGAAGAGCCTTTAAATACTTACAAAATCAATTCTGGCCGTTGGAGACAGAAACTAGCCATTTATAGTCGTTATTTTGTCTTCTAGCATTAAATTCAAATTTTCTGACAGAATGCTCTTAGTCGACTAACTATGCTTCTTAGTCGATTAAGTCATCTCTGTCTCTGAACCCAGTTTCTAGCAATAAGCGCTTAGTCGACTAACCATGCTTCTTGGTAGACTAAGTGTTCTCTGTTTTTAAACCAGCCATCTTCAATTTGAGTTTTAGTTGACTAACTCCCTTCTTTATCTGACTAAGAGGCTTCTGTTTTTATTCAACACCTGCTTAACTGATTAAATCTTGTGTTAACCAGTTAAGACTTTTCTGTCTTCATTAAAGCTCTTTCTTCTTTGCTTGTTTAACCAATTTACCCATCTTGCAATTGAACAAACATCTTGACTTGCTTTCAAAAACCAAATATATTAATGAATTTAAGCTTTCTCCTGCATACTTAAACAATATAATTAGATATCAATGAATGGGAATATTTTGCTATCATTAAAAACATATAGAGTCAACATTCTCTATCTTTTATTTTTGATGATGACAAAACACTCCTAAATTAAGAGTGCAATGTCTATGTGAATGCTTTAAAACTTTGTGTGTAATGAGGTTCTCCCCTTTAGTCAATGCATCTAGTTTTCTTTACATAATATTCAACAAAACCAAAACTGAGCATCACACACATAAATTAAACATGAAGACCTATTTAACTCTATTTGACTCAGTCTTCCTTCTCTCCTTTTTTTTTTTCATCATTAAACAAGATATTGAAAACTCCCCCTTAATGAGTGCATCTAAGATTTTCCTTTAATCTTTAAATCAAACTTTAATGAATAAGAATCACAAGCACTCATACACCTAAGTCATACAAGCTTATAGATATAGTTCAACAACTTCAAGAGTAAAGCTTGTGTCCATGTAGGAACAAATGTATGAGAGTTAAATCATTTTAAGAAATTATCAAAGATTACTCAAATAATGTTTAAGCAAATTTGATCATTTTGTTATAATCAAACTATAATAATTTTAAAGCTAACAGATGTGGTGTTTGGGAAAATCTTCACCCGTTTTGATGAACCCTCTTACCTTCTACAATCAAAGATGCCCATTTCTTTTACTTGTCATTAGTTTCCTATATCTTATGTAATCCACTGAAACAACAAATCATCCACAAAAGCCAAAAGAATTCAATTGTCTTAAATCCCCCCCCTAAAAAAAATGGAATGATCATTGTAAGATGTATAAGAGTAATAAACCAAAGAGAAGAAGCCATATAATAGTAATCCAAATACCAAAAGAACTTATATCTGTCCAAATAAATGCTTCGTATAGAAGAGCAAAACTCAAAACTCAACATACAACAACATTTGCCTAGCAAAAAAAGAAAACTAAAATTATTTAGCAAAAAAGCAAACATTTCTACAAGGCTGTAAATGGAAACTTTTGAAAAAGGAGTGCTCTCGTAAGCAAAAGTCAAAAATACCACAAAATATAAAACTTACCAATATGGAATGGCCAAAAATACCAAAACGACCTAATTTGGAAATAAACCTAACAAATTTAATTAAATAAACAACCTTAAAAACTACTAATAAACTCACTACCCAAAAACCACAACTCAACAAATATTAAAAATGATAGTTTCATTAGTGAACTTCCAAAAGAAAAAAACTAACATTAGAGTTCAAATAGTGAATAAAAAGGAAGAGAAAATGTGGTATGTACATAGAAGGGAGAGGACTAGCATGAGGAAAACAATAAGTAGTGTGTAGAAAGAGATGACCAATATAGGTAATTTTGGGCAAGAAAAGTTTTCTTTTTCCTTTAGCAGCGATTTGTTGGACAAGGATGGTGTCGTAAAGATAAAAGCTTCGTTGAGAAGAAAGAAAAACTTATTAATAAGTGAGATTAGTAGAGAAGAGACGAGAAACGAATATAAGCATTTTTCGACCAAAAAAATGTGTTGTCATTTTGATGTTTTAATTTAACATGTTAGCCTTGAGTATATCATGTTTTAATTTAACAAAAAATTGTATGATATCTTAAGTTTAATTTCAAGCATTTAAAATTGTCTCAATCATATTTTATATCCCCTAAAGTCATAAAATTGTTTAAAAAAGCATGCATCATTAGAAAATAGCACAAAAGCTTTTAAACAATGAATATTCAGCTAAGTAAACAAAGAGAATACATGCCTTGAATTATTGGTTGATTATAGGAACAAAGCAAAGAAGAAATAGTTGAAGAAAGGCGCCTAAAAGTTAAGAAATTCTCAAGACACAAGTCAAGAGTCGACCTTAGAGAAGCTCAAGTCAATCCAAAGGTATAATAAGTGGAAAACTTAAAGAATACAAAGCCATAGTTGACCTTGGCATGTCTACAGTTGACTTTAAAGTAGAAAACTCAAAAACTTGAAGAATTACAAAGACATAGTCAACCCTGGCTCTTTTATAGTTGACCTTGGCCAACCTGATGAGTGAAAAAAAGGGAAAATGAAAAACATAGTCGACCCTGGCTTCACCATAGTCAACTATTTCAACCCAGACTTGCAAAAAACATGTTCTCGAGATTGGATTGAGTAGAGGAAGGTTATACTCGACTATGGAACCCTAATTTGAGAAATTTAAAGAACATAGTCAACCTTAGGAGCATTGTAGTCAACCCTCAAGCTCCAATAACGGTTAAATTTAATTCAAACTTATGTCTAATAGCTCCAAAATTCACTCCAGCTATAAAATGCCGCTATTGAGTCATTTAAAAGCAAGAAAAAACCAGCATTCACTTCGAAAGCCCAAAAGAAAAATCCTAAAGCTTATATTCCCTTTCTAGCCTTCATCTTAGTCTTTCCTCAAGCTTTGAAAAATCATTCCCTTGAAAGTCCTTAAGAAAATTTTTCTTCTCTTTGTACCCAAGCTTAAACTTCTTAGCATCCAACCTTTGTAAAGGCACTCTTGCTATACTTTGTGCTCATCTTATAAAGGTTCTAGCTTAACCTTGAAAAGCCATTTGTAGATTTGTGGTTGAGCCTATTAAAAACCATTGTTGAAGGATTTTGCTTGCTCCCATGAAAAAGCATTGTTAAGGGTTCCGCTTACTCCCTGTGAAAAACCATTATGAGGGTTTAATGCTTAATCCTGTAAAAAGCACATTTCCTTGAATGGATTTGAAATTCCTTAGTTTCCAAGGAAGTGGATGTAGACACTAAAGAAAGTCGAACCATTATAAAATCTTTGTGACTTGATTTTAATTTTCTGCATTATGATTTATTGCTTGCATTTGCCTTAGAAAAAACTTTATTTTGTTTTGACACAAAAAGAATTTTTTGTTGGTAAAAGATTGAATTTTTACACTTGTTTTAAAAGGGTTTTTCTTAAATACCAATTCACCCCCTCTTGGTATATATTAATTTAAGCTTATACTACTAACAATTAGTATCAAAGATAGGGCTCAATTTTGTAGGTTTAACAACCTTGAGTGATTCATAGTAGAAGCTCAAATCTTTAAAAATGGAGGTTACGGCAATCATGCTTGGTGAAAGGCAATCAGTTCAGAAGCCACCTCTCATTGTAGGTATTAATTACCTCTATTGGAAAAAGCGTATGAAAGTGTTTCTACAATCCATGACTTAGACGTTTGGAATGTTATTTTAAATGATCCATAAGTCCCATATAAAAGGTAGATAACAAAATAGTGATTAAGACTAGATATGAATGGAGTGATAAGGACAAAAAATTTATTCAAATCAATTACAAAACATATAACAATCTCCTTTGTGCCTTAGGTGTTAATGAGTTTAACAAAGTCTCTATGTGTGAAAATGCCAAGCAAATTTGAGATACCTTAGAGGCCACATATGAGGGAACCAACCAAATTAAGGAATCCAAAATTGGATGGTTCACATGTGATTATGAATTGTTTAGAATGAGAGATGATGAGTCCATCAATGAAATGTTTGAGAGATTCACTAATATTGTTGGTGGTTTGAAGGTTTTGGGGAAAGACTTTCTTAATGCTCAACTAGTCAAGAAAATTCTATATAGCCTACACAAGTCTTGGAGACTTAAAATCATGACTATAGAAGAAGTTAGAAACCTTAATGATTGTAAGCCAAAAGAGCTAATATGATCCGTACTCATATATGAAATGACATTGAAACATGAAGGAAAATTAGAGGAGTCTAAGAAAAAGGGAATAACTCTTAAGTCCATAGTTGAGGTAGACGAGAAAAGCACAAAGAGTGAGAATGAAAATAAAGAGGACATAACCATGCTAACGAGGAAATTCAACAAATTCATGAATAAAGCCTTAGAAGTCAGAAACCTACAAGGAAGGATGTGCCTAAAGAAGAATATACAAGAGATCACTTGATATGTTTTAATTACAAAAGGCCCGACCACACCAAATATGAATGCCTTAACAACAACATGAGGAACATTTCAACAAATTTCAAGAAGAAAGAGATGATAGCAACGTGGAGTGTTAGTGATGATTCACAAGATGAGGAAGATGATGAAATTGCAAACCTTTACCTCATGGCTCTCGATGACTACAAAGTATATCCTACTCCTTATAATAATGATTTTTATGCTCATGATGAAAATGATTACAGCTTTGATGAATTGCAAGATGCTTATGATGATCTTATGTTTGAGTTTGAAGAGAAAATGTTGAAATATAAAGGCATCATAGCAAAGCTTAAGGTTGAAAATGAGAACCTAGTTAAAACTAGGATTAAGTTGGAAAACAATGTGAAAAACATGCAAGCTGAAATGAATGAGATGGGAAACAAAGACAAAAGTTTGCATGACACTCTCTCTAAATTTCAAGATAACTTACAAAAATTGAATGACATGTTGAAGTTACAAAGGGCATTCTTTAACAAAGAAGGGTTAGATTATGACATTACACAAAAAGAAACCCATTTTAAAAATTTCTTTGTTAAAGACAATGACAAGTATAATGGATCCTTTAAAAGCATTTGTTGTTTTAAATTTAGACATCCCATTGTATCTTGCCCTTTGAAAGTTATCCCACGAAGACACAAAATTGTAAAACATACATGGGTTCAAAAAGCAACCAATCTTACTCATGCTAGAGTGATAAAAATTGAAAAAGTTCACAAAAGAATCAAGGTTACTAACCATAAAGGACCCAAAAAAATTTAGGTACCAAAAACAAAAGTTTGAATATCCTTTTTGTAGGATGAGCATACATGATCTAAGCTAATAGCACAAGAAAAAGGTAGATTAAATCGTTCATTGGTGATGAAGATCATTGAGGTATGGTATGTTTAATATTGACTATTAATTCCTATACATTTGATTTGATACATGTCTTATGAAATTGAGAAATATGTTTGCCAATGGTTTTTAATGTTGATATACTCTTATTGAAAAAAAATTCTCTTTTGAATCATCATCAGAAAATTAATGCAAAATGATTAATTGATGATACTTGGACAATGTATGATGAAATTGACAATTAATGCTTGACGATATCTTGGACTAGCATTGGAACTAGTGTGCATATACTCTTGGAATTATGAGTATTTGAAGCACATATTGAATATTTATTTAAATGTTTATAACTTTCTAATTCCATGACTACTAGTATGGATTAACATGTTAATTAAATACTCATTTATCATATGATCATAATGGTTCAACAACATTCATTTAAGGGAAGGTAAGATTATGCTTTAGTATAATTAACCATTTAATTTCTCCTTGTTGAAATCAATCGAATGAATGATTAAAGGGGAGTTGATAATTGACATTGTCCTATGATGTTTGCGCACTTGAAATCTTCAATAATGAGCTTGGTGAGATCCCAACAAATGGTGTTCTATGCTATTAGTAATAACTCTCAAACATCATATTAATCTTGTGCTTAATGATGCTCTTAATTTTGCTTGAGTGCTTGAAACATAGAATCCTTATTCTCCTCACTATCGTCATAATATTATTGATATTTGTGCTTAGTATAGTTTGTTGATCATTAGATTAAGTGTTCATGTTAATGTATTTGTATGCATACATATGTGTATTTGTTGATTATATTGTTTGATTGATCATGTGAGTATATGATTATATATTTAATTGTGGCATGTTGCATCACACATTGTTCATATCGTACATTCGTACACTATGCACTCAAGTTATCCAATTTTAGGTCTTCCTAATCATTCATCATGATCTTTCAAAATGATTTTTGAATTCTAAAAATAGAATCTTTAGTCACACATAATTGTGCATCAAATATGCCTCATTTGTTTTTCAAGCTTTCTCAAAAGGTCAAAATCAATTTAAGTGAGCTTTAAAAGTCAAAATAAAATTTTCAAGTCAAAATTTAAAGGACATAGTAGACTATACCCTTTAAAAGATCGAGTAGTCACTTGTTTTAAGAAGCCCAACTATGTTTTGAGAAAGCCATAGCCAACTATATACCAACTATAGTGCAATATATAGTCAACTATGACTTGGTGGGATTTAAATCATTTGAACTTTTCACTTTTTCCAAATTCATCTAATCCTCCATAGATTCATCCTCACTTCCAAATTCATTCTCATTAGATTTTCAAGGCTCAAAATGCCCATTAAAAGCCTTAAATTTTCATTCACTATAAATAGGGTTTTTTGCGTCAATTTCAAATTACTACAAAACCTAGAAACTGAGTTTGAATAGTACTTAGTCTACTTTTCAAGCATTATATTCAATCTCAGCTTCTTTGTAGTCGATTCCCCTCATTTCCTAGTCAATTCTCACAGTAAACATCTTTTCATGATGACACCAAAACATTATAAACTCACTACGTAAAGAAGTTAGGGAAGCTCTTTGAATGCAACTTGGTTTCAAGCACTAAACTTTCTCACCAACAAGTCTTATAAACGTTACAAGAAATCATTCACCTCAAGAACCGTCTACCATGGCCGAGTAATAGATCTTAAATTTCTTTAAAAGTTTGGTTACTTGTATATTGAAAATTTTAGAGCTTTGGGTTGGTACAATTATTTGAGTTTAAATATCCTTGTGTATGAAAAGCTGGTCAAAGTTTTCTATAGCAATGAAAATGTAATTATAAGGATGAGAATGATGCACTACATACCTATGATAATGCTATCACCACTTATATTATGGGTAGGTTATTCAAGATAACCCCTGAGCTGATTAAAGATGTATTTGATCTTCGGAGTGCACCTAATGCCATGACCCATATTAGTGATAGTCTAGTTGTGCAAGATTTAGAGCGAAAGCTTTATGTGAACAATGTTGGTGCTCTTGATTCAGTCACTATGTTGTCTATGATGGATAAGATTTTACGCTTAATTATTAGTTAGACCTTGAGGCCTATACCTAATAAGCATTCATTTGTGATTGGAAAAGACTTATGGTTTTTACATCACATTAAGGCACAAAACTCCCATTGATCTTGCCAGCTTTATTTTTGCGAATATGAGGAAAATTGTAATTGGTACTTGATCGAGCCTTATGTATGGTCAAGTCATCACCCACCTGCTAGAGCATTTTCATATTGACATATCTTTGGATGATGCAGTCTCATAACCCAAAATTAGGAATCTTGATAAATCTATTATTTCCAAAATGGTTTATAGTGAGAATGTAGAGACAAGCACATGGGTTCATGAAAAGTCACATCAAGAAAAGGCTGGTAATGATAATGATGATGAGGGCATGCCTTCACTAGCTCTAACCGAACCATCGTTGAGCACTATGCCTTCTAGTTCAGCTAGTCATATAAGCACAGATACAAGACTTGATGCTATAAAGGAAACATTGAAGGAAAATGGATGACATCTTGACTTCAAGATACCATTGCAGAGTAATGTGATGCCATCCATCGTGCCAAGGTTGCACGATTTGATAATGTCAACCAAACTATCCAATGCATGCATCAACATCAAGAGTCCCTAGAAGCCTATATTGCACAACTCCTTTCCAAAAAAGGACTTTAGATTGGATGTCTTGCACTTCACTCACTCATGCATCCCATCCTTATGTTTATATTTTTAACCTTGATGCTTGACTATCTATGTTTATATTTTTGTCTTTCATGAACTTAAAGGATGCAAAGCTCACATGTTTTTCCTTTTATGTGTGTGTGTGTGTGTGTGTGGCATTCTTGGTATTAATAGATAATGCTCTTAAGTTCTACTAAATAAATATATTTTCTCATGCTTTGCTTGATCATTCTTGATTAAAAATACATTTAATGATTGCTTCTTGACTATGCTAAATAGATATGGTAAATGAATATATTTCTTGATCTGTTGATTGAATATTTTGCATTGAAATATATCTCATGGCTTTAGATTGATGGCTAGATATTCATATTTGTCTTAATGCTTATGTATACATGATGATTTTCGTTAACCATTATTTCTTAAGTTTAAGTGCTTAAAGCTCACACTTTTATTCCTTTTTGATATAATAAAAAAGGGGAAAAGGGTTATGAGCACATTGAAATGCTTTAGTGCTTTTGATAAGCTAAAAGTTTTGAAAACATTTTAAACTTCGTGCATAAGTTGAGAAGGAGAATTTTTAAAGTTCTTATTCATATCTTACACTCTTCTCACGTACACTTAAATGCTTCAAAATAAAGGCATAGAGACTAATAGAGTTGTGGGGAGGTTTCAAGAAATTTCAATGCAATATGCTCATGTTTTTGTCATATCAAAAAGGGGAAAATTGTTAGACTTGAGTTGCATTATGTTTTGATTTGAGAAAAATTTCATGATATCTTGAGTTTAATGTAAAGCATTTGAAATTGTCTCAATTATATTTTCATCCTCTAAAGTCACAAAATTATTTGAAAAGCCATACATCATTAGAAAATATCACAAAAGCTTTCAAATAATGAATTTTCAGCTAAGTAAACAAAGAGCATACATGCCTTGAATTACTATTTGACTGTAGGAATAAAGCAAGGAAGAAATAGTTGAACAAAATCACCAAAAAGTCAAGGAATCCTCAAGACACAAGTCAGGAGTTGACCCTAAAGAAGCTCAAGTTGATCGAAAGGCAAAAGGAATGGAATACTTGAAGCATACAAAGCCATAGTCAACTTAGGTGTGTCTACAATGGACCTTAAAGCAGAAAGCTTAAAAAATTGAAGAATTACATAAACATAATCAACCCTAGCTCTTTTATAATCGACCCTGACAAGCCTGATGTGTGAAAAAAAAAAAGGAAAATGAAAGACACGGTCAACCCTGGCTTCACCATAGTTGACTACCTCAGCCCAAACTCATAAAAAAATGCTCTTGAGAATTTGATCGAGTAAAAGAATGTTATACTTGACTATGGAACCCTAACTTGAGAAATTTGAAGAACATAGTTGACCATGGGAGCGTTGCAATCGACCCTCAAGCTCCAGAAATAGTCAAATTTAATTCAAACTTGTGTCTAACGGCTCCAAACTTCACTTTAGCCATAAAAGGCTACCCTTAAGTCATTTGGAAGCAAGAGAAGACTAGCACTTACTTGGAAAACCCTAGAGAGAAATCCTAAAGCTTATTTTTCCTCTCTAGCCTTCATCTTAATCTTCCATAAAGCTTTGAAGAATTATTCACTTGAAAATCCTTGAGAAAATATTTCTTTTTTTTGTACCCAAGCTTAAACTTCTTAGCACCCAACCTTTATAGAGGCATTGTTGTTATACTTTTGTGCTTATTTTGTAAAGGTTCTAACTTAAACTTGAAAAACTATTTATGAGTTTATGGTTGAGCCCATTAAAAACCATTCTTAAAAGGTTCAGCTTACTCTCATGAAAAAACATTATCAAGGTTCCGCTTGCTATCATGAAAAAGTGTTGTTACGAGTTTTGCTTGATCTAGTGAAAAAGTGTTGCTAAGGGTTCCACTTGCTCCAATGAAAAAGCACTGTGAGGGTTTAATGCTTGATCTTGTAAAATGCATATTTTTTTAGTGAATTTGAAATTCTTTGGTTTTGAAGGGAGTGGAGCCGAACCACTATAAAATCTTTGTGTCTTGATTTTAATTTTATGCATTGTGATTTATTGCTTACATTTACCTTAGAGAAATCTTTATTTTGTTTTGAGACAAAAAGAATTTTTGGTTGCCTAAAGATTTAATTTTTACATTGTTTTAAAGGGTTTGTTCTTAATACCAATTCACTGCCCTCTTAGTATATATTAATTTGAGCTTATACTACTAACATAATGACATCGTTGGCGCGGTTTTCTTGCATGAGTGAAAATTGGTCCACGTCTTTGATTTTGACTTTACCCTTTGGTCTCCAATTTTCATTTTTTATATATATTTTTCTTATTTTTTTAGGTAGTAATATTAGATAAAAGAGGTATTTTATTAAAATTCTGTTTTGTTGATGTTTTTATTTTTTATTTTTTATTTTCATGTAAAAAATTAATAAAATGAAAAAGATAAATTTTAAAAATAAATAATAAAAATATCAACCAAAAAAAAATCTAAATTATTTTTAAATCAAAATATTTTAATGGTTTGGTTTTTTTTTTTTAATAGAATGCAAGCTTACAATGTGCAGGGATAAAAAGGATTCATATCATATACCAACATATGAGCATATTTATGACCTATTTCTTCTAGTTTACCATCTCTCAAAATAACGTACAAAGGCATTATAAGAGGAAGACTTACCTACAATTAAAATTACTACTTTGTTCTACCTAAAAAAAATTATTTCCAAATGTCTTACATTTTATTGTAAGCTTTTTCCATCATTAATAGCAGAAGCAATCTCCAGCCAGTAAATACATGTGCACCTTTTCCCTCGCCCTACTTCTGATCATATTATTCCTACAAAAAAACTAGTCTTTTGATAGTTGTGAACAACATTGCTTATCAGATTGTGTCTCAATTTATCCTAAATGGCTCTGGCTTTCTCTTTGTACGATCCTTTTTCCAATGAATAATGCCTAAGTGAAGAAAAAATCATGTAGTTCATGTTCATCCAAATTGGACCTCTCCAACAAGGTGGGTCATGCTTTGTGTTGCGTTTCATGTACAAAGAGCTAGTTTTGGCAAGTGAACAGAGTGCGAAAGATGCTCCAGATTTGAAATGACATCTAGCTATTTTTCCAAATGCCATGATTCAAGTGGAATAATTCTTGTTTGTTATCTTTATTCTAGTTTTGAAATGACAAAATTTATTTACTTGAAAGAGATGAAAAGAGTTTTCAAATGTGAAGAAAATCCTAAAGAGTTTTGAAGTTGGTTTTGAATTGAAAGATATTTCTAAGTCTTCAGACTTTAAATTTTCGGTTGCAAGAATCGACCTTGAAAAAATAGGAATCTATTTTCAATTGTATAGAAAGCAAAATCTCTTTTTCAATTACAAGAAAAATCAATTCTCAAACAAGTACATGTTCATTCTAAAGAAACATAAATCATTAGATAAAGCCAGAATTGACATTAAAAAGTTGACATGTTGATTCTGAAAGCTTCGAAGAGAAAAAGTCAAAAACTTGGAAAAGAAGCAAAAGTTGAAAAATAGATAAGATTGGAGCACAAAATTTCAAGTTTGAATTTTTGGATTGGTGTTTAACACACATGAAGAATTGACATCAAGAGTACAACATGTCGATTTTTGGAAAAGATAAAAAAGTGCAGACTTGGATCATGTCATGAAAAATCAACACCAGATGAAGAACATGTTGATTCTCAAGAAAAAAAATGTACAAATTTTCCAAAATTATAAAGAATTGACATCAAAGATATAACATGTCGATTTTACAAGCACAACAGATAAAGTTCCAACTGGCATGAAACGGAAGGAAAAGTTTTGAATCTTACTCCAATGGTAAAAAAAGGTTAAGGTTTATAAATACTCGACCAAAAAACAATAGACAAAAAAAAAAGAAAGAAGAGAAAGAGAATCAAAAGAGAAAGAAAAAGAACGGGAAAATAAGAAAAGAATATTTATGAAAGAGTTGTAAAAGAAAAATCCTTCCTTTACTCTGATAATGAGTTGAACATCTTTAAAGATCATACTTTCCTCACTATGGAAAGTCTCTAAGCTTAGATACTTCTATCTTCGACCTTTATTCTAAAAAAGTTTTCACCTTTAGTACTCCCATTGCTCATCGGCCTTCTTTAAAGGCATAAAATTCATACCTTTGTAATCCGTTGTTGTATTTGGTTATACTTTCGGGCAAAAGGTAGAACAGTTATGCTTTAACCTTAAAAAGATAGAAACTTTGTGAAAGGTTGTGCTTTAACCTTGAAAAGGCAATGACATTGTTAGGTTGTACTTGCTTCTTTTAAAAAGGCAACAACGTTCTGAGGTTATGCTTGCTCCTTATGAAAAGGCAATGTTTGTGAAAGGTTATGTCTATTCCTTAAAAGGCAATTTATAGTGGATTTAAATTCCTTGTGATATGCTTTAACCTTGAAAAGATAATGACTTTGTGAGGTTGTGCTTGCTTCTTTTGAAAAGACAGTGACATTGTGAGCTTGTGCTTGCTCCTCTTGAAAAGGCACTAACATTGTAAGGTTATGCTTGCTCTTTTTTAAAAGGAAATGTTTGTGAAAGGTTATGTCTGCTCCTTAAAAGGTAGTTTATAGTGGATTTAAACTCCTTGTGATATCAAGGGAGAAGATGCAAGCATTTAAAGTTGAACCTCTATAAAAATCATGATTTTGCACTTTTTAGTTTATGTTCTTTCATACTCTGTTATGCTTTGTTTTTAATTTCGCTGCACTTAAGTTTCATTTTCTCTTTAATTTGTGAAAAAATGAGTTTTTCTTCTAGTAACCAATTCACCCCCTCTTGGTTAATTTACTTTAAGCTTTTCTTAACTAACAATTGGCATCAAAGCAAGTTCTCAAGTTTGTAGGTCTAACAACCTTTGAGAGATCCTAAACAAAACTTAAAGTAACAATAATGGCATCCTCGAGCTTCATTGGTGAAGGACAGTCTATGATGCGACTCTTTTGTTCAAAGGAGAGAACTACCCATTTAAGAGAATGAGGCTTGAAAATTTTATACAATTTATTGGTTTGGATCTTTAGGGTATTATTGTTGATGGATATCATATTTCTAGCAAAACTATTGATGGTGGAAAATGTGTCAAAACAAGAGTTGAATGGATGACAAAGATAAAAAAAGCTGATTCTATTGAATCACAAAGCTATGATAGCTATCTTCCATGCTCTTAGTGAGAGTGAATTTAACAAGGTAGCTATGTGTACTTTAGCAAAAGAAATTTGGGACACATTAAAAAATTGCTATGAAGGCAAGAATCAAGTGAAAGAATTAAAAATTAGTATTCTGACTCTTGATTATAAACTCTTTAAAATGAAGGATAAAGAATCCATTAAAAGGATGTTTGAAAGGTTCACTAAAATTATAGGAGGACTTAAAGCTTTAGGGAAAGAAATGCACAATTAGTGAAGAAAATCATCTATTGCCTACCAAAGTCTTGGAGACCTAAGGTCACTGCCATAAAAGAAGCCAAAGACCTAAATGTGCTTAAGCTAGATGAGCTTCCAAGTTCTTTACTCACTTATAAAATGACCTTTAGGTATGAAAAAGAAAAAGATAAAGCAATTAGAGAAGAATCAAAGAGAAAAGACATTGCTCTCAAAGTTGTAAAAGAAAATGATGAAAAGTTACTTGAGAGTGATGATGAAGAAGATGATGATGATGTAACCTTGTTGCCAAGAAACTTTAGTAGATTCTTGAGAAATGAACAAAAAGACAAAAGACCTCCTAGGAGGGATGGACAAAGAAAGAATTTGAGAAGAGACACAACAAAGGTTGACCATGAAAAAAACCATATAATTTGCTATGAGTGCAAAAAGCCCGATCATACCAAATATGAATTTCCAAGACTCAAAAAGAGTCATCCTAAAAACTAGAAAAGAAAAGCCATGGTGGCTGCATGAAGTGACAATGATTAATCTCAAAATGAAGTGGAAGAGCAAGTAGCCAATTTGTGTTTCTTGGGAGTTGAAAACACCAAGGTATGCTTCTCAAACAATGCCTTTTGCTCCTATGATTTCAATGATGATTCATACACATTTGATGAACTTCAAGATGCATATAATGATTTAGCATTTGAATTTGAAAATATGACCTTGAAATACAAAAAGACTATCTCTAAACTCAAGGTTGAAAATGATTGTCTCATTAAATTAAAAGTTGAGTTTGAAGATAAGGTCAAACATCTATAGAATGAAATAAATGTGTTGAGACAGAAAAATGAGCAATTAAATGAATCATTCTCTAAATGAAATATGAGTTTCACAAAAGCTGAATGGGATGCTTAAAGCTTAAAAAGTCTTCTTTGACAAGCAAGTTTTAAGCTATAATTGGAGACAAAAAGAAGTTAAGACAAAAACTTTCTTTAAAAAAGAAAATAAAAAATTTGGTGCATCACATTTATGCATTTGTTGTCATAAGGTAGGTCATTCTATATATTTTTGCCTTCTTAGAAAAACATCACCCAAAGGAAAAGTAATAAAAAAGGTATAGGTTCCAAAAAGAAACAAGCTTACTTTTGGCAAGATTGTTAAGATCAATGAGGTTCCAAGAAGAACCAACGCGATTGGTTCTAACAAGAAGATCCAAAAAAATTTGGATACCAAGAATCAAATTGAGGTGTGTGTTGAAGGCAATTTAAAGTAAAAAGGAAGATTCTCATGGAAACTCATTACACAGCCGAGTGATTTCTATACCAAAACTTACTCATTTGCAAAATATAAATTCTAAATTGCATGTCTATTATCTTGGTTCGACTAAAATAATTTTTTATGCCACATTACATCATTTAGTTCTTTTATTTGATAATATGATTGTGTCTTTTTTAGTGCACACTGTACATCATATGTTAAATAATTATTGTGATATGTTGATTGATTTTGATGATGATTGATTACCTAAATTATTGCATTTTCATGTCATCATCCAAAACTAAAGACAACCATGTGTTGAACTTGATTTTGTCTATTTGCTTAAGTCAAAGAATCGACATCTCCTTACTTGAGAATAGATTCTCAAAAAGGCGCATTTTCTTTAAAAAGGGAAATCAAAATTTGAAGGAAAATTAAAATGTTAAGGTTTCTTATTTAAAAACAAGACTTTTTCTTTTCAAAGTGTTGCAATTCTTGAATGTCGTATTTCAGTGTAAAAAATTTCTTCAAAAGACACTAATCTAAAGTTGAAAAAGTTGAAATTTTTTAAGAAATTTCTCAAGCTTTCATCTTTAAAACTAATTTTGAAAAGGATGTTTTCTCTCAAACACAAAACCCACTATTTTTATTGAGAAAAAGTCGGTTCAACACACCAAAGCCAACATCTTTCTTCAAACACTAGATCCTTAAACTCAGAATCTCATAATTGAACTGAAAATTGACGAAATGGCCCTTCAAAGGACAAGAGATAAAAAAGGAAAAGCTCCCACAGAGTCTTCCAATGTGTAAAAGAGTAAAAAATTGGATCCTCTTGATGTACATTTCTCAATGAAGGATGAAAGGAAATAATTTGATAATCATTATGCGTCTAAGAAAGTTGTTCATGCCAGAATAATAGATTTTAACTATCTTGAAACAGAGTTTTATTTTCAATATATTGAAAAAAAAAAGAAATTTAAGTTGGTATGAATACTTGAGTATGAGAAGAGGAGTTTGTGAAGAGCTGGTAAAGGTATTTTACTTAAAGGGAAGAGCACACTATCAAGGAAATGATGATGAGGAGGTAGGGAATCATGATAATTCCTTTCCCACATCAATTGCTGGAAAAGCCTACATTATTTCCCCTATGTTGCTTCAGAGAGTGTTGAATCTCAAACTTGTAAACAGAGATGCTATTACTTATATAAGTGAAGAAAATATCATTCTAGAAGATGAACTAAATACTGAGTTTCTGGTTGGACCAATAACAACTCCTATGTTCCAAATAATGCTTCAAGGTTGAGTCTACAAGACAGAATTTTAAACCTTATAATTGTGTACAATATCAGACCTTTCGGATCAAAGAATGTTATTGTAACACTTGAAAAGATGTGGTTCATGCATCACATAAAACAAAGCACACCTATCGATCTTACTTAATTCATTTTCAGGGACATGAGAATTCTTGTTAGGGGAGTAAGAAATAATTTGATATATGGGATGGTTGTCTCTGAATTAATGGAAAAGTTGAAAGTAAGCATGAATCTTGACAAACCAATTATGCAAAACAAGATAAAGTTTCTGGACAGAAGTACATTTATCAGAATGGGGTCTGAATATGATGCAACATCAAACAAATGGGTAAAGAAGAAAGAAACACTAAAGTTGCCAACCAGTACCTATTACTCTTCTTATTCAGACAATAGCTAATCCTTCAACCAATACTCCTTTAATAAGTCATGAAACTCTAAGCCAACTAGATAAAATATACATTGGAAAAGGTGCTTATGACTATTTGAAGACTAGAATTGACATCAAGGAAGAATGATAAAACAAAATCTTAAGGCCATTGACGAGAAAATCGACCATTCAATTGCCAGATTTACTCCTTAATATAAGAATATGTTTGATCATTACTGTCATTCAATTGAAGAATTTGGGAAAAAGCTAAAAAAAATGAGGAAGGCAATTCTACAAGTGTCTGAAATTCAAATTGACTTGGCAAATAAACAAGAAACTTTAAATGATCAACTGAATGGCAAACCTTCCACAGTCTTTGTCATCTTGTTGAAAGCTCTGAATTTGATTCTAATTAGACCCTCAAACCTTTCAATCCTTTAACCCAAACCTAAATCATTCGCATGATATCATTTATGTGTTGTTGCTATATAATTAATAAATGTACTACAAACTTCTCTAGTTGAAATATCTTCTCTTACTAATTATTTGTTGTCAATTCCTTGAATGATAATATATGTCCAATTGTATGAGACATTTTCATAATAGTGCAGTAATTATTATTTATATGTTTACTTGTGCTACTAATGCTTTATTCTTCCCCGTGAGCTTTCATTATGGTACAATTTTTTCTTTTTCTTTTTTATATAACAAAAAATAGGAGAATATTTTGGGTAAATTTGCTATGCTTACTACTTTTTCATTGCTGGACTTTCTTAAAAATGTTTACACTTTTTTAAGTAAGCACAAATTCAAGGGGAGAGTTCTTCAAACTTTTAATGCACAAATTTAATGGGAGTTTTTCAAATGAGCAAATTTAACTCTTAATTTTGTAATATCAAAAAGGGGGAGATTATTATCTTTATTTTGATTTTGAAATGACAAAATTGATTTACTTGAAAGAGATGAAAAAAGTTTTCAAATGTGAAGAAAATCCTAAAAGAGTTTTGAAGTTGGTTTTGAATTGAAAGATATTTATAAGTCTTTAAACTCTAAATTGCCAGTAGCAAGAATTGACCTTTAAAAAGTGAAGATGTTGGATCCATAAGTTTTTGATGATAACAAAACATTCCCACTCATTAATGTCTAACTATACTACTTGAGTGTGTAGGATGAAAATGTATGTCAATAATAAATTAATCACTGGAAAGCAAATATCAAAACTCATTAGAATAAGAAGTTACAAATAAGCCACAAACAGAAGCTTCTTAGTTGGATAACCAAAAGAGTTAGTCAGCTAAAATCCAAAAATAAAGTTGGCTTGTTCAAAGACAGTAAGCTCTTAATCGGTTGAAGCCTTACTTAATCAATTAAGAGAGTAAAGTAGATTGCGAGACAAAGAAGACTTAATCGACTAAGAAGTATTGTTAGCCAATTAAAAGCACACTGTTTGAGAATTTGAATTTGAATAATTGAAGACAGACTAACGGCTAAAATAGACTCTAAACTATTTCTAATGGTCTGAAGTTATCAACATCCATCAAAATTGGTTTTTCAAGTATAAAAGACATCTCCAATGGCTAAGAAGAATATCAGATGCTTCCAAGAACAAAAAGAGCTTAAAAATAACAAAAACCCTCTCAATCCTTCTTGTGTTTCACTCTAATATTTGTAATAGAGTTTAGCACTTCATCTTGTACCATTCAGATTAAGTTAGTGATCATAGGTATTTCTTCATATCTATACTTTTTGATCACTTAAAGTGTGCGAGGCACTTTAAAGGGATTAATCAAGCTTGGGTTAGCTTGATTGGTTTTATACCTTCTAACTTAGCCTAGAAAAAGTTAGATTTGGGTTTTGGTTTATCTCAAGAAAACCCATTGTTAAAAGTTGTGACTGAGCCTGTGAAAAGCCCTTGAAAAAGTTTCGTGGAAGCTTAGGAATTCTACTGATTATAGTGATTTGGTTTGAAAATCCTTGATTAGAAGATCAAGGTAGTGGATGTAGGTCAAAGAGACCGAACCATTATAAATCTTTGTGCATTATCTACCCTATTTTATTTTTCATTTCATTCTTCTTTAGATCATTCTTTCATCTAGCATTTAACTTCTCATCATTAATCTTTAACTAGCCCCCAATTAGAAGTCAAGTTTAATGACATTCACAAAGTGTTATTCACCAACCCTCTAGCACACTTCTATGGGACCAATAAATGGTATCAGAGTTTAACCCTCATTTTTAAGGCTTAACATCCTAAGGGAAGATCCAAATGGCTTTTCAAAAATCTTTTGTTGCTAAGGGACAGTCCATAAACAGACTACCTCTGTTTGATGGATCAAACTACCCTTATTGGAGCACAAGAATGTCTATTTAGATAAGAGCAATAAATTATAAAATGTGGGATGTCATCACTAATGGACCTTATATCCCTTTGACCATAAATGTTGTGACAAATGAAAAGATACCCAAGTCGAGGGTTGAATGGACTGAAGTTGAAACCAAAAAGGTTCAAACAAACTTTAAGGCTATTAATACTCAACACTGTGCCTTGACTCCTACAGAATTTAACAAAGTGTCAAGATGTACCACTGCCAAATAAGTTTGAGACAAACTTAGAATTATCCATGAAGGGACTTCACATGTCAAGGAGTCCAAAATTACCCTTCTAACCCACAACTATGAAATGTTCAAGATAGAACCTAGTGAAGATATCACCAACATGCTTAATAGGTTTACTAACATCACCAATAAACTCAGTTAGTTAGGTAAGCCAATACTTGAACATGAACTTGGCAAAAGACTTCTTAAAAGCTTAACTAAAACTTAGACTCCAAAAGTGACTGCTATTCGAGAAGCTAAGGATTTAAATGTCATCACTCTTGATGAAATTTGTGGCTTTCTTTTCACTCATGAGCTGGAGCTTAAAGAAAAAGAAGAAAAAGACAAGAAAAAAGCCAAAGAAAGAAAGAAAAAACATTGTTATGAAAGTAAACATTCTTAAAGAAGAATTAGATAATATATCATGTGATAATAATGAAAAGTTAGCCATGATAGTAAGAAGATTTAGAAAACTTATGGGACAAAAAGATAGAAGACTGGCTAAGAAAAGTTACAGAAGATATCAAAGTTCTTCATAAAAGATCAAAAATAAAAATAAACCAAACAAGAAGGAAGTTATTATATGTTTTGAGTGCAAGAAACCTAAATACTTCAGATCGGAATGCCCCTTGCTGAAAGAGGAAACTCCCAAGAAAAATAAAAAATCAAAAAAAGCTATGGTGGCTGCAACCTGGTCTGATAGTGATGCATCAAGTTCAGAAGTTGATGAAGAGAAAGTGGAAGAAAGAGCAAACTTATGTCTAATGGCCAAAGATGATGCATCCGAGGTATCTTCTACCCTTTGTGATATTTCAATTGATGAATTTCAAAAAGAATATGTATGCCTCTATAATGAGTTTGAAAAACTTGCATCAAAATATAGCTTTCAAAAAAAGACTACATCTCTTGAGAATGATTTAGAAAAGATAAGACATGATTTCAACTCTGCTTTTAAACAAAGAAATTTTCTTCAAACTGAACTAGAACACTTTAGAACAGATTTTGAACATCTGAAATTGGAAATTGAAAACAGAAATGAAGCATTGTAAAAGGCAATTGATGAAAACATTGCTCTTAAGCGTTTAACAAAAGAAACATTAAGAAGAAAAACAAACTTTAAGAGAAATTTTTATGGTTTCTCATCTAGATGTTATGTTTGTGGCAAAATAGGTCATCTTTCTTATGATGTCATGGAAGAAGAAGCACTCAAAGAGCAAAAATGATTTGGGTACCAAAAGGCTCTTGTGTAGCAACTAACCTTCAAGGACTTATCAAGGTATGGGAACCTGTTAGGAAAAATTGAAAATTTGTTTTGTTGGTTAAGCCAAATCGAGAAAACATATGTTCAAAAGCTCAACTGAAGCAGAAGCAACCATGGTACATGGATAGTGACTGCTTAAGGCATATGACAGGAAATGAAATGTTATTTGCTTAATTGGATAAGAAAAAGGTTGGTACAGTGTCGTTTTGAGATGATTCAAAAGGTAGAATTCATGGTATAGGAACCATTGGTAAAAATTCTCATGCTTAAATTAATCATGTTTTGTTTGTTAAAGGCTTAAAGCATTATCTATTAAGTATCAGTCAATTGTGTGACAAAGGATTTAAAGTATGTCTTGATTCACATAAATGTGAAGTTATAGATATTAGTACCAACAAAATTTCATTCATAGGAAAAAGAATAAAAAATATGTATGTTATATTTCTTGAAGATCTTGAGCTAGATTGTGAGACATGTCTTACATAAAAAATATGTAAATGATGGAAATGATAGCTAGTTATGGTATCAAGGACTTGGACATGCAAGCACGCATACCATTTCAAAACTAATGAGAATAAATCTGGTTATTGGATTGCCTGAAATCAAATTCAAAAATGATCAGATTTGTGATACTTGTCAATTAGGGAAACAAGTTAAAACATCATTCAAACCCAAAAAGATAATCTCAACTTCTAGACCTCTTGAATTATTACATGTAAATCTATTTGGTCCAATCAACATAACCAGCTTAAGAGGTAAATCATATGGTTTTGTGATAATTGATGACTACTCTATATATATTTGGGTCTATTTCCTTTCTCACAAAAATGATGCATTACCTACATTTAGAAATCACTGTAAGAGAATGCAGAATGAAAAAGGACTTCTCATTTTTAGCATTAGAAGTGATCATGGAGGTGAGTTTGAAGGAGATGAATTTAAAAACTTTTGCAATGAAAAAGGGTTGGATCACAACTTTTTTAAACCTAGAACACCTTAACAAAATGGGATTGTTGAGAGAAAAAATCGAACTTTAAAAGAAATGGCTCGAACCATGCTTTGTGAAAATAATTTACCAAAGTATTTTTGGGTAAAAGCTGTCAATACAACAGCCTACATTCTAAACAAAAGTTTCAATAAGGGCTATAATATCTAAAACTCCCTATGAATTATACAAAGGCAAAAAACCAAACATTTTTCATTTTAGAAGTTTCGGTTGTAAATGCTTTGTTTTGAACAATGGAAAACATTTTCTTGAAAAATTTGATGTTAAGAGTGATGAGGCAATATTTATAGGGTATGCATTGAACTCAAAAGCTTACAAAATTTTTAACAAAAGAACTTTAACAATTGAAGAGTCCATTCATGTAGTTTTTGATGAAACTAATGCTTTGCAAAAGAAAGTTTTTGTTGATGATAATGATGTAGAGGACCTTGAGAGACAAATAAAAGAAATGAGCTTAGAGAACAAGAAAAACAGTGAAGAAAACTCTCTTAAAAGAGAAGTAGAAGTTCCATCTTTAGAAGATCTGCAAAGAGTTGAAAATCAACACATTAATCTTTCAAAGAGTTAGAAATATGTCAAAGATTACCCACAAGAGTAGATTATTGGTGATCCTTCAAAAAGAGTTAAAACTAGAAGAGAAGTTAAAGAAACGTGTGAATACTCAACTTTCATTTCACAAATCGAGCCTAAAAATTTTGGAAAGGCAGAAAAAGAAGAAAACTGGATGTTGGCCATGCAAGAAGAGCTTGAACAATTTGAAAGGAACAGAGTATGGACATTAGTTTCAAGGCCAATCAATCACCCAATTGTTGGTACAAAGTGGGTGTTTAGAAACAAGGTAGATGAACAAGGTAATATAATAAGAAACAAAACTGGGCTAGTTGCTTAAGGAAATAATCAGGAAGAAGGTATTGATTATGATGAAACCTGTGAGACCCTGTCAAACTCGATTAAAACACGGTATTGTACCGAGTGGTACAACTAAGTTAAATCGAGCCTTGAACTAGTTCAAATAGAAATTCTAAGAGGAAATTGAAAATTTTGAAACCCACAGAACGACTTAAAATAGTGATTCGGAGTTCAAAGTTCAATTTGAAGTCCATCAGGAAAATTATTTGATTAGGGACAAAATGGTCATTTTACCATTTGATGATTTAATGGAGATTTCTAGCCAAGATTTGATCACATTTGACCAAGAATAATTATATGAAATATAATTATGATTATTGGAGTATAAATTATGTTTAGCAATGAAAAATTTTGATTCCCGGTATTTTTGGAGTACAAGGGTAAAATGGTAATTTTACCACTAGAGGACTAAACGGGAATTTTTATAAAATATTTTTTTTGCCCCATTTGATTAATATTGATCAATATTAGTGTTATTTTAGGTTAAAAAATAGAAATAATGAGATTTTGATACATTTCGGAGTATAGGGGCAAAATCGTAATTTTTCCATCTCGGGGCCAAATCGGTAAATTTCTCACCCCAATACCTGTCAAGACCAAGGGATTTTAATTGTGGTAGGATTGGATAAATACCAGAATATTTGTGGTGGAAAATTAAGAAGAAAAAGTCAAAAAGTTAAAAATTTAGGCCAATAAGCATGTGACACATGGCATGCTTGATTATTTTATTATTTTCTATAGAAATCAGCCCATTAAATCCCCAATTCCCTCACCATATTCGGCCTAGACATCCAGCAACAAGAAAAAAATGAAGAACAAAAGGAAAAACAAAAAAACCTAGGTGGAAATTCAAAGAAAGAGTGAAGAAATCAAGGAAACAAGCTAGGTAAGTTAAAATTTCTTTAATTCTCCTTGATACCTAGCTTACCCATGCTTTTGTTCTTGATTTCCATGGTTGAATATTGAGTTATCATGATGAATTCAATTCTGAAAAATGGGTATGGAAGAGGAATTGTTGTTGGAATAATTTGATTTTAGACTATGTTAGTGTTTAGGGATAGTTAAGCATGGTTATGAACAAAAACACAAAAGAAATATTCAATTTCTCTAGGGTTCCTTGTTGGCCGAACCATGAGGGCTGAATATCAATGGGGGATTGTTTTTAGTTCAAGGAAAATGGCATGGAAAATGATGAAGTAAGGTGAAACGGTTATGTAGAAAAAAAAATTCGATGCTAGTACACCAAATGACCAATTTTTTTTTTTATAAGGAATTGTGAGGGTTCTAATGCTGAATTTGGCTTTATTTAAATGTATGTGGTAAATTAAGGTATTAGAGGAGAAATGAATTAATTTGGAGGTGATTTGGACACAATCGTCGATTAATCGGGTGATCGGTCGAATTTAATCGATACCGTGATTAAGCGGTAATCGGACATATTTTTGCATTTACATATCAAGCATTAGTAGTTTAAATTAATTTATATCAATTTAGGGACAATATAGTAAATTCCTCGACTTTGTTATTTGTCAAGGTGGTGAGACGTCCGAAAAAGGCAAAGGAATTACGCTTGAGGACTATTAGTCAGAGTTCACCCGGAATCCGGATTTTCGACACCTGTGAGTGGACTGCCTATTAAAATTGTTTTGGGAATATGACTATTTTGAACAAAGTGTTTGAATGATTTTATAAATTTTTTTTTATGAAAATGAATGCCTTGGGAACAAGCTTTTGAGAAAAAGTTTATGTTATGAAATGTGGCTATTATGGATTTCTATGTGGTTGTATTATGTTGATATACATATACACTTGAATATAATGTTGTGTAATTATGTTGACTCGACTATGTGCGAGTAGGGAGTGTGCATAAGCCGAGGATGACCAGGTTATGTGCGAGTAGGGAGTGCGCATAACCCGGTGATGACCCAGCCATGTGCGAGTAGGGAGTGCGCATGAGCTGGTGATGATGATGATGAGCTGGTGATGATGATAATGGGTTGGTGAGATGATGATGATGGGTATATACATATATATATATATATATATATATATATACATATGTAAATATGTGTGATATAGCAAATGGATGGACAATGATTTATGGATGTGATGTACATGAAAGTTGACAATTTGTACTTTGAGAATTTTCATGAATTTTAGGTTGATTTTATTAGTTTAGCAGGATGGCTTTTTGTTGAGTGAGGAAAAATGTTTCTCTTGTTGCTCTGTTTTCACTGCAGCGAAATTCATGCTCGCTGTAGCGAAAAACTCTCAAGTTTGGAAGGGTTTTAAATAGGAATGAACTAAATTGCATTGTTTTGAAACAAGTGCATCATGATTTTAAATTTTTCCTAATTGTTGCTTGTTCCCTTCCTTGTTCACTCACTGGGTTTATACTCACCATTTTCAAATTCATGTTTTCAGATCACGAGGTAGCCGATAATTAGGACGAGGTGTCCTTGTAGATCTGTGTACATCTTTTGGTAGGTGTCTCGGCATTCGATAGCTGTATATCCATCAGAGTCACTCCGCGGGAGGTCGAGTATTATTTTGTTATGTATAGATGAACTTAATGTAAATTTTAAAAGAGTAATACCAATACGAGTTGGCAATGTATATCACTATTTTGACTCAAAGTCATGAAATAGGACTTAGTGATAATAAATAGAATCATAAGTAAGATAAATAATAGGCTTGCCTGGGTTTAGTGGATTACGTCCATTGGACCCATGCGCCGGTCATGACCCGAAATTTGGGTCGTGACAAAACCTTTGCTCCTATTGCTAGAATAAAAGCCATAATAAATATTGCTTGCATTTACATGTTTCATAAATTTCAAATTATTTCAAATGGATGTGAAAAATGCATTTTTAAATCAACTTATTTAAGAAGAAGTTTATGTCAAACAACCCTTTGGTTTTGAAGATTTTGAAAAGCTTGATTATGTTTTTAAATAGCATAAGGACTTATATGGATTAAAACAAGCTCTAAGAGCTTGGTATGAAAAACTATCAAAATTCTTGGTTGAAAAAGGTTACATTAGAGGAAGTGTTGATACACCTCTGTTTATTAAGAAATACTTGAATGATTTAATTATAGTTCAAATTTATATGGATGATATTGTATTTGGTGCTACTGATGAAGCTTTATGTAAGAACTTTGCTGAAGAAATGCAAGGTGAGTTTGAAATGAGCATGATGGGTGAACTAAAATTCTTTCTTGGCCTTCAAATCAAACAATGTGAAGATGGTATCTTTATCAACCAAGAAAGATACATTCAAGACATGTTGAAAAAGTAAAGTTAATTAGCACACCAATGAGTCCCTCTACCAAGCTTGATAAAGATGAAAAAGGAATGAGTGTTGATCAAAAGCTCTATAGAGTTATAATTGGCTCTTTACTCTACTTAACTACTAGCAGACCTAACATACAATTGAGTGTATGCTTGTGTACATGTTTTCAATCACATCCCAATGAGTCACATTTAACAGTTGTAAAAAGAATCTTTACGTAACTCTTGGACACACAAAGTTTAGGATTATGGTATCCAAGAGGATCATCTTTTAATCTTATTGGATACTCTGATACGGATTTTGCTAGAAGTAAAACAGATAGGAAAAGCACTAGTGGCACTTGTCAATTTTTTGGAAATATGCTTGTATCTTGGTCATGCAAAAAGCAAAACTCTATTTCATTATCAACAGCTGAAGTTGAATACATATCCTTAGGAAGTTGTTGTGCTCAAATTATATAGATTAAACAATAATTAAAAGATTTTGGAGTAACCATGCATAATATACCATATTTTGTGATAACACAAGTGCTATAAACATCTCAAAAAATCCAGTTCAGCACTCTAGTTTCAAACACATTGAAATTCGACATCATTTTATTTGAGATCATGTGCTTAAAGGAGATATTAAGATTGAATTTGTTAACACTGTGCATCAACTGTCTGATATCTTCACTAAACCCTTAAACGAAGAACTATTTTGCAAAATTAAGAGAAATCTAGGAATGCTTAATGTAAATGAGCTTTAGGTAAATCTTTTGAGTCCTCCTTTTACAAGACAATAGAAACTTAGCTGATCAAGAGAATCATTTAACTGATTAAAAATGTTCTGTGTTGATCCTTTTATTCAGAATGCTTGGCTTAATCGATTAAATGTAAAACTTAATCAGTTAAAAAACTGAAATAAATAAATAATAATAATAATAATACATTGAAAAAAAAAGAAAAGGAGAATAGGGGAAGAGGGAAAAGAAAATTGTCTAACTAAAAACCAAAAATGGGAGCCAAAATTTTGAATTTTGAAAAAGGGATGCCTGACCTTATTTAAAGAGGGAGTTTAATAACCTCTCTTAACTCCACACCTTCTCTTTATATTTTCTCTCCTCTTGAATTGCTCTTTTCAAAACCAAAACCCCTCATCTCAAACTATTCAAACCCTAAGTAGAAAACTACCAAAAACAATGGCTAAATCTTCACTACCAAGTGATGCTTTGGAAAAGAAAAAGGAAAACATCCCATGGAAGATAGTCCATCATCCAAGGTTCAAAAGAAAGGGAAAAAAAGCCATCTAGTCTAGTGATTGAAAAAGCAAGAAAGAAAAGGCATCGAAATCAAAAAAAGAGGTGGAAAGAGGAAATTCCAACAAAAAAGGTAATTTTGTATCCTCAAAATTTAAGAATAAGATTTATGAGGAAAAATTTAAGAAAATAGAGAATACACCCATATCTTGTGGAAAATTCATTGATTGGGACAGTTTTGATGAAGTACCAGATATCAAAAATGGTCTGTCAGAATATTTTAAGGAACTCAAATTGAAAAAACTAAGTGTTTTTTAAAATAGATCTTATAGTGTTAATCTTGTCAAAGAATTTTACTCTAGAATTGCACTAGATAAAACAGAGCTTAATGATCTAGAAAATTTTGTTGAAGATGGCCTTAATGTGTTTTTGAATGGAAAGGAATTTGTGATCACTACTACTGGTCCGGAAAATTTGGTAAAAATTGAGTGTAATGTGGGTGAATATGAGATTCTAGAAGAATATGATCCCTCCCTCATCTCTATGGGAAATCATCATTAGGAAAAAGGAAAGATACTCTTCCAGGAGTTATGCAAGTTTTATCAAGAGTCCTCAAACTAAGACCTTACACTGCTTTATTGCATCAATAATTCATGGATGAAGTAGTAGCTTTAGCTATGTAAGTCTTCAAGACATGTGGCTGATGGAACATGCATTCAATGTAACTCCCCTCAATCTTGGTAGATTTATGATTGAAAGAATGGAGGGAACTTGCCATGTAAATAAAATTAATCTGGCATATGGAAACCTTATTACCTCCTTGGTAAGGAAAAAAGGAATCTAGAATACAAGATATCAAATGGATAAAGTCAAAAGCAAAGATCAAGCCATCTATTTGGGAAGTCTACCAAAAATGGGATATAAACTTGAAGGAGAAAAATTCATCAAAACTCCCGAAGACACCCCAAGAAATGAGTATCCCACCTCTACTCAAACAAAGTCAACCCCCTCTTACATCTCAAATGAGATGATTTTTAAATTTATTGATGAGAATTGATGGCAAGCTAACTGATCAGTCTGAGAAAATTCTAAAAATTAAAGATCATTTGCAAGAGATATCAAATTTTATGAAAAAAAAAAGGAAAAACACCGTCTGGTCCTACATCTGAAGGTACTTCAGTAGCCCCAAGTCCTATACCAGAAGGATAAACTGCTAAGAATCCCACTTCCCAAACTGAAGGTGGTGAACCTAAACCTATGCCAGCAAGAAAATAGTCTACTCCTGAACTTGAAGTTGAAGGATAATACAATGATGATGTAGAAGTGATTGAATCTTTTAATGACATCATTGACAATTCTAATCCTCAACAACATGATGAAGCACAAAAAGCTAAGCCATCCCCAACAAATTATGAGAAAGTCTTAATTATGGATGTGTTTCATCAAATGGTAAAGGAAGAGTAAATAGAAAAAGAAGTAGCAAGAAGTAAAACACAGAAACTAACACCTACAAGAACTTTGCCTGAATTAGTTCACACCATAGGTAGAAGTGAACCTATTGACAAAGTGAAAGAGAAAGCAAATGTATCTACATAAGATAAAGCCTAACTTACTAAAAAGGCAAAAAGAAATTGGCAACGAAAACCAAGTTCCTCAATAGAAGAATGTCTTTCAAGTTGGCTGACAAAGATAGATCCGTAGTTAAATCCTCGAGCCAGAATCCTCTCCAAGTCTCAGACACTCCTTCCCTTAATTCCTCACCCCAAAAATCATCACCTTTGTCATCTACCAGATCCCTCGATGTTCACTTTGGAACTGATGAATCCACCCCTTCTAACTCTTCTTGAATTAGTATACCATCCCTGTTTTGCTGATGACAAAAAGGGGAGAAAGTAGAAGTAACAATACAGTAATTTAGGAATTTGATTCTAATGATGCGTAGTTATTTATGACATTTTGCTATTTTGACTACTGATGGTTAGTGTTTGGATATTGATAACTTACTCTTTGTTATGATACCTTGTTATCTTTGTTGGCTTGTTAATGACATTTGTTTTTAGAATAGATATGGTCTGTTGATGATGATATGCTAATGATAGTTGGCTATAAGATTGATAATATCTTATCACTTATTACTAGTAGTTTTGTAAGTGTGTATGTTAATTCATGAATATATTATATTATATGTTTGAACCAATGTTTGTTATCTTCATTAAGAAATAAAAAAAATTAACTGGCCTGCTAAGTTAGATAACAAAATAACTTAAAAAGAGAGCATGCATACATTAAGGGGGAGCACACACTCAGGGGGAGAAATTCCTCATCTTGTGCAATACAAAAGGAATGAATAGATACTGTGCTATTAATCAACGAATGTTTTGTTATCATAAAAAAGGAAGAGATTTTTGGCTCCATAAGTTTTGGATGATAACAAAATATTCCCACTCATTAATGTCTAACTATACTTCTTAAGTGTGTAAGATGAAAATGTATGTCAATAATAAATTAATCACTGAACAACAAATATCAAAACTCATTAAAATAAGGAGTTACAAATAAGCCCCAAACAGAAGTCTCTTAGTTGGATAACTAAGGGAGTTAGTCAGCTAAAATCCAAAAGTGAAGTTGGCTGGTTCAAAGACAAAGAGCTCTTAATCGGTTGAAGCCTTACTTAATCAATTAAGAAAGTAAAGCAGATTGCGAGATAGAAAAGACTTAATTGATTAAGAAGTATTGTTAACCAGCTAAAAATACACTGTTTGAGAATTTAAATTTGAATGATTGAAGACAAACTAACGGCTATAATAGACTCTAAACTGTTTCCAATGGTCTGAAGCTATCAACATCCATCAAAATTGTTTTTTCAAGTATAAAAGACATCTCCAACGGCTAAAAAAAATATCAGATGCTTCCAAGAACAAAAAGAGCTCAAAAATAGCAAAAACTCTCTCAATCCTTCTTGTGTTTCACTCCAATCTTTGTAATGGAGTTTAGTACTTCATTTAGTACCATTCAGATTACGTTAGTGATCATAGGTATTTCTTTATATATGTACTTCTTGATCACTTAGAGTGTGCGAGTCACTCTAAAGGGATTAATCAAGCTTGGGTTAGCTTGATTGGTTTTATAAGTGTTGGGATGAGCCTTGCAGCCAATTAGGATTGGTTGAGGCTTAATTCCAATCATGCAATAGTATCATTCATGTTGAATGATTAGTGGTTTTCCTTCATCAATAAGACATTAATTATAATGAGTTATAAGTCTAATTAGATGAAATCCATGAGATTAATATACCTTGCAAGGAAACTGTAATGGGTTGTAATTATGAGATTCCTATGCATTAAAGCATAATCTCAAAATGTTCCTAGTCAATGTATCATTGAGAATGGATAGTAATGATTCTTAGAGACTGATATATTCTATGTTCCTTACTTTGGAAGTAAGCAATCGATCTTATAGATTGAAGTATAGAGATACTTGGAACTAGAATACAAGTGCTTGCCTAAGAGAGCAAGTTCACTAAACATGACCTGCCATGAGAAGTGCATTTGGTAATACACTCTAGTGTCTATGCAGCACTTCTCATGTGTTAGTTGTGTAAATACTCCCTAGACTTGAGACACCAAGTTGTCTTATGTGTGGAGTGCTATGCTTTGATTTCATCCTTACGGTTGCCTAATCAAGGATGCCAAAACAAGATGTTTTTGGGTATAGTATGAAGCATGTGAAGGCAAATGAGTGGTCAAAATAGGAATCATCACCTCAAGTGTTTTAGAGGACATATCCTATCAGTTCTTGGTTAACATTAGCTTATTGAAGTCCTTGGCCAAGGTGACATGGAGATTACGTAAAAGGTTTCATAACTCTTTATAAAGCTAAAGCTATAATTGCAGGAACAAATATGGAGGTCAATAAAAGTAGATATTGTACCAAGCTCTTATCATCTCCAAGATATATGATGAGGGAATGAATTACACTGATAGACTATACATTGAAAGGTTGTCAAAGAACCCTTGGACTCTCCCAACAATTGGGTGGCCATGATGCATTGCTAGATGCCAATCTTGGTCTATGAAATTGATTATAAATTAATTAATTGAAATTTATATTAATAACTTAAGTCATTAATCAATTCCATTGCCAACATGTTGGGAACCTAATGGGTCACACACAATGATTGCATTTGAATTAAATTGGGAGAGTAACGATTTAAGTTAGACTTAAATCACATGCGATGTAATTAACTTCTATAAACTTAATTAAAAGAGTTTAATTAAGTTTTTGACATAATTATAAATAGTTATAATTATAAAGTCTTGATTGCAAAATATAAAGGAAATTAATTTTGATTTTAATTTTCAAGGACTTAATCAAAAGAGTTTAATTAAATAATGGGCCCAATATTATAATGTGTTATAATATTGAAGGCTTAATTGCAAAATTGAAATTATTTTAACCTAACTATATAAGTCACATTTTAACTATTTTCCATATGAGAGTTTTTAGCAATTGAAGAAAACGTAGTTTTTGTCAGAAAAAGAAAAACGTTTTCTTTCATTGCCACCACTCCTTTTGTGTGAAAGAGAAAATTGCTTATGAAGCAATTTTCAAGAAAGGTTCGGCTAAGATTGTGAAAAAGAAGAAAAGGACAATTGTTGTCCTCTTTACTAGCACAAAATATAGTTAAAAACTCCTTCCTTCGTTGAAGGTTCAAGTGCAATCGTGTGTACTACTATTGGAAGCTAAACACTTGATTGGCTAGAGTTTTTGCTCCTTATGGTGTTCACGGGATTGCTTTGGGAAGTGCCATTGTGATTACGAAATTACTTGGCAAGGTAACTTTCTAAATAATAATTTATTTTGTGCTTTTATGTATTAAATATCACCAAGGTGATCCATGGGTGGAATCATGTTTTTGTTGTTTAGTTAAAAGTTTTAATTTTCTTTCCGCTGCGTATTTTGAGAATGTCATCCATAGCCAAACTCATCAATAGGTTCTAACTCAACCTAGGAAAAGTTAGATTTGGGTTTTGGTTGATCCCAGGGAAAAATCATTGTTACAAGTTGTGACTGAGCCTGTGAAAAGCCATTGTAAAAGCTTGGTGGAAGCTTGAAAATTCCACTAATTATAGTGATTTAGTTTGAAAATCTTTGATTGGAAGATCAAGGTAGTGGATGTAAGTCAAAAAGACCGAATCACTATAAATATTTGTGCATTATCTACCCTCTTTTACTTTTCATTTCATTTTTCTTTAAATCATTTTTTCATCTGACATTTAACTTCTCATCATTGACCTTTAACTAGCCTTTAATTAGAAGTCAAGTTTAGTGACATTCACAAAGTGCTATTCAGCCCCCTTTAGCACACTTCTTTGGGACCAACAGAGGAATCGATTCCTAATTATACAAAAAGTAAACTCTCTTCTTTTATTACAAGAAAAATCGATTGTTAAACAAGTAGATTTTGGAGAAACAAAAGCCATTTGATAGAGTGAGAATCAACACCAAGAGGAACGTCAAAAACTCAAAAAAGAAGCAAAAGTTGAAAAATGGATAAGATTGAAGTGCAAAATTCAAGTTTGAATTTTTGGATTAGCGCCAAACACACATAAAGAATCGACACTAAGAGTACAACATGTTGATTCTAGGAAAAGATAGAAAGGAGCAGACTTGGAGCATGTCATGAAGAATCGACACCAGATGAAGAACATGTCAATTCTCAAGGAAAACAGAAAGATGCAGATTTTTCAGAATTATAAAGAATTGACACAAAAAGTACAACATGTCGATTCTATAGGCACGATAGACAAAAGTTCTAATTAGCACGAAATAAAAAAAAAGTTTTGAATTTTACTCCAACGGTAGTAAAGGTCCAAGCTTATAAATACCCAACTAAAAGACATTAGAAAAAAAAGGAAGGAAGAGAGAATGAGAATGAGAAGAGAAAGAAAAAGAGAAAGAAATCAAGAGAAGAATATTTTTAAAAGAGTTGAACATCTTCAAAGATCATACATACCTTTCCTCATTATAGAAAGTTTCTAAGCTTAGATAATCTTTTTTATGATATTTATTCTTAAAAAGTTTTTGTTGGTCCCAAAGAATGTGCTAGAGGGGGATGAATAAACTTTATCGAATGTCACTAAAAATTGATTCCTAGTTAAGAGCTTATGAAAGGAAGTTGATGAGAAAAGTTTGAAACTTGTTAGAGGAATAAATTAGGAGTAAGTAGTACAAGGAGAAAGTATGAGTTTATTTTACATGCTCGTAAATTCTAAACAGATGCAAGTTAATATAATGGGTAAAATCTTGGGTAAAATACCCCTACTCCTCTAAGTTTTAATCGAATTTTTAAGTGAATTTATTAGTTTTCGAAATAGACACTTCGCCTTAAGAGTGCAAACATTGTTAACAACGATTATCAAAAAACTACAATACCTTTTTCTTTCTTTATTAATTTAAAAAATTATTATTATATTTTTTTAAAAATAAAAAAATAGAGAGCACAGACTCTTCAAGAAAAGTGAGCACCGTGGAGAGGAGCATAGGTGCTCCTTTAAGGAGCCCTAATGGGGACCTTTTTTTTAATTAATAAAAAATTAATAAAATTATATAATAGTTATTTTTAAAATTAATTAAGAGTAAAATTATCTTTTTACTTGTACCACGTCCTCAAACTGATAAAAATATTAATGATTGACTAACGGTTGGACCTACGTGTTTGGCGAAAAATATTTTTTTGGGGATGGAGTGTCCATTTTGAAAACTAATGGACTTCCATATAATTCTAATCAAGACTTAGGATGATGAGGATATTTTACCCTAAAATCTTTTATTGCTTGTATGGAAACATTTACCCATTAGTTTACAATAAAAAGGAAACCTTACTAATCCTAATTTTTGAGTTATTAACTTAATGTCCATTTCAAGAAGTACAAAAAAAGTGTCAAAAATTTTAGTGAAGAGTTAATGATAAAAATTACATTTTTAAAAGGAGATTGCAACTAAATTTTTTAAATAAAATATATATGTATTTTTTCAATACATTAATAAAACTGATTATACTAAAGTAAAATGTAATTTGTTCTTAACATAATACTTAAAAGAGCTTTTAAATTATTTAGAAAAATTTAAATAAATATTTATTTTTTTATTATATTCAATCAAGTTATTAATTTTTATTTTGGGACAAATAAGTTTTTATAACGGTTGATTAACTGTTGTTATTTAAAATATTACATAGTATGTTAACATATTATATTGGATGATAACGTGAAATATTGATATAATATAATAATATGATTATATGGTATTTTTCACTTTCTATGTCAGCGTCACATTAATATAAAATGACAAGTAGTATCAATAATTAATTAAAAGAATTTATTTAACTTAAAATAAAAATATAAAAATTTAATTCAATGAAATAAAAGAATAAAAATTTATTTAAAATTTTTTCAAGCATTAGGTCAAAATATTAATACAAAAGTAAAATGTTTCAAATATTATTTTACATATAAAGCATGAAAAGAATCCACAATTACAAATTATGTTAGATAATGGTACCCTAGCACTCAGCACACGTAGATATTTATTTTCCATGTTTATATTTACCAAATCCTCCGGCGTTGATAATTTGGTTCATTCTTTAATGGAATGAAATTTGATAAAACGGTTTCCAAGTGACGGCAACAAACGGCCCCCAGGTTTGTCGTTTTCGTCGGTGCGTTAATAGAACGCGCCTGTATAAAAGCGCGTTCCAGACAGCCACCATCAATTTCCCGAAGCAGTATTTGCTGTAGCTACACACCAGCAATAAAGCACCTCCCCACCTTCCCTCCCACTCCCACTCTCTCTCTCTCTCTCACAGGTCTCTCTTCAGTCTTCATTCTATCAATTCCTACTCTCATTTCAAGATCCCACCCTCTTTTTCCGTCTCCTTACTCTCCCAGTAGATCCCCTTTTTCCCCTTTGCTCTCCAACAAGGAAAGACAAGAAAGGAGGAAGGAAAAAAATCTCTTTTCTTTACATTGTTGAGGTAGATCTTTGCCGCATTTCATGGATCTACAATCGCGCCGAGCCGCATTGTCTTAATCTTGTCTCTCCTAGGGTTTTTTCGAAGTCCTCTTTCTTTTATTTTTGGCGCTTGGCGGCGGAGCTGTGTAGCTTTACTCTTGCTTGGTTATGAGGTGTATTGCTTCGCTCGGAGAATGCTACGGAGAGGTTTCCCGGCGGCAAATGGTCCACCGGAACTTTAGGTCTCTCCAGTGGCTCTCCGACGAGGCTCGCGCGGTCCGAGTTGGTCTCGCTTTCTGACGATGGTTGTTGTGGACTCTGGTTCGGCGAGGGAAGATGCCTGCTTTGACTCCGCTCTTTGTGCTACTTGTTTACTTACTCAGCTTTCTCTCTTGTTCTTGTTCAGGTAACACTTTTTTTGGATACTTTAATTTGTTTTAAATTTAAGTTTTTCATCGGTTTAGTTACTGAGAAGATAGTAGAAAAGGAAGGAAGCTGGAGTAAATCCAGTTCGATTTAGCTTTTAATTTTTATTTGGAAATAAACAAAAAGTCAACGTGCTTTGTTAAGTTCAGTAGACTTTGGCTTTTGTGCTTGTTAGTATTCAGTTTGTGCTGATTGGCTCTCGTATGTCTACTTAAATTTTCCGCTATTAAATTCTCCTTTTAGCTTACTCTTTGGCCTTCTCCAAAACTAAAAATGGAAAAAGAAAAATGTAAAAAAAAAATGATTATAGAAGGCTTTTTCTTTTTGAGTCATCTATTAGTCTGCCGTTTTCTGATTCCATAGAGTATTTTGAGGGGAATAGGGAATTTAGAAAATATTTTAGATAGTTGATTTACATTTCCGCCCCTTGAGGAATTTGCGATTCTCTGTTAGTTTTCTGCTGGTTTACTGAAAAATTTGTGGTCGAGTGAGGTGGTATCTATATATATGACTTTTATATTTTGTCATGGGTGCTCCTTAAATGGAAATTTGAGCCTTAAACATCTTACTAAATTATGTTTGTAGCACTTCTTTGGAATAAATCTATTTTAGGTAAATATTCAAAATTAATTACTCTTGGACCTATTGAGATCTCTTCATAATTATCTAACTGTTGCAATATAGAGTTATTATTTGATGCATTCAAATACAGGCACAGACATATATCACTACAATAATTTCAATAACTATTGCTCATTAAGGAAAATTAGCACCGATTCCATTTTATGTTATTTATTTTCAGGGCTGCAAATATACTTGGCTTCTGTGCAACCAGTGCACCAGATGTCTGCGATGGAATCAATAGTTGACCATGGTATTGATTTATTTTTCTTTCTTTTTTTTTTTTTTAATTTGGTTTCACCTCCTGTCTAGACTTAAAAGAATGTATTAGTATATCCAAATATAGAGAGGTTGAGGTAGTATCTATGAAGGTATCATGTTAACTGAAGATCTCGGAGGAAAGAATTTTTAGAGCAATTTATGTTTTCTTTTTTAAAAAATAAAAACTGTGGCCTAAGCTATTACCATTCAAACTCCTGAAGAGCCTTACCAGTATGCCTTAATCCACTGAACTTGCTCGGAGTCATATGTCTTCACAAACATTAATTACTTGACAAATACAAAAAATAATGGAAAGTATTTTAAGAGGCATCTGGCTTTTACTTTTAGTTGATGAATTGGATTGTCCTAGCTCAAAAATTGTCATCATTTTTCACAAGCTTGTGAATTCTGTTTTACAGTTTTATATGTTTTTTGGGCCATTAATTGTTCTAGCTGAAGAATGATCTTACAAGGATCTTTATGTATTTTGTTTCAAAGAGGGACTCTCACCTTTCTTTTCTTGAAGTAGGTTTTATCATTAGATAGTCATTTATTATTTCTTTTTGCCTAATTCCAGTTCATTTTAAGTCAAGGTTATTAAAAGGTTTTTCAATCCTCCTGTTACTTGTTGTGGTATATACCCATTATGCTAAATTCTTGATGTAACAAAAGGCAAAAAAGTACGAGGTCAAGCTGTTCATATTTACCAATTTGCTATAGATGTTTGTTATAATTTATCAGATGACTTTGAAAGGCATCATAACTTCTTTCCTTTCTGTAAATTATTGCTCTTGCACATTGATTACTAATAAGGTTGCTCCACTGCTAGCAGCTAGGTTAATTTCAATGCGTGCGTTATTTTCTCGACCAAGATCACCCCGGAAACATGTTAATCCTTCTTTTGGACCAGCCACTGCACCTGCACCTTCTCCTATCCATCAAGGTACTTATTGCAATCTATGTCCAGCACCTTGCCAGTACATTAATGCTGTCATTTGGCTGATGTCTCTTGCATTGCAGCTCCTGTTGCTAGCCCCAGTAGCCATGTGGTACCTCGTCATCGTCATGGTGGTCATCACCATCATCGTCATGTTAAACCTCAAGCATCTGCTCCATCACCTTCAGAGCAAGGTAAACTTCCCATGGGTCTTTAAGCAATATCTAGATGAGATGGCCTGCATAGGCTTGAATTTTTAGTTGGCCACAAAAAAAAAAAAAATTATTGTTTGAAATTAGTTGAGGGGCCTACAAAAACTTATTGTTAATCTTGGGGAGTATGGCATGGTTGGATCTGTGCTTTCACATATTGGAGCATATTTGAATAATCATTGAGTCATAGCATGTGTCTACTAAATCACACACTTGCTTTTATTTTAACTCTGTTTTAAAATTTGTGACACACCTTTCTCAGATAATTCTTTTTGGTTTTGATTATAAAATCTTTGTCAGGTTGTGATCAAATTTGCGTGGAGCCACTTACTGCAACCCCCTTTGGTTCACCTTGTGGTTGTGTGTTCCCTATGAAAGTCAGACTTCTTCTAACTGTAGCTCCTTATGCTGTTTTCCCCGTAATGAATGAGCTAGAGATTGAGGTTGCTGCAGGCATATATTTGCAACAAAGTCAAGTGAAAATAATGGGTGCGACTGCTGATACACAAAATCAGGGGAGAACGATGGTGGAGATTAACTTGGTTCCACTTGGAGAGAAGTTTGATAATACGACAGCAATACTTACATATGACCGACTTTGGCATAAAAGAGTGTCTCTAAATTCAACTCTTTTTGGAACATATGAGGTGGTATCCATAAGTTATCCAGGTAGTTATCTCTTCTTGTTTTTAAATGACTTATCTCATACTATTTTGTTGTTATGTCATGGTTATGATTTCAAAAACATTTTATCAGGAATTCCTGCTTCACCACCACATGGGAATTTTTTGGGGAACGGTCCAACCGGAAGTGCTGGAGATCTCCCAATCACGGCCAATTTTCTTAACAAGAACCAGAAGATGAACATCAGGATCATTGCGATTATTGTTTTATCCGCTTTTGTGCTCCTATTGGTTTTAGTTGGAGTGATCTCTGCCCTTATAAAATGGAGGAAGGTTGGAAGACCATCCAATGCTGTTGGTCCGGCATTGCCTTCCTCAGTAAACAAAAGATCTGGTAGGTTTGCAAGTGAGCTTTATGTTTGAAATTTAGAGTCTGTTACATAGAACTGGAATGTACTGCAATGCTGGTAACTGGTTGTCCACTATTGCTGTGTACACACAATCCTTGGCTGATATTCTTTATGCATTTTCAATGACTGCAGCAATTACCCAGAAGTTTGGATATCTGCAAATGCCATTATTTTGGTTTCTCTTATCCGCATATGTGATCATAAAAGTTTTGTCCATATTGCTAGAACTTTCTTTGTTTCTTCAATCCTTTATTGTGGGTGCTTGCACTGTATATATCATCTTGATGAGGCACGGTTTGCAAAACGTCAGGTTTTTACTGTATTTTATTAAATATGTTGATTGACTTTACTGGAAGGGTCTAATCTAGTTATATTTCATTGTTGTCTGTATGAACTATCCTGATGCCAGTGAAGTTGGAATATATGATGATTTAATCTACATGTTAATGCAGGCATTGGTTCTATCTTCTCAAGCAGTATTGCAAGCTCTGCATCAATGTCACTCATGTCCACTATGGCTACTTGTGCTCTCTCGGTTAAAACATTTGCACTTGTGGAGCTTGAGAAGGCAACAGACAAGTTCAGTTCAAAGAGGATTCTTGGTGAAGGAGGATTTGGACGTGTTTACCATGGTGTTATGGAAGATGGAAATGTGGTAGCTGTTAAGTTACTTACAAGAGATAATCAGAATGGAGACCGTGAATTTATTGCAGAAGTGGAGATGCTAAGCCGATTGCACCACCGCAATCTTGTGAAACTTGTTGGTATATGTATTGAAGGACGCATACGCTGCTTGGTTTATGAACTTGTTCCAAATGGAAGTGTGGAATCACACTTGCATGGTATCAACTTTGCCCTTTTTTTTTCTGTTATGTTTGTTGAACTATTGCTTGTTCAATTAGTATTGTGCATTACGTTAAGAAAGCTACCCATTAACTTATTATCCTGTAAAATTTAAAGGAAAAGGAAAAGTAAGAAAAAGGTATTGTTAATTCCTATCTATATTGGCAAGATCACCTGATGTTGCAATGCTAATAAGCTTTTTATATGATTCGAGTTTTCATTAAAATTGATTGACCTTTAATCCAAGTTTCCTATATATGACCTTTCTATTGGTGGTTTAGGTGTTGACAAAAAGAAAGGACCTCTTGATTGGGATGCACGCCTGAAGATTGCCCTTGGAGCAGCTAGAGGATTGGCTTATCTTCATGAAGATTCTAACCCTCGAGTGATTCATAGAGATTTTAAGGCTAGTAATGTTCTATTAGAAAATGACTTCACCCCAAAGGTCTCAGATTTTGGTTTAGCAAGGGAAGCAACTGAAGGAAGCCAGCACATTTCTACTCGGGTCATGGGAACTTTTGGGTAACTATTCTTTCATGCCAATGACTAGATAATCATCATATGGTAGCATTAAATTTTCTTAAGAAGTATTACGTACTACTAATTTTCCCCTAATTTTAATGGACTGTGAAACTAGCTGAGTAGTTGTATATTATTAAAAGTTATTCATTCGTATTTTATGGACTCATCCAGCAGAGCTCTTGAAGACATAATGTTAACAATTTTTTATATCTGAATTGTCATTTTCTAGTCATCAATTTCTGAAATCTCTTCCAGATTTTAAAATTTCTTTATTCTACCAAATAAATGTTGTGCCTCGATGTATCCCTTAAAGTAAATATCTCCTAAACCCCCCCATGTTGTTATTTCTGTGATCAAACAACCAATGAACTTGTAGCATCCATATCTTCTGATAGATTTGCTCGTCAAAATTTATTAAAGGTGATGTTTGTAAATTTGCAGGTATGTTGCCCCTGAATATGCCATGACAGGGCACCTACTTGTTAAGAGTGATGTTTACAGTTTTGGGGTTGTGCTCCTTGAGCTTTTGACAGGAAGAAAACCAGTGGATATGTCCCAACCTCAGGGACAGGAAAATTTAGTGACTTGGGCGCGGCCTCTACTGACCAGTAGAGAAGGTGTAGAACAGTTGGTGGATCCTTCCTTGGCTGGAACATATGATTTTGATGACATGGCTAAGGTGGCAGCCATTGCTTCCATGTGCGTTCACCCAGAAGTAGCTCACAGACCTTTTATGGGTGAAGTTGTGCAGGCTCTGAAGCTGATATACAATGACACAGATGAAACTGGTGGGGATTGCTGTAGTCAAAAGGAGTCTTCTGCCCCAGAATCCGACTTTAAAGGGGATTTTGCCCCTTCTGATAGCAGTTGGTGGAATGCTGGTGGGGTAACCCCTCGCTTAACTTATGGGCAGACCACTTCTTTTATCACAATGGAGTATAGTTCTGGCCCACTTGAAGAGATGGAAAACAGACAGTTTTCAACTTCGAGTTTGGTTGGAGATGGAACATCTTTACCAATAAGACATGGTAACAGATCAGGTCCCTTGAGAACAGTCCGAAGCAAGCCAAGCTTTTATAGATTAAGAGGGAGCATGAGCGAGCATGGGGGACTCCTTCCAAGGCAAAATTGGAGTGACGCCTATTGGGTTTGAGGTGTCTTTCCCAGCTATTGTTATTTTTTGGAATTGTACAGTTCAAAAGGGGCGGGGCTTTTCAGAAAGCGGTCAACTGTAGTCTAGCATTCGGGGATTCTGGAATCTCCACGGACGATGAGGGGCAGAGAGCTGACCATGGCTTCTTATTTTGAAAGTCTTGATTCATTACCATACAAAAATGGAGATGTAATTTGAATGCTTCCTGTATTATATATTTGCAAAGTTAAATTCTTCCAAGGGCGACAGGTTTATTTTAGGCTACAAACAACTTATTTATTTGTTTATTTTTGGCTACAAAGAAACACAGTACTATAACCGATGCGTAAGGGCTCTCTTGTAACCCAAGAATTTAGAGTTCTGGCAACCCCCAAAAAGAAAAAGAGTTAATGGATATTACGGTTGTAGAATTTCTTTCTCCCCAAGAAATTGCAAGAAATGGGAGGATGCGCTTCTTGGGTTCCCTGTTTGGTTAGGCTGAGGCGAGCTTCTCAGAAATTCTACGATGATGCCAGAGCTAAAGGCTCGTCCTCATATTTCTTTTTAATAGAATATTTTTTATTGACATTGATTAATCCAAATTTTTAGCTCCCCAAACGCTAACCTCTGATACCGATCGTTTGTTGTTTTGGTCCAAGCCAACTTAATTTCACCAGACGTGGTTCGCTTCTGCTCCTATCCTATGCCAACAGTCTTAAACGTACGCCTAGTTTCGCACGCGAACTGCACTCCATTAAAATAGCTTTTTGAAGAATTTTTTCTTTAAAAAAAAAAAAACAAAAGAAGAAGTGAAAGCGATGCTGTCATCTCTGGCACCATTCCCCAATGCCATTTCGCTCAACCTTGTCTCTCCGTTGTCTTCCGCTCGCTCCCCTCCGTCTCTCTTCTCCAGGTTCCCTGTTCTCTCTTTTCCGTCATTCTCTGTCTATTTATAATAGATATATATATATTTATATATCATAGCCAATGTTTTTATTTTTAATTTTTTTAATATATGCCATATCTTATCTCCTTTGAGAAAAGTTTCAGGGCCCAAATGTCATCCGAATCGCTCCCACCTCTTCCCCAACACCGCATCGTTGTACGTTTTTATTTCTTTTTGGGATCTATTTTTGTCCTGCATTCATATCCCTCCTTTTTGTTACGCTATAACTGATAAAGTTTGAGCTTTGTTAACACAACCAACAGCTAGGCTGTGGAGCGGTGTCTGTGGATTTCTTGGCCACGGTTGCTTCTTATCCTAACCCTGATGACAAAATCAGAAGCACTAGCTTAAAGGTTCTTATGCTAATATCTACATTTCCTACTTCATCTACTGATTTTTGACTTTTTCCTTTTTCTTTTTCTATTTTGAGTGTTTCAATTATTTCCCTTTTGATGGATTTTAACTTTACAGTGAGATAATGCAGTTCATATTTGGTCAATTCTGTCTTCTATTTCTTTTGTGATTAATTAATTATTTTGGCTGTTGTTTTCTTAGGTTCAAGGAGGCGGCAATGCTGGAAATTCCTTAACTTGTGCTGCTCGTTTGGGATTAAATCCACGATTAATTTCTAAGGCCTTACATATCTCTGCGCCTACTTTCATTCTCTTTTTGCTTCCACTCCGCTGAGAAGCTTGACTATTGACTGCAGTAACATTTTTGTTGTATCATATAAATCATTAGGTTGCCAATGATGCTCAAGGCAAGAGTATACTGGAGGAGCTTGAAGCTGATGGAGTCGACACTTCCTTCTTAATTGTAAGCTTTTGAGATAACTTTCGATTCATAGATTTGGAATTGATCTTTATTCATTAGCCTGCTATTATAGTTGTTCTATTCTTGATTGGTATATAGAGGTTATTTGTCTTGAAGATTTATACCATTGGTATTTTGGCTATGTGACTCCAGAAATTATGCTCCACCCAGATTCTATATAAATATATATAAATCATTTGTATATGTAGATCATTAATTTCCTGAGCCCAAGTTAGAAGGAAGGAAAATGACCTAGGAACTCCGACCATTATACCAACATTTAGCAGAGATCAACCTGTCAATGAATGGGTTTTATCATTTTTAGTTTAGGAAGTACACATGCATCACATCTTCTATGGAACTGTTTCTTGGTGAACCAAGCAAATCTGTGTTATTTGCTCGGTTCATATGCATGTTTTTGTTTCTCCCGCTGAATATTAAAATGAGAAATCTTTTTTCAGATGATGCAGCACAGGAGCCTTGTGCACTGGGCCACCTTTTATTATATCATGCATCTTTTACTGCCATTAACTGTTGCATTATGACCTTAACTCTCTCGCAAAGCTTGTAGCAGAGTATACTGTGAGATCAAATTCAAGTCTGGAGAAGTTCGACTGAATTACATAATGATGAAAATTAAGTGTTAATTAAGTGTTACATTTTTTATCAAGAAAAAAATATATTAGATATGTGTGTTACTCATTGGGGATGTTTTGTACAAGACAAGCCAAGTAGTCATTTTGGCTTCAATAAACAGTAGTAATATATTTTCTTTTTCTCTTCTTTCAAAAAAAAAAAAAAAAAAACTCTTTCTCTTACTTAATTATATTGCTTTCAGGTTTCTGAGGAGGGTAATTCACCATTTACTTATGTTATTGTTGACAATCAAACGTGAGCACTTACACTTCGATGGCTATGACATTCTGTAAATTTTGATATTCTCCCCTTACTGTTTTATTCTCAGCATTGGTTTATATGTTATCCTTTCAGTAAGCAGTGTCTTTCCTTGAAAAGTTCTCCTTTTCTGTTTGTCTCTTTACATAAACATTTGGGATCTGCCTTTATTAGGTTTAAAGTACTGAAATTGTCTTCAGCAGAGTGGGTTAGACGGCTAAAGTCACTTTGGACTTGGTCCTACGGCTCTTTCTTTACAATAATGTGGATGTTAAAATGTATTTTCAATTCAATTACATTTTCTTTGGGTGTGGCATCTTACACTCATGACAAGAACAACAACAACAACAAGTGTCTTATGTTAAAAATGAAGTGCAAGGAAAAAATTCAGGATGTTGGCTGACTGATGTGATTCGGCCAAAATGCATATTATTATTGGAAAAATCATTAATGAATTGAAGTAAATACTCATATATCCAGTTGGTTGACCCTAAGTAATAATTTCAGGAAAACTCGTACCTGTATTAACACCCCAGGTTATCCACCCATGATGCCGGAGGAGCTTTCTCAATCAAGTTTATTATCTGCATTGGATGGAGCAAATTTGGTCTATTTGGATGGAAGACTGCATGAAACTGCTTTAATTGTTGCAAAAGAGGTAAATTTTCTTTTTCTTCTTCTGCTTACATCATCGAGGTAGATGAAACTAAGAGCTATAGTAGTGGTTGGCAGTTTGAATTGATTCAATAATGTATTTTCAATTTCCTAATTTTCTAATATAACAGTTGTCAAATCGGTTCCTTGGTTGAAAAACTATGATAATGAAGAGTTTGTTATTGTTAACAGTTAGGCTGCTCACAGGCTTGTGAGCAACTAATGTTCTAATTGAAAGCCTCTAATAGGACCAAGTTCTTTGAATTTTCCTTATTTTATGTTCCATGATTAGCTTTAGCTTCAGTTTATGGCGTACTTTATGTTGGCAGTTTGCCATTCTAATTGCTAAAATATCAAGTCCTTCCTTTATGTTCTTCATCAAGATTAATATCAACCAATAGCAAGTCGATAGCATTTTTTTTGGATTTTTCCAGTACAGGCAGCTCGGAAGAATATACCAATTTTAGTCGATGCAGAACGGAAAAGGGAAGGGTTAGATGATCTTCTGAATTTTACTAGTTATGCTATATGCTCAGCAAAATTTCCACAGGTAAGTTCATCTTGTTTGATGGATCACTATAAGTTTCTTTTACGTTAAAAATTCTATCTCTTGAGCATCTTCTGTCTCACCACCTTTTTATTTGCCTTCAAGTTCTTCCGGAGAAGGAAATTGTGATGGCTAGTGACTTTTCCTCTTTATTTTTTGATGGAGCATGTAAGTTTTCTCATAAAACAGTATTTGCAAATGTGGGCAGTTTGTATTGAAACTGGCAATGTAACTTTTCGCCATCAACCTTGCTGCTTCTGCTTGAAAATATCCATGCTTGGCTTATTTTCTTTTGCTCCCTTCTGTCATAGTTGTGTTGGGCATAATGTCTGTTCAAATAGTTGGCTGTATAGTTCCCATTAATGTTGAAAACAAGCTTAGTTTTGCAAATGTTTGTCAAAATAAATGCATTAATAAATAAAGGAAATGTCCTACAATTCTTGTTCAACTGCCAAAGGATCCTTCTTCCATAATCTTTTACAAGTGATGTCTTCTACCCATATCCTTGCAAACATCTTTCGCTGTTATCACTTAAATCTGTTCAATAATTGGTTTTGGCCTGGTTCTTTAATGTTTAGATACAAAGATGATATACTTGTGCATCACTGCTGAAATCTTTTAACTCATTTGATTTTTGTGGCACATGTTATGAACTTCCAATGAGACAGGCATGGTCAGAGGCTCCATCTGTCCCAAGTGCACTTATTTCCATGCTTTTGAGATTGCCAAACTTAAAATTTGTGATTGTGACATTGGGTGAAGATGGGTGTATAATGCTAGAAAGAACTGTAGATGGTGAGTATAGTTGCATGAATTGTGTTATTGCAGAATGTCAAATGAACCAGAACTAGAAATCATGGTTGCAACCGACAATGAAATAAAGAAATACTGTACTTGATTCATTGGAATGGACATTTTTTACAGGTTTTCTTTACTATGTTTGCAGGTGGTTCTGATGCTGAAGAAAAGGATATTCACAGTTTATTGGAATCACTAAAGCTGAGAATAGATGACAGCAAGACCACCCCAACATGTGTCTCATCGGTAAAATACAAAGTGGAGGACTTATAATTGACTTACATATTATATCTCTAGTGCTTCATGTTTAGTCTGTATAGGTTTACTATAATTTGCCGTAGGTGGGGATAGCGTTGTTGCACAATATGAACTTCACTGTCTAAATCATTTTTAGATTCAAATTCTTAATTTAGGAAGGGAAGGAGAAGCCTATTCTTATGGTTAAGCTTGCCTCCAATAGCTTGTTGCTATTTATCATGGATTGGCTTCTACGGCATTCGATACTCTGTTGGTTGTCTAAAATCTTTCTTTAGATTTGAACTCCTAATTTAGGAGGGGAAGCAGAAGCCTATGCTTATGGTTAAGCATAAGCTAAGATATTGTTTTAACTCTGCTATACCTGTCTCATCATCACCAGTTATAATTGTAATTTGCATGTTTTAAATTTTCGACGTGGTATTAGCGCAAGTGTTATCCATTCATAGGTCCCTTTGTGATTCACACCACGTCGTCTACTGTCTTTACACGTGAGGGGGAATATTCGAAGTGATAAGGAATCCTATAACTGTTAAGTTGGGGATATCTTGTATAAATATAGTAAGGGTCCCTCCACTTATTGCTAATTGATTTTAGGTTAGATGCCCGTTCTAAAAAATTCAATGGTTAAGTTTTTAATGGAACCTCCTTATTCACTGACCTCACCTCATTTTGCTTGACTTTGAGTTAAAAGGTAATTCTTTTGGGCAAATAATTTGGAAGGTATTTCTATTCTTCTACAATCTACAGAAGTTTTAAAATTTTCTTTCATCTTCCATTTATTGTTTGTTACATGGCTTCAACATATATTAAGAATGCTATGCGGTTGTTCATTTTCTAGATGAAATTCTTTAAGGAAAGACGTCAAAGGACGGTTGTGCATTTTTTTTTTTTAATTTGATAAATTTGCTTTCCCCTTTTATCCCTTTGTAGGCGGTGACCAAATTGAGTGCAAATGGGATAGGGACAGTGACTGGACGGTTATTTGTGGGAACAGCTGAGAAGATTCCGCCATCAGAACTTGTTGACACAACTGGTGCAGGAGATGCCTTTATTGGAGCAGTAGTTTACGGTACATATAACCATTCAACCTAATTTATCTCTCTTTTGTCTTCTAAAGATTCTTCATTCATCGGCAAACAGATTTTTGTTTAATGTACCTGAATATTGTTAAAGATAGGTAGGAAAGACTTTCGTATTAATCTTGAGGTTAACATGTGTCTTGATTTTAACAATCCATTGTTCCAAAAATGCCTAAGCAGTAATAAACCTGGAATAAAAGTCAGCTTGTTTCATTTTCTGATAGTGTGGGAGTCGAACAAGAGTGAAGTGTGAGTAGACAATTACGTCAACAGTGGCATCACAACCACTCATCACCTTAATCTTCTGGATGCAGTCAATTAATGTTGAAGGTGATTGTATTTGTATACAAAATGAGCCTTTGTTCAACAGTTTGACCAGTTAGTGAGGTTTTGTCTATTAGTGGATGCACAATTGAGATCCTATGTTAGAAGCCTTATTGGAAACTTTGTGATCCTGGCACGGCTGAACAAGTATCATTTTACAGGGATCATACCACATGGTTTCATTGATCTTACAGTTTCTTTAACTATATGTGGTCTGCAAAATTATGCAATTCATAAGCTAGATAGTTTGTTCTCTATAGAATTTGAGAACTTGCAAATTTCATGGCATGATTTTTTCCATTATTTCAGTACTGCTCCTTTTGTTTCCTACTTACTGATTGTGTAGGCCATTTGTGAGGTTCATGACCCTTTCATTTCCCTTTTTTGTTTAGCTCTCTGTGCCTGTATGCCACCGGAGAAGATGTTACCATTTGCTGCTCAAGTGGTAAGCTGATATACTCTTAAGCAAATTAGGTGCAAGTTAATCATTTTAGCTTTGAAGGGGGCGACACGATGTGGTTGCTTCGAGAAGTTTTGCTGACCTGATGTGATGCCCATTGCAGGCTGCATCTGGCTGTAGGGCTTTAGGAGCCCGAACTGGTCTTCCACACCGTACTGATCCACACTTGGCAACTTTTTTATAGCAAGTTCCGACATGGTGCTGTAGGCGAAGTAAATGGAAATGTTGCCCATGCAGGCTACAACCAGAGTATGTACATTGGCCAGGACATTGCTTTGAGCTTTACTCTCATTGCATCATGCCATGGGCCCTAGTTCAAGCAAGGCATCCTTTTATAGAGCAAAGGTTGTCTTTTACAACATTATTTATACTTGCTTCTATTTCACTTTGTATTAGATACATCCTCTTGTGGAGATGCTTCTTTGACTCGCACTACTTGAATCTAAACTCTCAAAGCCTCCGTCTTCATCTGCTTTGGAGCTTTAAATATATAGTAAATTGCCTACTTTTTTTAATTGCGGAATTTCTTCTCTAATTAGATTTGATCATTCTTGTTAACTTGTCTTAGTTGTTATTCTGTAAATATAAAATACAAACAATTACACGAGTAAATATGAATATGACATAATTAATTGAACGTGTAAAGATTTTAAACATAAATATAAATATATTTATTAAGGATGTAACATAATATGAAATAACATGTCTATTAAACGAATTGGATTAAATTTTACATAGCGTGATTTATAATTCATTTAAATGATTATCAAGATTAAAATTTTAAATACAATTACTGTAATTAAATTAAAATGTATATAATTATAAATAAAATATAATTTTATTATTTAAAATTAATAATAAAAGAAATTATGACAAAAAAAAAATTCTATCTTGAGTTGTTGTAACCGGATTGATTTGATTTTTTTTTTTTATATATACGCAAGTCAAGCAAAGAAGGGCATGCATTTTTGCACTATTTATGTTTTTTGTTGGATAAGATTTTTATAAATCTTCCCTTAATAAAAATATTTCATATACTTTTTTTTAAAAAAAAAAACACAATCATAATAGAAAAATATTTCATAATCAGGCCATAAATTTATGAAATATACACATTTACATGACTAATTAAAGAGATGACGAATTATGTATGGACAAGAACTAGTCTGAAATTGAGATGTAACCTATGTGGTTTACATGAACATAACAAACAAGGTTGTTCAAAAAGAACAGCAGTGTACTCCCAACTAAAGGAAAATTTCAATTAATGTTATTTTCTTGATTTCTTTAGTTGAGATTATATATTTCTAGTTCTAATATTTTGTTTTTCTTTGTTTTTGAGGTGGGGAGAGGGAATTTGCATGCAACAAAGGAATATAGGTGTTGGAAGGCAAGATCTTGGGTTATCTTCCAATCGAACTACCGTTACACAATCAAATGTTGTTAAGGTAACACAATTCCATGATGGTTGTGTTTTTCACATATTGATATAGTGTGTTCCATGAAATGCTATATGTACTTTTCCTATTATAGGGTAAGAACTAAGGTCTATGAACCAGTGGCACTCATACACGTCCACCAAGGGGCTGCGTAATTGATAACTCTATTTGGCTTAGTTCTTGTAGTAATGAATAGAAATTAGTAAATTTTATTTAATTATTTTAAATTAATTATTTTATGTGAGTCAATCTATTCTTAATTAATTTTATTATTAATTTGGTGTTAATATAGTTAAGATAGGTTGTATTGATTTATTTGTATTTTAGTAGGTGTTTGAAAGAAAAATTTTAATGGAAGAAGGAGAGCAATTTCGAGGTGTAAACTTCCAAAGCACATGTTTCAGTATTTTGATCATAACTCTCTCTACAAAGCTCCAAATGAAGCAATTCTTAGATCATTCGAAAGATAAGAGAAGAAGCTACAGCTTTTATGTTTATCACTTTACCCAGTTCGGCCTGTAAAATGACCAAAAATCTTATTGAAGTTGACCCACTGCAGCAGTTCTAAAGCAATTAAGATTTCTTTTAATTAATTGGGCAAGGCTATGACTTACATAGTGTGATGCAGAAATCCAAGCTGAAATTAACTTCTTTCTTCACCCAACTTGGTCTAACTTCAAAGCCTATAAAAACAACCTTTCAGATGACTTAAAGAAAAAAAAACACTAGATTGAAAGCTAAGAGTCGGGCCATAAAGTCATTGAAACTAAGAACATTTTGAAGGATTCAAAAAGACTTGGAAGATCAAGATTATAATTCTTGAGTTTTATCTTTTTGATTATTCTCTTATTTTCTTTGTTTGTTTTTATTGTTTAAACTTTATTCGATGATAATGTGTGACTTGATGGGGAACTAAATTTTTAATCTAAGATTATGATTGAACTCAATATATAGTCTGAATTATTTATCTCTCTTTTACTTATGTTTGATGGATTTAAGTTGTTTATTTTATTCTGTTCTTAATGCTTCTAATTGCCTGATCACTAATTAGATTGAATTGAAATCCTAGGTTAAACTTGACGAAAGAGATTTAGGTAGACTTTGAATAGAATAACGTATGATCGAATACACTTAATTGATTAGGTGGTTTGATTTGCATATAGGGTAGACATACACCTATAAGCCATACGTAGCCAAGATTAGCGTACAAACTCAATGAATCTTTCTTCAATATAATTTGCATAGATATATAGTAAATTAATTGGGATAGGTATTTTTATAACAAACTTAACAGAGACTTGTAAATAATTTAAGATTCTAGGTTAGCAACTTAAACCATTAAACTAAGTTAAGAGAGAGAGACAATAATTAGATGAAGTATTGAGGGATATTATAATCCTATGTCTGGTAGTTAAGTGAGTTTTATTTACTATTTAATTTTAGTTTTAGTTTATTAGTTTTAATTTTTCTTTTTTATTTTGATTGTTTAGATAAAATTAGGGTATTATAATTTTAGTAGTTACTAGTAAGAATTAAACAATTATCTATGGAAATGATACTCTATTTTATTACCATATTACTTATTAACGATACGTGCATTTGCGAAAGAAATCAACAACAAGTTTTTGGCGCTGTTGCCGAGGAATTGATTTTTAATTCTCTCTTCTTAATATTAATACCAAGCATTCCTAATCTTACTTCAAACTTTTTTTCTTATTTTCAAATACTTTTGATTGAGGTGATGAACTATTTGTGGCCATCTGAACAATTTGTGTCACGACCCGGTACTCTCTTCGAGCCCGTGACAACCGCCGCGATGTCTCAATAGACACTCATTACTCGGAATGTCAACCAAAACCTCACAAGGCTCTTGTATCAATTTTAGGTCTCCCTTGTGAGTAACAGTTACTAAATATCATGTTTTAAGGGAATATAAACTATTTTTAAATAAAAAAACAAACAAAAGTAATTTCTACCACAAAGGGTTATTTTGGTCATTTTTATCCAAAAATTTTGAAACCTGGTGAAAATACAGCATACGATCGAAAAATATACATTTCTTATCTAAAAATAATTTTAGTAATCTAAATCATCTATTTAAAATGAAATTTTGGCTAATCAAACCAAATAAAAATATTAAATAAAATATTTTATTTTCTTATAAAACAATATTTATAGAATCCTGCATAAACAATTTTTGTAGCGTAAGAGCAAAATAAATTCATATATATAATAGCACACTAAACCAGGTATACGAAAATATTCTACAATGACATGTGGGTCCCAAAATAACCTTAAATATGTCTAAGGATGCAAATCCAAAAGCAACCCTCGACAAAATCGGTTGTCTACAGACTGTCCTGAGCTTGAAATAGATAAAAAGAAGGGGTGACTTTTTACAAACCCAGTGAGTAAGCAAAATTCATCTATAACATCTAAATCCGAGTAAATGGAGACAGTTAAATCATCCCATCATAATATAGTTTAGAACATTCAAAACTCATTTCAATTCCTATAAAACAATTACATTTCATCAAAATAATCAACAAAGCTTATGATTCTCTTAAAAAACTTGGCTTGTGCCAAAACTCATACTTGGTGACACCTTGGCCCGGGCATCCAACCGAGTTCGCCAAGGATGTTAAAACGACATATACCCATAAAACATGTTTTTACTTTTAAAATATAGTCATTGCTTGGCGTTGGCTGAGTTTCATACTCACGTGGTGGTTCGGCGTGAAGTGAACTCTAAACTTACCTTAGGAGATACCCTCTGCGTCTCTCATACTAAGGTAAAATATAACAAGGTTTACCGTGCCCCTCTAATAGGCTGATCCACGGAAACCCGCCCACTGCAGTAAGCTAATCAAATAACCCACCAAATCAATAAACATTTCGACAGCATGACATGGCTAATATGATATTATCCAGCCTGTCAAGGTAAAACAAAAATAGTTCATATAATCCACAAACCACAAATCTAGCCATTCATGCCATCACATTGTCATAAGCCATCAATCAAACCACATATATATATATATATATATATATATATATATATATATATATAGATAACACAAGTATTTAATCTCCACTTATTCAATTTCCAAAATTATCATTGAAATGCAAAACAATTTATAAATCTCATTCATTTAACCATCACTTAAATTGTAAAACATAAAAATCTACGGTTTAAGTTCATTATTCTTTAAAATCATAAAAAAACGAATATAAACTACTTTAGATAGTTAAGATGAACATTTGATTACTCACAATAACAAGAGTTTAGAGTACTTTTATTCTTGGTCCTCGGGTACAATATCTTTACCTTTATCAGAGGGCTCACCACCTATACATAATACACGACACGTAATTCAATATATTTGTGCCAAACTGTTATAAAACTATTTCAGGCTCTATATGAATGCATGACATTGAATGAGAATTGTCTGAATAATCATTTAAAGACGATGTTCTACGTGGGTTCAATTATGATCAGACTGAATTGGCATTCGACCTAACTCGCACTATGCCTTGTTTAATTAGCCAAAACATCCAATTCAACTCCCAATATCTTCATTACACTTCCAATATTCCAAATACACCAAAGTACCTCAATGAGCTTAATTGTGACTTAATTCACCATAACCGAAATTCATTCCGATTTCGATATCTAATACCATAAATCATCAATTACGAGCTAAATAACATGAATTACAACCAAATCCATCATCAACATGCCCTATAGAAAATTCGGCCAAATGAGGGTGGTTGAAGAACATGTGATTTTCTTGTTTGTTTTTCCTTCCAAACATCACAAAATGACTAAAAACACTAGGATATTATGAAATCTAGCAAAATTCATCACCAAAACTTCTCTCTCTAAGTTTGGCCAATAAAGGTTCCCTCTTGAAAACTTGAATTTCAGCCATGGAGAATGAAAAAAAATGCATGGGAAAGGTAGATCACAAGCTAAAATAAAAAAAAAATCTTACCTTTACTTGCTTGATTCTTTGAAATCCAACAATTTCTCATGGATTTTTCCTTCCTAGGGTTTGTTCTTCTCTTTTTCTCTTTGTTCCCTTGCTTGGCCGGCCATAAGAGTGTTAATGTGAGGGTTTTAAGTGAGTTTATATAGGCAATTAAAATAAAATTAAAGCTTGACACTTGTCACCTTTTAATTGGTCCATGTTTAAAAACTTAACAATTAAGCATTTCATTCCCACCACATATAATCTCTCACTTAAAAAAATAATGGGTGAAATTCATGGGTTTGACAAGTGTCATGGTGGTGTAAAATTCCAAAATTTCCAATTTCGTCCTCATGGACACTTAAAATGATCGTTTTACCCCTATGTTTGAAAAAATGTCGAAATTGAAATTTTTTACTTCTCAAATTCTAATAATGGTCTAATTAATCAAATTTAGTCAAAATATCATCCAACATTCCAATTTTTCTCTTAAGTAGCAAAATGACCATTTTGCCCCTATGTTATTAAAATTCTCGAATTAACTCCAAATCAATCCTCGAATTTTGAATCATCATATTAAGACATTCTAAGATTCAATAACTCTCAAATACATCAAAACATCTTTATTTGGCCTAGTTCGAGGCTTTAATCAACTTAATTGTACTATTAGGTACAATACCGACTTTTAACGATTTTTCGATACATTCACTTATGCAAACATTCTATCAAGTACATGAATGACATGACAAGTATATAATAGAAGAGGACTTGAAAATTTGTGCCTAGGAGGGTTGCTAGTGATTATGCATTGGATGCAATCAGTGTTTTAGCCACCCAAGTAGATGCTTTGTCTCAGAAAGTTAACGCTTGGGGTAATAATTCTTTTCAAAGTGCTTTTGTGACATGTGAGTTTTGTGGAGATAGGCATTCAAGTGATTATTGTCTAGTCTATTACAAATCAATGCAATTTTATGAAAGCTTAGATGGGCAACAAAATAAGTCATACTCCAACAATTACAACTCAAGATGGAATCACGAAAATTTTTCATGGAGTAATGATCATGGTCCTACATATTCATCACAGCCTATTTTCCATAATGGTTTTTAGTCACAAGTTAAAGCTCCTATGCTAGAGAAAAAGCCTTCAATGGAGGATATGTTCATGCAATTCATGACAAAGACAAATGGCTTCATGACAAAGACTGATGCCATCATGCAAAGTTAGGCATAATCAATCCGAAATCTTGAGACACAAGTGGGTCAACTAGCTAATGCCATCAATAATAGACTTCAAGATAATGGAGATAAAGTAGATCAAGGAAATACTTTCAGCAATCAAGTTCAAGACAAAGAAATTAAGCAAGAAGAGGAAATATCTACATCACCGCAAGTCAAGCCATATGTGCCTCCCATTCTTTTTCTGGATACAGTTGATTAGTTACCTAAGGAGATTATAGCAAAAGCGCATTATTCAAAAAGAACTCAATCTGAGAAATTAGATAGAAGTCAGCATATTCCACCACCTTGGGTTAAGCAAACATTAAAACTTGAGTTAAAGGCACTACAACCTCATCTTTGGAGGAGGCTACTTTCACACCTCAAGCTTTTTCCATGCAAACTCAAACCTCAACCAAAGTCAAGCTATTGAATATAAAGAAGCGCTTCTTGGGAGGCAACCCAAGCTTTTGAAACTCTTATTTTTTAGTTTTTGTCATTTTATTTATTTATTTATTTATTTATTTTCACTAATCTCTATTTATTTTTTTCAGAAAAATTTTTTTCCCATAAGTGACAATGAAGATGATAACAATAAGGAGGAGGAGGAGGATTAGAGCTTCTACAAAATTCATCCAATCATCAGGGGAGTATTCTTCACCTTTCTTTTATTTTATTTTTTCTAACATTGAGGGCGATGTTTAGTTTAAGTTTGGGGAGGGAAATTTATTTTTCTAGTGATGAATATTTTGTGGAAGTTTTAGATTTAATTTGCATGCATATTTATAAATAATTTAGGATTAGTTGGTAAATGAATTTATTTCTTGTTTGAATTTTAGGAATCTAGAGTAAAGTTGTGCCAATTTCTTTTCAATAATTTTTTTTATCCAATGATGATAACTAGTTGTCTTGAATTTTTAGTTTTTGGTGAATAAGGTTTTTGTGTGGATTTATGCTAAATTTTTTTGTTAAGTATCATTGTTAGAATGTGATTTCCACAATTTTGAACATTATATTTTTTACTTTGAATTATTATGAATATCTAGAGAAGGTTTATATTGATATGAATTTTAGATTATGTCATGAATTTTAGAATTTGCTTGATTTTCTCTCGAAGCGAAATCTTACGTAATACTTAGATATAGAGATGATTTAGGCCATCTTTGGACTGTATGAGCCTAAAAAGTCAACCTTGTTAAATTTTTATCCTTAGAATACCCCTTTTGAGCCTAATTTTCCTTTTCCTTTTTAACTGAAATAATAATTGAGCTTAGCTTTAAAATTAATTTTTCAATTTTGCAACCCCCACTCCTAAGCATGTATATTGTTTTAGGAAATATAAATTGAGCAAAATATTGAAAAAGGTGGAAAGGTGATGTTGATGTGAAAAAAAAAGTTCAAAATATGAAAAGTAACCATACTAATAATACAAAGAAAATAAGTTTGAGGGTGTAAAATTATGAAAAAAAATATATGTTGAAAAAAAAAAGTTCAAATGTGGAAGAAAAAGTATACTTGGAGAAGGAAAATAGAGCTCTCTACGTAGGTCCTAGAATAATTATGTACTTGGGGTGATTTGAGCCACATTAATATCCTTTATCATACCTTGGCCCTAGTCATACATTACAAGTTTTATAAAGTCCTATTGATCCCTAGCTTTGTATCGGTCTACATTAGTGGAGAAAGAGATGAAAAGTAAACCTACGAAAATTTAGTACTAATTTGAAATTTATGTTGGCATAAACTCATCTGGATATCATGATATTCTTGGTACAAGATTATACACACACACACAGAAATTCATTCGAGAATGTGCTTGCATTAGAATTAAAACATGAATTTAAATTATGCCTATATTTTTCCTTCGGTTAATAATTGATAAACATACTTTTGAGGAAATTATAAGGAATCATTGAGTTGGTGCACTTTATCTTTAGTGGTAATAGTAGTAGTAGTAACTATAATTATTTTAGTTTTCATTAACTGAATTTGATTTTCGTAAGTTAGTTTCTTTTTTATGTTTTGCTCGAGGACTAGTAAAATCTTAAGTTTAGGGGTGTGATAACTCTATGATATAAAGTTATTTGGGCTTAATTTTGATAATAGTTTAGCTTAGTTCTTATAGTAATGCATAGAAATTAGTAGATTTTATGTAATAATTTTAAATTAATTATTTTAGGTGAGTCAATCTAATCTTAGTTAATTTTATTATTAATTTGGTGTTAATATAGTTAAGATAGGTTGTTATTGATTTATTTGTGCTTTAGTAGGTGTTTGAAAGAAGAATTTTAATGGAAGAAGGAGAGCAATTTTGAGGTGCAGACTTCTAATGCACGTTTCAGTATTTCAATCATAACTCTCTTTACAAAGCTCCAAATGAAGTGATTTTTAGATCATTGGAAAGATAAGAGAAAAAGATACAACTTTTATGTTTACCACTTTACTCAGTTCGGTATGCAGAATTGTCAAAAATCTTATTGAATTTGACATACTGTAACAGTCCTAGAACAATTACGATTTCTGTTAATTAATTGGGCAAGGCTGTGACTTACATAGTGTGATGATGAAATCCCAGCTAAAGTTGACTTCTTTCTTCACCCAACTTGGTCTAACTTCAAAGCCTATAAAAACAACCTTTTGGAGGACTTAAAGACAAAAAAACACCAGACTTAAAGCTAAAAGTCAAGCCACAAAGTCATTGAAGTTGAGAACATTTTGAATGATTCAAAAAGACTTGGAAGATCAAGATTATAATTCTTTAGTTTTATCTTTTTGATTATTCTCTTACTTTCTTTGTTTGTTTTTGTTGTTTAAACTTTATTCAATGATAATGTGTGACTTGATAGGGAACTAAATTTTTAATCTAAGATTATGATTAAACTCAATATATAGTTTGAATTATTTATCTCTCTTTTACTTATATTTGATGGATTTAAGTTGTTTATTTTATTCTGTTCTTAATGCTTCTAATTGCCTAATCACTAATTAGATAGAATTGGAAACCTAGGTTAAACTTTGAAGAAGGAGATTTAGGTAGACCTTGAATAGAATAGCGAATGATCGAATACACTTAGTTGATTAGGTGGTTTGATTTGCATATAGGGTAGACATACACCTATAAGCCATACGTAGTCAAGATTAGAGCACAAATTTAATGAATTTTTCTTCAATTTAATTTGCATAGACATATAGTAAATTAATTGGGATAGATATTTTTATGAGAAACTAGATAGAGACTTGTAAAAAATTTAAGACTCTAGGTTAGCAACTTAAACCATTAAACTGAGTTAAGAGAGAGAGAGAGAGAGACAATAATCAGATAAAGTATTGAGGGATATTATAATCTTATGTTTGGTAGTTAAGTGAGTTTTATTTACTATTTAATTTTAGTTTTAGTTTATTAGTTTTAATTTTTTTTATTTGTTTGGATAAAATTAGGGTATTATAATTTTAGTAGTTAACAGTAAGAATTAAACAATTCTCTGTAAGAACGATACTCTACTTCATTACTATATTACTTGTTAATGATACGTACACTTGTGTGAAAAATCAACAACAGTAACCAACATTGCATAATAAGCTCATGTGAGGGTAATAAAATATGTTGTGAATGGTGAAAAAAATTTGTTCAATTATAATAAAAAACATTCTAATGATTGTGTTTGGTTGCCATCTATGTGGTGCCTTTATAAGGTAGTATGCTTCTGTGTTGTTTTATGTTATTTTCCTAATGATAAAAACCTTTGGTTGTAGGGTACTCAATCACAATCTAGGAAAGGTAAGGAAAAGATCCCAAGTGAGGTTCCTCTCAAGAAGAACCAAACTAGAGAAAAAAGAAGGGGATTCAAAGGAATTAGTATCTAAACAAATCTGAATACTAGTGCAAAAATTTAATTTACTTTAATAAATCATCAATTCGCAAATGTCATTATCCAATAATGTTTTGGTGTTTTTCTAACTTAGAGGCTTGGGAATCTGTCTACTAAAAGGAAGATTGGGACTTGTTGATTCCTTTTGATAATTCTATTTTATAGAATTATTTTATTCTAATTTTGTTATTAAATATTAGTTAAGTCCTCAATTTTTAATTATAATTTATTTATTTTTAGTTGTTTTTATAATTAGTTTATTTTTAAGTGAGTTTTTTTAATTTTATGTTATTCTTTTTAATTTGGTTATTATTTATTAGTTTTTATATTTTTTGTAGGAACTAAAAGAAATTGGGCTTAATTTTGGAAAGTGAGATGTTAAAAGACCCGAAAGTCTGCTTGCATATACTTTAGTTTTTTGGCCATAAGTCGTGCTACAGAATTTTAAATAATGCGATTCTTAAACCATTGGAAAGTTAAGAGATAGAGCTACAACTTTTATGAAGATTACTTTGCCTAGTTTTACATCGAAAATAGAGAAAATCGCATCGGAAAATGACTAGATGTACTGCACCGAGAATGAAAATTTGTAAAGATTCACAATTGATTTTTAGGTCTCTCATTACACTTTTAAGCCCAATTAAACCCTAGGTCAACTTAAGGAAGTATAGGTTAAGTTATTAGTATAAATAGGATAGTTTGAAGAACATTAGGGTAGACAACCTTTGGAGATTCAAGAAGCTAGAAGTTGATACTGAAACTTGGAGATCAATGCGGCAAATATTGTTTTGTTTTCTTCCTTGGCTTTTATTGTTCTTGTTATTCTCAATAGTTGAATTATATACAATGTTATTTGTTTTTGCGATTATGAGTAGCTAATTTTCTTTTCTAGGATTACAATTGAACTCACATGTAATCTTAATTTTTAATCTCTTTCTTACTTATCTTTAATCGGATTTGAATTGTTTATTCCAATTTGTTCTTAATGCTTTTTAATTGCCTGATCACCAATTAAATTGATTTAGGAACCTAAACAAACTTGGGAAAGGGAGTTTAGTGTAGATTAAAATTGGGATAGCATATGATCAGATTAATTGATTTGCTTATAAGATAGGGATATACCTATAGGCCATATGTAGCCAAATTAGAGTATGAACTTAATAAATCTATTTTAATTTCAATTCACATAGGGATATAGTGTTTTGGTTAAAATAGATATTTTTATAAGATGAGTCGGGAGACCCTTATAAATAATTTAGGACTCTAGGTTAGCAATTCAACCCATTGAAATAAGTTAAGGAAGAGAGGTAAGATTAGAGGCGGCCAATAAGTTCAAAGGCCTAAAGCAAAATATTCAAATGAGGCTTTTTCTATTGAAATTAAAAAAATTTATTAAAATTTTATTTTTTTAGCTTTTTGAGATGCAAAATTTTCAATTAAACTTTTATAATCAAGTTCCTCTAATATTTCTTTTTCAATTGATAATATAGCCAATCCATTTAATTTTTCTTAAGACATTGTCGATCTTAAATAAGATTTTATTAATTTTAGTTTTGAAAAACTCCTTTCTCCTGAAACAACACTTACTGGATTTGTTAATATTATTCTAAAAGCAATATATGCATTTGGAAAAGAATCAAGTCTTTTTATATGATTAAGTATGTTAATTGGACTGTTTTCTTCCTGTATAATTTTTTTAAAAATTTTTAACTATGAAAATAAATCTAAACCATCAATATCAAAATAGTTATTATATTTTAAGGAACATTTAAGATTAAGGCAATATTCTTTCAAACTATTATCATCTAATGACTTCAACTTTTTACCGTTATATAGAAAACCAAAAAAATAATTACTTTTATATGTAGAAAAAAATAACTGTTGAAAATCATTGAATGAGTTGATTGGAAACAAGAGAAATAAGTGAGAAAAAAATAGCTGTTGGAGATGATTAAACACATATGACCGTTAGTTGATTGGAAATAAGAGAATATAGTTAAGAATTAATAGCATTCTTAAAATAAGAAAGTGATAGAAAATTGAGATTTATTACGCACATAATTAGAAAAATGAGAAAACAAATAATTTTTTTAATTATTTTTTACTTTGATATATATTTTTAATTTTTATATATTTTTAATATAATTAATTATATTATAATTATTATAAAATTATAAATTCTCCCTAAATTTGAGGCCTCCCCAAATTGGGAGCCTAAAGCCCTTGCTTAGGTGGTTTCTGTCACGACCCGAAACCTCCCTCAGGCCCATGACAATCGCCACGACGTCCCGATTGACACTCATTATCCGGAATGCCAACCGGAACCCCGCAAGGCTTACATATCAGTTTCTTTCCTTTCCTGTGAGCAATCATTGTTAAATATCGAGTTTTTAGAGAATATATACTATTTTAGATCAAAAACAATCAAAATAAAATTTTCGCCACACAGGGGTATTTTGGTCATTTTTTTCTCAAAAATTTTGAAACTGGCTAAAACGTAATATACAAGTACAAAACACATAATTCATATTCAAAATGAGTTTAAAAGTCTAAAATCTTCATTTAAAACGAAATTACGGTTATTTGAATATAATAAGAAAATAAAAGAAATATTAAGGAAAATATTCTATTTTCTTATAAAACAATATTTATAGAGTTATACATGAATAATTTTTATAGCGTAAAAGCTAAATAAATTTATACATATTGAAATACAGTAAGCCAAAATATTTAATTTAATTTACAATAACAAGAGGGCCCTCGAATAAACAAAAGTAAAGAGGACTGCGAACCTACGGTTGGAAAATGCATATCCAATGATAGTCCTCGATGAGATCAGCTATCTACAGTCTATACTGAACCTGAAATGGGTGGAAAGGAGGGTGGTGAGATTATAAAATCCCAATGAGTAAACAGACATGATCATAAATATCTAAAGGCGAGCGAAATGGAGGCAAGTTTAAACAACAAATTTCAACCCATTTCATAATGTTTTCAATTTATTTCTTAAACCATAAAATATTTGTAATTTACCAAAACAGTTGTTAAGGCTTATGTCTTTTATTAAAACAAGGCTCAAGCCAAAACTAATCCTCGGGGATACCTTGGCCGAGGCATCTAACCGAGTCCGCCAAGGGTGTTAAAATATTCACACGTGAAACACATTTTTATTTTTAAAACAAGCCGTCCCTTGGCGTTGGCCGAGTTACACATTCACGTGGGGGTTCGACGTGAAGTGAGCTCTAATACTACCTCGGGAGTTACCCTCCTCGCCTCTACAATCGGAGTAACTATATAACTGGGTTTACCGTGCCCCTCTAATAGGCAGTCCACGAAAATCCGTCACTGCAGTGACTAACCCACCAATTTTAATAAAATTTCGACAGTATAACGTGGCTTTTATTTATTTATCCAGCCTGCATAGTAAAATCAACTTACATAAATTTCCCAAATGCACTCACAAAATATAGCCACATATACTCATTTCTCATAAGCCATTCCTAGGAAAATATATATTTTTCAAGTCAATTTGTAGCCTCCAAGTACTCAATTTCATAATCAATACAATATATTTTTATTTATCACATTTATTCCTAAAACATCAAAAATCTCGTTTTAATCTCGTTTTCATTTCATAAAATACATAAAGGGCATTTAAAAATAAACTCTAGATAATTTACAATAATAATAAGTTTACTCACCGTTTGTACAAACTAAAAGCTTTCTAAGCGCCCCGATCACTACTCGTCGGGTACGACTCTTTGCCTTTTCCGGAAGGCTCTCCTCCTAGACACATTACAAAAATTTACACAATTCATCACATTGATGCTAAATCACTATATAATTAACTTAAATCCTATACTAATGCATGGTATGAAATGCAATAGCCTAAAACGGCTTAAACGCGGTATTAACCTATTTTTGGCACTTTGCCCGATAAATTGCTAACGTGCTCCATTTTAGCTCTAAATCATCCCATTCTCTCTCCAACATTTCTAACCATTAAATATTAGCCAATAACCTTCTAAAAACAACAAAATCAGCTCACTCCCTTCCTTGGAAAATTCGGCCAAAAATGGGACATTAACTTGGTTAATTTTCTATTTTGTTTTTCAATCACGTTTAATCGTTTTTCATCATTTTCTCTTCATTTTCCTTAGAATAAAATCAATTCATCATCATTGTACAGCATTGAGCATCCAGCCAAGAGTGGGTATTGTGAAAATTTAATGATTTCTTGCCCAATTTAATTTCTAAACACATTTAACTAACTAAAACTATCAATTGAACTAAAAATCAAAACCTAAAAATTTCAATTTCTCTCCCCTAGAATTTCGTCCAGGCCTTGATATCACTTTTTGATTTCTCTCCTCAAGCATGCTAAATGGAAATAAAGGTATAGGAAAGGTAGAAATCAAGCTAAAATCGAAAAATCTTACCGTTAGACGCGTAAACGGTCGAAAACCGCGAATTTCCCTTTGAATTTTCTTGTTTCTCTTTGGTTTTTCTTTTTTTCTTCCTTTCCTCTCTATTTCCTCTCTTGTTCTTCCTTATGGCCGGCCAGCACTTAAAATTTGGGTTTAAATGGGCTTACTTTTTATTAAAATAATATTATATCATTAAAAAATGTCACATGTCACTTTCCCATTGGCCCATTTTTAAAATTTCATCCATTTGTTTCCAAATTTTCACCATACACTTGTCTCATAGATTCATAGCTTAGATAAAATTCTCAGACTCATCCAAAGTCTCGGTGGAGTAATTTTTGAAATTTACACTTTTACCCCCGTAAAAGTGAAAAATTACATTTTTGCCCAAAAAACTGAAAAATTGCCCATAGACATATTTTTCATCCCTTATACTCATACCATTCTCCAATTTGTCAAATTTGATCTAAATTCTCTCAAAATCTCAAATTTTGTCCGTGGGTGGCAAAATTACGATTTTGCCCCTACACTCCAAAAATCACCAGAATTAAACTTTTTCACTTCCTATCATTAAATTATACTCCAAATAGTTAATCTTGGTCAAAAATTTCACTCCATGATCAAATTATTATCTTAGGTGGCAAAATGACGATTTTACACTTGAATATCAAAATTTTCAATTTTACCCCAAATTAACCTTCGAACTCTGAACAATCATTTTTTTTGTCATTTCTTGACTATAAAATATTAAATTTCATCCTACAATTCCTATTTGAACTAGTTCGAGGTTAAATCAACTCAAGTGTACCATTAGATACAATACCGAGTTTCGTCTATTCTTAGGTGCTTTTCCTAGCATAATAACATACTACTCAGTGCATGTATGTCATGACATGTATTTATAGGGTCGGGTTTTATAGTTTCACTCAAGGGCTAGCTTTGGGTAAGATTTAGATGAAGTGTGAGGGATATTATAATCCTAGGCTTGTTTGATTTGATATTTTCTCAAGTTATTATTATTTTGATTTTTCTTGTTGGTTTAAATTTTAGTTAATTAGTTTTAGTCAATCAATTAATTTTGTGTGTTTGGATACGATTAATTTGTTTTAATTTTAATACTTAGTAAAGTTTTAGATCAATTTTTTGTAGGATCGATACTCTGCTTACTTATATACTATCTATTCGATACGTATACTTACGTAGTAAAATTTTAACTGACACCTTTCAATTTAATCATGGCTTGAAGTGGAGAGGGAAATGAAAGACTACATCAAGAAAACTGCATGAGTAAATAGAAGGAAGAAAAGTGATCCAGGTTGTGGGCGCACAGGGTGGTAAGGCTAAACCTTGGAAACACTAAAGTTAGAATGTAGATTTGGTGTCTTGACTTTTTGTTACGATGGTCCATTTTTTGGGTTTGTTGAACTCTTAGATGGTTTATGCCTTTTTGAGATACAAGATGCATATTTTGATGGAAGCGGTATTATATTGTTACATGCAACTAATAGTATGTCATCTCATAATAGAAATGACAATTTGGATTTAGTTTTATTTAGTTTAAATTGGAAGTAAGAATTTCTTTTTCTTCTTCTCTAGTTACTTTACATTTTTCATTCTCAACATTAAAACCTCTTACCATCAAATCTTTTAGCCCCCGTTAACGGACGCCACAATATAAAAAGTTGTTTTTGGGTATAAAGTTCTTGGGCGTTCAAATTTGAAGAGACAAACCCGTCAAGATTCTAAACTTTCTTGATATTTGAACTTTAGGTAGCATTTCGTATGAGGGACGTGCACTCACATTTCCTGTAATATATTTAACTAAATTACATTACAGTTTTTGTTTTAAATATAAGCCAACCTAACTTCTGATTGTATTGAAAAACCAATACAATCTCATATTACAATTTATACTGCAATATTATAAAACTTAATTTGATATTTTTTACTTTCTTCAATCAATATAATTTTAAAACTTAATTTTTATCGCTTTAAAAAAATTAAAAAAATTAAAAATAATTTTAACATTTTGAAATAAAATCTATAAATTTTGAAGAACATAAAAATAATTTATCATTTTTTGAAATTCTAAAAAATTTAAAAAACCCCAAAAATAATTTTTAATTGTTAAAAAAATTATAAAACAATAAATAATAGAAATAATTCTTATTTTTAAGAAATCATAAGAGATAAGAAATTTTATAAAATATAAATATATTTAGAATTTTGAAAAATAAAAGATATTTTTTTATGCTCATAACATTTTAAAATAATAAAAAATTTTTCTCTTTGTAATTTTAATAAAATTTTAAAATATAAAAAATATTTCTTTTTTACTTTCCAATTTTTCAAAAAAAAAATTTTGATTTTTGATTTTTTAAAAAATCATTTCTATTTTTTATTTTTTAAGAACTTTTAAAAATAATAATAACAATATATTTAAAAAATTTTAAAATTTTTTTAAAAAATAAAAATTATTTTTAATTAATATAAAAATGGATTTACCCTATTTGATACTTGTTATTTGTTGGGAGAATGTTGGCTCTAGTTTATGGTTGGTGTAAACTAATTTTGATATGTTTTATGATTTTCTTATTGTGATGTTTTATTATGGGTAAGTTCTACACTTTGATTGTTTCTCAATTGTCTAGCAGATTGCTTGACCTTTTGATGTAGATTATTTAAATTCCAATTGATAAAAGTTCAACCAATATTGGTGTATTATAAAATAATTTTTTCCTATGAAGATTGATAGTCAAAATTCTATATGTTTCTTTTTGTTTGTCATATATAAACTAAATTTGTATTATAATAAATAAAAAGAAAATATATGAGATTATAATAAGAGATAAAAATGAAATATATGAAATTAAAAATTTATTTAAAAGATGACATTACATAAAAATCTATAATAAAAAAACATATAAGTATATTAAATTTGTATTTTAATACATAAAGTAATTTTGAAAATTAACATTGTATTTTCAATAAAGTGCTTATAAACCAAAGTTGTAATATTATCTTTTCAGTATTTTAATAAATATTTTTTTAATATATCAAATCCTAAAATATTATTTTCTAGCACATGAGCATTTGTCTCATTGGTTGATGCATAATCTCCCTACCTAAAGAGTAGGGTTCGAATCCCCCATCCCCCAATTATAAAAAAAAAAAAAGTTAAAACCTTCTAGTTTCATGGGAAATTCAATTCTTAGCTTGGGTCGAGCATCTTTTCCTCTCCGCAAATGAAATTTGGACATCTGGCTGTGAACACCTACTTGTCTAATTTGTGCCACGCGTCGACGTTCTAGATGCAACTTATGTGAGCCAATTCCATCCACAAGGAAGCTTTCATGGGCTAAAATTAACACTAATAAAGGGCTTAATTCAAAATGAAGGTAAGTTATGAAACTAATCAAGGGCTAAATTCATAGTAATGTATAATACGGCCATTGCCCATCATATGCCATGTAATCAAAACAAGTCAGAGGTTTGGAGAAAAGCATCATCAGCATAAAAATGAAATCTTAAACATGTTTTCTTCCTAAACAGCTACACACAATAATTACCTTTGCAACAAAACAACAATGCTTAACTTAAAAAGATAAGACCTATATCCCAAAACCCCGAAACCTTACACTATATGTTCAAAACAAGAATATTCATCCCCACTAAGCCTACATTTCGACCACGCCCTTTTTTCTTATGTCCTACAGCAAACTATCAGGTTTTATAGGTAACCTCTTAAAGAAACTCAAGGCCCGGGAAGGCAACTTGCTATGGAACCTTAGGGGCCTTAAGGCATATAGCCCTCACAAAGCTACTACCACCCTGATAGGCACAGCATAAAACCCAACAACTGCAAACAAGCGAAATATCACAAACAAGAATGTGGCCCTCGAATCTTTCCAACTCAACAATGCTTGAAATTGTTCACCTTGTGTTACCATATCCCCAACCACAATTTGAATCCTTCTTGCCACACTCCTTAACCGATCATACCTCATTCTAACCACATATGCACTTTAACTTGTTGGGAATGAGTCAAATTCCTCATACAGTTCATCTGGATAAACATTCTCAGCATGGGAGAGTCAGGTGTCCAAGTAGGGTGGATGTCAAGGTCGGAACCTGCACTGCCACAATCCCATAGCTACCATGTAAAGTAGCATTGCAGGAATTATGAGTTTAGGCAGGGCAACGAACAATAGGAAGGTTGCAACAAACAAGGATGAGTACACTGGCTTAGTCCAGTTTCGCATAGACTCCACCCAATGACTCATGGGAACAAAACCAGATATCACATTCATTAATCTAAAGAAGTTAGCTTTGCTTCTTCTCATGCTCAACATATGGAGTCATGATCAAGCATATACTCAACAAACTCTCGCCCCAGTTGCGGCTCTGCCTTACTAACCTAGGATACCACCACATTCATAGCTTGATACCTCAGGCTCTCCAATTGGTTCACACTCAAATAGTGCACATAATGCATCTTTGGTAACAACGATAAAGTGTACATATGCAACATGTTTCCCATATTAGCACACAAAAATCGCACGGCTAAATGAAGCTCATCCATTTTCTTGACACCAGAAGTGTGCAGCATAATGAATAGATAGGAATGAGTATAAACTCGATCAGATTCAAGCGTGGACAGCCTTATTCTAACCTTCCCAATTCGAGAGTCACGAGCACCAATAGTGGTACTGATGCTTTTATCAATCAAAAATTATCAAACACACCAATAGTGATAACCGTGCAAGGATCAAAAACCTCATAAATATATTGCTCATTCCATTTTAGGGACAAGCTATCAACTACAGTTCGCGTTCTCATACATTTATATCCACACTTGGAAACACAATAAGCATCAGTGGTGCCTCCTTTGCCTTCCTTGATTTTCATTGGCATAAGCCTTGTTGCACCCAAAATTCCCATTTCAAGCACACCAATGTGAGGCTCCCATAGCTGTTTTGTTGTTGGCTTGACATCACTGCTATACATTGTGGCCTCATCAAGAACATGGTATCCCTCTTATCAAGTGAAACGCGGAGATGAATTCTAAACCCAAATCTCGTCACCAGCTTTGTAACGACTCAACCTCGGTCGCTATCGGCGTTCGAGACCTCCGAGAGATCCCGCCAAGTCCCGAACAAGCCTTTATGAAATTCTTGAGACATTTATTAAAAATGCTCTCATGTGCATAAGCGATTAATAATAATAGTAGTACTACTGATATTTCTTTTTAAATTATAACAATTAAATGTCAACCACTAAGTTTTTAACAATATATATGCATGAATTACAATAATTCACAACATCTAAAAATCTTATGTAACTTAACCCTAGACAGCGAAGCGACTCGGAGCGGGTTAAGAGATGCCTTTACCTATTCTCATTAGATTGAACACACCGATGAGTACCCGCTAGACTGATCCCTGCCTGAAAAAAGGGGATATAAAAGGGGTATGAGTCTTATAGACTCAGTGATCATCATCGACCTCGTGAGCAGGCGATAAAGGGAAACAAATATAAAGGTGGAATGTTTATAAACCCGAGTAAATGTAGAAAATAAATTCCATAAAACCAAGAGATTTGTTTTTATACCTTGCAATTCTTAAAAATAGTAATTCCCAAGTAAACATGTATGAAGACAGCTGTATTTAAGATACTAGAAAATCTTTCAACCCCGACATCCAGCCAACATTAAATTCAATGGAAAGTGAAAAATGAAAATTCTTAAATATAAAAAAAAAGTGAATTAATTAATCACCAATGAATAGATAAATTTCACTTGCCATTAAATAAATAAAAATTTTCAAGTATTAATGCCATGCATAGTAAAATAAAAATCCACAAGGGAACATCATCCTCGGGTAAGTTTAATATAGCCCTTAGGCTTACTCTCTCAGACATCATCACCTACTCGTGGGAACTACCCACGCCAGCATACATAAATCAGGGCTTCAAGTCCCCTTTTACCTACTCGTGGGAACTACTCACGTCACCATATATAAATCGGGGCTTCAGGTCCCCCTTTACCTAGTGGTGGAAACTACCCACGCCACCCAATATGAATCGAGGCTTTAGGTTCCCCTTTACTTACTCGTGGGAACTACCCACGCCACTCAATATGAATCGGGGCTTAAGGTTCCCCATTACCTACTCGTGGGAACTACCCACGCCACTCAATATGAATCGGGGCTTCAGGTCCCCCTTTACCTACTTGTGGGAACTACCCACGCCACCCAATATGAATCGGGGCTTTAGGTCCCCCTTTTTAAATCAAATATCAATCACATTCAAATAAAAATCATTGCCCTTATAATGCATTTGCAAAACATAATAGTTTGCAAACAATATAATCACAAATCAATGTTGTGTATATTGTATCAAAGCATGGTATATTTACCATATCAGCATGCTAAGTGAAATAGATAATTTATCCTCAAATTCCATAAATCAATACAAAAGGGCATTAGCCTAAACATCACAAAAACTTGCAAGGTATGATTTTGAAGTGAAAAGCCAGTCAAAGGTTTGTTTCCCCGTATTTAAAAGCATGTAGATTTATATATTTATATATATTATAAAAAATGAATTTAAAATCCTTGTCACAAACACAAACAATCTAAAGCTTTCTACCAACTCATGTTGTCCACAATTTCGTCAACTATCAAATGTAACATATATAATATATTATAGGGAAATAATTTTAAAATCTAGCACCCACAAACCTTAAAATAGCGGGACGCTACATCATTATTTCTACTTGTCAACGGTTCGTTATTTCCTTCAGCCTGCCACCACAGTGCACCATCTTTACTTATTACTCTTAAATATTGATACCCACTTAATATATATATTTATTTTTTTTTTTTCCTTTTTTTTCCTCAGCATGTTTTTGCTCCCTTTCTCTTTCTTCTTCTTTTACTTCTTTCTTCTTTCTTCTTCCTTCTTCTTTTTCTTCTTTCTTCTTCTTCTCCTCGACACGTCGTTGCTCCCTTTCTCTTTCTTCTTCCTTCTTTCTTCTTCTTCTCCTCGGCATCGTTGCTGCTCCTTTTTTTTTCTTCTCCCCGAGATGCTACTCCCCCTCTTTTTTTTTTTTCCTCTCTCATTTCTCTCCCTTGGGCCCCCCACTCTCTTCCTTCTCTTTTTTCTTGTCTTTTCTCCCTTTTTGGTAGCTTGACTTTTCTTCTTCTCTCTCCTTTCTTCCTTTTCTTTTTAGTCGGCCCCCCACTTACTTCTTCTTCCTTTTTTTTTCTTTTTTATGAATGGGGCGTCACAAGCTTGGTCTCAACAGAGTTGCCAAAATGGTTATCAAGGTTAAACCACCTAGAAACCACTTACTTGTGATCACTTCCTTTTTCAATTGCAGACACAAGAAGTAATACCCTGCCCACAACTTCGTCTCTTCCTAGCTCAACATGATCCTCAACAACAATAAACAAATAATCTTCAAACAGCTATGCAACTACAAACAAAAAATCTTCATTCCAAAAAGGATTCAATAAGTTTCTGTTAGGGTTAGCCGTTGAAATTTTGGTCCTAGAAACTTGATTCCCTACTTGGGCTTGTGCTAAAAGCTCAAGGTACCTCATCAATGTTGACCTTTTTTCACCCAAAACAACATCTCGTGCTTCAATGATTGATACTTTCAAATACCAAAGCTTTAGTGCTAAATAAAACTTAGATTTAATAGAGCAAAGTCCATCAAAATGCACATTTTCTGCCTTTGAGTGCTAAGCCTCAGCAAAAGCCTCATTTACCTGAGTCCCAAACCATATCGGAAGCATGACTTCCCCTTTAGACTTGTCTTCTTTCCTATTTTCCATTCTGTACCATTTAGGAGCCAATTGACTATCAAAAGGAACCTTCTTGAGAACGTCACTTAAATCAAACCAAACTCGGCCAAAGAGATCATCTTTGTTACCTTACTTAACAAAAACCTCCACCATTGATGACTGTACACAATCTTTAGAAAAAGCAAAAACTTGGTCCCAATTTAGATGGTTTGAGCTAACCCTCTTGGTTGTTATTGATATCAAGCAAGAACATTAGCCTCTGTTAAAAGTTAAGAACAGAGGCAAGAAAGGAACTTGCTGAAATTTTTATATATTCTGCTGTATCAAAGTACATGAAGATGACCAGCAAGAACACTTGTATGAACTTAAACACTTGTATGATGTCAAGCTCGGCTCTATAATATGTTTATTATGTCATTCGTACATAAGAACGCATGTTTGCTTACTTGGGTACCTCAAAAATCGTTAAAGGACGGTAATGTACTAAATGGTACAATTAAGTTGAATTAAGCCTTGAACTAGTCCAAACAGAGATTTTAAGATGAAATTGAGAATTTTAAAACCTCAGAATGACTTAAAATGGTGATTCGGAGTTCGAGGACCGATTTGGAGTCAAATTAGAATTTTCATGACCTAGAGGCAAAATGGTCATTTTGCCACCAGAGGTTAAGATGTGAGTGTTGGATGAAATTTTTGACTAAGATTGATCATTTGGAGTATGATTTGAGTTTGAGAAATGAAGAATTTTAATTTCGACATTTTTTCGAGGATAAAGGCAAAATAGTCATTTTGCCACCCTAGGGGCAAAATTATAATTTTTCACCACCCAATACTTGTCCAGCACATGAATTTCACTCATTATTATTATGGATAATTGAGGAATTTTAAATGGTAGAGAGAGATTGCTTAATGGGTAAGTATGACACATGGGCCAATGGAATGGTGACATGTGTCAAATTTTCATCCATTTATTATTTGGCTTTAAAAATCAGCCCACAACCCTCCCAACTCATTTCTCTTGGTCGGCCAAAGGAATAAAAGGGAAGAAAAGAATAAGAACAAAAACCTAGCTAAGAAATTGAAGAGAAATTCATAAAATTTCAAAGAATCAAGTGACAAAAGGTAAGATTTTTCAATTCTAACTTGTGATCTACCTTTCCTATGCATTCTTTTTCATTTTCTATGGTTGAGAATCAAGTTTGCATGAGGATGCCCTTGCTGGCCGGATATGGGGGGAGGAGTTTTGAACTTGGATTTGGTTAGATTTCAATATATTCTAGTGTTTTTAGTTAGTTAGTGATGTGTAGCATGGAAAACAAACAAGAAAAATTCATTTTCTTCCAGCACCCTCCATTGGCCGAATCTTCCCTATGGTGTGTTGATGGTGGACTTGATTTTATTTCAAGTGATTTGGTTAGGAATTAATGATTTATGGTGTAAAAATCAAGTGGGAAAAACTATAGTGTTCATGCACCCACCATGGTCGAAATTCCCAAGAAGAAATGTGAAGATGATCTTGCTAAATTTTATGTTACTTGACTTGAGTTTGATGATTTGGAGTATTGGGAGAGAAGTTGAGTTATTTGGAGTTAAATTAGACATATTGGCTAATTAATCGGGTGATAGATTGAATTAGGTCAATACCGTTTTATTTAGGTACACAATTGAATTTATGTAGAATACTGTGTTTAGACAATGATCCGAACAATTAGCATTCTATTTCAAGCATTAGTATAGAGCCTAAATTGGTTTTATAACAATTTAGCACAAATGTAGTAAATGGCTTATTGTGCATTATCTCTAGGTGGTGAGCATTCTGGCAAAAGTAAAGAGATAGTACCTTAAGATCAATAATCGGAGTACTCGAAATTCGATTCCCATTACAGTGAGTAACCTTATTATCGTCTTAATTATCTAAAGTATGTTTTTATCTGATTTTGAAATTTTATGAAAAATGTGTTTAAACGAAATGATTTTATAAATTGTCTTGAAATTGAATGATGGCTTAGAAAATGGAGTAATTGGAGATTACTTGCTGTATTGTAAATTATGTTTTGAATTAAATGGCTTATGATAATGTGGGCATGAATGGTTGGATGGGTATTTGTATTGAAAATGCATAAACTGTTGTTTGCCTTAATAGGTTGGATAATGATAAAATTACCATGTCATGCTGTTGAATTTTTATTGAATTAGTGGGTTATAGATTGGTCACTGCAGTGGCAGGTTCTGTGGACCAGCCTATTAGAGGGGCACGGAATCCGAGTATATTCTTACCTCGGTTGAGGAGGCGCGCAGGGTAACTCCTGAGGTAAAACTTTAGAGTTCACTTTACGCCAAACCACCACGTGAGGGTGAACTCAGCCAACGCCAAAGAACGACTATGTTTTCAAAATAAAAATATGATTTATGCGTACATGACTTTTTGACAGCTTTGGCAGATTCAGTTGGGATAGCCCCAGGTCAAGGTATCCTTGACAACCAAGTATGAGAATGATTTTGGCACGAGCCAAGCTTTTTAGGAAATCATAAACCTCGTTGTATATTTTGAATGAAATGTAACTGGCTTAGATGATTTGAAATGTGTTTTGAGGTTATGAACCATTTTATGATGATCTATTTTAATCGTCTCCATTTATTCAGCTTTAGATATTTTAGATGATATTTGTTTACTCACTGAGATTATATAATCTCACCACCTTCCTTTTCACCCATTTCAGGCTCAAGATAGTCGGTAGATAGTTCATTTCGTTGAGGGCTACAATTGGCTTTACTTCCTCAAAAATCGTAGGTTCACAACCTTCGTTCACCTTTGTCATTTGGGGGTCCACGTGTCATTGTAAATTAAATTACATACCTTGACTATCTGTATTACAATATGTATGAATTTATTTCGCTTTTACGCTACAAAAATTTCTTACAGATAACTCTATAAAAATTATTTTATAAGAAAATATGAAATATTTTATTGAATATTTTTATTATATTCAAATAGTTATAATTTCACTTTAAATGAATGTTTTAGACATCTAAACTTATTTTTTATTATGAAATATGTGTTTTACACTCGCATACTACATTATTAGCTTGTTTCGAAATTTTCAGGGAAAAATGACCAAAATACCCCCGAGAGACGAAAATTATTTTTTTTATTGTTTTGGTTTGAAAATAGCTTATAATCTTTTAAAATATGATATTAGCAACTATTACTCGCAGGGGAGGTGAGAAAACTGATATTAAAGCCTTGCGAGGTTTCGGTTGACATTTCGGGTAATGAATGTCTATCGAGACATCGCGGCGGTTGTCACGAGCTCGATGAGAGTACCGGGTCGTGACATATGAACTTAATCACCAAGTGTAAAAACATAAACATTAACATACATGCAGCCTTACACGTACACCAGACACTTAGCTTGCTATAAGCTGATTTAATTTACATCAAAATAGGACATGTGTCACAAGCCATGCAAGAGTTACTCTTAACATTGGTAACACTTCTGCAGTTCCCTAGCTTGACTTCAGCCACAATCTCACCACCACCAAACAATGAAATATCTCTAAGTTTCACTACTTTAACGAAACGATATTGCATTTGCTCAACAAGTCGAACTAGTTTTGTCCTTGTTCAAAGGACTGCCACCGAGATGAGGACTTGTCTCCTTGAGTGAAAACTCATTAGACCCATTTGGGTAAAGACTCACCCCACCATGACCCCTAACACCAGTACCACCACCAGTGACTCCACCGACGGCTAAGGGAACGGCTGGACTGAGACCAGTAGTTATCACTACAGGCTTTAACTCACCTGGATTAGTCTCCACAGGTTTTGCATGGTTTTGAGTTTGCTATGTTGGCTTGTTCTTTTGAACCAGTTGTTGTTGTTGGACCACCAAGGTTGGGTTTTGCTGTTGCATTTTGTTCTTTTTTGAAAACCCCGCAGAGGAAATTGAAGCAGACACCATCATCCCATTATCAATCCCCACTTCTTTGACTTCCTTTCTCGTTGATACGTAAAGCTTTAAGGTTATCTCTTCCCTTGTATGAGAAAACAAGCTTCTTTTATCAAGAGTGTACATTTGGGGAGCTTCTTCACCCTCTTTAGCAATACTTGAACCAGAAACCCTCATTTTCTTAAGAAAGTTCTTACTGTTACTCGAACTTCTTTCATTAAAAACGTTGACTTCAATAATCCTGTAAAGAAGATCGACAACATCTTTTATATGAAACACCAGCTTCTCATTCCAAATGGGGTTCAAGGCTTTCCTTTTAACTTAGTCCTATGCCTTTGGTTCTCGAACTCCACTTCCACAAACGGTGAAGATGACCTTTCCCTATCTTTAGGCATCAAGCTATGAGCTGCTACCACTTCCACCAGCTTCTCTTTGCCTGTAGTTACTATAGTATTCATGGTTGGCTTAGCTATTTCTTGGAACAACAAACCAGAAAGAACGAAAAAAAAGGGAGAGTTAGAGAGAAAGAAGAAATAATGAAGAGACATGGAAATGACAGTGGAGACAGATAAAAGGGGATCAAGGGGAAGCTCTAAAAAAAGAGAGGGAGAAGAAAAGAGCGGAGTGGTACACGGTTGCAGAAGAGCGTGTAGCAAAGTAGGGTTTTTCTTTGCAGTCAATGGAGAGAGGGAGAGAGAGAAAGACAGTTGTGAGAAATACGAAAATGAGTTGGTGAGAAGCAAATTTCTCCTTACTGAGTTACCGACACTGTTCATTCCAATGACACATTTGATGATGAGAGCGTGAGGTCCAACCCAACCAATCATATGGCTAGAATTGGCTCTGCTAGTGCCAGAGTGGATATAGTGGGACCCAATTACAACATTCTACGTTGTTAACGTTAACCTTCCTTCGATTCTTTCGAACTCCTTAGAAGGAGTCAAATCTTAATTTAATGCTTTGCTTAGTCGTGTTGTGCCTGTGCAGTCCGCAGTGGGACAGCCAATCGTAGTAAATGCCTTCCTGCTTGCGAACACAAAAAAAGGATACCTGCAATCAAAAGAATTAATGAAAGCAAAATGATTCTTTGCTTTTAAAATGTAATTACTAACAGGATTAAGTTCAACTGCTCCTAACTAAATAAAAAGATTAATACTAGTTTAACTTCTTGAACTCCAAATTTCTTGAAATTATATACTCCTGTATTAGTTTATACACAACTGTTTGATAAAATGATTTGAATACTGAACATTTATATTCTCTTAATAAATTTACTATCAAATTTAAACCTAAACAAATACAAACTAATTAGTTAGAGACTATAATAAACAATTAAAAGTATGGTTTGCTTAGGGATTTTTTATATATAATATTTGCATGAAAAAATATGGTTAAAGATTAAGCTGTACTGATTCTTTTTGGGCCATTAATTTTAGGTAAATTTAAGTGATTAAGATTAAATAAAATTCTGATAAAAAAATTAAATTCAATGACACATTTGAACTCAAAACTATTTTTAACAATATGTCTCTGCTTTTTTTAAAAAAAAGAAAAAAAATTAAAATACATATATTTCGAAAAAATAAAAAAATTCTTTAACTATCCTTATATTTAAATCATCAAATCAAGCTCTTTAAAACATTCAAAATTAAAATAATTCATAAATACGAATATTTTGATCAATTGGTTTAGTTTTCCATGGATAAATTCATTAAAAATATTGTTGAATTTGTTCGGAATTGTTGAAATTTATATTTATATATATCATCTTGAATTTTGTTAAAATTTTGTTTGAATTCAGTTTTTCAAAATTGATCAAATCAATCGAAATAGTTTGATTTTTCATCATTTTATTAATTATAAAATTTCAATTCAATTTAATTTTTTTAAAAAATAAATTCAACTTTTAAAAATTTTAACATCGAATCGATCATTTACACAACGTGACATGCTCGGCTCAACTAAGGTCAAACAAGTAAAGGATGGAAAAAAACATGTATGATAAGCATGACATATTACAACAATAATAAATAAGAAGAATGAGTTTGGAATCTAATTTGAGAGGAGTCGAAAACATTAAACATTTATGATAGTATTAATTAATCCTAATTTACTTTGGTTTGGTGATGAAAAGAAATACTATCCAGGCTTATTTGGTTGGATTAATTGTGTAAGCTTTCACCAGTTGATAATGGAAAGTGCTTTAAAAACATCAATAATGGATTATATAATTTATTAACTAAACAAAAACTAAAAACACTAGAACATTTTTATATTATCTTCTTCCACCCATTACAGGTGGCCCAATAAAGCCGGTATTAGATGAGCACGTCCATAGGCCCAACTAAAAAGAAGAAGTGCCTGCAATCTTGTGGAGGCGGGTTTGGCCAACACATTCTAAAGCAACCAACCAAAAAAAAATATTTGTCGCGTCTCAATCTTTTGAAGCTCCCCTCTCGTATTCTCTAAATAATAATAATAATATAATAGATATCTCCCCCCTCTTCAAAACCCATCTCCACTCCCCCAAAACTTTTTTAGAATGTAATTTCATTCACTTGTATTCCTTAATACCCTTTTACACTTTATTTGATTCACGAAAGGATCATTTCATTGAATGAGTATTTCTAAAATGACCATTTTGGGAGAGATTGGAATAGATATTCCATGGGTCAAGGAATAGTTTAAAAAAATTTTAAATAAAATGCCCTTACGGCATGTTTGGTTCATAGAATAGAATAATCATTTTATGATAATAGAATAATAGATGAATAGTTAATGATTTTGTGAAATTACTACCCTATATATATCCCAGCATATAAAAGCTTTCATTTTCCTCTTTTTCTATCTCTCTTTATCTTATTTGTCTCTCTTTAAAATTATTAATAAAATGAAACAAAAATAAAAAATTATATTACAAATTTATTTATAAATTTTTAATATTTTAATGTTTTTAAATGAAATTAGAGATAAAATAAAAAATATAATCATATTAAATTTTTAATTATAAATTATAAAATTTTAATATATTAATATTTAAAAAACTAAAATGGAGCAAAAAGATAAGATTAAAAAATCATATTAAAGTTTTAATTAAAATTATTAATATATCTAATAAATTATAAAAATTAAATATTTTAAATTTAAATTCACATATTATAATAAAATGTATTTTTGTTTTTTTATCTCCTATTCTTTTGTTATTCCAAAACTAGTCTTACTAACTTGTCTTATTCTATTCCACAAAATTCCTCTGTTGAAAATTCTTGAATTCTAATATTGGTGTTCTTCAAATTTTTTCACTTTTACAAAGCTTAGGTCAAATAAGCTATTATCACTGATTGTTAACTAATTATTGTTAATCAAAGTTACAGTTGTTAGTTTAATGCCACGTGTCGATGATGCGATATGTTGACATGTCATTTTAAAAATGACATTGCTATGTGGTAGATGATATAATCAAAGATGTTGTTGATTGGATTTTTTAGCTACTGACTTGGCTTTTAACCTTTTGTTATGGATCCTACATCAATAAAAGATGGGGTAGGTCTTGGATATATAAACCGTTGATAAATGCCATTATGCTAATTGGATTGGTCAAGGAATATATATTGTCATTTAATACATACTTAATCGCATAACTATATGTGATAGAGGTTTTCCTTTACGATAGTGCAATAATAAAGAGTTATTAAGTACTAATTGGATGAAACCCATGGAACATAAAGGCCATACAAGAGAATTGTAAAGTTATTACAATTATAAGATCACTATGCATTAAAGCCATGTTCCTAAAATTGTTCCTGGTCATTGTATTGTAAAGACAGGGCATTGACAATACTAAAAAACTAGTATGTGATAAGCCTCTTTACTTAAAAAGTAAGCAATCGATCTCATAAATTGAAGTATATAGGATACTTGAGGATAACCTATAGCTGCTTGTTAAAGAACAAGTTCACTGAACATGACCTGCTATGAGAACTCCATTTGGTATTTCACTCAAGTGTCTATAGAATATGTTCTCATGTGATAGTTGTGCAACTAGTCCTCAGACTTGAGACACCAGGTCATCTTGTATGGAGAATGACATACTTTGATTTCATCTCTACGAGTCTAGAGGTGACCAAATGCCTAATAGGGTGTTTTTAGGTATGCCATGAAGTATGCGAAGGTGAATGAGTGGTCAAGAGAGGATTCATCACCCCAAGTGATATTAGAGGATGTATCTCACTTATTCTCAATTCTTGATTAACTTGTATAAAGTCTTTGGCCAAAGCATAATGAATTTGAGGAAAGTTATTTCCTAAATTTATAAGGTTAGTTATGAATTATGAGAACTAATATGGAATATTATAAGTAGACACTGAGGCACACATTATGACATATCTAGGATATTTGATGAAAGGATCGTATTGCACTAAGAGGCTTATCACTGAAGCGCTTTGTCAAATTCTTTAATTGACTCTCTAACATTTGGATGGTCATGATGTATTGCTAGATGCCGCTCATGATTTATAAATATAAATCAATCATCGAATTGATATTTGATTAGGGTTTATATGTCACAACCCAAAACTCCCATCGAGCCCGTGACAACCGCCGTGAAGCCTCGACAGACATTCTTCCCCCGAATGCCTTTCGAGACCTCGCAAGGCTTTTGTTGAAATACCCCATACTTTGATATGATGATAAATAAAGTTGATCGAATGCAAATTGAGGTCAATTAAAATGTTTAGAAGTGATAAAAGACGAAAGGAGTAGTTTAGAATAAAATATTTCGCAAGTGAGAAAATAATAATAAAATAATAATAATTTTATCATAGGAGAATTTGTGAGATAAAAGGCAATTCAGAAGTCAAGTGAGGCATAATAAGGTATTTCAGGTACCAAGGAGACAAGATAAAATTTTTAAAATATTAATATTTAGCCGGATGTCGAAATCAGTCAAGAAGAAAGATCATATGGTTGATTCAAGTGGGGGAGAAGATGACAAGCCCGACTCTATAAAAATAATTGTCATGACATACATGTGATGGATAGCATGTTTGCATGCTAAGAGAGTCCCGAAAAAAAAAATTTACAAAAGTCAGTATTATACCTAGACGTACAACAAAGTTGATTTAAGCCTCGAACTAGATCAAATAGAGACTTCACGATGAAATTAAGAATTTTAAAGTCCTAGAATGGTTTAATATGGTAATTTGGAGTTTGAGGTCTGATTTGGAGTCAATCTGGAAAATTGACCGGTTAGGGGCAAAATGGTCATTTGCCACCTGAGGACAAAATGGGAATTTTTAGAAAATATTTTTGGCCCCATTTGACTTATTGGAGTAAGATTTGAGGTTTAGAAGTGAAAAATTTTAATTTCGGTATAATTTGGAGTAAAAGGATAAAATGGTAATTTTACCACCCGGAATCAAAATTTTAATTTTTGAAAGGATTTTGATCAAATTTAATTTTTTGGAGTGTGAAATGAGTATGAGGAGTGAAAATTATGCATTATGGTAAATTTTCAATTTTTGGGGTAAAAATGTAATTTTTGAAAAGTTCGGGGGTAAAAGTGTAATTTTGAAAATTTTACTCCACCAAAACTTTGGAAAAATCTGAAAATTTCACTTAAGACTTGGATAAGTCAAAGGGAATGCATGGTGGAAAAAGTAGGACAAGTGGATGGCTAGAAAAAAAATGAATTAATAAAATATTTAAAATATGAATAAAATAATATTATTTCATTAAACAATAAAAAGGCATAAAAAAATCAGCCCATAACCCATTCTTCTTCTTCAACATTCGGCCAAGAAAGAAACAAGAGAGAGAAAGGAGAAAATAAAACCCTAGCCAAGAAATTTAAAGGGAAAATAGGTGGAAATTCAAAAATCAAGTGAAAAAAAGGTAACATTTCTTAAATTTATCTTGTGCTTTACCTTTCCCATGCATTTCCCATCATTTTTCATGGTTGAATCATGTGATTTGAGGATGATTTCAATTCTGGTCATATGGGTTTAGAGAGAGAAAGTTGTTAGATAAATTTGATTTTGAGCTATGTTAGTATTTAGTGTTAGTTTAGCATGTTTATGAGTAAAACAACAAGAAAAAATTTTATCTTCTCCATGAATTTCCCTAGGCCGAATCTAGCCAATGGTATGTGATGATGAGGTTGACTTTATTTTAAGAGAATTGGGTGGAAAAATGATGAATTATGAGGTTGGAAATTAAATGAGAATTTTCGGTGCAATAAATTGAAATTTTTACCAACTAGGGGTAAAAGCGTAATTTATAGTCCGAAATGATAAATTGGACCAAATTCACAGTCATTGAGGTATTGTGGATATAATTGGATAATTGAAATTGAAATGGATGGAATTGGAGTCGAATTGGGGATTTTAGGAATTTACACCGTGTATAGGCGAGTTAGGTCGAACACCGCAATTAAGCGATTGTCTAAACATTTTAAATCCTATCTAGTGCATACGCATGGATAAGAGCCTGAAATAATTTATGATAAATTGACACAATTTACTGAATTTTGTGTCATGGATTATGGATAGGTGGTGAGTCAATTGTTTCGGGTAAGAGACTGCACCCGAGGGCGGAAGATAGGAGTATTTCTACTCCTAATACTGTGAGTAAACTTATTATCGTCTTAATTATCTAGAGTAGTTTTATACAATTATGTGATTTTATAGAAAATGAGTTTAAATGGTAAATTACTATGTTTTAAGAAAAATTGTGATTTTATAAAATGATTTTATAAATTTTCTGGAAAATCGAATATTGGTTTTGAAAATAGAGTAATTGGAGACTGCCTGCTTGTGTTGTAAATTTATGGTTTTAAATTGAATGGCTTATGACAATATATGAGCATGAATGGCTAAACTGATTTTGGTGTCAGAATTATTTGTATTGTGTATTCAGCCTTGAGAGGCTAGATTGCGATAAATTGCCATGCCATGCTAGAATGAATTTTATTGAATTGGTGGAGTATATATTAATTATTTACTGCAGAGGGGGTTCCGTGGACTAGCCTATTAGAGGGGCACGGTAAACTCCATTATATTTTTACCCCGAACGGAGAGGCACGTAGGGTATCTCCTGGGGTATAGCTTAGGGTTCACTTCACGCCAAACCACCACGTGAAGGGGAACTCAGCCAACGCCAAGGAGCGGCTATATTTTTCTTAAACTAAAAATATATTTTAAGTGTATACAAAATTTTAACAGCCTTGGCGGACTCGGTTGGATGCCCTGCGCAAGGTATCACCGAGTATGAGTTTTGGCACGAGCCAAAGTTTTAAGAAATTCATAAGCCAAGTTGATTACTCGATTTATATGGATTGATTTTATTTGGTTGAAATGAACTGAAAGGTAATGAAATTATAGTATGATGACTTGTTTTAATTGTCTCCATTTACTCGGCTTTAGATACTTTAAATAGTATCTGTTTACTCACTGGGATTATAAAATCTCACCCCTTCTTCCTATACATTTTTCAGGCTCAGGACAGTTTGTAGATAGTCGAGTAGGACGAGAACTAAGCTCGAAACTGCATTATAGAAAGTAAGAGTTCACAGTCTTACATCCTCTTAGTCAATTGGAGCCCACGTGTCATTGCAGATCAAAACTTATATTTTGGTTATCTGTATTTCTATTCATACAATTTTTACTTTACTTTCATGTGCGAAAAATTATTTACGAATATTTCCATAAAAATTTATTTTATGAGAAAATAGAATATTTTATTGATTATTTTTGAATAGTACTAGTTGTTAACAATTTGCTTTCAAATGAACGTTTTAGATACTTATTTTGTTTTTAAATCATTAAATATATATTTTCTGCTTACCTACTACATTTTTAGCAAGTTTTGAGATTTTTGACGAAAAATTACGAAAATGCCCCTATGAGCCAGAAAATAATATTTTATTGTTCTTATTTGAAAATGACTTATGATTTTTTTTAAATGCGAGATTTAATAATTGTTGCTCACCGGGGAGATGCGAAAGTTGATGCTAAGCCTTGCGGGGTTTCGATCGGCATTCGGAGTGAAGAATGTCTGTCGAGGCCTCGTGGCGGTTGTCACGGGCTCGATTGGGAGTTCCGGGTCGTGACATTTGTACCAGTTTTTTCATTCCTCTCTTTTTTTTTTTTTTTGAATAATAAAATAAAATAAAAATATTAATTAAAATAATCTATTTTAATGTAAAACAATATATATATATATATTTTTGAAATATCAAAAATTAATTTTCTGCACATAAAAACAAAATAAATTTATATATACTGTAATATAGAAAACTGAAGTATGCAATTTAAATTACAATGACACGTGGCCCCCAAATAACTAAAAAGGTTTAAGTCTATAACCTTACTTTCTAGGATGCAACTCCGAAATTTACTTCTCGATACAATTGACAGTCTACTGCCTATTCTGAGCCTGAAAAATGTATAGGAAGAAGGGGTGAGATTATAAAATCCTAGTGAGTAGACAGACATCATCAAAATAATCTAAAACCGAGTAATAAGAGACAATTAAAATAATTTATCCCAACCCATATAAATAATTGGATTTCATCCAATTACTCAACATGGCTTATGTATTTTTCAAAAACTTGGCCCTTGCCAAAAATCCATTCTCGGGGATACCCCGTGAAAGCATTTTACTGAGACCGCCAAGGCTGTTTATTGTCACACACACAAACTGTAAAGCCCGACCTTATAAAATACTATTCATGACATACATGTGATGATAGCATGATTGCATGCTAGGAGAGTCCCGAAAAATTTACAAAAGTCGGTATTGTACCTAGAGGTACAACAAAGTTTATTTAATCCTCGAACTAGATCAAATAGGAATTTTAAGGTGAGATTAAGAGTTTCATAGTTCATGGATGACTTAAAATGGTAATTTGGAGTTTGAGGATCAATTTGGAGTCAAATCGGAATTTTCACTAACTAGGGGCAAAATGGTCATTTGCCACCTGGGGACAAAATGGGAATTTTAGAAAAGATTTTTTTTGACCCCATTTGACTTATTAGAGTATAATTTGACTTATTGAAGTATGATTTGAGGTTTAGAAGTGAAAAATTTTAATTTCGGTATAATTTGGAGTATAGGGGTAAAATGGTAATTTTGCCACCTCACGGGCAAAATTGTAATTTTCCACCACCAGGATATTTTTTCCAGCACATGGTCTTCCTTGTCTTCATCTTTGACCCTTGACTAAACATGTGGTGGAGATAAAATGTTTAAATTTTTAAAATTTTAAAAACGGGCCAATGACATGATGCCATGTGTCATGCCTTTATTAATTTATTATTTTCCTTTTTAAAAGGCACAAAATCAGCCCATCTTCCACCCCATGGCCGGCCAAACCAGCAAGAAGAGAGAGAAAACAAAAACAAAACCCTAGAGAGAGAAAATCAAAGAAAAAGTGTGAATTTTCAAGGAAATTAAGTGAAAAAGGTGAGCTTTTTCTATTAAGCTTGAGTTTTCTTATTCCCAAGCATTTCTCTTTATTTTCCATGATTAAATTACATGTTTTCATGATGAATTAAATTCTGGAAAAATGGGTTAGGAGAGAGAAAGTTGTTGGATTTATTTGATTTTAATTTATGTTAGTGTTTTTAGTTAGTTTAGCATATTTAGAAACAAAACAACAAGAAAAGAATTTATTTTCTCCCCCAACCATTAATGGCTGAATTTACCATGTAGTGAGTGAGGATGAGTTTGATTTTATTCTAGGAGAATTGGTTAAGGAATGATGAATTAAGAGCCTAGAAAAATAATGGGAATTTTCGGAGCAAAAATATGAATTTTTACCCACTAGGGGTATTTTCGTAATTTGCTGTTGGGACTGATAATTTGCACCACACTGAGGGACATTAAGTTAATTTGGGTGCAATTGAGGTATAGAAACTGAAAAGAATTAAATTGGAGTTTAAACGGACCCGTTAGGAATTTAATCGGGTGATAAGACGAATTAGGCCAATACCGGGTTTAGATAGTTACCAGTGCATTTTGCATTCCATATCATGCATTGGTAATCTAAATTAATTTAATTTTGATTTAGTACCAACTTGGTGAAACTCTCGATTTTGTATTGTGTCAAGGTGGTGAGTCCTCCGATAAAGGCAAGGAAATTGCATCCGAGGACCAGTAGACAGAGTGCTTCGAAAGTCTGCATTCTAGACATAGTGAGTAAACTTACTGTCATTTTAATTATCTAGGGTGGTTTTTAGATGCTTTCATGAATTCTATGGAAAAAGGAATTTAAAAAGATAAATTTTCATGTTTTATGAATAAATGAGTTTCAATGAAATTAAATTATAAATTGTTTTGAAATTAATAGTGATTTTGAAAAATAGAGTACACGGAGACTGTTAATTGTGGCAATTTGATTGTTTAAATTAACTGGCTTATGATAAATCGAGCATGATTGGCTAGTTGGCAATTGTATTGAAATGCGAATTGTTTGGTTACCTTGAAAAAACTACGAATTACAAAATTGCCATATCATGTTATTGAGTTTTATTATATGGTGGATTATATATTAATTAATCACTGCAGTAGGGGGTTTCTGTGGACCAGCCTTTTAGAGGGGCACGGTAAACCCCATTATATTCTTACCTCGAACGGAGAGGCGCGTAGGGTATCTCCTGGGGTAAAGTTTAGGGTTCACTTCACGCTAAACCACCACGTGAGGGGGAACTCAGCCAACGCCAAGGAACGGCTATGTTTTCAAAACAAAAACATGATTTATGTGAAATGTGAATTTTAATAGCCTTGGCGGTCTCGGTAGGATGCCTCGGCCAAGGTGTCCCCGAGAATGGATTTATGGCACAAGCCTAGATTTTTATGAGATTCATAAGCCTCTTTACGTGTTTCGAAAAAAATGTGTTCTAATGCTATAACACAGTTTATGATGATTTACTTTATTGTCTCCATGTACTCAACTCTAGATGTTTAGGATGATGTTTGTTTACTCATTGAGATTTTATAATCTCACCACCCTCCTTTCCACCCATTTCAGGTTCAATATAGACTGTAGATAGCTGATCTCATCGAGGACTACAGTGGGATCTGCATTTTCCAAACCGTAGGTTCAAAGTCCTCTTTACTTTTGTTTATCCGGGGGCACTCTTGTTATTGTAAATTAAATTAAATATTTTGGCTTACTGTATTTAAGTATGTATAAATTTATTTAGCTTTTACGTTATAAAAATTATTTACGTATAACTCTATAAATATTGTTTTATAAGAAAATAGAATATTTTACTTAATATTTCTTTTATTTTCTTATTATATTCAAATAACCATAATTTCGTTTTAAATGAAGATTTTAGACTTTTAAACTCATTTTGAATATGAATTGTGTGTTTTGTACTTGTACATTATGTTTTAGCCAGTTTTAAGATTTTTGAGAAAAATGACCAAAATACCCTTGTGAGACGAAAAATTAATATTTTATTTGTTTAAAGTTGGAAACAGCTTAAAATATTTTAGAACACGATATTTGACAATGGTTGCTCACAAGGGAACAGAGAAACTGATAGTAAAGCCTTGCGGGGTTTCGGGTTGACATTTCGGGCAATAAGTGTGTACCGGGACACCGCGGCGGTTGTCACGGGCTCGAGGGGAGTACCGGGTCGTGACACAAACACATTTCACCTGTGACAACACAGTCGTTCCTCAGCGTTGGCTGAGTCGCAATTTCACGTGGTGGCCAGCGTGAAGTGTACTCAAATCCTACCTCGGGAGTTATCCTACGCGCCTCTCCAATCGAGGTAAGCTTAATAATTGGGAACCGTGCCTCTCTAATTAGGCTAGCCCACGGAACCCCCGTCACTGCATTGCCCACTTTATAATCCACCAACTAATAAAATCACAATAGTATGACATGACTCACTTAACACATTCAAGGCAAATCAAAGCAATTCAAATATTCTTTAAATCATAAAAACAACCAGTCATACCCACATTTATCATAAGCCATTTAATGTAAAATCATGGATAAACAACACAATCATAGTATAGGTCTCTAATTACTCTATTTTGAAATCATTATTAAATTTTCAAAAATTTTATAAAATTATTTTATAAAATTCTATTGTCCCATAAAACAAAATAATTTTTCAATTAAACCATTTTTTCATAAAATCACATAATTAAATAAATTTACTCTAGATAATTAAGACGATAGTAAGTTTACTCACTGTACTAGGAGTAGATATACTCCTATTCTCGGTCCTCGAGTGTAGTCTTTTACCCGTATCAAATAGCTCACCACTTATCCACAATACATGACACAAAAAATTTAATAACTTGTGTCAAATCAATATATATTATTTCAGGCTCTTATCCATGCGTATGCACTAGATAGGGTGTGAAATGTTTGGACAATCGCTTAATCACAGTGTCCGACCTAACTCGCCTATACACGGTGTAAATTTCTAAAATCTCCAATTCAACTCCAATTTCATCCATTTCAATTTCAATTATCCAATTATATCCACAATACCTCAATGACTGTGAATGTGATCCAATTTATCAGTTCGGACCACAAATTACGCTTTTACCCCTAGTGGGTAAAAATTTCAATTTTTTTGCACCAAAAATTCCCATTTAATTTTCAACCTCATAATTCATCATTTATCCATCTAATTCTCTTAAAATAAAGTCAACCTCATCCTCACACACCATTGGCTAGATTCGACCTAGAGAAATTCATGGAGAAAATGAATATTTTTCTTGTTGTTTTACTCATAAACATGCTAAACTAACACTAAACACTAAACACTAAAATAGTTCAAAATCAAATTAATCTAACAACTTTCTCTCTCTAAACCCATATGATCAGATTTGAATCCATCATCAAAACACATAATTTAACCATGAAAAATAAGGAGAAATGAATGGAAATGATAAATCTTAAGCTAAGCTTGAAAAATCATACCTTTAAACACTTGATTCCTTAAAAAAACACACTTTTTCTTTGAATTTTCTCACTCTAGGGTTTGTTCTTATTTCTCTCTCTCTCCTGCTGGTTTTGGCTGACCCTCCCAATGAAGAATTCTGAAATTTTCCAGCCTTTTAATAGGTTTAATAAAATATTATTATTTTATTTACCTTTTGAATATTTTATTATTTTATTTTTTCTAGCCATTTTTTTGACTTTCTTTTTCTACCACTCAATCCTCTTCACTTATCCATGTCTTCCATGAAATTTCTAGACTTTTCCAAAGTTTTGGTGGAGTAAATTTTTAAAAATTACACTTTTACCCCCGTAAAGTGAAAAATTACATTTTTGCCCCAAAAACTGAAAAATTGCCCTTAGACATATTTTTCATCCCTTATACTCATACTATTTTCCAATTTGTCAAATGTGATATAAATTCTCTCAAAATCTCAAATTTTGTCCGTGAGAGGAAAAATTATGATTTTGCCCCTAGATAGTGAAAATTTCGGTTTGACTTCGAATTGATCATCGAACTCCAAATTACCATTTTGAGTCATCCCTGAACTGTGAAACTCTTAATTTCACCTTAAAATTCCTATTTGAACTAGTTCGAGACTTAATCGACTTAGTGGTACCATTAGGGGCAATATCATCTTTTAACGATTTCTCGAACTTCCTAAATATACAAACATTCTATTGAGCATGTGAATGACATTACAATTATTTTACAAAGTAGAGTTTGACATTATATTTATTGCCAACATGTTAGAAGCCTAATGTGTCACACACATTAAGTGACTTGATTGAGATTAAATAAGGATAATTAATTAAGTTGAACTTAATTGAAAAAAATCAAAATAAAGTGAACAATTAATTAACTTCACAAAGACTTAATTAAATTAAAATACAACTATTGTATTTACGATTACAACTTAATTTGGCTATATAAATATATTATGTTAGCAAACTAAAACTCTAAGCCTTCAACCACTTCTCAACCGTTTCATTAAAAAAGAAAAATAGTTTTCTTTGTCTTATAGAAATAAGATTCAGCAAGAACTTTTAATCTTTTTTGTCTTAGAAACAAAAACTTGCTAGCACAAGTAAAATCCTACCTTTGAGAATGTCTTATTCGATCACTATAAGGATTACTATTAGAGGCCAAACACTTGGGTGGCTGAAGATTTGACAAACCTTAAAGATGAAGAAGTAAAGATTTTGATTTATTGGCTCTTGACTACGATATCTAGAGCAAGGTATGTAACTCTTAAACTTAGGAATGTTCATAATTAATTAGAAAATTACATGAAAAACACAAACATTAATCTTGTAGGATTTGACTGTTTCTCTAATTAAATGCTAGTTTATTATTCTGCTACGTTATATTTTAATTTATTGACTATTTTCATATTTGAGCATGAGGTCGAATCCTAGCATAAACATGAGTCTTCCACCACTTATAAGGCATAGCTTCTAGGTTGAAAATGTGGACTCATGATTTATAAGCTTATTTAAGCTCTATTTTCAATGTTTAAGGCCACATGAGGTTGGACTTAAGATCCAACCTGTGACATTTGGTATTAGAATAAACCCCGGATCTTCATTGATGTAAGGCCTTCATGAGAGATACAAACATCAAAGTAGATTTGGATTACTGTAAGAGTCTTTCTTTTCTACAGGTAAAAAGCCAATGCAACAACAGCATTGCACAATTGGGTGGGGTAATATGTCATGGGTCCTATATTAGTAAGAGATGAGTGAGTCTTGGGTATATAAATATAGGTTTTCTATTACTTATCATGCATATCTTTTGGGTTGGAAACTTAAGCCTGTGATTTATAGGCTTCGTTAAACTCTATTTTCAGAATTTAAGGTCACACGAAGTTAGGCTTAAGTTCTGACCTATGACACCTTTTGCCAATCCACATATCTTAAAATCATTAATTAACATTTTTAAAACAAAACAATTAAAATAACCTAAATCTAATTACTAAAAATTAAAATAACCTTAAAAAAATCTAATAGATTCCTAAACAACATTTTTAAAACCACATTCCTCCTCTAAAAAAGTGAAGACATCCTGATTGGGAATCAAGAGTTATGGTCGTAAAGATGCATAGAGCATAGAGATGGTAATGGGTACTCTTTAACCGAGTATCTGAGCTAGTTATATAGGGTTCAAGTACCCAATATTGAAGTACTCTTATGGGTATCCTATATTTGAGTTTGGGATAGGTCCAAGTAGAAATTTAACTACGTGTCTCAGGTTCGGGTAAGTTATAAGTATCACCCTTTGGATACCTGATACTTGAACTCATTTATATATAAATATGTATAAAATAAATTGTATGCTTTTAAGTAGACTTTGAAATTCATATTTGTTAGTCTAAAAAAAAGAGTTAGAGAAGAGTGAATAGCTCTTTAAAAATATTTTAAAGGTAAATCTAGAAATTTGAAAACTGTTTAGAAAATTTAAGATGGATGGTTGAAAACTTGTGAAGGTTAGTGAACACTAAGTAAAGAAAGGTTAAGAGAAGTGGACAAAGTACAATATTCATAATGGTTCAGTCCACGTGATCTACATCCATTACTTTGATATTCTAAATCAAGGATTTTCAACCCAACTTCACTAAACCAGTGGAATTGACAACTTCGACCAAGCTTTTACAAGGTGAGCTTCGAACCCAAGCTCAAAACTCTTATAACAAATGTTAAGCTTACCCTAGCTTAGACTACCTTTTAGAATGTCTCTCACATTCTAAGTAGACAAGAAATAAAAGATAAAAGGAGGTACAAATGATCACCTAACTGATCTAACTTGTACAGGCTTTAACTCAAATGTTTTCACAAAGATATGAGTGGAATTCAAGTGAATAAGAAAAGGTTATTACTCTTTTTGGCTATCTTAAACTCTTTGGAACTTCCCTATTTTATTTTTGATTGTTGGAGAAGTTTTAAATACTTGAAAAATCAATTCTAACCATTGGAGACAAAAACTAGTCGTTACAAACAGTTTTTGGCTATTATTTTGTCCTTGTGTGTTTAAATTCAAACGTGCAAACAATGATTTTTTAACCAGGTAAAGGTAAGCTTTAACCGATTAAGTTGTTTCTAACTTGTAATTATTGCTGGTAGTTCTCTTCACTGTATTAACCAATTACCACATTAACTGATTAATAACTTTCTATTTACAAGCACCTTTAGACATTGTTTTTCATCAATCATTTGTCAACTGATTAGAGCTCTTGCTAACTGGTTGAAGCCTTTTTTCTTTCATCCTTAATTGATTAAAATGGGCTTTAACCAATTTAAGAATTCTTTAACTTTGAATTTCTTGGTTTGGCACCTTTGGGCGGTCAATATCACTTTGAATTTGAGTTTTGGTGCTTCTAGGTGCTTCAAGTTTGAGCTTCAACTAATTAGCTCTTTTGCTTAATCGATTAACGAGGTTCTATGTTTCGTTTCCAGCACCCTTTTAATAAGGTAAGTCTTATGCTAACTGAAAGGCTTTTTTATCTTACTTTTGTATAGCACCCAACGTTGCCTTAACTGATTAAGGCTCTATGTTAATTAGTTAACATTGTTCTATCTTCATTTGGTTTTTTTTTATTTGCTTCTTTAATTGATTAACATTTCTTATAATTAGTAAGCTTTTTAACTTGCTACCGAACAATAAATATATTAAGAGTTTTAAATTTTGTCCTGTACATTTAAATAAAGTAATTAGACATCAATGAATGAGAATATTTTGTTATCATAAAAACAAATGGAGTAAACAATATTTTCTAGTCTTAATTGTGTTGACATGATTAAGATACAAAACACGATAAGGTTAAATTTGAATACGACACAAATAATTATCTATATCAATATCTGAAAATACATACACAGATACATTTAATAATCATGTAACATGATACAACACAACTAACACATTTAATAAACGTGTCAAAATTTTATATATGACACGATAAGATTAATAAACACAATTAAACATAATTTTTTCCAACACAATTAACATGATTAACACATTTAACACATTTAACATGATTAAATTAAAATATTTACAATTAAATATAATTTTATTATTTAAATTTAAAATCAATAATTATAAAAGCAATTATCACTACTAGAAAAATTGGTTTTTGTGATGGAAGATATCATCACAGAAAGGCCAAAATCTATCACAAATAGAAATTGGTGACAGAAATTGTGATAGATATATTCCCACAATGTAAGTCACCTTACTGATACTTCTGTCACAAATTTTTTCAAATCTGTCACTAAATAGTGGCGAATTTACTATCACAAAGTAGTGTAATTTCTGTCATAATTTTTTGTGAATCCGAGCAGCTGCCTGTCCTTCATTTCGTCACAAATTTTATGAAATGGTCACTAAATCCGTCATAATATTCTCTCACAATTGTAAAATACTATAACTCATTTTATCATAAGATTATATCAAGAAATCTATTTTGTCACTAATTCCGTCACTAGTATTTGTCACAATGTGATAATGTTGTCACTAATTCCATCACTAGTATTTGTCACAATGTGAGAATATTGTCACCGTTTTTTGTCACAAATTTCTATCACATAAGACTATTGTCTCTGATTCTATTACAAATTTTTGTCACTATTTAGATATTATTGTTACTAAATCTGTTACAACTTATGTTTGTGAATTACTTGATTTGTCACTAATAAAAAAAATTTGTCACTGATTTTTAAATATTTCTGTTACTAATTAAAAACATTTATCACTGATTTTTAATATATAACATCATTAATTAATAAAATAATCTATCACAATAAATTATATTGTCATAAATAATTACATCTATCACAATAACTAGTATGCAATACCTGATTCCATACTTGTTACAATTTAATCATCAATTTTGGTGACAATAGAACTACCATAACGTAATGTCACCATCACATAACATGATAGCATTAACAATTATAAATCCTTCACCATAGATAATTTTGATGAAAGCAACCATAATATATTCAACAGTATAATACCACAAGTGAAGTTGAGTTCAACTAGATGAACAAAATATATATGGAACCTATATGAGTCTAGTTGAGATCAACTATATAAGAAAATATATACCTAAATGAGCCTAGTTGAGATTAACTATAGATAACAAAATATATACCTAAATGAGTCTAGTTTACTTAAACTAGATAAAATATTTATATATATATATATATAGAAAACTATAAGATGTCAATTTGAGTTCTGATTAACCTACTTCATATCAAACATCATCTTATCCACTAGCACCATCTACTGCATCCTCAACATCGTCACAATTAGCCATAGGAATTGCCCTATCGTTGTCATCATCATCATCCCTTGGATTTTTCCCATCAATTCCATCATCGACTGAATTAAAACCCTGAAGATGATGGACATGGTACTTGAATGCCCATATGTCACATCTTATTTCCTAGAGGGACCATGACTGGTGCATGGGCCAAGACAAGCATAACCTATTAGGTTCAAGCAAGCCTCTTATTATAACATCTTTAAACATTCATCATTTTATGTGGAAGCGTTTTAAAACATCCATTTACATATAAAATCATCATGCATGCATTAGTAATACTCATTATACAATTAAAGAACTTCTCGACTTAATTGATTAAGCTCAAGCACTTGATATATATGTCTACAAGTGCCACTATTATAGTGCACGATAACATAAACATTAAACATCATCAATGCCCTTAAGTGTCCATATAGGCTCTAGAGCCACCGTCATAATCTCATACATACATTTATCCATGTAAGATGCCCAACACTGGAAATAACAACATAAACATATTCATAGTTTGTAAACATAAATATAAAGTAAAAAGTGACTTGTTAGAGAAACGTGACTAACCTTCTAGGCATCAAATGGTTGATAGACACCTACCAAAGAATGAAGATCAGACACTAGTATCTGTGACACTAGCTCTTGTCCATATGCTATCCCTGATCTGCAATAAAATAAACGAGAAAAATAACGTGAGTCATAAAGAATCCATGAGTAGATATGGGAATGGGACAAGCTAAGGGATTAGAGTATTTCATAAACATGTAATTATAATCTCATGCCAATTGTGATCAATTTAAACTTAATCTCATGAAACATGGTGTTTAAACATATTTGAAATAGCATATGTGATGTAAACAAGTGTGAAGAGCCATATGGAAAACCCTTTTACCTTTGGAAAGCTTTCAAACAAGCCAATACATACAATTTTTTAACTCATATATCGATAGATGGCGAACATCTATCGATAGATTTGAAGCAGAATGCTTCCTATTGCATTCTGTATGCTATCTATCGATAGATGCTCTATGTGTATCGATAGATGCCTCTAAACCTCTATTATTTTGGCAAAATTGTGTACTATTGCCATTCTTTAAATTCCTTTACCTTTTGGGTCAATCGCTATGGCTCATTTCATTCCTTTAATCTCAAACTCATGCCAACATCGAGTATAGATCATAAACAATATTCAAGATGGACATAACATGCAACAAAACATAAAGATAACAATCATAATCATTCCATTACTGTTAAACTCACGCATTGTGATGGTACAATCCCCATTAATCTTTGGCCGACAATGTACAACCCCATTTCACCTTAAGCATTTATGATGCATCGTAAGAGTGAAGTCATCACTACACCCCGTGAGAGTGGATTCAATCGCACTCGTTAAGCTTTTATACTCAAAGCAGTGAGTATGTGGAATGTCCATCACATACATGCTTACTTATCTCATAAGGTATATGGAATTTCACATCATATACACATCTCATGGCATTTTCTCATGCCTACTCTTTCATCATATCGTATGTGAAACATGCGTTACATACATAATCAAATAGCATTCATCATGCTTCCTCAAACATCTCATGTAGTATATGGAAAACACATCATATACATAAACATAATAGCTTAGATGAAAACCATCATACAAGCCTTCACACATTTCATGCCCCAACATAACTATCATACCCTAATACATTCATGTATTAATCATAAATCATATCTCGTACCCACACTAGTCTAAAGAATAGAGTAATCGAGTGGACTTAAACATAAATGCTTGTCCCCCATTGTTGAAAACTAATACATAATATCATATTTACATAAATAATTGGTTGAAAACATATTTTAAAATATTTTCCTCATCCATAAATAAATTTTTAGTTCATAAATATTTGCAGAAAATCATATTCACCATTAAACTTCAAATCATGCTTCAACTTTAGATATCAAAATAGTTTTGAAAGTGGTGTATCCACTCACCTTATAAGAAGCTCGATTATAACTCTGATTCCGTGTAATTTGATGTGTTTTCAAGCGTTCCTATCACATAATATTCATAACAATCAATTTCTAAACTAATAATCTCATAATAATTAATCAAACAACTTTCTAAATCTATTCACTTTTGACTATAGCCACTTTCTCTCTCTAAAGTGAGTTAGAAATGCATAAATCCTCTAAACTTACCTTAAATAAGCTTAGATGTTGAAGGAAATCATTAAAACCCTAGCTTTAATCCTCAACAGAAACTTTTGAGAAAAATCATAAATTTACAGCATTAAAATACACGCTTGAAAGGTTTTATAGCATAAAAATGTCATTTTTAGCTTTAAACTTCAAAACTGAGATGAAAATCATCAAAAGCAATGATTTTTCATTAAAAATTAGCTAAAAGGGTTTTAGAGGGGTTTTACCTTCCAAAAAATGGCTGAAGGTTGAGAAACCCTCGAGCAGTGGGTCATATTTATAGTTTGAGAAGTGAAAATATGCTTTTACCCTTTTTTTGTGAAAACAGCATCATCTATCAATAGATCGGGGCCATCTATCGATAGATAAGCTTTAAAACCCTTTCTAGAAGTTTCTTGTTGGCCATCTATCGATAGATTTGGCCATCTATCCATAGATGTTCTTCAGGACAACTTTGATAAACCTTTTCTAGGCTATATCTATCGCTGATGAAGAATATCTATCGATAGATTAGGTCTAGAAAACAAAAATAAATCTTAGAAACATGTCCAATTGAACTCCTTTTAACACCAAACTTTGTAAATCATCTTAATGCATCAAAACATGAATTTTTCTAAGATCAAAACTTACTTTTTAACATTCCAAACACAAAATCATCTCAAAACTTTACACCATGAAATTTTTCATTCACAAAACTAAATTTCAAGTTTTCATAAACACAATTTAATTTGCTCATCTAAGGATTTCTAACCTAGCAAATCTCACATTAGGGTAGGGTTTCACATTCTCCCTCCTTTAAGGAAAATTCGTCCTCGAATTTAACTAAGGTACTAATTTTCACTAAATAAATGCAAGTATCATGCTCACATGCCATGTTCAGCTTCTTAAGTGACCTTTTCGCTTGTGTGGTTGCACCATTGTACCTTGACTAAGGCTACCTCCTTGGAGCGTAACTTCTTCACTTGCCTATCCAAAATGGTTATCGGCACCTCCTAATAGCTTAAATCATCCTCTAGTTGCAAAGACTCGTGCTGAATCACGTGAGAAGGATTCGGTTGTTATTTTCATAGTACCGAAACATGAAACACTGGATGAACACTAGCAAGATCCTACAGAAGTGTTAACCGATATGCTACCATGCTAACCCTTTCTAATATCTCAAATGGTCCGATATACCTCGGACTCAATTTACCTTTTTTACCAAACCTCATAATACCTTTGGTTAGACAAACTTGTAAGAACACATGGTCACTAACCTCAAACTCCAACTCTTAACCTCTATGGTTGGCATATGACTTTTGGCAACTCTATACTGCCTACATCCTTTATCTAATCAACTGTATCTTGGCGATGGTTTCTTGAACAAATTTTGATCCAAGTAACTTTCTCTCACCAACCTCAAACCAACATATGGGCAACCTACATCTTTTCCCCATATAAAGCCTTATAAGGCGCCATCTTAATGCTAGCCTAAAAACTATTATTATAGGCGAATTCAATTAATGGCAAATGTCGATCTCAAGTGACTCCAAAATCTATGACACATGCCCTCAACATATCCTCTAGTGTCTGAATGGTCCTTTCAGACTGTCTATCTGTCTGCGGGTGAAAAGCAATTCTAAAATTCAATTTTGTGCCCAAAGCCTCTTACACTTTTTCCCAAAATCAACTGGTGAACTACATGCCTCTATCTAATAATATAGTGATCGGGACTTCGTGTAATCGCACTACCTCATCAATATACAGCCAAGCATAGTATGCCACTCCATAGGTGGTCTTCACTAGTAAGAAATGAATGGACTTAGTCAGTCTATCGACAATCACCTAAATAGAGTCATACCCCTTACTCGTATGGGGTAGTCCGATCACAAAGTCAATAGAAATATGCTCTCAATTCCACTTAGGAACAAGCAAAGGCTATAAAAATCTGACAAGTCTCTCATGCTCTGCCTTAACCTATTAGCACACTAGACACTTAGCTACCAACTCAACCACATCCTTCCTAAGGCTTTCCCACCAGTACATCTCCCTCAAGTCATGGTACATCTTAGTGATGCCTAGATGAATAACATATGCAGCCACGTGTGCCTCCTCTAGGATCTGTCATCTCAAATCATCAATATCTGGCACATACACCTTAGATCCATATGAGTAATCCATCAATGCCTTCGGTAAACATTTTCCCTTTCCTCCTTTAAGGATCCTCTAAAACTCTAGCTACAAAATCATCCTTATCTTGAGCTTCCTTAATCCGATCCATCAACATCAGTTTAACCCTAAAATGGGCTAATACTATTTCAGTATCATTAACCTCAAATCGAATGCCCATATCTCTCAACTTATGCATACATTGCACCACCTTTCTTTAATCAACTAAGATGTAGGCTAAACTCCCTATTGATTTTTGACTCAAGGCATTTGCAACCACATTGGCTTTGTCAAGATGATACAATATTGAGCAGTCATAATCCTTAAGCAGCTCCATCCATCGATGTTGCCTAAGGTTGAGATCTTTTTACTTAAAAATATACTTGAAGCTCTTATGATATGTATAAACCTCACAAGTCTCACCATACAAATAATGCCTCCAAATCTTTAAGGCAAAGACTATACAACCATATCCAAATCATGTGTGAGGTAATTTTGCTCGTGTCTCTTGAGTTGTCTACATGCACATGCAATCACCTTATCGTCCTGTATTAACACACATAGAAGTTCTACTTGTGATGTGTCACAATAGACCACGTAACCCCTTGAATTACATGGTAAACTCAACACTAAAGTTGTTGTCAGTAAAGTCTTGAGCTTCTCAAAGGTCTCCTCACATGCATCTATTCATATAAACTTGACGTCATTCTGCATCAACTTAGTCATGGGAGCAACAATCTTGGAGAAATCCTTAATAAATCTCCTATAGTATCTAACTAGCCTTAGAAAACTCCGTATCTCAGTTAATGAAGTAGACCTTGGCCATTTCTTTACTACCTCAATCTTCTTTGGGTCCACCATCACTCCATCCTCGGATACTATGTGGCCCAAGAAGCTAAAATTGTCAAGTTAAAACCCACACTTAGAGAACTTGGCATATAACCAGTGCTCTCTCAATATTGGTAGCACAATCCTTAAGTGTTACTCATGTTCCTCCCAACTTCTCCAATACACTAAGATATCTTTGATGAACACAACCATAAATTTATCTAAATATGATCTAATACCCAATTCATCATATCTAAAAAAGCTACAAGGGCATTAGTCAATCCAAATGGCATAACCAATAACTAATAATGACCATACCTCATGCGGAATGCAGTCTTAGGTATGTTTACACTTTTAATCCTCAACTAATGATACCCCAATCGTAGCTCAATCTTAGAGAAACACTTAACCCCTTTCAACTGATCACACAAATCATTGATGCATGGGAAAGGATACTTGTTCTTAATGGTCACTTTGTTCAACTGCCTGTAGTCAATACAAAGCCTCATCAAATCATCTTTCTTCTTCACAAACAATGCCAGTGCACCCTAATGTGAGATGCTAGGGAAAATGAAGCCATTGTCTAATAAATCCTCTAACTGATCCTTGAGCTCCTTAAGTGAAATACCCCATACTTTGATATGGCGATAAATAAAGTTGATCGAATGCAAATTGAGGTCAATTAAAATGTTTAAAAGTGATAAAAGACGAAAGAAGTAGTTTAGGATAAAATATTTCGCAAGTGAGAAAATAATAATAAAATAATAATAATTTTATCATAGGAGAATTTGTGAGATAAAAGGCGATTTGGAAGTCAAGTGAGGCATAATAAGGTATTTTGGGTACCAAGGAGACAAGATAAAATTTTTAGAATAAAATAATATTTTTTTAATAAAATAATATTAAAATATTAATATTTAGCCGGATGTCGAAGTCAATCAAGAAGAAGGATCATATGGTTGATCCAAGTGGGGGAGAAGATGACAAGCCCGACTCTATAAAAATATTTTTCATGACATACATGTGATGGATAACATGTTTGCATGCTAAGAGAGTCCCGAAAAAAATTTACAAAAGTCGGTATTGCACCTAGAGGTACAACAAAGTTGAGTTAAACCTCGAACTAGATCAAATAGAGAATTTACGATGAAATTAAGAATTTTAATGTCCCAGAGTAGTTTAATATGGTAATTCGGAGTTCGAGGATCAATTTGGAGTCAAACCGAAATTTTCGCTATCCAGGGGCAAAATGGTAATTTGCCACTTGAGGACAAAATGAGAATTTTAGAAAAGATTTTTTTTGGCCCCATTTGACTTATTGGAGTATAATTTGACTCATTGGAGTAAGATTTGAGGTTTAAAAGTGAAAAATTTTAATTTCGGTATAATTTGGAGTAAAAGGGTAAAATAGTAATTTTGCCACCCCAGGGGCAAAATTGTAATTTTCCACCACCAGGACATTTTTTCAGCACATGGTCTTCCTTTATCCTCATTTTGACCATTGACTAATTGTGTGGTGGAGATAAAAAGGATTAAAATTTTAAAATTTTAAAAACGGGCCAATGACATGATGCCACGTGTCATGCCTTTATTAATTTATTATTTTCCTTTTTAAAAGGCACAAAATCAGCCCATCTTCCACCCCATGGCCGGCCAAACCAGCAAGAAGAGAGAGAAAATAAAAACAAAACCCTAGAGAGAGAAAATCAAAGAAAAAGTGTGAATTTTCAAGGAAATTAAGTGAAAAAGGTGAGATTTTTTCTATTAAGCTTGAGTTTTCTTATTCCCAAGCATTTCTCTTTATTTTCCATGATTAAATTACATGTTTTCATGATGAATTCAATTCTGAAAAAATGGGTTAGGAGAGAGAAACTTGTTAGATTAATTTGATTTTAAGTTATGTTAGTGTTTTAAGTTAGTTTAGCATATTTAGAAACAAAACAATAAGAAAAGAACTTATTTTCTCCCACAATCATTAATGGCTGAATTTACCATGTGTTGAGTGAGAAAAAATTTGATTTTCATTCTAGGAGAATTGGTTAAGAAATGATGAATTATGAGCCTAGAAAAATAATGAAAATTTTCGAAGCAAAAATACGATTTTTTACCCACTAGGGGTATTTTCGTAATTTGCTATTGAGATTGATAAATTGAATCTCATTCACAGTCATTGAGGTAATTTGGTTATAATTGGAGTGTAGAAAGTGAGAAGAATTGATTTGGAGTTAAATTGGAGATAATAGGCCGAATTAGGTCAACACCGCATTTAAACGGTAGTCGGATAAGTTGTATATCCTATCATGCATATATACCGAGCCTAAATTGATTTTATAATGGTCAAGCATTGATGTGATGAATTATGTATTGTACATTGTGGATAGGTGGTGAGCAAAGTACACTGGTAAAAGTACAGAAATTGTGCTTGGAGACTGGGATTAGGAGTACATCTACTCTTAGAACTGTGAGTGAACTTATTATCATCTTAATTATCTAGAGTAGTTTTATACAACTGTATGATTTCATGGAAAATGGGTTTAAATGGTAAATTGCTATGTTTTAAGAGAAATTGTGATTTTATAAAATGATTTTATAAATTTTCTGGAAAATCGAATATTGGTTTTGAAAATAAAGTAATTAGAGATTGTCTGCTTGTGTTGCAAATTTATGGTTTTAAATTAAATGGCTTATGACAATATATGAGCATGAATGGCTAAACTGATTTTGGTGTCAGAATTATTTGTATTGTGTATTCAGCCTTGAGAGGCTAGATTGCGATAAATTGTCATGCCATGCTAGAATGAATTTTATTGAATTGGTGGAGTATATATTAATTATTTACTGCAGAGGGGGTTCCGTGGACCAGCCTATTAGAGGGGCACGGTAAACTCCATTATATTATTACCTCGAACGGAGAGGCGCGTAGGGTATCTCCTGGGGTAAAGCTTAGGGTTCACTTCACGCCAAACCACCACGTGAAGAGGAACTCAGCCAACGCTAAGGAACGGCTGTATTTTTCTCAAACTAAAAATATATTTTAAGTGTATACAAAATTTTAACAGCCTTGGCGGACTCGGTTGGATGCCCTGCGCAAGGTATCACCGAGTATGAGTTTTGGCACGAGCCAAAGTTTTAAGAAATTCATAAGCCAAGTTGATTACTCGATTTATATGGATTGATTTTATTTGGTTGAAATGAACTGAAAGGTAATGAAATTACAGTATGATGACTTATTTTAATTGTCTCCATTTACTCGACTTTAGATAGTTTAGATGGTATCTGTTTACTCACTGGGATTTTATAATCTCACCACCCTCATTTCCTCACATTTCAGGCTCAGGGAATTCCATAGTTAGCTGACTTTGACAAGGACCTTCATTTGGACTCGAATCGGCAAAAGCTGTAGGTTTTCAGCTTCCGATGCATTTTGGATAGATGTGGGCTCACGTGTCACTGTAAAAGAAATTTTATGCTTTGGTTATTTGCTTTATAGTATATATGAATATAATTATCTTTTACGCTATAATAATTATGTACCGATAGTTTTATGAAAATTATTTTACAAGAAAATAGTTTATTTTATTGAATATTTTTATTATATTCAAATGGTCAAATTTTCACTTCAAATAAATGTTTTAGATACTTAATTTTTTCTTAAAATCATTAAATATATATTTTCGACTTACCTACTACATTTTTAGCAAGTTTCGAGATTTTTGACAAAAATGACGAAAATGCCCCTGTGAGCAAAAATATATATATATATGTTATGTTATGATTTGGAAATAATTTGTAATCCTTCGTATTTTGATTATTTGATAACTATTGCTCACCGGAGAAGTGCGAAAGCTGATACGATAGCTGATACGAGAGCCTTGCGATGTTTCGATCAACATTCGGGGTGAAGAATGTTTGTCGAGGCTTCGCGGCGGTTGTCACGGGCTCGATGGGGAGTTTCGGGTCGTGACATTAAGCATAGCCGGTGCCATCCGGTATGGTGGTATAGAAATTAGACTGGTGTCTTGCACTATGTTTATACGAAATTCTATTTCTCATTTTGGAGGTAATCCAAGTAACTCCTCCGAAAATACATCTATGAACTCCCTCATAATAGGTACATTTACCACACTAATTGCATTTACTAGGGTGTCTATCACCATAGCCAAAAATCCTAAACCTCCATGTGTCATTAAATGATTAGTAGTCATGGCCGATATCATGCTAATTAAGGCCATGTTACGATCTTTTTGTATATAAAAGGGTGTTTCTCCAATGTAGTCAAATCTAACCCTCTTGTGGTGACAATCCACACTAACATAATTGGGAGATAACCAATCCATCCCAAGAATCACATTAAATTCCATCATGTCCATCAACACTAAATTTGCTGAGGTGCCTTTCTCTTTAACTCGGACCACGCAATCTCTATATTCATGTTTTGCCACAAACATCTCTCTCAAGGGGGTGGAAATTACCAAGTTTTGCTCTTTTTTGGAGCACTCAATACCCAATCTAGATGCAAAGTATAGAGACACAACAGAATGTGTAGCACCAAGGTCATACAATACATGTGGATCAATTGAACATGTCACGACCCGGAACTCCCCATCGAGCCCGTGACAACCGCCGCGAAGCCTCGACAAACATTCTTCACCCCGAATGTCGATCGAAACCTCGCAAGGCTCTCGTATCAGCTTTCGCACTTCCCTGGTGAGCAATAGTTATCAAATATCAAAATACGAAGGATTACAAATCATTTTCAAATCATAACATAACTTTTTTTTTCTGGCTCACAAGGGCATTTTCGTCATTTTTGTCGAAAACCTCGAAACTTGCTAAAAATGTAGTAAGTAAGCCGAAAATATATATTTAATGATTTAAAAACAAATTAAATATCTAAAACATTCATTTGAAGTGAAAATTTGACCATTTGAATATAATAAAAATATTCAATAAAATAAATTATTTTCTTATAAAATAATTTTCATAAAACTATCGGTACATAATTCTTATAGCGTAAAAGTTAATTATATTTATATATACTTAAATACAGTAAGTCAAAATATTTAATTTAATTTACAATAACAAGAGTGCCCCCGAATAAACAAAAGTAAAGAGGACTGTGAACCTACAGTTTGGAAAATGCAGATCCCACTGTAGTCCTCGATGAGATCAGCTATCTACAGTCTATACTGAAACTGAAATGGGTGGAAAGGAGGGTGGTGAGATTATAAAATCCCAATGAGTAAACAAACATCATCATAAACATCTAGAGTTGAGTACATGGAGACAATAAAGTAAATCATCATAAACTGGGTTATAGCATTAGAACACATTTTCTTCAAAACACGTAAAGAGGCTTATGAATCTCATAAAAATCTAGGCTTGTGCCATAAATCCATTCTCGGGGACACCTTGGCCGAGGCATCCTACCGAGACCGCCAAGGCTATTAAAATTCACATTTCAGATAAATCATGTTTTTGTTTTGAAAACATAGCCGTTCCTTGGCGTTGGCTGAGTTCCCCCTCACGTGGTGGTTTAGCGTGAAGTGAACCCTAAACTTTACCCCAGGAGATACCCTACGCGCCTCTCCGGTCGAGGTAAGAATATAATGGGGTTTACCGTGCCCCTCTAAAAGGCTGGTCCATAGAAACCCCCTACTGCAGTGATTAATTAATATATAATCCACCATATAATAAAACTCAATAACATGATATGGCAATTTTGTAATTCATAGTTTTTCAAGGTAACCAAACAATTCGCATTTCAATACAATTGCCAACTAGCCAATCATGCTCGATTTATCATAAGCCAGTTAATTTAAACAATCAAATTGCCACAATTAACAGTCTCCGTGTATTCTATTTTTCAAAATCACTATTAATTTCAAAACAATTTATAATTTAATTTCATTGAAACTCATTTATTCATAAAACATGAAAATTTATCTTTTTAAATTCCTTTTTCCATAGAATTCATGAAAGCATTTAAAAACCACCCTAGATAATTAAAATGACAGTAAGTTTACTCACAATGTCTAGAATGCAGACTTTCGAAGCACTCTGTCTACTGGTCCTCGGATGCAATTTCCTTGCCTTTATCGGAGGACTCACCACCTTGACACAGTACAAAATCGAGAGTTTCACCAAGTTGGTACTAAATCAAAATTAAACTAATTTAGACTACCAATGCATGATATGGAATGCAAAAATGCACTGGTAACTATCTAAACCCGGTATTGGCCTAATTCGTCTTATCACCCGATTAAATTCCTAACGGGTCCGTTTAAACTCCAATTTAATTCTTTTCAGTTTCTATACCTCAATTGCACCCAAATTAACTTAATGTCCCTCAGTGTGGTGCAAATTATCAGTCCCAACAGTAAATTACGAAAATACCCCTAGTGGGTAAAAATTCGTATTTTTGCTCCGAAAATTCCCATTATTTTTCTAGGCTCATAATTCATCATTCCTTAACCAATTCTCCTAGAATAAAATCAAACTCATCCTCACTCACTACATGGCAAATTCAGCCATTAATGGTTGGGGGAGAAAATAAATTCTTTTCTTGTTGTTTTGTTTCTAAATATGCTAAACTAACTAAAAACACTAACATAAATTAAAATCAAATAAATCCAACAACTTTCTCTCTCCTAACCCATTTTTTCAGAATTTAATTCATCATGAAAACATGTAATTTAATCATGGAAAATAAAGAGAAATGCTTGGGAATAAGAAAACTCAAGCTTAATAGAAAAAACTCACCTTTTTCACTTAATTTCCTTGAAAATTCACACTTTTTCTTTGATTTTCTCTCTCTAGGGTTTTATTTTTGTTTTCTCTCTCTTCTTGCTGGTTTGGCCGGCCATGGGGTGGAAGATGGGCTGATTTTGTGCCTTTTAAAAAGGAAAATAATAAATTAATAAAGGCATGACACATGGCATCATGTCATTGGCCCGTTTTTAAAATTTTAAAAATTTAAACATTTTATCTCCACCACATGTTTAGTCAAGGGTCAAAGATGAAGACAAAGGAAGACCATGTGCTGGAAAAAATATCCTGGTGGTGGAAAATTACAATTTTGCCCCTGAGGTGGCAAAATTACCATTTTACCCCTATACTCCAAATTTTACCGAAATTAAAATTTTTCACTTCTAAACCTCAAATCATACTTCAATAAGTCAAATTATACTCTAATAAGTCAAATGGGGTCAAAAAAATCTTTTCTAAAATTCCCATTTTGTCCCCAGGTGGCAAATGACCATTTTGCCCCTAGTTAGTGAAAATTTCGATTTGACTCCAAATTGATCCTCAAACTCCAAATTACCATTTTAAGTCATCCATGAACTGTGAAACTCTTAATCTCACCTTAAAATTCCTATTTGATCTAGTTCGAGGATTAAATAAACTTTGTTGTACCTCTAGGTACAATACCGACTTTTGTAAATTTTTCGAGACTCTCCTAGCATGCAATCATGCTATCATCACATATATGTCATGAATAGTATTTTATAAGGTCGGGCTTTACAAAAACATTAATATTCAAATTTAAAAATTAATTAAAATATTAATATTTTAATCACAATAATATTTAAACTATAAATAAAATATTAATATTTTAAAATGTTAATATTTAAATTATTAATTATTTATATTTTAAATAAATTATAAATTATTATTTAAAAATAAAATAAAAATAAATAATCATAATTATAATAAAAGGTATTTTTATCTTTTTAATACTTATTTCAAAATTATTTTGATCAACCAAACATTGTAATAAGTCGTAATAACAATTTCTATCTTATTTTATTTTGTCAATTAAACTACAGAATAATATTTTGTTATTTTCCTATTCTATTCTATTTTCGCAAAATACCTATTTTATTTCATTCTATCTTATTTCACGAATCAAACGTGTCTCGCCTCCTTCCTAACAAGAATATCTTTATTATATATAGTATTTTAGGCTAGATGTTAACGGGTCATCTCAATCAACGACTGGGGAATGGCACCAAGCATAGATAATCCTATGCATCACGAACACCTGTAAACAATAGTCCCTCAACAGCTCAAAAGGAGCAAGAAACCAACATATCCAAACTTTGCTAAAATTCCCTCAAGGTCATGTTTAAAGCTTCTTATTGTTAATTTGGCCAATTTATTTTTAGGCATTTAGTTTCCTCATATGCAAGTTTTTCTTTCCCCTTTCCCAAATCCCAACATTAGCTAAGCTCTGCATTATTTTCACTAAAGATGAATGCTTATTCACTTAATGTTTTGTCTCGGATAACTGAAAACGGAGGCTTAGAGAGGTTTGTCTTATTTAGACCAACCTTGAACCACGCCCATGTCTAGCTAGACCCAACTTTGTTTGCCTTGTTTCATCTTTTTGAGCCAAGATTAAATATGGGCTAGACCTGAACCTAAACTTAGGAAAGTTGTTCGTCGACTTCATCTTAACAACCCAAGTTATTTTTTTTTTTGGTATTGACAACTATAAGTAGCATCCTAAAACCACCTTACCTCTACGTCATCCCATCCTCCCAACACATGTCTTTTTATAATTTGTTGAACACAGACTCAACGGGTGTCAAATTGTGTGTGTAATAAATTCTCTAAAAATGCTTAGACGAGTAGTATCTAATAGCGTGTCTTTTCTATAATATATAGTTTATATATTTGAGTAGTATCTAATGAGTTTATATTTGATGAACTCATAATATATAGTTTTTATATATTACTAGAAAAATACCTGCTCTACGTGACAGGTTTGTAAATTTTATGAACACTTGATGTTAAAAGTTTTGTGAAAAAAATTTAAATTAGTAGAATCAAGAATTGTTTATTAATTTTAATAATTTTTATGATTATAATTGTTATAAATTGATTAAAGAAAAAGAAATAAAATGATGTATTTGTTATGATGCGAATGTAAAAGGATAGATTATGTTATGGTAAAAATAATACACAATAATGGATAAATAGTTAAATAGATTTAGTTATGATAAAAATAATACATAGTAATGTATAAATAGTTAAACAAATTGTGTTAATTTATATATAGTTTAAAAAGCAAGAATAAAAAAGATGAATGCTTATTGGAAAATTAGTGAAAATGTTGTTATCAACTTTAAAAAAAGAAAAAAGTTCTAAACAGAAGAGTTCTTGAACTTTCATTTATTTTCCTATTTTAGTCTTTGGAAGTTAAATGTGATTAATTGGATGACATATCAAAACATACAATCTAAATAATTAAACCTTTAAAACCAAATTAAAATAATAAACAGTCATAAGTTGAAAAAAGAAGCATCACTTTCCTCATTTATGGTGAAAAAACAAAAACCTGTAACATTGCTACATAATGGGTTTACAACATTTTCAACTTTGACATAAACCTAACTTTTTCCGCATGTACCCTAAACAATGCCAATCATTCCAAACACAAACTGTCTTTTTCTTTTTTTTTTTTTTGATTAACTTACAAAACTCATAGCTTGCTTTAGTAGAATTTTGCAGCTCATTCTTAGTGACAAACCTCTGAGACCAAAAAATGATATAAATTAAAAGTTTATTGTTTCTTGGTGAATAATCTTGCTCCTTTAAGGACAAAATGAGATTCAAATGGCTTCAAGAAATTTCATAAAAATATAAATTAACAATTCCAAGCTAAAGTACATTCCACAACGACAATTGTGCCCGAAACCTTAATTCTCATCTCTAGAGCAAAACCCTCAATGTGATTTTTCTCTTTTTGCAAAACACTTGGAGATACAAAGAGAGGGAAATCGTAGTTCTTGATTTCCACATCAAAGAATGTGTGCAATTTAACATCATAGATAAGTTAAAGGAAAGGGAAAGGAAAAAAAATTAGGGAATGGCATCCATGACCATTTTTTTCCTTGTAATTAATTAACACTTGCTATTTACTACTTAAACTACAATGAATATAAATATTATATGACTTAATCTCCCAATTGAAATTGCCCATGGCCTCAGAATATAATAGCTAAAAATGTCATTGTATTCAATCATTTCACCATTGACAGTAACTTACAAAAGCCAAAATGTATGATATAATCATAAGATACTAAGATCTCGATAAAGTAGTATAACAATCACAAGCAATTGTACCATTGCAACAAAATATACCTCAGTATCATTTCTTGAAATTTTCATCCTTAGTAAAAGAAAGACCCAAACCAGTCTCCTTCACTTCCTTTTTTTTTCCTCCTAGAATATGAACAACACGTCATTTGCAAGATTAGAAATGGGCATACTTTTATGCATGCATTAACAATGGAACCTAACAAACTTGAGCAAGCAAAAAAAAAAAACTTACCACCGACAGACTTTTTCTGCTCCCATCTAGCCACAAACTTCAAGTACATATAAAATAAAACATAATTTAGAACAATTAGAAACAAATTCTAGGCTTTGTGGTTCTTGAAAACTATCCTCCAGTTTGCCAAGGTGTTCAGCCTGCAGGGACATCCGATAACCATAAACCTACATCCAACAATACTGGTGCAACTAATAAATCTAAATAGGAATTTAGGCAAACATTATATATTTTATACCCCAGAGATACTATTCTCCATGCTCTAATGCCATTTTGTTTCCTTTGAAACATATGCTAAAACAATTAAACCAAAAAAATAGAAGTAGTATGCATAAATGACTGTCTAGCACTTTTTTGAGCATTTAAAAATGAGTACAGATAGAATCCCAAACCTAGCAATGCGGGCGAGATTTGTTTCCTGCCCATGGGTAATTTGGTTGGTAAGCACCTAATAGCTATTTTTGTGTCCCTAGAACCATTTAATGATCTTTAGTTAATGTTTACTAATCCCATGATAACATACTTATTGTCACGACCTGGTATTCCCCTCGAGCCCGTGACAACCGCCGCGGTGTCCCGGTAGACACTTATTGCCCGGAATGTCAACTCGAAACCCCGCAAGGCTTTACTATCAGTTTCTCTGTTCCCTTGTGAGCAACCATTGTCAAATATCGTGTTCTAAAATATTTTAAGCTGTTTCCAACTTTAAACAAATAAAATATTAATTTTTCGTCTCACAAGGGTATTTCGGTCATTTTTCTCAAAAATTTTAAAACTGGCTAAAACGTAATATACAAGTACAAAATGAGTTTAAAAGTCTAAAATCTTCATTTAAAACGAAATTATGGTTATTTGAATATAATAAGAAAATAAAAGAAATATTAAGTAAAATATTCTATTTTCTTATAAAACAATATTTATAGAGTTACACGTGAATAATTTTTTATAACGTAAAAGTTAAATAAATTTATACATACCTAAATACAGTAAGCCAAAATATTTAATTTAATTTACAATAACAAGAGTGCCCCCGAATAAACAAAAGTAAAGAGGACTGTGAACCTACGGTTTGAAAAATGCAGATCCCACTGTAGTCCTCGATGAGATCAGCTATCTATAGTCTATACTGAACCTGAAATGGGTGGAAAGGAGGGTGGTGAGATTATAAAATCCCAATGAGTAAACAAACATCATCATAAACATCTAGAGTTGAGTACATGGAGACAATAAAGTAAATCATCATAAACTGGGTTATAGCATTAGAACACATTTTGTTCAAAACACGTAAAGAGGCTTATGAATCTCATAAAAATCTAGGCTTGTGCCATAAATCCATTCTCGGGGACACCTTGGCCGAGGCATCCTACCGAGACCGCCAAGGCTATTAAAATTCACATTTCACATAAATCATGTTTTTTGTTTTGAAAACATAGCCGTTCCTTGGCGTTGGCTGAGTTCCCCCTCAATTGGTGGTTTAGCGTGAAGTGAACCCTAAACTTTACCCCAGGAGATACCCTACGCGCCTCTTCGTTCGAGGTAAGAATATAATGGGGTTTACCGTGCCCCTCTAAAAGGCTGGTCCACCGAAACCCCCTACTGCAGTGATTAATTAATATATAATCCACCATATAATAAAACTCAATAACATGATATGGCAATTTTGTAATTCGTAGTTTTTCAAGGTAACCAAACAATTCGCATTTCAATACAATTGCCAACTAGCCAATCATGCTCGATTTATCATAAGCCAGTTAATTTAAACAATCAAATTGCCACAATTAACAGTCTCCGTGTACTCTATTTTTCAAAATCACTATTAATTTTAAAACAATTTATAATTTAATTTCATTGAAACTCATTTATTCATAAAACATGAAAATTTATCTTTTTAAATTTCTTTTTCCATAGAATTCATGAAAGCATTTAAAAACCACCCTAGATAATTAAAATGACAGTAAGTTTACTCACTATGTCTAGAATGCAGACTTTCGAAGCACTCTGTCTACTGGTCCTCGGATGCAATTTCCTTGCCTTTATCGGAGGACTCACCACCTTGACACAATACAAAATCGAGAGTTTCACCAAGTTGGTACTAAATCAAAATTAAACTAATTTAGATTACCAATGCATGATATGGAATGCAAAAATGCACTGGTAACTATTTAAACCCGGTATTGGCCTAATTCGTCTTATCACCCGATTAAATTCCTAACTGGTCCGTTTAAACTCCCATTTAATTCTTTTCAGTTTCTATACCTCAATTGCACCCAAATTAACTTAATGTCCCTCAGTGTGGTGCAAATTATCAGTCCCAACAGCAAATTACGAAAATACCCCTAGTGGGTAAAAATTCGTATTTTTGCTCCGAAAATTCCCATTATTTTTCTAGGCTCATAATTCATCATTCCTTAACCAATTCTCCTAGAATAAAATCAAACTCATCCTCACTCACTACATGGCAAATTCAGCCATTAATGGTTGGGGGAGAAAATAAATTCTTTTCTTGTTGTTTTGTTTCTAAATATGCTAAACTAACTAAAAACACTAACATAAATTAAAATCAAATAAATCCAACAACTTTCTCTCTCCTAACCCATTTTTTCAGAATTTAATTCATCATGAAAACATGTAATTTAATCATGGAAAATAAAGAGAAATGCTTGGGAATAAGAAAACTCAAGCTTAATAGAAAAAACTCACCTTTTTCACTTAATTTCCTTGAAAATTCACACTTTTTCTTTGATTTTCTCTCTCTAGGGTTTTGTTTTTGTTTTCTCTCTCTTCTTGCTGGTTTGGCCGGCCATGGGGTGGAAGATGGGCTGATTTTGTGCCTTTTAAAAAGGAAAATAATAAATTAATAAAGGCATGACACATGGCATCATGTCATTGGCCCGTTTTTAAAATTTTAAAAATTTAAACATTTTATCTCCACCACATGTTTAGTCAAGGGTCAAAGATGAAGACAAAGGAAGACCATGTGCTGGAAAAAATATCCTGGTGGTGAAAAATTACAATTTTGCCCCTGAGGTGGCAAAATTACCATTTTACCCCTATACTCCAAATTTTACCGAAATTAAAATTTTTCACTTCTAAACCTCAAATCATACTTCAATAAGTCAAATTATACTCTAATAAGTCAAATGGGGTCAAAAAATCTTTTCTAAAATTCCCATTTTGTCCCCAGGTGGCAAATGACCATTTTGCCCTTAGTTAGTGAAAATTCCGATTTGACTCCAAATTGATCCTCAAACTCCAAATTATCATTTTAAGTCATCCATGAACTGTGAAACTCTTAATCTCACCTTAAAATTCCTATTTGATCTAGTTCGAGGATTAAATAAACTTTGTTGTACCTCTAGGTACAATACCGACTTTTGTAAATTTTTCGGGACTCTCCTAGCATGCAATCATGCTATCATCACATGTATGTCATGAATAGTATTTTATAAGGTCGGGCTTTACACTTATCATCAATTATCATCCCTTTGGTATGGACATAAATCATGAATCTGCAAAACTTTTGAGCCAATGCTTGTCAAAATATATAAGAAGAAATTTCTAGAGTTAATCCAATACGGATGATCAACGAAAAAAAACCAATTCATCAAAATTGTGTTCTTTGCAAAGTTTTTGATACCCATAAAAAGTGTTTTCTACCATGATTCGCTATGAATGGGCTATGTATCTAAGCTCTGTTCTGTTATAGAGCACTTTATATTTTAAATGCGCATTCTTTGCTTGCATTTAATAAACATTTTAAAAAATATTCTGTATTTACAGAATTGCAAAAAGGTAAGAGATAGAGATTGATTAATAGTACAAAATTGTGCAAGTATTGATGCAATAAGTACTGATAGAAAAGGTCTTTTGTAGCAACTATATACTAATTAATCAACAAATAGTCTAATTTTTAGTCTTTGGTTGTTGCCAAATTAAGTAAGTAGTCAATGTTAAATTTGAGTATACATTCTTTTGAAGAAGTTCTGGAAAGCCTTTGACTTTTGAAATTTTTATGATGACATCAAATTTGAGTTTGATGCTACCCTTGAAAAAATCATTATATATTCATAGCATTATTGACAAAAAAACAATAGTACACACTTCATACAGAAGGTATCAAGAACATGCCATTGCCTTCTTTCTAGTATGAAGCAATAGAAAAATATGTAACAATGTGTACTTATTAAAAAAGAACCAGAGCTTCTTTTGCCAAGGTTACTTTTAGTCCTCAATAGAGTTTCCTCTGTTAATGATTCATCCATTTTTATTTAAGATAAGTTTTTCCATTGATGCAGAACTTCCCAATTCAGAAAACGAACCCAATATGGAATTTTGAGACTAAAAATGATGTAAGTAGTTGCTACATTCACAGAGTATTTTGTACATCCTAATCATCTTTTTAGAGAACAAATACGTTCAAAACAGAAGAACCCATATCTATTGAAATAAATCATTTGGTAAACTTACTTGAAACAAAGAAAAACTACTAATCAAATCATTTTCAACTATTTCTTTCAATCCATTCTTCATATTATCTGAAAAAATCAAGAAAAATTTTACTGCTCTGAGCTTAAATATAGCCATAACGTTCCAAAGTTTATCTTTTCATACATTTATGCAGGCTGTGACTTGAGCCCACCTATGTTTAATTATCTGGGAACATAAACTTATGAGATGAAAGAGAATCATTTTTGCATATTGAATATATATTGGGAAAGAAAAGTAACAACTCAAACTGCAGAAAACCATTAATGATCATCATAGCAAGATGTTGATGAGATTGAGAAGACTGACTTGTAACCTTAGCCCGTCTTCCAAACCCTTCGAATTCCATAATCTTAGAAAGTCCACCAGATAATTCAACTCCACTGCAGCCATCGAAACTCTCCATTGCATTGAGTCAAGGTGTTTCGACTGTAAATTTATTCGCTGACAAAGGCTCGATTCCATGCACAAGCCAAACCTTTCTTCCATGCACCGGATGAATGCCTAGAAAGACAGACAGATGCTTAGAAAGACAGTGGCAAATCCCAAGGCAATCAACAATTTACCCATGAGTTGGTTGCTGCACAAATAAGAAGGGTTAAGTTTTGTGATTGAGCATGTCCAAAATCACATATTTGTGTTGATCTCGGAGAGGATGATTACCGTGCTGAAGAACTTGGAAGTAGCATCTTTGATTAGGACCGACTTGGGATTGTGATGCCTGAGTCGGGGCGGTGTGACCATGAGAAGGTCGATAGGATCAATAAAGGAAAAAGGATCAGCAAGAAAGCGCAAGTAGAACTAAAATCTCAATAATACCCTTTAAGCTTGATAAAATACCAGGTACAGGTGTCGAATGTGGAGCATATATGCAGGTAAGAATCGTATATAGTTTAGATTTAGATTAAGACATCAGATATTGTTATTTTATTAAAAAATAAATTTAAATTATAAAAGGTTTAAAAATAAATGTTATTTATTTTTAAAAAAATAAATAATTTTTTTCTCTTTCCAACTCTCTTTTACTCGATCTCCTCTTTTCTTTCTCTTAACATTTTGACATAGAGGTAAAGTGGAAAAATGAATGATAATTAAGAAAAAGGGTTGATTTTTCTTTTGTCCCATGGGATAGGTGGCGAGAAGAAGAATTTCAAAGCACCAACCAGGGACTATTTGGGATTTGATTAGAATCTAGAATTAGGATACACATATATTGACCAAGCAAATTTTCCCAAAAGAAGCTTGTTGAATGTCTGAAAAGCTTTTACCTTAGGTCTTGGCCTTTGGAATCATTAACATGTACTTGTATTTGGCCCTCATCACCGTCAATTCATGGTGTCAAGTTTGGATCTAAGTCTCAAAAGTGTTTGGACTCCCTTTTTTTTAATAAAATAAGAGATCATAAATAATAAAAAAGAAAAGAAAATAGGTAAATTAAGAAAAAGAGTGACAGAAATATTATTTTCAAGAATTAAAATTAAAAATTTAGAATGTTGGATTTTCTTTTAAAAGTGAAAGGAAGAAGAACTTGAGAACAAGAAGAGGAGAATGAGTGGGAGGAAGTTAGAGAGAGAGAGAGAGAAAGAAAAAAAAAGTATTAGAGACAGAGTTAGTAACCATATAGATATATTTAATAGTGCATCAAATATAAATTTATAATTTATTCAATTTAAAATTTATTGAAAATGACAATGTCTAAATTCCAAAGTAAAGATATTCAAGGGTTTGATGGCGACTCAAGCTTGAAAGTTGGACTTAAAAATATTATTATATTAATAAATAATATGGTTTTATTTCATTTTAGTTTTAAGATATATTTATGGATATATCTAACTTGATTCAAACCTAAACTTAAGTTTTTAAAATATTAACCGATCCGATCCCTTCACACTTTTAATAAGAAAAAAAAATCCATTCGTGTATGCGTAGGGAAGAAACACACACACACTTAACGTGAACATAATCAATTGCAATTAGACTCCGTCAGTTAAGGTGGTGACACTGAAGCCATCTTGCAACGCAATCTCATTCCCCTAAATCATAAATCCAACGGCTGGGATCGCACCGCATACAATCTTGTAAATCCCAACCGTCATTTAGATTCTTCTGTTAAGAAAACCATTCACGCGTCCGGTGACTTAAACGCGTTTAGGCAAACTTTCAAAACCGCGCAAGAACGTGCTTTTAAATGCTTAATTTTTTTAATAATAAGAAGATAGTTGTTGGACTCTTATCCCACGCTCAAAAGTTTCACGCGCTTATTCATCTGCTATATTCATTAAGCGATTAATGCCATGAACCCCGGACGCATGGACCCACACGAGTTACCTTTGACAAGTGAAAAGGAAGTGCCGATTATGAGTTTGAAGATAGCCACGTAAGTGCTGGAAGCCCTACGTGGCTAACTCATATTGGGCTGCTCTATGACTCATCTCCACTACCAACTGTACATTTTCTTTTCCTTTAGATTTTGTTCCTCTTTTTCCGTTAATTCTTCCTTGGCCACCTCATTTATTTAATTACTTAATTAATCCCAACAATATGAAAAAAGAAAAAAAAGACAAAAATCAAAGGGAAAAGTAGTGAAATTCCATAAATGCCCATGAAATGGCAAGAAAATGTGAAATGAGTCAATCAACGTGCATGATCCCTGTTGGTGGTCTCATCTATGTTTGCCAAACTAGGAATCTGCATGGGAGGGCCATGAACAAAATCTTCTAGTTTCCGAAATCCATAGTATATATGGTGCTCATAATTGATTCAATAAGCTAAGCTTAAATTGAAGAAAATGAATGCACTAAACAAGAATTAGTTAGTGTTGTGTTGTCAATTATCCACCCATCAAGGCCCGTTTTTTATCGTGTCCAATTTAGATCAATGATTTAGTATCGTAAATATGGATGGATTTAAAATTTGTATTCATAAGGATAAATATATATATATTTAACAATAACAAAATATTTTCTTTTACATAAAAATAATATATTATAATTATTTTTATGACTTTTTATAATTCAAACACGTCGTAAAATCCAAATCAAGTAATGCTTTCAACGTAAAAGGCTAAACTTTTTGAGAAGGGTGTTCAAGTTTGTTCAATAATAGTGTTGTTTCGCTTGTATATTGTGGATGAGGAAGGTTGCAAAATAATCTTTACCTACCTATTGGTGGCAATGAGGAATACTCTCCATGTAGAGACAATAACAGAAGGCAATAATTAATCTTCCTAAAATGGTTAGTATAATTTGTAATTTGCAACACGTCTCAATCAATTTGGTGAAATGTCCATGTAAGTTTCAATATCCACACAACACTATAATTTGCCTTATTAGTTTTTAGACATATCAAACCAACCTTAAAACAAACAAATTAAATCTATCATTGTAGTGACACGAGCTCAACATAGGTCACTTAGGTCCAAAGCCTATTTAAAGAAATGTAAATAACTCTATGCATTGCAATAAACTTTAACGTTAATCCATGCAAAACTTGGAAATTGTGTTCAAGTTTCAACCACTTAGCTAAAGATGTTAACCTTTGTCTTAATTAGTCATTGACAAGAAAACTTCAAGTTCTCACCAACAAAGTAGTAAATAACAACCAAATATTATCACATCAGATTTGATAGTAATAAAGATAAAACTATCACTTTTTCAATAGACTAGTGCATGCTCTAACTCGTATAGGTATTTAGCTCCACGTTTCACAATAAATTTTCTCTTAGAAATTAAGGATTATTAACCATATTCATCACTTCGTTTCGTGATTAGGTATATAGTTTTTTGAACCCCTTATTTGCAAGTCTTTCTTTTTCTTCCTTTACTTTTTTTTCTCTCATCCCACAAGCTGCTTAATTGAAACCTTTATTCACTTTAATTGGCAAAGTGATTTCGATATATCATTTTTTTATATAGTAACATCTATAGAAACAGAAATGAGCACTCTTACTGCAAATGTTATGAATTTAGATATTAGTAAAGGAGAAATGTCATTAGCCGAAGGCTCTAATTCTGTTGATGGCAATTAATCATCAATGAAAGGTAATGCTTTAAACTAAATTTTAAATTTATTTAACTTTTTTTATTTTGATCAAATTTTATTAATATATTGTTTTTATTTTATTATTAGGTTTTATGACATTGAAATGATATGACATTGGTGAGCGAGTTTTCGATTTTGATTTGGGTGTTTGGAATTATTCATAGTTAATGATGTGGTTAATGATATATATTTAATTATGATTGAAAATTATGGATGATTTTAAATGTTATTAGTATTTTAAGGTTAGAAGTTAATGATGTATTTTATTAATATGAATATGATAATAAATTTTATGTATGTTATTTATGTTAAATTTTATTATATTTGATGTTATTCTTATTTTGTTATAAATATTTTTATAATTATTAATTTTAAATTTAAATAATAAAATTATATTTAATTATAAATATTTTAATTTAATCATATTAAACATGTTAAATGTGTTAATAAAAAATTATGTTTAATTGTGTCGTGTTGAACGTGTTAATCAAGTCGTGTTATATGATTATTAAATATATTCTTTTACATATTTTTAATACTGACAAAAGTAATTACTTATATTATCTTTATATTTAATTTTATTATATTTTATATCTTAATCGTATCAATATAATTAAAATTAAAAACATGAATTATTTGCACTATCCTGCCTCTGCCCTTAGCCTTTTACCTATTTTGAAATTCGCTCGTGAATGTTATACGTGGTCCCCCATCCCTTGGGAGCCACAACTTGGCCGCGGGCTCAGCCCATCACATCTCTTTCAAGTTTTTTTTAAGGGGACAAAAAAAAAAAAGAAAAAAAGGCTACTGATATTTCTTCCTATCAAGTAGTTGGGTCCCACTTTGTTCCACAAACATCGCCAAAAAGAAATTGACAGACTGCAGAGCTCGCTACCGCACGTTACTCCTAAACCAACCGACCATTATTTACCGCCCTTCCATTTCGAGTTTGCGAGAACAGGACAGCTCCTTTTGCATTTCGTTCGTTGTTTGGTTGGACTCTAATCTTACCTCGTCTTACTTGTCCTTAAAGTTGGTAATTACATTCCAAAATCTAGGGCATTTTCGGAATTCAATTCCCACTTAATATAAAGAAAAACGTTTCATTTTTCTTAATGGCATCCTTTTAATTACAAAAACAAATAAATAAAAAAAAGTAAACCGAGTTAAGACCACGGCCTAAGAAGGAGGGAAGAGGAAGTAGAGGGTCAAGAAAAGAATTAGAAAAACGTAGAAAAGAAAACTAAATCATAAAACAAGGGCTGCTTTCATAAGCAGAGCAGGCGGGAGGGCTTAATCTCTTCTTCAAGAAAATATTTGAAAGCTTTGTTGAAGAGGCTTAAGCTTCTCATTTTTCGATTCTTTTTTTCTTTTTATTTGGAATTCTTTTCTAGTGTAAATCGATTATTGTTATTATTATATATATTATACTTAATTAGAAAAGACCAGTTCAATAGTTTTCTTCGTTAAGTGTTGGATTGAATGATCGTTGTTCAAAGCCTTGGTAGCAGTAGATCGAGAAGCAACCCCGAGTTTCTGATCCGATCCATCTCGGTCACAAAATGGTAATTAATTGATAATACCTTTGCTCATTTTTCTTGCATTTCATTCTTGTTGTTTTTCTTTTTCAGTTTTCTTTTGAACTTCTTCTTGCTGATTTCTAGCTTTGGGCGGTCTTGATTTAATCTTATGTGATTTAAAGAAATTTGTATGGTTATTTTGAGGAGTTGTTGTTGTTGACTGATCTGGACTTTTGTTGAAGCTACTTGTTATTATGTTTTGATCTGTTAATTTTTGTGTTTCTTGAGATCCACCTTTTAAGGTTTTTAACTGTTTTGTTTTTGCTGTGGTTAGCTGAAATCGTTGGCTTTAAGGTTTCAATTACAAGCCATATTGCGATTGACTAGAATTTGAAGTAGTACATTTTGTTCTAATATGAAGTATGACTCGATTTTGAGTATCGTTTTATGAGTTTGTGCTGATAGTTGGTTAGAGTGGCGGCTTCAGTGTTATACATTTTAGTAACTAACTGTGCAGCATGAAAACAATTAGGTCTTTTTTGTTTATATTATATTAGAGCCATAAAATTGGAATTGCAGGTACTTAGGCCAGCTTCGCACTTTGTATAATTACTGATATATAAATTTAGTGGAATTAATGGACTTCATATCTCTAATGAAGTCTGAATTCCAACATGTAATTCATAAATTCATCCCCTCAAAATCTTATCAATTTGAAGGATTTTAAAGAAATGAAGGTTTGGAGGGCTTTGCAGGGATCATGTACTCCTCCAAGACCCCTTCATTTCTACTAAAATGTTTTCCAAACAAGAAATAGAGTGATATCCTCAATCCAAACTGAGTTTTTATCTCTGTTATTTTAGCTTTGATGAAGTTGGAATGGTGATTGTCTATCATGCTGCGTTTATTTGGGAACTGTTTACTGTTTTCTGCACTATCTTTATAATTCCTATTCGAAGTCATTTTAAAATTGAAAAGCAAGGAGTGCTTGTATATGTGGTTTTACCATAATGTTTGAATCTTGACTGAAAAGTGTGTATAAGGGGTAATTCTATTCAAATGGTGAATAATGGGCACTCTTGGCTTTTTTAGGCTATTACAGCTGGTCTTGGAGTCGGATCTCTTGTCTGGGTGGAGGATTCTGACATTGCTTGGATAGATGGTGAAGTTGTGGAGGTCAAAAGAGAGGATATTAAAGTTCTCTGCACTTCTGGGAAGACTGTGAGTTCCTTCTATAAAATTTAAATGGATTCTTTTATGTGCATAAGAATCTCAGATACTTCTATTTTTGTGAATGCTGATTCATAAATTGAGTGTTTTCTTGCCACAATCATGTTTATGTGGCTTAAAATTCTCTTCCCCCCTTTTACATGTCATGGAAGTCCAGTATGATACTATAGGAATTCATTGAAGAGCATAGAATGCTTGGATAAAATAGTTGCAGATTTTGACTTACCTATTTCGTAATTTTCGAAACAGATTGTTGTTAAGGCTTCAAATGTCTATCCTAAAGATGCTGAGGCCCCACCATGTGGAGTTGATGATATGACAAAACTGGCTTACTTGCATGAACCAGGAGTTCTGCAAAATTTAAGATCAAGATATGATATGAATGAAATATATGTAAGATTTTGAGCAAATGTTCACTTCTTCTTTTAATTTGGAAGTTTTTTGTCTTTCCTTTATATATCTTTGGTGGAATGAATGTATGTTTTGCTATGTGGTTTTTTGGATTGATGAATGCTGTCGACATCTTTATATTTCTCTGTGTTTTCAAAATTTACTGATACAAGGAGGTGGTTGCCCCAAATGGTTTTTCCAGACATATACAGGAAATATATTGATTGCTGTAAACCCATTCAGAAAACTACCTCATCTTTATGATAGCCATATGATGGCACAATATAAAGGAGCAGCCTTTGGTGAGTTGAGTCCACATCCCTTTGCTGTAGCAGATGCCGCATACAGGTATCCGGTTGTGCTGACCAGAAGTTCATTTTATATGATTGCTTGTTTTTGACAATGAAAAATTGCTGTTTCCGTTCATGCAGACTAATGATCAATGAGGGGATAAGCCAGTCAATTTTGGTTAGTGGTGAAAGTGGGGCAGGTAAAACAGAAAGCACAAAGTTGCTTATGAGATATCTTGCTTACATGGGAGGGAGAGCTGCTGCTGAGGGAAGAACAGTTGAGCAGCAAGTTCTGGAGGTAAACAATGGCTATGAAGTTTTGATTTCTATGACAAGAAATTTAATGTTGATCTTGTGAATCTATCATCCAACTAATTGTGATTAACATCATTTATTTCTGTTTTCCTCCAATCTGCAGTCCAACCCTGTTCTAGAAGCATTTGGTAATGCAAAGACTGTTAGAAATAATAACTCAAGGTGAGAATATTTATTATAAAGTTTCCACCCTGCATGTATAGTAGATTCTCTGTCAGAATCATTGGTTTTATTATCTTTACATGCATGTTTTGAATGATGTAGTCGCTTTGGTAAGTTTGTGGAGATTCAATTTGACCGGAGGGGAAGGATTTCAGGAGCTGCAATCAGAACATATTTGCTAGAAAGATCACGTGTTTGTCAGGTGTCTGATCCTGAGAGAAACTACCACTGCTTCTACATGCTTTGTGCTGCACCACCAGAGGTAAGTGGTTTTTGATTGCTTAATGAAGCTGCTTTAAATGTTTGATACAATATGTGCTTGTATATTTGTTTCCCTCTGTAAACATTTGCCTACATTAAATTTTAAAAATTTCTGGATTAGCTCATGACCAAAATTCATTGTCCAGAAAAGGATTTTTGTTCAGAACTTGAATAGTGAGGACAATGATCTTTCCTCCATTTCTACCTTCCGCTATGGATCCTTTTGTATATGGTTTCTGTTTTTAATGCAAATGCTTGAAGTTAGGGTTGTAAATCGGTTCTAGCTATGATCATCTTTATTCTATCTCATATACGCTACATTCCCCTTTTCTGTTTGATTCTCCATCTTTCTCTTATCTTTGATTCTTTGTTGGTGCCATACTCTTAGGCAATATAAGGACAAGTTACGAGCTGGAGAGTTTAACATATCTTTACCAAATTGCGTTGGTTAAAATGGGACCTTTTATCTGATGTATTGATTTTGGGCACAATTTCAGTTTTGGACTTATATTCTTCATTAATAACAGAATAAGAGTCGGTAGTTTGAGAATCTACTTGTGCGTTAGTTATCTGTTGTGAATGAAGCTACTAAGAGGTTGCTGGGATAGCAATAGTATGGGATTGTGTGATAGCATCTTTTTGATGTGATTGCTGGCATGAGTCTTACAAATAATTATTTATGATTTAATAGTAGTTTTTAATTTTCGAGTATAAAGTGTAAATCCTAGTTAATTTTTTTTATTCTAAACAAATAATAGTTTAAAAGCTGTGTTTGTGTATCATATTTATTATTTTCCAAGTCTAAAGTCTTATGCTTTTGTCGTGGATTTCCTAGCACATCAGTGGTCTCAGGAGATGTTCTTAGCTTGTTATAGATGTGGTAAAGAATATCAAATATGAAGAAGTTCCTTGTTTCTCAAAAACCTTTTTGATTTTTTGATTTTAGCATTTTGTTCCATTTCTCTGGGAATCAAAGAGTAGGAAAATATTGTTGGATGTATATATTTCTTCAGTTATGGGTCAATGTGTTGTCTGTTCCTCACGTTTCTGTGACTGGAAATAGAGAACAGTTTTTGCAAACATGGGGTTGTAACACTTCAGATCATCCATTCTCTTACTTTTGGATGTCTGTCTCCCCTCAGCCCCTTTTGTTTCTCCTTTTTACTTTTCAGGATATTCAGCGGTACAAATTGGGAAACCCAAGAACATTTCACTATCTGAACCAATCTAATTGCTATGAATTAGATGGAGTTGATGATTGTAAGGAGTATATTGCAACGAGGAGGGCAATGGATGTTGTTGGAATAAATTCTGATGAGCAGGTATATTAATGAAACATTATCTTATGAGATGATCCTTAAGCATAACATTTTCTAAAATTCTGTCATCTTTTTAATTGATGCATCTGCCCCTTGTCAGGATGCAATATTCCGAGTTGTGGCTGCAATTCTCCATCTTGGGAACATTGAATTTGCAAAAGGGAAGGAAATAGACTCATCAGTGCCCAAAGATGAAAAATCTTGGTTCCATCTAAGAACTGCTGCTGAGCTTCTCATGTAAGTGGACAATTTTACAGACTTGCACTAGCATTGACTGAAAGACATACTTCTTTGATATTTGTTAACCTTATATGCTCTTGTAAAAGAAGAAAGGGAGCCTGTTTAACTCCAAGTTTTGTTCAGGTGCGATGAGAAGTTACTAGAAAATTCTCTGTGCAAGCGTATAATTGTAACTCGTGATGAAACCATTACAAAATGGCTGGATCCAGAATCTGCTGCTCTCAGTAGAGACGCTTTGGCCAAAATTGTGTACTCGAGGTTGTTTGACTGGTATGGTTCACTCTTGCTGTCTCAGTATGGACATTCTAGAGTTGACTCTGCTTATTATTTTGTTTTTGTTCAGTTTTAGACATTTATTTGAGAAATTGGGTTTCCTTTTCTAATTTTCACAGGATCGTGGATAAGATCAATAGTTCAATTGGTCAAGATCCTGACTCAAAGTTCTTAATTGGAGTTCTGGATATCTATGGATTTGAGAGTTTCAAGACAAACAGGTGCTTAACCGGTATGCCTGTTGTTTTCATAACTGACTAAAGTTGGTCTGAAACCAATGAGTAAAAATGGAAGTTGTGCCGCCAAGGGGCACCTTTAATACTTGTGGAAGTCATGTATTATTTGATACTAAAGAAGCAGTGATTTGAGGAGGTTTTTTCTTTCACTAGATTTCCTGTTAAGGCATGGTAAAGCTGCACTTGAATGTTTTGCATGCCAGGATTCTTCTCTTTTGATTTCAATTTGCTATGGAGCTCACCTGATTTGCATTCACTCTTAAAATAACTCACTGAATGAATCTAATAATGAAATGTGAGAAATTTTTTCTTAGTTGTGGAAATTTGGGAGGCAAAAAATGAAAGTGTTTCAGTTGATTGAGTTTATGGTTTTTGGAAATGTATAGTCTCCTCATATATTTGGGCATTTTCTAATATTATTTTTTTGTTGTAGAAGGGTCTTTTACAATGATATTTTACTTCTTAAGTAGTCAAAATAATTGTGTCAAGAGTTTCAAGGAAATATATGGCGTTTTTCGTCTTTACAAGTAGGAGTGCAGTTTCTTTATCTGTTAGTAATTAAGTAATTAACTATATGTTTCTGTTACCTTTTCATTCAAAATTTCAACTTCCCAATTGTCAAACAAATACTTATCTGACCTAAATTATTTTTACTTCTCAATTATATAATGAGTTTGGAAATAAGTAATTGCATGTACCACATCTTTTGCCCCATTGTTCCCAATTTCTGGGAAGATTTGTTACTTTGAAAATTGTTGATGGTTTTGAAAGCGCATTACTGGATAGGAGTATCTCAAATTGGCATGTTGTGGTTTCTGTGTTTGCTGCTTGTCTATTTTTTAGGCATACCTAGGAGTAGGATGTTAAACATGCATGTTTTCATTTTGGTGCTGTGGTATTTGCCAGAGCCTATGTGTTCTTTTTTTTTTCAGTAAATTAATATATGTCTATCCTTATTTTTGTGGCAATTTTAACCATGCAAACATTTGGATAGGTTGACTGGAGCTCTAAAGATCAGTTTCTAAGATAAATATCCTTTGTCTCTTTTATTTATTTTGGCCCCATTGTTGCTTCTTGTACCTATTGGCTCTTTGATGTCAAAAGTTCTGCTAAGTGTAGAGTTGAAAGGTTTTGAGGCCTATATTGTCCAATTCTGTAGGTTTGGCTGAACAACTTGAAATGAACTAGATTTTTGAGCTTGTTACTTGAAATCTCAGTTCTATTGTGTGTTTTACTTTGAGTTTCATATCCTTTTTCCTCATGAAAATGTCCTAGTTGTGTGAATATCATGTCTTCATTGAGTCTCAAGCAGTCGATTCCTAATTTAATGTGGTGGAATGCTTAGATACATCAGGATAGTTTTAAGTGATGAGGTTTATATAGATATAGCAGCAGAGCTGCAGATAATCCTTTTAGGTATATATATATATATATATATATGTATATGTACATATGTATATGTACATATACATATCTATATATATGTGTACATATACATACATATCCATATATATGTATTATATATGTGTGTGTGTGTGTATAATCAGGATTAGACCAGTCCACTGATCTCTGGTTGGTGAATTGAGTTTTCCTCAATTCACCACTTTGGTATAGCATTGTCGCCGCTGCAGTCATCATGAGTGAGGATACTGGTATATTACCTTTCTAGTTTGTAGAGTTTGGCAGTGATAGGCAGAGTTCCATGGAGATTTCACAGATAGTTCTAATCATGCTTCTTACTTGTGGAATTAACAATATATAAAGTTAATTGTGATTAAAAATAAGTGACACTATGACCCTTTTGGATGCTTGCTATTGGTTTCTTTCTATCTGATGTTTGATGTACCCCTTGCTTTGCAGTTTTGAACAATTCTGCATTAACTTGACAAATGAGAAACTGCAGCAGCATTTCAACCAGGTTTGTTTCTGAAGGACATAATTCTCTCATCATGCTTGGCATTTCTCAGTTTCTATTTCATAGTTGTGATGCATAAATTTCTGGCTCTGCAGCATGTTTTCAAAATGGAGCAAGAAGAGTATACGAAAGAAGAAATTAATTGGAGCTATATTGAGTTTGTTGATAATCAGGATGTTCTGGATCTCATTGAAAAGGTCTGTTGCATCTACCTCTCCAATTTATTTGGCTGCTTCCAGATTGTTTCAGTAGTACATCATCTGTACCTTTAATAACCTTCCTATTAAAGTGAATCTGTGTGTATGGCTGTGGAGTTGGTTCTGTGTCATTGATTATGCATCTCTATTAAAAAAATTTGTGATAAAGCATGCCCACCATTGAAGATAAAGCGGTAAGGCATCTTATGATGCGTTATTCTCATGAAAAATTTGAAGCATGGGGAGGAACCCTGATTGATGAGGATTTTGGTATAAAATGTTCATCCTGAAAACAGGAGAAAAAAATTGGGGGAAGAATGGTGGGAGAAGAGAAATCTGTTGAGAGGAGAAGATGGGTCAACTGTGAGGTGTTGAAATAGTTTTAAATAAGCCACCAGCCATAATCTTAGCATAATACTAAATTATTCAAGTATAAATTGACTAAATGATATTAGTTGCTTTCTCATTCTAATAAATCCAAGCTGAGTTTCTTGTGCAATCGCTGGAGAAAGCACTGCCTGTTTAAATTTCCATGTGACAATAATTTGTTTCTTAATATTTGACTGGAGTTTTGAATGTTGTAGTAGTGTCAGTCGTGTTAGATTGTAGGTATTGATTTATTAATAATTGTTGGACCGACGTGGGAATTTCTGGTGGTAACTTCTTAAGCATTGTTCTGCCTGTAATTCAAGTTATTTCTTTTGCTTGAGAAACTACCTTTCTTCTCCTGATGACTTGATTCTCTCTCTCTCATACGTTCTTATGTGTTCTCTCATTTTTCTCTCTACCTTTCCTCTGGTCACAAAGAAAATATTTTCTTGTGCTCAAAGAACTTTTTAATTGATTTGTTAAACATTCTTACCAATCATAGCCCTGGATGGGGGTGGATTTGACTAAACACATTGATGGACTAAACGTGTTAATATGGTCTATGCACTTGTGTTGTGATTATTTTATTTATTTTATGTTTTCCATTTTTCCTGTTCTTGGTTTCCAGAAACCAGGTGGCATAATTGCTCTTCTGGATGAGGCTTGGTAAGCTTTACTGTCATGGGCATTTACTTATATTGGCATTTTCAACATTGTACTAAAAATGTTTCAGTTTACTATATGTTAATAATTATATCTGACTGTTCTCATGGTGATGTTGGTGATAGTTTTCTTTTTTTCCTCTCTTGGTTTTTTACCTTTCAATTTTAAAAGCATGTTTCCAAGATCAACACATGAAACATTTGCTCAGAAGCTGTACCAGACGTTTAAAAACCATAAGCGCTTCAGCAAGCCCAAATTGTCTCGTTGTGACTTCACAATTTCCCATTATGCTGGTGATGTAAGTTTGCTTTCTCTTTATAGTACATTCATGTCATAGGATGAAACTAAGAAGTTAGAAGTGAACATTTTCTGCTTATGTACTCAAATAAAAATTTATGTATTTTCAGGTCACTTATCAAACTGAGTTGTTTCTGGACAAGAACAAAGATTATGTTGTTGCTGAACATCAGGCGCTTTTGGGTGCTTCCAAATGTTCTTTTGTCTCTGGTTTATTTCCTCCTTTGGCTGAGGAATCCTCCAAATCATCAAAATTCTCATCCATAGGTTCTCGATTTAAGGTGTGCTAGTTTTTCTGTTTCTGAAATGCATATTAGTACCCCTTTTTTCCCTATTTTCTTTTCTAGTCTAATTGGTTACCAAGTGGTCTTTTTTGTATTATACAGCAACAATTGCAAGCATTACTTGAAACTCTCAGTGCCACTGAGCCACATTATATGCGCTGTGTAAAGCCCAATAATCTTCTTAAGCCAGCAATATTTGAGAATAAAAACGTTCTACAACAACTACGTTGTGGGGTAAGAATGCTGATGTTCTATCAGGTTGAGCTTAAATTTATATTGGTATTTAATTAGAATTGCCTGTATAGTTTACCCACATTGTTTGCCTCATTTCAGGGAGTCATGGAGGCAATCAGGATTAGTTGCGCTGGATATCCTACTAAAAAACCATTTGATGAATTTGTAGACCGATTTGGCCTCCTTGCACCTGATGTTTTAGATGGGAGGTAACGATAATTTTTTTTTTTGTTGGCACTCAAGACTTTTCTTAAAAAAAGTATTCTGACTTGTTGCCTATAAATGTTAGTTCTGATGAGATTGCTGCTTGCAAGAAGCTTCTAGAGAAGGTGGGACTTCAAGGCTATCAGGTAAATTTCTGATGGGTATTAAAACAATCTCCTCTGAGTCGATTGAGTTCACTTGCTATCAGTACTAGATTTCCTCTTGAATCATTAGGATATATATTATGTGAAATCCCATATCATCAAGATGTCAATAAAAGCTACATACAGACATACAACAGGCAGATATTTATGTTGTTTGGCCTTTGGCTTATGCCCACTGGCAATAGCACAGACTCTACTATACTCTTTTATGTTATGTTTGTCAGAAGATCTATAGAAAGACCCTTAATATGTTAATGGGTTAAAGTGCTCTAGTTTGGACTGGGTTCGGAAACAACACTGCAAACTGGGCCTCGTGTACGCTTGAAATTTCTAGAAGCTAGCAACTGTGAGCCAAAGAGGAAAACACTTCTCTCATACAGAATCTAAGTTGTTGGATTCAAGCCACAAACTTGATGTTATAAGTGAATACTTCTACTTATTCTTATGCATTTTGGTGTGTAATGTTAGAAACACTCTGTATTGGCTAATTTTATTAGCTTTCTGTCTCTTGCTTGAGGATATGAGCATCATGTAGCATACACATGGAAAGAATACAACCATTCTTTCAGATGGGAGTTTGCTTCTTGCCTTTGCACAAATTTTATATGCATACATACCTGTTTTATGATTGCTTATGACCCTAGAGATGTAATAACTGATGTCTGTATTTGCTCTTACGAATATTTACCTTGCTGTTTAAGGTGCTGTTTACTCACGTGCTACAAATCTGTGTTTTTGTTGGGTTTTGGGAAAGATTCTGCTTATGTCAATTTTTTTTTTGGCAGATTGGTAAGACAAAGGTTTTTCTCAGGGCTGGTCAGATGGCAGAACTTGATACCCGTAGGAGTGAAGTCTTAGGAAGATCTGCTAGCATTATTCAGAGGAAAATTCGTTCTTATTTAGCTCGCAGAAGTTTCATTGTGCTTCGTCGATCTGCATTACAGATGCAGTCTGCCTGCAGAGGTATTTATTCTGCTATTGACACATTTTTTGGGTGCTGCAAAATAAATAAATTTACTCCCTATTAAGGCATTTGTTATTATGTGCACCCATTGATAGGTTTTGTCTGTGCTGATTTCAGGACAACTTGCTCGCAAAGTTTACGAAGGCATGAGAAGAGAAGCTGCCAGTTTGAGGGTCCAGAGAGATTTGCGTATGCATCTTGCTAGGAAAGGTTATAAAGAATTGTGTTCCTCTGCTGTTTCCATTCAGACAGGTATGCGAGGGATGGCTGCTCGCAATGAGCTGCGCTTCAGAAGGCAGACCAGAGCAGCAATTATAATTCAGGTATGTCAAGGTTTTTAAATTATTCTTATATCGTACTACATTTGCAACGATTTGTTAGAAAAATGCCATACCTTTACAATTTTTCTTTCGAGTGGCTGAACTGCCTCTAGTTTCATATTTGTTTCTTTCTTTAACTTGGAATGTCTTTCATTGTACTCGCCAGAGCCAAACTCGCAAGTACTTGGCCCAGTTGCATTATCTGAAGTTGAAAAAAGCAGCAATTGCTACACAATGTGCATGGAGAGGCAGACTTGCTCGCAAAGAACTGCGGAAGCTGAAGATGGTATTCCCATATTGATTTTTATTTTTCAAGTAGATCTTATATCATAAAATTAATTTGGATTTCTTTAGTCTTCTTCCATCTTTTAGATCTTGGAAAATGGTTGGCAGAGTTTTGGGGGAAAATCCTTTGCATCTTTGCTAAGATATGGTTTTGGGGTTCTTCAAATTTGAGTTTGATTCTTCTTTGTGTATCTGAAAGCTGGAGTCATCTAAAGCCAATTTTAAATTCCTTGCACTTGAGAAATCTATCTTATCAACAACCAAATGTATGTAGTCCTCCTGGCTTACAAAATAGAGGGAAAAGGAAGAAACCAGACATTCTTATTCTGCTCTATCTGATAACTTTGTTTTCTGAAACAATTTAGTATTCTGAAACCATGAAGTTCGTTTTTTTCTTTTTTCACGAATGTATCACTCAGATTTTATGTTATTAATTTTATTGCTTGCAGGCTGCTAGGGAAACTGGAGCTCTGCAAGCTGCCAAAAACAAACTGGAAAAGCAAGTTGAGGAACTGACATGGAGATTACAGCTGGAGAAACGTATGAGGGTAAGCATTATAATGAATAAGCTAAAGCTAGTTTCTTTTTCTATTGTGTGTCTGTGTGTGTGTAGCTGGCAAGGACCTTGTGAATCCAGTAGAGGTAAGAAGGTGCAGAACCGAGGCATTTCGTGTGCTTGGCATCTCTCATACCTTTGTGTTTTTTAATCAATGCGATGTTATTTGAGAAAGGGTATTAAATTCTGTATGGATCATCTTGCTTTAAATTTTGTACGTTATGGGGCTGCAGTTGTGTTTGACTTCTCATCTCAAATTAGTTGATTTGAATAAATAATATCTTCCTTTTGCTTTTATTGCAAGTGCTTCTTATGTGATCCCTGCTTGTAGATCCAGCTGCTTGGGCTAGGCTTTAAGATTTTTTAGTCCTAGCTTGCCCATCTTGAAGTTATTTTTGGTTAAATAATGTATATTTACTTAAATTTAGTTTAAAATATGTTTTAAAATATTAAATATTAATATAAAATACTTCTAATGTTTTAATAATATGAATGGGCCTATGGCTGGGTGTGGGCTATGTCTCCAAGTCCCAGGCCAGGCTCAAGTCCAGAGACACCTGTACCTGCATGCTGTTGTGCATATTATTTTCTTCTCTTCATTTATGCATCCTTGTCTTACTCTGCAGGTTGACCTGGAAGAGGCTAAAACACAAGAAAATGCAAAATTACAGTCTGCTTTGCAAGATATTCAACTTCGGTTTAAAGAAACCAAAGAATTGCTTGCCAAGGAACGTGAGGCTGCTAAAAGGGCAGCTGAGGTGGTCCCTGTTATTCAGGAGGTTCCGGTGGTGGACCATGCGATGCTTGAGAAGCTTACAAGTGAGAATGAAAAACTGAAGGTGAGGAGGCTGAGTCTAAGTCTATGTTTTGCACAAAGATACAGTGAACATACGATAATAGAGGACATCTTGGGGATTTCTGCTCCTGATAGAACACTATTTTCATTATTATTTCTCTTGTGCTGATTATCTGCAGGCTATGGTGAGTTCGCTGGAAAAGAAAATTGATGAAACTGAGAAAAAGTTTGAAGAGACAAACAAGATCAGTGAAGAAAGGTTGAAACAAGCTTTGGATGCAGAATCAAAAATAGTTCAGTTGAAGACTGTTATGCACAGGTGATTTTGTGCCCTTACCAAGCAAAGATTTTCATATAGATTCATTTTGTTAACTAACAATATGAATCTGGGATAGAGCTTATTTTCATGCATATTGGTGAAGCTGTGGCGATTCAATTCTTCTTTTCTTTTTTTCTCTTTCTCCTGGTCATCATTGTCTCTTTTGTTCGCAGGCTTGAAGAAAAAATTTCAGATATGGAATCTGAAAACCAAGTTCTGAGGCAGCAAACCCTTTTAAAGTCACCTGTTAAGAAGATTTTAGAGCATCCACCAATTCCAGTTATTCCGGTAAAATTTAGTGTAAATTTATTGATCTTTCTGTCTCATTTATCATTATGTTGATATTTCTTGTTATCTTTTTGTTTTCTAAATTTGCAGAATTTGGAAAATGGTCACCATATGGATGAAGGGAACAAATCAAACGTATGTCACATTTTTTTATTGTTATACTTATGATCATGCACATTTAGTTTCTGGGGTGTGGTCATTGACAAGAGTTGTTGCTGCAGGAACCACAGAGTGTGACTCCAGTGAAGAAGTTTGGCACCGAATCTGATGGCAAGTTGCGAAGATCCAATCTTGAACGTCAACATGTATGTGTTTGCTACAATTGGTTTTTGCATCTGCAAGCTTTTTCTTTTTTATTTGCAGTGTGTCAGTTAGCTTTAGCTGTTTTCTGTAATTCTTTTAACAGGAGAATGTTGATGCACTTATCAATTGTGTTACAAAAGACATTGGATTCAGTCATGGAAAACCTGTTGCAGCATTTACCATATATAAATGTCTTCTCCACTGGAAATCTTTTGAAGCAGAAAGAACCAATGTGTTTGATCGTCTCATTCAGATGATTGGTTCTGCAATTGAGGTAATAGGTTGTATCATTCATAGTTATTGTTTATGGCATAATGGCAGCAGGCACTATCAGCTGCTTCATTTTCCTTTATCATTCTACCTTTTGCATGACTTTTGCTTTGCTGCTACTTTTTGGGTTTGACTAATTTTTATTAATTCGTTATATTAATAATCTAATTTTGTAAATGCACTCCTTATAAAGTGAGTTACTGCTCCTTGTTCTGATAAGCATGTGTGATGACTGTAGAAGATTTTTTCTGACATAATTTTCTTCCAATTTTGTTAGGTTGCCCTGCTTTAATAATTGTAAAATAGTTGCTTTAGAAGATCTTATTTTCTTCTGTTTTTTATGTACTTTCTGGGAATCTTTTATGTTTTTGCTGTTTCTATATACTATTTTAAAACAAGTATGAATGGGTCATTGATAATTGAAGGATGAAACTTTTCAATTGCTGTAGAATGAAGAAAACAATGGTCATATGGCTTATTGGTTGTCCAACACATCAGCATTATTGTTCTTGCTTCAAAAAAGTCTCAAGGCTGCTGGTTCAAGTGGTGCAACTCCAAGTCGGAAGCCACCCCCTGCAACCTCTCTGTTTGGAAGGATGACGATGGTATTTGAAATTCTTTCCTTCTGCATAAATTATATCATTTTAAAGGAAGAATAAGAATATTTTTACATTCCTTTCTCTCTTAATTCAGGGTTTTCGCTCGTCTCCCTCTTCCAACAACCTTACTGCAGCTGCTGCACTTGCAGTAGTTCGACAAGTAGAGGCCAAATACCCAGCTTTGCTTTTTAAGCAGCAGCTTGCAGCATATGTGGAAAAAATTTATGGAATCATTAGAGACAACTTGAAGAAAGAGCTATCATCTTTGCTTTCTCTATGCATCCAGGTATCTTGTGATGCAGTTAGTTTCTGTTCAACAATTTGAATTCATATTGTTAACTGTTCGATGGAAAGCTATACTTAAAAGTTGATCTTGGTCCCTTTGTGCGTTTTCTCTAATTGGTCATGCCGAATATTAGGCACCGAGAACATCTAAGGGAAGTGTGCTAAGATCTGGGAGGTCCTTTGGCAAAGATTCTCCTTCAACTCACTGGCAGAGCATTATTGATAGCCTCAACACCCTCCTCAGCACATTGAAAGAAAATTTTGTAAGGAATCTGATTTTTTTTTTCAACTTCATGAACTTTGTAAGTGCTGCCGTTGATCATGATTTCCAATTAAATGTACAGAGGTCCTTACAGTTGCTTGGTTTTCAGGTGCCTCCGGTTCTTATCCAGAAGATCTTTACTCAAACATTTTCATACATTAATGTACAATTGTTTAATAGGTAACGTTTTGTTTTATTGTTGGTCCTTTTTTATTTTATGTCAAAGGGTTTGGTTATGTTGACATTTGTTATCTTTTTTCAGCCTTCTTCTACGGCGTGAGTGTTGTACATTTAGCAATGGGGAATATGTAAAGGCTGGGTTAGCTGAGTTAGAGCTCTGGTGCTGCCAGGCTAAAGAAGAGGTAACTTTCTTTTGGTTGTAATTTTCATCAGTGTTTGTTGGTACATAATTTTCCTGCACTATTTGCTTATTTTAAATGGCTAACATAAGGTGCATAGCAGTGCTGATAATGTTCCTTGCACTTGCCTTGAATTGCAGTATGCAGGATCATCGTGGGATGAACTTAAGCACATAAGACAGGCGGTTGGATTCTTGGTATGTTAAGGCACTCTTGAGAATATAGATAATGTGATTGGTAGTTTTGCTTGTTTTTCATTGTTAAAAATTTTTTGGTATATGTAGTAAGAAGTATCTTTGACTTGCTCAGTTATCTGGTTGAGTGTTGTGCAACTGACAATTTTGAGAAAAAATATTTAGCATTTGAAGTCCCTGAAATATTTCTCGGAATCCTTTTAGCTAGCACCCATTAAGTCCCATTGTGTTGTTATGTTTGACATTGCACAAAGGTTCAGGAATCACAATCATATTGTTTGTATGATAATGGTTCTCAATGCCCAGTAAAACAAATCCATAGTATGTGGAATTGAACGACAATATAGGAAAGCGAATACTTTTAACTTTTGACTTTCCAAATGATGACGATTTTGAAAAGCCAATGTTGGAAGTGTGGGAGATATATAGACAGGGTTAACCGGTAGGTTTGTTATTTCCTTCTGAATGCTTTTGATTGAAAGAGACGCACTTTGTTTGGTATAGGATGCTAGAAAGCACGAACTTCCTAATACCTTCATGTGAATGCTTTCTTATGGATGTAGTATCTTTTAACTTTATTTCCTTGATTAGGTTTTTGGTGTCAGTGGTTTTAGATAATATGCTTGTCTTTAACATACCGACATGAATTTATTTGCTTGCACTGTTTGGCTCTTTGACTGTCTTTGGGTCTTGCTTTGAAAATCTATCTAATTATGTTCCCTTAACCCTTGAAATCATTGTTATTATGAATTGTACCTGCCAAAATATAATGTCGTAAATAGTAGCTACTTCATTTTCACTACCCGGGGACAGCATATTGATGTTTCCAGGTTATCCCTAGGTTCTCGATAGCAGTCAATATAGACTCACACTTCTAATTTGAATTTTATTAATCCTGATAACAGGTTATACATCAGAAGTACAGAATTTCCTATGATGAAATTACAAATGATCTCTGCCCTGTAAGGCCTCCCTCTCTCTCTCTGTCTCAATTTTCTCATTCTCTGACATTAACTTTTGTTTTTTTTCAGATTCTTAGTGTTCAGCAATTGTATAGAATATGTACTCTGTACTGGGATGACAACTACAATACTCGAAGTGTTTCTCCAACTGTAAGTTTGTGCAGCAAGATCTTTTTAACTTTGTTTAGGAAGGTCATATTTCTTTGAAGGTATAAGATTGATTGGCAACCTGCACTCTCTTTACAGGTTATTTCCAGCATGAGGGTTCTAATGACAGAGGATTCTAACGATGCTGTTGGCAGTTCCTTTTTATTGGATGACAATTCCAGGTAAATGTTCCTTTTATTTTTCTGATGTGCCATGTCTGCTACCATGAAAAGTAGATTTCCGATATGGCTTAAGTAGAAATCCCATTCAGATTGGTTACGAGGATGAGAATGTTAATTAGGGAATAGTTGAACAATTCTATATTGGTGGTGTGATATGAAGAGGCTGAGTAGACTAATTGAGAACAAGTACAATTGGCATAAACAATTGTCATGGTTGGGTGCATGTTCTTTAAAACAGCTTTATTACATGCTGAGCATTGGAGATAACATGGTAGAAACAAACTAATCCTTCCCTTTTAATTACAGCATTCCCTTCTCTGTTGATGACCTTTCCAATTCACTGCAAGAGAAAGACTTCTTGGAAGTCAAACCAGCAGAGGAACTTATTGGGAATCCAGCCTTTCAATTTTTACACGAGTAAGGCTTAGGAAGTGTAGATGTGCTCTCTCTCCCCTTTTTGGTGTTGATGTGGGCAGTGGAGACTTAAGCACACTCTATTGTCAACTCAATGGTTGTTGTAAATTCAATTCATTACCCCCCTCTGCATATAAATATATATATTTTTTTCTTTACCTCCATTGATTTGCCGCTGTAAAATGTTTTATTGGTTTATTTTTTTGACATTCAAGTTGTAAAAGCTGTCATTCGACAACGGGGGCCACATATCTGTTTTGTTTGGTTTCTGGGGTTTTTTTTTTTTTTTTTCTCTCTATTGAATTTTTTTTCATTATTGATTTATTCTTCTGCCATAAGGGGGCAGATATTTTTCTAGGAAGTCAGGGTGCAATGCAGAGTGTCATTAATAGTTGGTGGCTGAGACATTGATCCCTCTCCACCCAGTTTTTGTTGTATAAAAAGAAACCCAGTACATATGTAGTTTTAAAGATCTATTTGATGGTCGATTTTTGCAGAGTAAATTTTGTTTCCATTTCCACTTCTTTCGCCTTTAATACCTTTTTTACACTGTCAATTTGTTGTTGTTGTTGTTGTATGATGTATGCCAATGCCTGTCTTTCAGTACCAAAGAAGTAAAGGTTTGATGAAAACTACAGTGCATTTGTCGGAATGAAATTACACTCAGCTTTTCAAAATTGTGGTCATTGGATGAGAATTTTGTTCACCTCACTTGTTATTAGACATACAGTTGTTTGAACTCAATCATGAATTGAGTTGAGATGTGTATATATATGCCTGAGTTTACATGAACATCACACCCATTGATGTAATGAGCCTCACAAATAAATCAAGAAACAAAATGTTTTAAACTTGAGTAGGAATTTGTTCGAGGTAATAATTTAAGAGAAGATTTATTTACTCCAATTAATTCATTGATTTGGAGGTCAAAGCTTAGTCGATGCAAAATCCAAAAGGATCTCTTTTTCTCATATTGGATGACAGCAGATGAAGTTGCTTTGAATTCAATTAAAAGGGGCACATAACCATGTTACTTCTGTGTATAAACTTGTTGCCTTTAATTCATAATCACTGAATCTTATATTACAAATTTTGTAAATGGAAATCCTGAAATTAAAGGAGCCTACCCTTCTCATCATTCTGCTTTGTTTCGGATATGAGAAGAGAACCTAAAAGTTAGGTGTGAAGTAGAAGGAAGCTGTGAGAAAGCAAGGAGAAAGAGGGAGAGAAACAGAGTGAGTTAGTAGTAGAAATTCACAAAGAGTGAAAATATATATATATATATATATATATATATATTTCTAAATTTCAACCCAAAACGAAAGGAGAGTTAATCCTCATCCTAACCGTTAGATTAATCAACGGTTACAATGAAATAATAACGATATCCAAAAAGAAGAAAAAGATTTCAACTATCATTATCAAAGAGAAAGGATAAGCTGCAATGTGGAAAAAACAGAAGGCCTAATCTAAGACTCAAAGCGTACATATACTAATAATAAATGAAAAGCGACAAGTAGATGAACATAGAATTATGTTTGAATTAGGGGGCTAAATACTTATCTTGGCAATCCATGTGAATAGCCTATGGGCTATGGGAATGGCGGAGCAGCTTCAGCTCCTGCACAAGGGAAAGTCTTCCCCTTTTGCCTCTGGGACCATGCTTTACCCTTGAGCCTTTAGGAGTTCCAGGACCACCCCTTGTATTAATCCTTCCTACCGCCACAACTGTTATTTCATTTAATTGCCCGGCCGGATCTTCTTGGCCCCACTCCACCCGCCATGTCAGCTGCCGACTTGTACAGCTGGCAATGGCACGTCCCAAATTCGGATTAGGCGGGATATACATAGAGGATAATCAAGGATACGATGGTTGGTCCATGACCTTGGGCACCTATGCTGCACACATCTGCTTCAGCTGCTGATTACTGATTGGACGCAACCCCATGCCATCCACATGCATCATACACCCCTGTGCCTATGTTGGGTCCATTTCTTCACATCCAACACTTTTTTTGTCTTTTGTTTTCTCTTGACAACAACCAACTTAGCTCTTCTGAAAGACAGCCTAGGGAAACAAGAATTCATTTCAACATATGACTATAGAGCCTCAATCGATTCCTATTCCAACTCTCACTTTCATATCCACCTCTACGTACTGTCTTTTTTAGGTAATTATGGTTTCCAGTATATTTGGCCAAAAACGTATGGCAGGCAACAAGGAAAATTGCTTCATGCATTGTGCTGATGATGAGTTTACAGATTTGGACCCAGGGTTTCATGTACAACTTTCTAAATTGGGCACAAAGAAAGTATTCTCAAAGTTGGATCATAGATTGCGACCACTCGTAAGAGTCTATAGTATTACATAAAAACAACTCTACAACTGAACATTATTGGATACATATAATAAGTCAACCTTTTTATGCACTATACTAATTATATAAGTATGGTTGACATTGTGATTTGGATATAGCATTGCAACAATAATAAACACAAGCATTAATAGGTGATTCACATCAAGTAAAAACTTGACAAATTAATATTAATTACGTAAATCATCTATTAGATGCGACAAATTTAATTATGTCGAAAAAATTCTATTAAAATATTTTGACGTAGGTTCCCATTTAAGTTTAATTCAAATGAAAATAAGTTTGATCAAAATTATAGATTGAGTTAAAACAAAAAATTATATAATGAAAATATGAGAAATTAATGATAATAGGGCGCGCACACACAGAGAGAAGAAAAGTTAAGCAGGGTAGGGAGCCGACGTGATTGTTACAATCAAAGTCGCAATCACAACATCAAAATTATCTAAAACTTGTGTTTGATTGATTTTATGAAGGTGGTGTGGACCCAAGAGTGAGTTAGTCACCTTCCTTCTCACATGGCGCACACCATTTGCCTTACCATGTTCGTCCAGGCAAATTAATACTGTGGCTATCTTTCAGTCAGTGGGCCTTCATTTTTGGCTCATAAATATATTTATTGGATGATCATAAAGTCCTATTTCTTTGACTTATGAATATACAAATAGAGTCAGTTTGGTCTCAGTATTCACAATGTCACATCCAACACTTAGAAATCTCGAATTCAAATTTTAAGATAATTGAGATGCGATTGTATTTTAAAATCATATACAGTGTATTTCAGATTTACAAAATTTGAATATATGATTTAACTTAAAAATCAAATATTCAACAAGCAAGCTAGTCTAGGGTACATGGATTTATCATTTTGATTGTATGGCCAAGTAAGCTAAATGACTCTCCTTGCAGCATGTTGTTACTGATTTTGATTGAGAACAAACTCCGATTACTGTGAATTATGCAAATTAAGCATATAGAACAAAGAAATGATAGGAACCTGTAGAATTAAACAAGTGTGAAGAGTTGGTGGGGCATGCATAAAGTATACAAGGCCATTGAAACTGATGAAAAGGAGTTCGTAATTAGGCAGGCTGATGTCAAATTAAGAAGAAAACCAAGCTTGAAATGGACAAATATCAACTTTGTTTGAACTTCAAAGTTGCCATCAGCTTCATTAATTTTTTGTTGACAAAATCTGCTTTTCTTTGTGGGATATTTGGTCATGTGTGAATTTGCAATAGCAATAAGGTGGGTTTCTACTTCCATCTCTTTAGCTGATTGTCACCCTCCTCTTGATTAAGAAACTGATGCAATGACAGCCCACTCAATGTTGGCCATTTGTCAATCAAGGAAACATAGGAGAATGATTTTATTGGCTTTCACACGATAATCTCTACCAACAAAACAAGCAAAAAAGTGTGTATGCCATACATATCTCTTTCTATCGAAAATTAGGTCTTCTCTTTTTGGGGTATGCATGTTCCAACCAATTCTTGAAAATTAAATGAGAATACATGAATTTCTCTTTTCATTTTACCCTTTTCAATTAATTTATCAAGTTTTGAAGAATAAATGTTACCACGTGATTTCAAATTAAAAAAAAAATACAATATCTAAACAAACTCTTGAGTTACTCAAGAAAATTTAAATAAGTGTTTATTCTTTTATTGCATTAAATCAAGAGCTTACATTTTTATTTTGAGTTAAATAAGTTTTTATGATTAATGGTTAATTAATTGTTGTTAGTCAAAAAATCATTTGTTATACTATGTCATGTGGTATTGATGTGGCATGTTAACATATTATAATAGATGATAATACGATCATACGATATTTTCACCCTCTATATCATCATCATGTAATGTCACGTGAATTTAAAATAATTAGTGACATTTTGACAAATGACAATTAGTCAACTATTCCTATTTAATTCAAAATAAAAATATATGAATTTGATTGGATGTAATAGAAGAATAAGAACTAATTATTTAAATATTTTTAAACAATTCGAAAATTTTTTCAAGTGTTATACCAAAAAAAATTACTTTCATATGAAAAAATATTAGATTAATAAAAATAAATTTGGATAAATTCCCGCTTCAATCCAAGTAGAGAGTTTGTCCACATTATCTCAAATATAATATATAGTGTCACCAATAAATGAATTCACTATATATATATATATATGAAGGATCTGTTTAATTAGTTGGTCAAGAAGAGAATAATTGACTAAAGGCAGCACATGTAAGTTTGGTGCATCAAAATTTAAATACTTTAAGGAAAAAATCTCATCAACTTGACTAATTTCAATGCCAACAGTCTCATGCAAGTCTCTTAATATTCGATACTTGTAAATTGGAAAAAAAAAATGCTATCTTCCATGTGGCCTTATGTTTTAATCTCACCCTGAAAATATACTTTATGCCCAAACTTGTCTCATGATGAAACTTGAAGCAATTAATTCACGTTCTGGTTTCCATTACAATTAAACTCAGGGTCATGTTCTGTTAAGATCTTGATTCCCCACTTATTAATTAATTTTCTTATATATTTTTTTCTGTTACAGTTATTATAGTTAAATTCTTTGTTAGTTAGACTATGAAGTTTTGAATGATTCCCCTTAGAAAACTAGAACAAGAACAAGATATATAGTTTGCTCATAGTCAAAGTGAGCTTTGCCTATTGCTTGACCAGCCAAAAAAAGATTAAACAAACAAACTTGGCTTAGACGTTAATTAATTACTCAAATCCGAGTTTTATATATATGGTTTTTAGTGCTAATATTACTCTCTCTTTCATTGAAGATTTATGCTCATTAAATTTTCTTCGTCCTATCTTACTATTTAGAGTACAATTTGGTTTGATTTTCAAAATGTAGCAATTTGGGTCTTAAGCATCACTAGTCCAATAATTTTGCAAACCTAAACTACTTTACTTTCATAAGATTAAGTTCAAATTACTAGTAGTAATTGACTTAAACCCTTATATAGATCTTAACAATTATATTCACGTTCAATATTAAATGGGGTATCACACACGAAAAAATGTCCCTTGCTGCTTTTCATTTTCAATTTCATTGAAATCTGGCAACATATATAGTTTTTGGTGATGGGATATTTAACTACATACGTCTTGCAGCAAAAGAAGTCAACAGAACGGTTGACTCGAACACATGTTCAAAAGGTTGTAACATGAAACCCATTTGACTTAATTTCTAGTGGGGGAAGCACATAGAAGTAATTAAGTTTAATTACAACCATCACATGGACATGGAAGATGGTAATCAAATTTAATTTTGGATGGATTTTGATCATTCTTAAGCTACCATCAACCCTTGCCCTCAATTCCCTCTCATATAATATATATATAATGCCGCCCATGTGCAACAAATAACACTACGTAAACGCCTTTGCAAACTTATAAAATGAATGTATTTATGGGGAATTTAGCTGAAAACATTTCTTCTTCAATCATAATTAATCTCGTCTGCCAAAAAATGGGGTTAATTAATCATGTGTTGGAGGGGACCAAGAGCATGGAATATGCAGCTAGCTCGCTCGCTCTTCATCGACGAGGGAATGTGCATGAATCTTGTTGATGCTAACACAGCCACGTCGACATTTCGATTTCTCCAGCATCTTAGCTTAATTACCTGCTTTGGCTTCTCTCCCCAACAACCTTGGGATTCTCAAACAGGATTTAGAGTTTAGATACTACATATGCCTCTCCTCCTCTTTAATTTTATCCACCTTGCGAGAATTTACTTGGAAATTGGACGCTAAACAATTCTATTTCTAGCTTATATTCTCCAAGCTAGTTAAAGTGCCACACTAATAAAAACCAAAGTTAAAGTGCTACAATAAGTTTGTGGTGGGGATAGTCAAGGAAGAAGTGGAAAGTGGTATTAATTAAGAAACTTAACCATAATTAACAAACAATTAAGTTTACCATAGTGTGGGAAGAGCATATACTTTGAATTGATTAAGTACTGTATATAACATAAAAACTTCATGTGACATGCTTACATAGAATATATGGAGAGAAACCCCTTTTAGAGTGCTAATTAACTAATCTGATTTAAAGTGGGGTCACCACATGTTCAACCTCTAGTTTCAAACCCTAATTCCCATTTTCAAATTGAAACCATCTCTCCACCCCAACTTGGAAAATCCAAATCCATGTGTGCTGGTTTGGGGGGGTTTGAGAGGAGGGGCGGCACCTAGAATTGAGAGAAGCCTCACCACATAAAAAAAGGTCAATTTTTGTTTTAGCTTAGAGTTACAAATAACAAAATAAAAAGAAAATGGGGCATCATTGCCACATGCAAAGCTTCGGTTGCGCCAGGTGCAATGCCCCTAACATGGTATCTGGATAACTTCAAGTCCTAAAACACAGAGAGAGAGAGAGAGAGAGATGACTTCAACTGTCATTCATCTCAGAAACTGTTTACCGACCTCATCAACCGAATACGGCCGTTGGGATTTGTTTCTTAACAAAAATTAAAAAAGAAAGGGGGAATGAGGTTACCCACTTTCAAATTAGTTCAATGATTTGGATCATCGCACCAACAACGCAATATATATATATATATATCCCTCATTAATGCCATTCTATCATTGACATACTCTTGTTTTGAGTTTTGACTATGTGTTTTGGTTTATTAATTTATTAAGTAGTCTCAGTTTTCATGCTCTCTTCCATGTGATTAACTAAAACAGAATATAGTTTTTTGAAGGTTATAATGTCAACTAATTCCTGCATAATTCACAGTTTAGGTGGCTTTGCACTAATTTAATTTTAAGAGCTTCTCCATATTGTTTTGGATAACTGTTTGTCATAAGCATATGCACATATTATGCCTGTTAGAGCTTTCTATTAATTACAATCATTAAAACATTAACATAGGGAAATATATATTTTTGATATCCTAGCTAGAAAAATGATAGCTACAAGGGATATAGTTGGTCCATATTTTGAAATGGTTTCCTTCTTTTTATTGGTATGTTCATATTTTTTAAACATTAAAGAACAAAAATCCTCTATGTAAAGGGCACACTCAAGGAAAGTTTTTATTTCTTAAGCTTGTCAATAAAAATAATATAAGTCAATTATTCAAAATTACTGATTTGGCAAAAATAAAACAAAATTAGTGTACACATTGATAAAAGTATGCGATCTAATTACACATACGCAATGAAGTTAAAATTTTCTCAAAAACAAAATCATATTTTTTTTTTAATTGGAGGAAGAGAAATTCGAATCCTACTATTTAAGTAGAGGATCATATATTAATCAATGAGTTAAATGTTCAGATGCAAAAATCATACTTGATTTGTTTAGTATCTATAGCCTTAACTCGAAGTAAGAAGACGACATACCTTCGAAACCTAGATATCGATTTCAACAAGGCTTAAAGACTTTGATTGCTGAAACCTTCGAGCACAAAGAGCAAGGATTACCACTATTTGTTCAAATGTCCAATATTCAATGGTGATCCATACGAATAAAAGTGAAAAAATTTCCAAAGGACAAAGGGGGAGTCTAGGCCGAAATCTAATGCTAGCTAGGGAATGTTCGTGGGTTTTCTCTCTAAAATGTTGAAAGCCTCTTTCTTATTGTTATGTGTCTAATAGGGGAGTCTAATTGTTATGTGTCTAATAGGCAGTCTAAACACTCTTATTTTTAGGCAATTGCAATAATTCTAATCCTAGTAGGATTTAAATAATTTTTACACTATTTATAAGATTATCCCAATCAAATTGAACTTTTCAATTAAATCTTTGAAATTCCAAACTTCTTTACAATTAATTCCAACTTAATTCTCCATTTTAATTTCTCACGTTGTCATTCTTAAAGTGCGTGACCCATTAAGTTCTTAATATGTTAACAATAAATATGAATTATAATTTTAAGTTGAATAGAATTAGATGAATTTAATTTCTTTGCATTTATCATCAATTTTGAATTGATTAATTCTCATTTATAAATCAAAATTGACATCTAATAATATGTCATGATCATCAAAATGTTAAGTAAAGTCAGTGTGATTCAGGTCAAGCCTTTAGTGTATAGTCTTATCATGTAATTCAATCCTTTTATTAACTAGTCTCTAGGCAAGACATCGATCATGGTTCAATGTATACTTTATATATATTTTTTCATGTTGGCTCTTGAAGCTAGTCATTAACTCTTTATTTAACTCAAAAAACTCTTTTTTTTTTTAATTTTTATTTTGCTTTGGCCAATGACTCCTTTGAGTCAATACATGTTAAGAAACAATGAGATATTCATCTCAATATCACTTAAGATGATGAATCCTATGTAGATCATGATTCATTTGCCTCAGTATGCTTCATGCTATAACCAAAGTTGATCCCATACCGTATCCTTTCCTAGTACTACATATGTTAGTATCAAATTATAGCATGCCATATACAAAACAACTTGATAATTTCAAATTTAAGGATTACTTGCATAACTATCACATGAGAAATTTGTTTCCATAGACATTTAAGTATGATATCAAATGAAATTTTCATGGTGGGTTATATTCAATGAACTAGTTCATGTAATAAATGCCTACATTGTTGTTCAAGTATCCACATACATCAACCTATGTGATCGGTTACTTTTTTTATAAATAAGGAACATAATTATGTGTCAATCTCTCGACTTTATCAATGTCACGTCTTGATAAAATATCGAATAGGAACATTTAGAAATAAAGTTTCAATGCAAAAAGAAACACTTTATAATATTTTTGCAAAGCATGCTTATTTCATGGATTTTATCATTATAAGTAAATAATAACAATTATAAATGAGCTTATAAATAAAGGAAATCTTTATTGATAAATATAATACTTAATTAAAATAATAAAAATGTATCTCTATACCCAACCGATTAGATATTGGGCATATATTAACTCTATCATTAAGGTCCATGCTAAATCAATACGTTTAGACATGTGACTTAATTTTATTAAGAATTTGAAGAAAATCATATAATGAATCTTATATATCTCAATTTTCTTCCTATGTAAATTAGTTCAAGAAATATGAACACTTGTATTTTTCTTAAAAATAACATACTATTTGTCACATTATTGTCATGACATTAAATCATTACATTAGCAACACCAAACTTGGACTTTGAATGTGAAATTATTAGATCAAAGAGATAATAATTTGATACTTATATTTGTGTAAGTAAATCATTCATGTAAAAGTTCAATTCACTCTTCTTTCTATTTTCTCTTAAAGTTTGCATACGGTACACATTAATTTAAATGAAAAAAAATACTCGAATATTCGATTTAATAGTTGATGTTTTCCCTTATCAAAAAAATTAAATTTGAATCTCTCCATCTCTCAATATAAAAATAATAATAATAGTAATGAAGAAAATGATACCCAATCTTTTATATTGAAGTGATTAATTTACCAAAGAGAAGTGCTATATATCTTTCATGCTAGATTTTGCTGCAAGATGCAAGCAAGATGAGAGACAACTAGGAGCATGTAAATTAAATATGTCAGAATAGCTAGATGTATGCTTTTGGTCTTGTTCAATAGAAAGAAAACTGACAGAGCATATTCATGTCACAAACCTACAATGAACACACATATTCGAGCATCTTACAGCACAAACCCTTCTTCCTCAAAGATTTTATTCTTTGGAACAGGGTGTAATATTCACGTAAATTCTTAGGATTAAAGGCACAACAACTAAGCTAAAATTCATGTCTTCCTGCCCTCTCAAATAAATAGCAAATAGGCAATTAAGGGTTCCATTTATAATTGATGGAAAACTAGCTAAGCTGATTCCATACCAATTTGCTCTAAACAAATGTTTGGTGACAATGTTGGCATCATCAATATGCCTTTGACAAAAATCCCACACAAAAGAATTAATCATATTATTGTTTTGGTGCCAATCATTTTTACTAAGATTTATGTTCTTCTCATATCCAAAATGAATCCAAACACATGCAAGAAAATATTCTAACAGGAATTAATTAGTGCTACATTACTATTGTCCTGTTGCTAGTGTATGAGTGAGAGATTTAGTGGGTCAAATGAGATAAAACATGAGAAGGGCTTCCTGTTTTTGGAGCAAGAAGATCTTCTAAATCTTTCTAAGCTTCTAATGGCTACTTAATGGAAATTAAATAATTTAAAAGTGAAAAGGTTTTCTGATGTTCTCATATAGATTTGTCGATGAGATTTTTTTTCTTCTTGTTTAATTGGGGTTTCTCATATATTCTTCGGGAGCTCTCATGTTGGCATGTGCCCCCATATTCTTTTTACCTTGTACTTTATTATATATATATGCATGCAATAGAAATGGTGATATTAATCAATTCTCACTTTGATTTTTCTGCCATTTGACTATTAGTCTTTGTTTAAAATAATTAGCTAAGACGAAACTCTTCCTATTTAATTAACCCATGTTAATTGTTTGATAATCTAATTCACTGTAAACCCTAGATCAAATTGTCAGAAGTAGAATTCAATAAAGATGCTTCTTTATTTCTTTATTTATTTAGATTTCGTTTAGTTTAGTTGATACTATTGTTATTTACTTTTTGTTATTTGCTTCTTCAGAAAATTTTTATTATTAACTAAATTATCTTTTTGGTCACTGAACTTTTCAAGTATTTTTTTTTGTTTTAATTACTCAATTTTAAAAAATAACATTTTGGTTTACCAACATTAATAGGTGTTGTTATTTTGAACTCATCTGTCAAAAGAAAATAGACCACATCATCTGCTCTTGTTATGTGAACATGTCCACATGGCAAGAATTTTTTCCAAAATTTTTATTTACTTTCTTTTAAAATTCTTCATATTTAATTTTTTTTAATGGTTGAGTGACCAAAATAATAATACTTTTAAATTTTCATGATCAAAACGTTACTTCTAAAAATTAAGTGAACCAAAACAGAAAGTCTCCAAACATTAAGTGACCAAAAATTGTTTCTTGAAAAGCTACCTTTAATAATTTTCTAATAATTATACATTTTTTTTGTAAATATGGATAAATACAATATTAATGAAAATTGGGAAAGTGTGGAATATTTAACTCTCGAACCTCAATTCTCTTCAAGTGAATTTACAAGAATAAATGTTTTTAAATTCTGTCTGGTTGATATTTTTGTAATAGTAAATTTATAAGAATAAAAGTTACCTTTATACTTTTGTAATTGTTGGGTGGGCAAGTAAGTGGGTTATTTTTTATACATAGATGAATAATAATAGGGAGGGTATAAAAAGTTTCAAGTAGTGGCTGCCATGAGTATGCATCTTCTATAATTTATACATGGAATCTGAGAGGGAGAGAGAGCTGAAAAGTTCTAATTAGTAAAAATTATGGAAATAGAACTTGCAATCTTTTGGGGTCCTCGCTTAATCATGAATTGAACCTAACCTTGGAACTTAATTAATTATTTAATATCTTGTGCAACTAAGTAAAGATATACGTTTTCTCATTTGGTTGACCCAATAAAAGAAATCTGTAACACGTATGGACAGACCCTACCAAATTTTGAAAAAATTAATTGGGAAAAAAAACAAAATATAATGAATAATGACAAGAAAGAAAGATTTTTCCTTAATTCAACTGGTAGCTCTATACTAGCATTGACCTCATCTTCAATTTCAGAACTGTCCTCGTCTTGGTATGTTTACAGGAAAATATATATGTATGTATATTTGATAATGAGTACTCCATTGACAACCAACTATCACCTCCTAATTGGATGCTAATCAATAACTTGTAATTGCGCTCAATCTCTCTCGCATATTCAATTCCCTGTGATGAATAAAAGGAGAGTATGTACTACTACAAAATTATAAAGGAATGATGAAGAAAAATAGTAGTGAAGAATATTGTATGATTAAGTAGATAAAGATTATGGCGAGGTAGCTATTGCATGCAATTGGATTCATGGTCACCCTTGACTACATATATATAATGTGCTTGGCCCTTACGCTGATTCTAAACTATATATGTTTGTTGCTAAATAAATAGTGCAGCCAAAAGTAGAGAGAGTGCATACATACATATATATATTATAGTACTAACTATTGTTGTTTTTCATAGAAACCCTTTAACTTTCTGCTTAGTTAAGTCGGCAATTGAGGTTCCAGCTAGGTGCAAGAGTAGTGTAAACTTGGTGAGAAGCCAGTTCAGTGACTATATAAATGTGTGTGTGTCTGTGTATATATATATGCCAATGATTTTGCCTTTCTTGAACTTTTCGTTACGCGTGACTGAAACTATAATTATAGATTTTAGCAAAAGCTTTTTGGGGGTTAATATATAATCTAGATAGGGTTGGCACTATTTATATATAAAGATGTTCTACCCAAAACGCGCTAACTTCCCCTACCAAAGTGTATACACCGCCGACTGTTCACAAAAGTTATCGAATGAAACCTCTATGATCTTGCTACAAAGGAATCGAAATTCCTTTTTTTTTTCTTTTTCTTTAAAAGAAAAAGAAACCCATCAATCCCATCCTAAAAGTAGAAAGCGCTGCCTGGTGGTGGAGCAATGCAAGGCTGGTCACTTGGTGTGTGGGAGGCTCTGGGGATAACAAAAATACACATATCCCTATCAGATATCATGCATGGGATATGACTAAGTTTTTATCTCTCTCTCTCTCTCTTTCATATCTCTTTGTATGCTTGCATTTGGAGGCTTGTTTTTAGTTGTTTATATTAAGTTGTCTTGAAGGGGGAAATAGAGAGCAAAAGGTGGGAACGGTGATTCTGCTCATTCTCCAAAATGATTTTAAAATGGTTAACCTTAGAAACGCCAAGCTTATAGCTCTCAATCTTTTCATGAAAAGGAGAGACTACATGGAATTCAAGGTCCTCAATGCACATGCATCCCTCTCTCCTTCGGTGCCCCTTCCTTCTCATGAATTTGGTTTTTACTCATCAACACCATTAAGTGGGTGGGTGGGGCTGGCCTAGCTTAGCTACCTCCAACTCCAAATTTTTCATATAATCATAAACTTGTACTTTGACAGGCCTATTCCAGGAAAGTACAAACAACCCCTAAAACCTAAGCATTCAACTAATCACCATCATAATTAGCATAAAAAGTAAAAGAAAAAAAAAAAAAGAAGCTCTGATACCCTCACTTTACAAGGCAGGCGTGCGTGTCAAACTCACAAGCATTCACCGAAAGCAACAATGCTTATCGGCCTTCCACGTACCTTGAATGAAAACATAATTAGGTTTTGGTTTGATCATAACAAAGATGTGTATTCATGCTTTGAACCTATATTATCCTACTACTTCACAATCTTTACCATGCATAAAGAATATTCCCTCCAACATACATATTTTCATCCAATTTCGAAGTTTTTTCCTCATTGCTCGAGGTCTGCGAGATATACAATGTATTATATATTATTGATTTTCAAACCCTTTTCTCATAAGTAACTCTTTAACAGAATAAAAATCATCAAAGTTCATGAAAGCTAAACTATTTCAAAGGTATAAGTTTGATGTCAGATAAACCCCAGCTAGCTAATGCTAAGCAATAAAGACTATAACAAATATATACATATATATATATATATATATATATATATATTGATATGTTTTGGCATCTCACATTTCCTCTCCCCATCTTACTTTTTGCAACCTTAATCGACCATGCAAAACGTAAGCCTAGAAACACAAATAGTTAAACAAGTGTGGTGTGAGTGTGTATAATTTGGCTAATAGCACAGATTTTTTTTTTTTTAATGGGGTTTGGAAAAGTGGTGTGAAATTTAGTAAACAAATTGCATAGGGACGGGAAGCGGGGTCGACAGATGGCGCAAGGGTGGTGTGGAGGACGGTTGGCAGAATGGGCTTTGAGGGTAGAAACAGCCTTACAAGTCGCAATCCCAAGGCTATGGAGGGGCTGTGTGGGACTGAGGGCCAAAGATTGTGACACTGAGGCCCCTACCCTATTCGCAACTTGGCTCGTCCACTGCACGTGGGAACATCGCCTATATCCTACTCAGCATCCTCTCTCTGCCACTTGGCCTTCCACTGCCACAGATTTTTTTGTTTATTCCCCAAACCTTTTTTATTTATTATTTATTATTGATTGTTTATTATTATTATTAACATTTTCGGCTTGCAGAAACTCCTTAATGGGTCCATAGAATCAGATGAGGATGTTGTGTCACTTTCATTGCTCCCTAATTCTCCCTCTAATCCCTCTCCTTCATCTTTGATTACTGCCTTTTACCTCAAATGATACAACATAAACCACCCTTAATTTCTGCATTGAAGGACTCTTTTTTTCGTTCTTTGTAGCTGTTGAATTCCTTCTTAATGATTAAATGTATCTTTTCAAAATAAGAAATTTGCCAAGCATCAAATGGCATCATCCCAATCATCTTCTCTTCATTCTTAAATGTATTTCTTTTCTTTTTTTTTTTTATAAAAAAACTAACAACAACATTGCAATCATCCCAATCATCTTTTGCACATATTTGCCATGATGTATATCAACAGTTGTGCTAATTGATTGTGATTGTGCATTTAAAATACTTTTCTTTCTTTTTTTTTTTATATATGTTATATAATAATCCTATCAAAAATTCACTTACTATTAAGTTGATGGAACATACAATTATTGATATACAATAATATGGAATCTCAAGCTTGGTAGGAAATCTACATGCACATTTGATGTTTGACATCTAAATCATTGAAACTCTATGTTGTCATTGGTAACCCAAGTATTCTCCCCCCTCAATTTTTGCTTAATGTATACCCAGCTACTTGGCATAATAATTTCAAAATAAAAACAAAAACAAAAATAGTAGTTATTATTATCAAAAGAAAAAAGTATTGACCACATCTTTATAACACAAAAACGTTCTAAAGGAAAGAATAAAATAAATCCCAAAAAAAATGCTAATATTTTAAACAAGTATAATGTATGAGATCTATTAAAATACTCGATAAAATAAGAAAAGGTAGCCATTAACTCTTGAATGTATGATTTGAAACTGGCCCTTTCAAACGCATTAACTCTTGAATGCCATCACTTGGTCCTTTCACGCCACCTCCCCTATTTAAGCATCCCCCTACCCCTCTCCTCCCCCCAAACCAAGAACATCCAACTCTCTTCTCAACAAACATCGTCTTCTTCTTTTGCTCTCCCATTTGTGTTCTCCTATATAAACGCATATTTTCAAAAAACGAACTCACTCTTGCACATCCTTCACCCAAGCCTAAACCACACCAAACAAAGAATTCCCGATTTCTCCCTCATAACAATGGAGAACTTGTTCCGCCTTGTTGACCAAGATCAATATTTCTTTCAACGTAAATGGACTTTGGTCAATGGTCCGGTCATAGTTGGTGCCGGACCCTCAGGGCTTGCCACAGCTGCTTGCCTTAGAGAACAAGGGGTGCCCTTTGTAGTTCTTGAAAGAGCTGAATGCATTGCATCTTTGTGGCAAAAACGCACCTATGACAGGTTAAAGCTTCACCTTCCCAAACACTTCTGCCAACTCCCCAAACTACCTTTCCCTGAGGAATTCCCTGAGTACCCAACAAAGAGACAGTTCATTGAGTACCTTGAATCATATGCCATGCATTTTGATATCAACCCAAAATTCAATGAGTGTGTGCAGTCGGCTAGATATGACGAGACCAGTGGCTTCTGGAGGGTCAAGACCGTCGTTTCAAGTGGCTCAAGCAAGACTGAGTTTGAGTACATTTGCCGCTGGCTTGTGGTGGCCACAGGTGAAAATGCCGAGTGTGTGGTGCCAGATGTTCAAGGATTGGCCGAGTTCGGTGGTGAAGTTATCCATGCTTGTGACTACAAGTCTGGCGAAAAATTCAAGGGACAGAAAGTACTAGTTGTCGGCTGTGGCAACTCGGGCATGGAAGTTTCTCTTGATCTTTGTAACCACAATGCTTCACCCTCAATGGTGGTTCGCAGCTCGGTAAGTCACCAACACATGCCTTAATTATCAGATATATTCTTTAAAGAGAAATAAAACCATGAGATCAAATTCTAATCTGTTTTCCTTTTAACAGGTTCATGTCTTGCCAAGAGAAATTTTTGGGAAATCGACATTTGAATTAGCTATTTTGTTGTTGAAATGGCTGCCCCTTTGGCTTGTTGACAAGCTTATGTTGATCTTGGCCTGGTTGGTGCTCGGAAACATCGAGAAATACGGGCTGAAAAGGCCATCAATGGGTCCATTGGAACACAAGAACACCAAAGGAAAAACCCCTGTTTTGGACATTGGTGCATTGGAGAAAATTAGATCAGGAGACATTAATGTTGTTCCTGGAATCAAGCGTTTCTCACGTGGACAGGTTGAGCTTGTTAATGGTGAAAAACTTGATATCGACTCAGTTGTTCTGGCTACCGGATACCGCAGCAATGTTCCCTCCTGGCTTCAGGTGAGAAAATGCTCTAAACTCCTCTGCTCAGCTTTTGAACTTTTTGTAATGTGAAGGAATATCTTTTTTACTGAAAAATGTCAGACTATGATTTGTCCTATTTCCTTAAACCACAAATATTTTTTATCATTTTTTTTAAAAAAAGGGGGGAAGAAGAAGGAACTGTTTTAAGAACCTTCTACAGACTTTTTTTTGTAAATTTTGCCATCTTTGACCAATATAGAGTTTTTGGGACAAATGAACTAATCTTGATTTGGTTCCATGATGAACAGGAAGGTGAATTCTTCTCCAAGAATGGATTCCCAAAGGCTCCCTTCCCACATGGCTGGAAAGGCAATGCTGGACTCTATGCAGTTGGGTTCACGAGGAGAGGGCTCTCTGGTGCTTCCTCTGATGCCATGAGGATTGCACAAGACATTGCCAAGGTCTGGAAAGATGAAACTAAGCGGCAGAAAAAGAGAACCATAGCTTGCCATAGACGATGCATTTCACAGTTTTAAATTTCTAATCGTCAGAAAAACCAACAAAAAAAAAAGGTGTTTCAGCAGCAGCCAGTAAAATTACCTTTGTTCTTTTGTTTTTCAATGGTGTAAAAAATAAAAAAAAAATGAAAATACTGTACAATACACCAAAAAAAAAAAGAAAAAGAAACAAAACTGATAGCACAGGCTGACAGAGCCCTCTCCGAAGGCCCAATTTTGATGTCTTTGGGCGTTTTGTATACTGAGGATGATGAGGCTTTTATTCTTCTTCTGCTTCTTCTTTTCATACAGCGTTTGTACCATAATTAATTCAGTAATCAAGTTAAAAGGATACAGTTTCCTTTCTCTATATTCCATCATTGCTTTGTTCCTTTTTATTGATTGGTTTCAAGATTTTATTCACAGTACTGTTATGCAAAATGTTCGATCCACAAATTCATGACTTTGACATAGCAAAAGCCTCAAATCTCAACCAGCAAAAGGTTTCCTCTAAACCAGTTACTCTCTTGATTCTTCCTTATTCAGCTGAATCCCTCCCTTGACATAACTTTCACAATCTAATTGATCAAATCTTAGATTAGGAACAGTTTTTTCCCAACCACTCTCTCTTAGACGGTACATGACATATGCTTAGAAATAACCATCAAACTATTGTGTCAAGGTAAAGGCCACTGATTCAATGTTTCAGATTTGCAAGTTGCCCCAAAAACGTCTGTCACCATAGATGGGTAGGACCCATGATCATGAGGGACGACGGAACCCAGCTCCCACCATACCCACCACCACCTTGTTTTCTTTTGAGGATAGACAAACTCCAAGATGGGCTACACATCACTATTCCCTTAAATACTATTATCTTTTTCATTGACCAACTTACTGAATAATCTAGACTTAAAAGTCTGATGCCTTGCACATGGATGGAGCCTTGAAGCTCTCATGGGTAATTACAGTTAGATCTTTTCTGTAAAGCATATTCCATAACTTGAGAAGTGAGAACTAATTCATGAGTTTATGTGCTAATGAGCGGTTCAAATGAATAAGGGCACTGTTGTATTACACTCCATGGACTCATGGCTGGGAGTTGTATGAGTGCAAAAAAAAACTTAACTGGTGGCATCCACCGGAAATCAAACCTGAAACCTTGATCAGTGTGTTAGACTGACGTGATAACCAACTACACAAGTATGTTGAGTTTAGACCAGTTCTAGTGTTAATTTTACTTTTGTTTTTTCAATGACCAATATTTCTTCTTCTAAAGCTTATCACAGACATAGAACTCACAAAGCCCTTCCATACACAGAACAGCACCACAATTTGGGAAGTCAAACACATTGACATTGCTTTCACTGAAACACAAAAGTCCAACTTCCCTAGGTCTGAGCCTCTGACTCTATTCTTACAATTATACTTCCAACGCCATTAATCAGTAATAAAACTGGGAAAATTTGAAATTCTAATAATATATTATACATTGCTAACTCAAGTTGCTAGCTCAAGACGAGAATCGCAATAGCTATATCTTAGATTTAAGTTGTAGCATTCTCTGCTTTTAGATTGCTTTCGATTTGATTGCATGCAGTTTCTTGGTTGGCGGCTTGGTGTAATAAAAGAAATGCAATTGCCTTGACGCTGACTCGAGCTTTTGGAAATATTCTTGCTTGCTAGCATTGTATTGTATACAGTCTCTTGGAAAGCATCCGAATCCGATGAGTCGACGGTTTAAAACTAAATGGACTGGAGTTATTGCAGCCGATGGCTTCGTGCTTAGCGGCTGAGAGAAGAGTACCTCTCAGCAAAGAGATTTTTAGAATTCAACAAATAGCTCACCTATTGAAAGGAGCAACTCGAGAGTCGACACAGCATAGGTTCAAGAATTAAAAGCCCACAAAAAGTTAATGTCCATTGACTCCATTAAGTTGGAAACTTCAAAACTAAGCATAAGCCATGGGGCCTTTCTCTTCACATTCCCAAATAGAACATAGAGACAGCCCGCATTGGTTTTCAATGGCACTGATTCAGAAATTACAACAGGGCTTTGAATTCAATGACCCATCTGTTCCCTTCATTACCATGCCCTTCACCGCAGCAAACTGATCAGTTTTTCCCTAACCCCTGACTGCACTGAACAGCTGAAAACATCTGTCATTTTCCCTGGTTTAGCTACATGTTTCCGAACCCCTATAATTTCGACATCACTGATAACCATAGTAATGCATGTCTCTAGTCCCTTATAATTTGGACATCACTGCTAAGAATAGTGAAATAACACATGGGATGGCTACCTCTTTTCCTTGCCAAAATCCCTCTACAGGGGACCCATCATCTTCATCTTGCAGAAAACCATAGTCTGCTAGTCAGCATTTGTTTCTTCACATGGCTGTGTCGACCAGAGACTCCGGGCGGTGTGGACCTAAACGAAGTAATGAACATTGCTCAGAACATGCAATTTATAGGGGGACTAAAGAGTTTGTAGGAACTACTAAATGATTCAACCCCTTTACAGCCTGACCTGCTTTCTAAATAATACAATCTTGCAATTCTAGACTCTAGAGAGTGGAGAGAATGCAAACAATTGCAGTAGACTGCAAGTACAGTTGGATTGGATGACCAAGTCTAATGGCATTGGCATTAAATTCATCGGTTCCTAAAAGTCTAAGAGGATTCCTCATAAGTGCGTTGAGCAATTTGTCTTGGTGCTTAAAGGAAAAAAAGAAAAAAAAAAAGTCCCATTATAATAGGATTCCCTGAACAGTTCTTATATATAGCTAAATCTCCAAATTTCACTAGAAACTCACGATTATGCGCCTAAGGTACGGCCTGAGCCTTCTGAATCTCCTAGCAGGCAACTCTTTTGATTACTTGTCAATTCACTCTTAAAAGTTGATGATATATCATGGGGAGGTGTCCTGATTTTCTTAACATTCTAGTGAAATTAGCATGACTTATAACCTTGAGTTTGCGACTAAGATCGTGACAAGATCGTCCAGCTCAGCTGAGTTGAAAGATCAGAAACTGATATTCCAAGAGACTAAATTAATGATTGCCTTACAAGAACACAACAAGAATTCGGTTTTATGACTATGTTGGATTGACAAATAAACTTGCGAACAGCCCGACCAAGTCACAACCTCGAGATTGACATGCCAAGTTGTCATAGCCCACCTGTTTTATCCTATCCAGGAACTGAGATAGGACACAGGACAGACATTTTACTTCCATCACGAGTTAGTGGAAACCTATACAGTTTTGAGTACGATGCTAGTGCAACTTAGACCTTTTAATGCAGCCTAGCTAACTATGTCCTAGAAACTGACTTGACAGGCTTATCAGGACATGATAATATATTGTGTTTCTAGTTAGATTCATCAATCAAGAAAAGTCTCAAAAGTTTCAGACAAAACAAAACTGGAGAAAAGCTACAAACAAGATATGATAGCTCCAATGGCGTAGTCAGGAATTTTTTTGGGTTGGGTCCATATCAACATTATCAAATACATTTTCTTCAACATACATAATCAAACAAACAATTACTTATCAAACTATTTCCCATAACTTTACTTATTAAATTATTAGCTTTAGGGGTTTTTAGGTAATGTCATTAAATCTTTTGTAACATTGGGTTAATATTAAAATTGAGTCATAAGTACGCTAAATTTCTTCCAATTTCAATAATGAAAGCCACCTGAAGGTTGAAGTTGAGAAAATTCAATTCTACAATGCCATGACAAATTCTCACACCACGATGATTGATGAGTTAAGGACATTTACATTGTGTTCCCCAAAGCAAATAGCCATAATCAAACTCAATCTGCAAGTTGCAATCTTTGAGATCTAACTTGAGTACTTTCTTGATAAAGTATATCATACCATAGAGTGATGTCAAGACCTAAATCCATAAGTCATGACCAGCACATGAGTTCAATAGATGACATCCGCGAGACCCAAGCAAGCCTCAGAACATCATAACATCAATATATAGAACATACATTCCAGAATGGTTTACAAATCCAAGGGCATATTAATTTTATAAACACAACTTCAAGTACTTTAACACTTGCCCCATGGCATGTTTTATACAACCACATTTTATCATAGTATTCACATAGCCATAACTTGGCTAGCACAGCGGGTCCATCCTGTACATCAAATGATAGAAACAAGTGACAACATTGTGTCTACATATTTCGAAACATAATGAATGTAAAAAACCCGAAATATAGTTTAGTTTGAAAACCAAAACTCAAAACTAGAACATGCTTGAATCAGACTCAACGGAGTGGACACATCAGCGAAGATGCCTACTAGATGCCAAAAGTCAATTTATAGAAGAAGCGTTGGCTATGCACTACCCACATGGAAATCCCCATAGAGCTATTTACCTGCACAAGGCCACAATTTGATTGAGGTGAGTCCTTTCATAACTCAGTGAGTGGGAATAGAAAGAATCAAGCCATAAACAAAAGAGTTTCTAATAAAATAGATAAGTTCATAGACATGTGATATAATGCATCATAATGCAAGTAGAAATGTGGTCACAACATCTCCAATCAACCTAGATCAGATGGGAATTATTCTAGCATCTCATATCACATACTCGAATTATCAAAGTGTAACACCCTTGACTTTGCTTATGGGTTATGGAAATATATTAACTACGTTATTGGAAGAGTTGATTTGAATTTTGATGTATATACTTAGAGGTTTGAGAATATGCCTATATGTATGGAGAATGATCTTAGAATTTATTGTGTATTTTAGGATTTTGAAGCTATGTTGAATATGTAAAGTATATGGAAGCTTTCCTCATGGCACTTAGGCAAAATCTTAGAGAAATGTTTGATAAATCTTGAATTTTTAAGTTTAGATAGAGATTTGATTTTACGTTTGAGTATATGTTTAAGGAATTTTAAGTTATATGAATGTTTAAAATATGGATATTGGATGGAAATGAATTAAATGACTAAGAGAGTGAGTTTAGGGATTGAAAGGAGTGGAAATCTAAACTTCGAGTAGGATCTATTGATAGATCGATAGATGCAGGATAAGAGGCACGAGGAAAACAAGTTGGACAAACATTTACTGATAGATGGACCTTAACTATTGATAAATGTCCACTCAGGCATTGTATGAAGTGATCTAGATGGAATCTATCGATAGATCCATGGGATCTATCTATAAATAGCTATATGAATCTAATGAAAACCAAATTGAGAACCATTTATCAATAGATCTACGGAATCTATCGATAGATAGCCACTCGGGCATTGTATGAATGATCTAGATGGAATCTATCGATAGATCCACGGGATCTATCGATAAATAGCTATATGAATATAATGGAAACCAAATTGAGAACCATTTATCAATCGATTTACGGAATCTATTGATAGATAGCTGAACGGGGAAAATGTGAAAGTGTCTAGTATACCATCTATCGATAGACTCGACAAATTTATCGATAGATGAAGGTCAATGCCCAAAAATTTTAGTAGGATCTATCGATGAATGCCTTCCATCTATTAATAGATCAGCTCCAAAATACAAAAATAAAAGGGGGTATGAACCATTTGCCTATTTGAAAACAAAAGGAAAACTTTCTCTCTTGACTCTTCCAAAACCCCAACCCTTAAGAAAATTTTGGAGCTCGTTTGGAGTAAATCTGAGCTTGGAAAAACCATTCTAGAGGTAAGATTAAGCATTTGCATTGATTGATTTTGGATTTGAATAGTTTATAATTTTGAAACCCATTTGTTCCAACTTTGGTGATTTTCCCTCTAGGTTTTGTTAGAAATTTGGAGCAAAGATTTGGGCAACCCAACATTAAAGGTAAGGATTTAAGCTTTTAAACTTAAGATTTAAAACCTAGGTTTTATAACTATGAGTAGTTGGAATAAAGCCTAGTTTGAAAGGCTAGAAACTTTCGAAAGCTGGGAAATAATTATTATTTTGATTTGTTTAAAGGGAAATTAAAGCTATTAATGCATTGGTCAGCTAGAAAGCGATTGGAGGCTAGAAAGTTGAGCTTGGCTATGGGAGTGCCTTCAATTGTCATTGTGAGTGGGTTTATTTGTTTGAATAAAATGCATGTAGTGCATCATGCATTGAATAATAAGCTGCCATGGTACGTGAATGATGTATATATATGTAAATGCCTAGATGGATATACCTATGTTGGTCCCAATGGAGTGCTAGAGAGGGGAAGGTTTAAATAACACTTTTAAGAAATTTGAAGGAAACTCTTAAGGTTGAAAAACTTTTGAAAGATTTGGAAAAGGAGAGTTTTAAACTTATAAAGGTAGAAAATTACCAAGTAAAGAAAGGGTAAAGAGAAGTGGACAAAACAAAAATATTTATAGTGGTTCGGTCCCCTTAACCTACATCTATTACCTCGATTTTCCTTAATTAAGGATTTTCAACCTAACTTTACAAAACTAGTTGAATTGACAACTTCCACCAAGCTTTTACAAGGTAAGCTTCTAACTCATGCTCAAAACACTTACAAGATTTCCCAAGCTTTCCTAAGCTTAGTCTACCCCTTAGAGTGTCTCTCCACTCTAAGTAAACAATAAATAGAGAAAAGATAAAGATAATTGATCACCTAGCTGATCTAAAAAATACAAAGTTAAGCTCAAACACTTTTTCAAAGAATGGGAGTGAAATACAAGTGTTAAGAGAAGATTTTTGATTTTCTAAGCTTAAAATCACTTTGGATATCTTCTCTTTATCATTTTTGACCATTTATACCTCTATTTATACTTGGAGGATAATTTCTAGCTATTAAAAATAATTTTGGAGCAGAAATAGCTGTTATTTTGTCTTTTAGTGACTCTTTTCAAATTGTTGGCAGTAACTCTTTAATCAATTAAAAGTGAGCGTTAACTGGTTAAAGTGTTTTTGTCTGGCAATCTGCTTCACTGTGTTAATCGATTAAAAGTGGCTTTAACCGATTAAGAACATTCTGTTTTCAAATTTCTCCAATCAACAATCTTTTTTTAATTGGTTAATCCTTCCTTTAACTAATTAAGACCTCTCTTCCTTCAATTTTAACTGATTGAAATAAATGTTAACTGATTAAAATATCTTCAAATTTGAATTCCTTCATTTGGCGTCTTTCAACGGTCAACTTTATTTTGAATTTGAATTTTGACGGTTTTTTGGTATTTCAAGTTTGACCTTTAATCGATTAACCCCTTTAGTTAATTGATTAATTATTAGTATGAGCCCTACAAGCTAATCTTTGGTCTTATGGGAATTATATTTTGGGTTATTCATGTATGACATTTTATTAATTTATAATAATTATAAGGTAGTTCTTTATCCATAAGTTTGTGATTTAATTACTTCTTGTACTTATGTAGATAAAGCCCATGGAACTATATATGCCTTGCAATAAAATTGTATTGGGATACAATTATAAGATCCTTATTCATCAAAGCATTGATCCTAAAAGTTCCTGATCATTGTATTATTAAGACGGGGCATCAATAATGCTCAACGATCAACACATGCTATGTTTTATTCTTATGAAGTAAGCAACCGCTCTAATAAGTTGAAGTATAGAGATACTTGGAACTAGCATGTGGGTGCTGTTGGCTCCATTAGTTTTCGATGATAATAAAACATTCCCATTCATTTGTGTCTAACATTTCTAATTAAGTGTGCAGGACAAAATTGTATGCAAATATGTAATCAATCATTCAAATGCACATATCAAAGAGCATAGAAGTACGTAAGTCACAATTGATCAACAAGACAAATGTCCCTTAGTTGATTAATGAAGAGTTAGTCAGCTAAGATTTAAATCAAAGGTTGGCGGGCTGAAGAATATTGAGAAACAGAACCAACTTAGTCGACCAAGGAATGAGTTAGTCGACTAAGTGCACATTGCCAGAACTGCTAGAAACTGGGAAGAGAAGACAGAGATGACTTAGTTGACTAAGATATCAGTTAGTCGACTAAGAGCATTCTGCCTATAAGTTTAAACTCTGCACTAAAAGACAGATTAACGGCTAGAATCAACTGCCAATTGTTTCCAACGGTCAAAAAACTGTCAAACTGCCATCAGAGTTATTTCTCCAAGTATAAAAGAGGGTTCCAACGGTTAAAAATTCATATAGAAGGCTTCTAAGCAAAAAGAGCTCAAAACTAGCAAAAATCTTTCTGCACTTTACTGCACTCAACACCCATCTATGTAATTATGTTTTGCACTTCAACTTGTACCACTTAGATCAACTTTGTGATCATAGGTACACTTCTATTTCATTTCTCTTTATGTTCTTAGAATGAAAGGGTCACTCTAAGGGGTTCAATCAAGCTAGGATTGCTTGTTTAGATAAAAATTCTAACTTAGCCTTAAAAAGTTAGGTGTTGGGTTATAGTTGAGCCAGGGAAAAACTATTATGAAAGGTTTTGGCTAAGCTTGGTAAAAGCCATTGTAAAGCTTGGTGAAAGCTTGTGAATTTCATCGGTTCTTAGTGGATTGGTTGGAAAATCTTTGATTGAATAATTAAGGTAGTGGATGTAAGTCTTGGACCGAACCACTCTAAATTCCTGTGCATTGTCTACTCTGTTTTTATTTTCATTACTTTTTAAATTAGTTCCTCATCTTGCCAAGAGCCAAAAAGTGCTATTCACCCCGGCTCTAGCACATTTAATTGAGACAAACAAGTAGTATCAGAGTTAGTTCCCTGTTATTAAGGTCTAACACCCTTTGGGAGGATCTTAATGGCTCTACAAAAATTAGTGGTTGCTGAGGGATAATCAACAAACAGACCGCCTCTGTTTGATGGCTCTAACTATCGTTATTTGAGCACTAGGATGTCAATATACATTAAAGCAATTGATTATGAAATGTGGGACGTCATAACTGATGCACCCTTCATTCCCTCAACCTTAAAAATGTAGTAACCAATGAGATGATGCCTAAACCAAAGTCTGAATGGACCGAGGCTGAAACTAAGTGAGTCCAAACAAATTTTAAGGCTATCAATACATTGCATTGTGCCTTGACTCCCACCGAATTCTACAAAGTATCAAGCTGTGCAACAGCTAAACAAGTGTGGGACAAGCTTAGGATTATCCATGAAAGAACTTCTCAAGTCAAGGAGTACAAGATAGCTCTTTTGACCCATAATTATAAAATGTTTAAAATGGAGCCTCGTGAAGATATCACCAGCATGTTAGATAGATTCACAAACATCACAAACAAACTTAGTCAGCTAGGCAAACCCATACTCGAGCATAAGATTGTTAAAAGACTTCTTAGAAGCCTACAAAAAAATTGGAAGCCTAAAGTGACTGCAATCCGGGAAGCCAAGGACCTAAATGTTATTACTTTATATGAGATTTGTGGTTCTCTCCTTACTCATGAGCTAGAACTTAAGGAAAAGGAAGAAGAAGATAGGAGGGAAGCAAAAGAAAAGAAAAAGAGCATTGCATTAAAATTCAGCATCCTTGAAAAAGAGCTGGAAGAACTATCCTGTGATGATGATGAAGAGTTAGCATTGGTTGCAAGGAAATTCAGAAAGCTTATGGGCAAAAGAAACTGGAGATTGGCTAGAAGAGGGTTTAGAAAAGATCAAGGTTCTTCATGGAGAACTAGAAACAAAGATGACTCCAACAAAAAGGATGAGCTAACATGCTTCAAATGCAAGAGCTTGGACATTTTAAGTCCGAATGCCCATTACTGAAAAATGAGACTCCAAAGAAAAACAAGAAATCAAAGAAGGCAATGGTGGCAGTTGCTTGGTCAGACAATTACACATCAAGTTTTGAAAGTGAGGAAGAAAAGCTACGGAAAGAGCAAATCTGTGTTTGATGGCACAAGATGATGAATCCTAGGTATCCTTATCCCCCTACAATATTTCTATTAATGATTTACAAGATAAGTATGAGTGTCTTTATGATTAATTTGAAAAACTCTTTTCAAAATACAAGACTTTAAAGAAAAAGGTTGCATCTTTTGAAAATGATTTGGAAAAGATAAGAGAAGAGTTCAACTCTATTTTTTAGCAAAGAAATTTTTTGCAAGTTGAGTTAAAACATTCAAAAACAGATCTTGAAGTTTTAAAATTAGAGTTGGACAATTAATCTGAAGCTTTGCAAAAAACACTTGATGAAAACACAGCTCTTAAAAGTTTGAAAAATGAAACTTTAGAAAGAAATGCATACCACAAGAGAAATTATGCTAATGCATCATCTAGGTGTTATATTTGCAACAAAATTGGCCATTTATCTTATGATTGCAATAGAAAAAGAAATGTGCAGAAAATAAGAAAAATATGTGTAAAACCCGACCCTATAAACACATGTCATGACATACATGCACTGAGTAGCATGTTATTATGCTAGGAAAGCACATAAGAATAGACGAAACCCGATATCGTACCTAACGATACACTTGAGTTGATTTAACCTCGAACTAGTTCAAATAGGAATCGTAGGATGAAATTTAATATTTTATAGTCCAGGAATGACTAAAAATAATTGTTCGGAGTTCGAGGGTTCATTAGGGGTAAAATTAAAAATTTTGATGTTCAGGGGTAAAATCATCATTTTGCCACCCAAGATAATAATTTGATAATGGAGTGAAATTTTTGATCAATATTAACTATTTGGAGTATAATTTAATGATAGGAAGTGAAAAAGTTTAATTCTGGTGATTTTTGGAGTGTAGGGGCAAAATCGTAATTTTGCCACTCGCGGATAAAATTTGAGATTTTGAGAAAATTTAGATCAAATTTGACAAATTGGAGAATGGTATGAGTATAAGGGATGAAAAATATGTCTATGGGCAATTTTTTAGTTTTTTGGGCAAAAATGTAATTTTTCACTTTTACGAGGGCAAAAATGTAAATTTCAAAAATTACTCCACCGAGAATTTGGATAAGTCTGAGAATTTTATCTAAGCTATGGATATGTGGGACAAGTGTATGGTGAAAATTTGGAAACAAATGGATGAAATTTTAAAAATGGGTCAATGGGAAAGTGACACGTGACATTTTTTTAATGATATAATATTATTTTACTGAAAAGTCAGCCCATTTAAACCCCATTTTAAGTGCTGGCCGGCCATAAGGGGGAACAAGAGAGAAAATTGGGAGGAAAGGAAGAAAAAAAGAAAAACCAAAGAGAAACAAGAAAATTCAAAGGGGAATTCGTGTTTTTCGCCCATTTACGCGTCTAACGGTAAGATTTTTCGACTTTAGCTTGATTACTACCTTTCCTATGCCTTTGTTTCCATTTAGCATGCTTGAGGAGAGAGATCTAAAAGTGACATCAAGGGCTGGACGAAATTCTAGGGGAGAGATTTTGAAATTTTTAGGTTTTGATTTTTAGTTAAATTGGTAGTTTTAGTTAGTTAAATGTGTTTAGAAATTAAATTGGGCAAGAAAACATTAAATTTTCACAATACCCACCCTTGGCTGAATCTGAAATGAGGTACAATGATGATGATCTGATTTTTATTCTAAGAGAAATGAAGAGAAAATGATGAAAAATGGTTAAATGTGATAGAAAAACAAAGTAGAAAATTTATCGAGTTAATGTCCCATTTTTGGCTGAATTTTCCAAGGAGGAAAGTGAACTGATTTTGGTGATTTTTGAAGGTTATTGGCTGATATTTAATGGTTAGAAATGTTGGAGAGAGAATGGGACGATTTAGAGCTAAAATGAAGCGCGTTAGCAATTTATCGGGTAAAGTGCCAAAAATAGATTAATACCGCGTTTAAGCCATTTTTAGCTATTGCATTTCATACCATGCATTAGTATAGGATTTAAGTCAAATATATAGTTATTTAGCATTAATGTGATGAATTGAGTAAATTTTTGCAATGTGTCTGGGAGGAGAGCCTTCCGGTAAAGGCAAGAAAATCGTACCTGACGAGTAGTTATCGGGGCACCTAGAAAGCTTTTAGTTTGCATAAACGGTGAGTAAACTTATTATTATTGTGAATTATCTAGAGTTTATTTTAAAAATACTTTTTATGTAATTTATGAAACGAAAATGAGATTAAAACGGGATTTTTGATGTTTTAGAAATAAATGGGACAAAAAAATATATATTGTGTTGATTATGAAATTAAGTAATTGGATGCTGTTAACTATCTTGAAAATTATATATTTTCCTATGAATGGCTTATGAGATATAAGTCTATGTGGCTATATTTTATAAGTGCATTGGAAAATTTATGTAAGCTGTTTTTACTATGCAGGTTGGATAAATAAATAAAAGCCACGTTATACTGTCAAAATTTTATTAAAATTGGTGGGTTAGTCACTGCAGTGACGGGTTTCCGTGGACTGCCTATTAGAGGGGTACGGTAAACCCGGTTATATAGTTACTCCGATTGTAAAGGCGATGAGGGTAACTCCTGGGGTAGTATTAGAGCTCACTTCACGTCGAACCCCCATGTGAATGTGTAACTCGGCCAACGCCAAGGAATGACTTGTTTTAAAAATAAAAATGTGTTTCACATGTAAATGTTATAACAACCTTGGCGGACTCGGTTAGATGCCTCGGCCAAGGTATCCCCGAGGATTAGTTTTGGCTTGAGCCTTGTTTTCTTTTATAAAAGACATAAGCCTTAACAACTGTTTTGGTAAATTACAAATATTTTATAGTTTAAGAAATAAATTGAAAACATTATGAAATGGTTTGTGATTTGTTGTTTAAACTTGCCTCCCTGTTACTCGCCTTTAGATATTTATGATAATGTCTGTTTACTCATTAGGATTGCAAAATCTCACCTACCTCTTTTCCAAACATTTTAGGTCTGTGGTAGGTTGTAGATACCCTATTTTGTTGAGGATTCCAGTTGACATCTCTACCACACAGACCGTAGGTTTCTAGCACCAACACTAGGTGTATTTTGGGCCACTTGTCATTGTAACCATTATTGTACATTATAATTTTGTAAATTTTTATATGTGTGAATTTATTTTACTTACACGTTACAAAAAATTTCTTACACGTGTTTCTATAAACATTGTTTTATATAAAAAAATGGTATATTTTAATCAATATTTTGAATAGTGATATTTATCTATAAATCCTTTTAAAATATTTTTGTCTTTTGATTTACTTGAGCAGAAAACTACTGGAAATTGTTTAAAATGGAATGTTTAAAAACGATTGCTCACAGAAAAGGTAAGAAACTGATATGTAAGCCTTGCGGGGTTCTGATTGGCATTTCGGGTAATGAGTGTCAATTGAGACGTCGTGGCAGTTGTCATGGGCTTGAGGAAGGTTTCGGGTCGTGATAATATGGGTCTGAAAAGGATCCTATGTTGCTGCTAACAATCAAGGACCCATCAAAGTATGGGTACCTATAAAGAAAAACTAAAAATTTGTTTTGTAGGTTGAGCTGCACTTAAAAGATATATATTCAAGAGCTCAACACAAGAAGAAGTACCCTTGGTATATGGACAGTGGCTGCTCAAGGCATATGACAGGAAATTAAATGCTATTTGCACAGCTAGACAAGAAAAAGGGAGGAACCGTATCCTTTGGTGATGATTCAAAAGGTAGAATTCATGGCATAAGAACGGTTAGTAAGAACTCCCAAACTCAAATCAGTCATGTGTTATTGGTTAAAGGCTTGAAACATAATTTATTGAGTATTAGTCAATTATGTGATAAAGGATTTAAAGTATGCTTTGATTCAATAAGTGTGAAGTAATAGATATAAGCACAAATAAAGTTTCTTTTATAGGAAGAAGATTAAAGAATATGTATGTTGTATTTCTTGAAGATCTTGAAATGAATTGTGAAATGTGTTTAGTGGCAAATGTTGAAAATGATAGCTGGCTATGGCATAGGAGACTAGGACATGTGAACATGCACACTATGTCAAAATTAATTAAGAAAAATCTAGTTGTTAGACTGCCGGATGTAAAATTTGAAAATGATAAAATATGTGATGCTTGCCAACTAGGAAAACAAGTTAGAACATCCTTAAAGACTAAGAAGATTGTATCCACATCTAGACCTCTTGAATTGCTACACATTGATCTATTTGGTCCAATAAGTATAACTAGTCTAGGAGGAAAATCTTATGGCCTCGTAATAGTTGATGACTACTCTAGGTACACTTGGGTTTATTTTCTTGCTCATAAGAATGATGCTTTATCAGCATTTATAAGTCATTGTAGGAAAGTTGAGAATGAGAAAGAACTAACCATAGTTAGTATTAGGAGTGATCATGGAGGAGAATTTGAAAGTGATGAATTTGAGAAATTTTACAATGAAAAGGGGTTAGACCATAATTTTTTTGCACCTAGAATACCCCAGCAAAATGGAGTTGTAGAGAGGAAAAATTGAACCTTAAAAGAAATGGCTAGAACTATGCTATGTGAATAATTTACCAAAATATTTTTGGGCTGAGGTAGTGAACACAACAACATATATACTTAATAGAGTCTCAATTAGAGCCATGATATCAAAGACTCCATATGAACTTTACAAGGGTAGGAAATCAAATATTTCACACCTTAGGAGTTTTGGTTGTAAATGTTTTGTGTTAAACAATGGAAAACAGTCCTTAGGTAAGTTTGATGCAAAGTGTGATGAGGCAATATTTTTAGGATATGCATTAAACTCAAACGCTTATAGAGTTTTCAACAAAAGAACTTTAACTGTTGAAGAATCAATCCATGTAGTTTTTGATAAGTCTAATGCCTTACAAAAGGAAATTCATGCTGATGATGATGATGTAGAGATCCTAGAAAAGCAAATGGAAGAAATGAGCTTAAAGAACAATAAGAATAATGAAGAAAGCTCACCTAGAAGAGAAAATGAAACTCCACCTCTAGAAAATGTGCAAAGGACAGAAATTCAGCATAGTGATCTTCCAAGGAGGTTGAGATATGCAAAGGACCACCCACAAGAACTAATCATAGGTGATATTTCACAAGGTGTTAAAACTAGGAAAGCAACAAGAGAGACTTGTGAGTTTTCAGCTTTCATATCTCAAATTGAGCCTAAGACATTTGAAGAAGCAGAAAAAGAGGAAAGCTAGATATTGGCCATGCAGAGGAACTTGATCAATTCAAAAGAAATTGTGTGTGGTCATTAGTCTCTAGGCCTTTGAACCACCTTATTGTTGGAACAAAATGGGTGTTTAGAAATAAGGTAGATGAGCAAGGAAATGTAGTTAGAAATAAAGCTAGGTTGGTAGCCTAAGGATATAACCAAGATGAAGGAATAGACTATGATGAAACCTTTGCACCGGTTGCTAGGATTGAAGCCATAAGGTTGTTGCTTGCTTTTGCATGCTTTATGAATTTTAAATTGTACTGAATGGATCTAAAGAGTGCATTTTTAAATGGATTTATTCAAGAGGAAGTGTACGTTGAACAACCACCAGGATTTGAAGACTTTGAAAAACCAGATCATGTTTTCAAACTTCATAAAGCTTTGTATGGATTGAAACAAGCTCCTAGAGCTTGGTATGAGAGGCTTTCAAAATTTTGGTTGAAAAAGGTTATGTTAGAGGTAGTAGTGATACTACATTGTTTATTAAAAGATATTTGAAGGATTTAATTGTCGTTCAAATTTATGTGGATGACATTGTGTTTGGTGCAACTAATGAGGCTTTATGCAAGAACTTTGCTAAAGAAATTCAAGGTGAATTTGAGATGAGCATGATAGGTGAGCTAAAGTACTTTCTTAGCCTTCAAATCAAGCAAAGTGAGGAAGGAATCTTCATCAACTAAGAAAGATACACTCAAGACATGCTCAAGAAGTTTGATATACTAAAGCTAAAATCAATTTGTACACCAATGAGTCCATCCACCAGACTTGACCTAGATGAAAAAGGAAAGAATGTTGATCAAAAGCTCTATAGAGGTATGATCAGATCATTGCTTTACTTAACAGCTAGTATACCAGATATTCAGTTTAGTGTGTGTTTGTGTGCTAGATTTCAGTCAAAGCCTAAAGAATCACGCTTAACTGCTGTTAAGAGAATTTTTAGATACCTCTTGGAAACACAAACCTTAGGAGTATGATGCTCTAGAGAATCATTATTTAATCTTGTAGGATATTTGGATGCAGACTTTGCAGGAAGCAAAACTGATAGAAAAAGTACTAGTGGTACATGCCAATTCCTAGGAAGTATGCTAGTATCCTGGCCAAGTAAGAAACAGAATTCAGTAGCTCTATCCACTGTTGAAGTAGAATATGTTTCTTTAGGTAGCTATTGTGCACAAATTTTGTGGATTAAACAATAATTAAAGGACTATGGAATAACAGTACATAATGTACCAATATATTGTGATAATACAAGTGCAATCAATATATCAAAAAATCCTGTGCAACATTCTAGAACTAAACACTTTGAAATTCGGCACCATTTTGTTAGAGATCATGTAGTGATGAAAGATATTAAAATTGAGTTTGTGAATACTTTGCATCAATTAGCTGACATCTTTACCAAACCTCTAAATGAAGATAGATTTTGTGAGATTAGAAGGAATTTAGGAATGATTAATATGCAGGAGTTGTAGGAAAATTTTTTGACGCATACACATAAAACAGAAGGCACTTAGTCGACTAAAGAAGATCTTAGTCAACTAAGAGCATTCTGTTTCATTAAATAATAAGACTCAGTTAAGTTAAAGGCAGAAGGAATAAAATAATAAGATGAAACTGCCTATCGAGAAATAAAATAGAGAATAAAAACTGCCCAAACCAAAAATAAATTTAGGAGGTAATTTTTGAATTTTGAAGGGGGAGTTACAAATTGCACTCAAATCAGGGGAGTCAGACAGTTTTTTATTTGGAATTAAACTGCTCTCAACCCATTTTCTTTACACTATCTCTTTTTGCTGAAACTGAAGCTTGAAACTAAAACCCTCATCTCTTAACCATTCGAAACTCTGAATTGAAAATCATCCAAACCAAATGGTGAAGTCAGGAGAATCTCAAGAACTTCTGGAAAAGAAGAAAGGCAAACGACGGATGGAAGAAAATCTACAAGCTGAAATACTGAAGAAAAAGAAGAGGATTGAGTCGGGATTTGTAAGTAAAGAATCTGGAAAATCAAAGAACCACAAATCTGAAAAGAAGAAAGAAAAGAGCAAATTGCACAAGAAAGGTTCTTCTTCATATTCTAAATTCAGAAATAAAGTACATGAAGAGAGATTTAGGAAAATAAAGAATGCACCCATTACTTGTGGAAAATATATTGATTGGGAAAGCTTTAGTGAAATGCTTGAAATTCTGACAAGTCTATCAGATTATTTTGAAGAGCTAAGATTGAAAGAGTTCAGCACATTTAAAAACTGATCATATAATACTAGTTTAGTTAAGGAATTTTGTTCGAGTATTGTTGTTGACAAGGATGAACTGGAGGAACCAGATGATTATTCTGATGAGGGTCTGAATGTGTTTTTGAATGGGAAGGAATTTACTGTCACTGCTACAGACTTAGAGGAACTTCTTAAGATAGAATGTAATGAGGGAGAATTTGAATTCCCTGATAAGTATGACCCATCATCCCTGTGGGAAGTGATCACAGGGAAGAAAGAAAAGTATTCCTCCAAGAGCAATGCATGGCTTATCACAAGTCCTCAAATAAGGATTCTGCGTTACTTTGTTGCCGTTAATCTTCATGGAAGGAGTGGAAGCTTAAGCTACATTAGCCTCCCAGATTTATGGTTAATGGAACATGCCTTTAGTGGTGTTGCACGTAATTTGGGAAGGTTCATGATTGAAAGAATGAGGGGTGCATGCAGATTGGAGAAGATCAATTTGCCTTATGGAAATATCATCACTTCTCTAATGCAGAACAAAGGAATTAGAAGTTCTAGATATGAGGCAAACAAGGTCAAAACCAGAGACCAAGCCATTTATTTAGGAAGCTTACCTAAAATGGGGTACAAACTTAATGGAGAAAGATACATCAAAACCCCCAAGGCTACTCTAGGAAAGGAATCCTCCTTACCTGCTCAATCGGAGACAACACCATCCTAATTCTCAAATGAAATAATCTTTAATATGCTAATAAGAATTAATGGGAAACTCACAGATCAAGGAGCAAGAATTCAGAAAATTAAAGAAAGGTTAACATAAATGGAAAGCAAAATGAAAGAAAAAGAAAATATGCCATCTAAACCAGTTGCTGCAGATAGCTCTACAACTTCTAGCCTAGCTCCAGCAGGACAGGAAGTTGAGGTGTAAGCTGAAGGTCATGAACCTGAGGTGGAACAATTGAAAAAATTCCCCTCACCTGAGCCTCAGGACAAGGAAGAATCAGTACAAGCAACCAAGGAGCTTGGATCACTTAATGAAAATGCTCCCTTTGAACCCTAACCTCAACCATCTCCTCCACATTCTGAAGAGGTTTCAATCATGGGACTTTTCCATCAAATGGTTCAAGAGGAGCAAGCTGAGAAACAGGTATCTAAGGCAAAAGCTCAGCAAGTAGCATTTGCATTAGCTCCTACTGCAGAAAGGAAACTATGAGACCTCAACCTTTATACGCTTGTAACTAAGCATAAACACGTAACACAAGCTATAGGTAGTTTCGCCATTTTCTCTAATAAGCTCCCAGAAGAAAGTTTTATAATATTTTAAGGTCTAAATAGGCATAAGACAGCATAAATGATGTGTAATGATGAAAACACGAAGAGAACTAGAAATGACAATAATTTTCACAACGAGGGTAAAATGGTCATTTTGCACCCCGAGTCAAAACTTTTAAAAGTTTCTCAAACCCGAGCATGTCTAGACCATTATGGACTTGGTCTTAGTGTTAAAAGAGTAAAAAGATTGCACAAAGGGTTGCATGAGAACAAGCTAACTAGTGAAGGGCATTTTCGTAATTTCAAGGGAATAAATAAATTTGAGCTGTAAATATCTTCTGCTTCCAGCAGCTTCTTGAAATTCTAGCAGCTTCTTCTTTTTCTTCTCCTCTCAATTCACGTTACTTCCAACCTCCATGGAAGCTTGATATAAAGCTTGCATAATTTTTTCTCTCTAGCTTTAATTTTCATACATTGGTGCCTTTTTGACTAGAATCCTTGTATTCTTTCACTCTCTCACTTCAAAACCCTTGATAAATCTTAATTCCATACTTTCTCTCACTAGTTGGGCTTTATAGAGAGAGAAAGAGAGAATTACCCCATTTGTTTGGAAGCTATTGAAAGAGAATTCAACTACAAAGAAACCCTAGGGTGAGTGATGAACTAAGCTTGGTTTTTTTGCTATGGATAATAGCTAGTAATTGAGATTATGAGCTGTTTTATTATTGAGGATGTTCATTAATTTTATAGTGATTAAGATAGTGAACATAGATAGCCATTTAAAGTACCAATTGAAAGCTTGCTAAGGGATACCTTTTAGGGTTTATAAGTATGAATTGACACTAAGGTAATGTTAATTTGATGGTAGGTTATAACGAAGCCCAATCACCCCAATCTGATCATTAGGGGAATTAGAGTCAGCTAAAGGCTAAATAATATACCGATGAGAGAACTACCTTCAAAACTTGTTTTGGGGAATATAATGTATTTGCCACACATTTGAATGAATTCTCAAGTTTTTCATAAAAACAAGTACAACGACCTCTCCCCGGTCGCTGCCGGCATCCAAGACTTCTGACAAAGACCCACCAAGTCTCGAACAAGCCTGTCTAAAATTTTCTTGTTAATCCACTACATTCAATCACCATATAATATTGACACTTTCATACACTAAATTGAACCATAAATATAAAAATCAATACAAACTTTTTCCTATTATTCGTAAGTATATGCATTAAATCTATAATCTCCAAATTAAGGCTTATATAAAAATTTAGAATTCGTTTACAACTTAATAAATAAAATGCTATGACTTGACCTCTAATAGCGGAGCGACTCAGAATAGAATGCTAGGAGATGCCTTTACCTATTCACGGTGGACCGAACGCGTCACTGACTACACGCTAGGCTGATCCTTATATGCAAAAGAGGAAATAAAGGGTTGTGATTCTCATAGACTCAATGATAATCTTTGACTCAGCGAGTAGGGCGTAGATGGGAAACAAGCAAACGACAGATCAGTTAAATATAAAAATGCAAGATTATAAAAACAACTCGTTTCAAACGAGGGTTTGTGCCTTATATAGAAATCGAGAATTTCTTATAAAGTATAAATAATCAAGGTAATAAAATTTTTCGCATCAAAATATATTAATAATCATTTTTGAATAAAATCAATAAAATTTAGCAAGCTCCCGTGAAACCAAATAATATTTAAAATCATACACAAATCATAACTTGCCCCATATGCGAGGAATTATAGATTCATTTCACAGATAAACAAATAGGGGAGCTGCGAAAAACCGTTTAATTCCATTTTCACCATGCAGCGAAATATAATTCATAATATTAAAACTTATTTCAACTCATATAAAACCATTACATTTTTGTCAAAAACAAACAACATGGCTTATGACTTTCTTAGAAACCTGGCTTGAGCCAAAATCATTCTCATACTCGGTTGTCAGGGATACCTTGGCTTGGGGATATCCCAACCGAGTCCGTCAAGGCTGTTAAAAAGTCATGTACACATAAATCATATTTTTATTTTGAAAACATAGCCGTTCCTTGGCGTTGGCTGAGTTCACCCTCACGTGCTGGTTTAACGTGAAGTGAACTCTAAAGTTTTAACCTCAGTAGTTATCCAACCGCGCCTCTCATACTGAGGTATGAATGTAATAGGGTTACCGTGCCCCTCTAATAGGTTGGTCCACGGAACTTGTCCACTGCAGCGACCAATTATAACCCATCAATTCAATAAAATTCAACAGCATGACATGGCAATTATTTTATTTTACAGCTTCTTAAGGTAAATCAACAGTTCATACTTTTTCAGCACATTTACCAAATCCAACCATTCATGCCAATACTATCATAAGCCATTCAATTCAAAATACAATTTATAACACAACAAGTAGCAGTCTCCAATTACTCTTGAATTTCTTGGTTAAAATGAAATCACTTTTTAAAAGAATTCAAATTTGATCTTCAAGGAGATATTTTAAATCTTTCTTAAAATATCAGTCCCTACATCACGTTAAAACTCTCTTTTCGTAAAATGTTCATTGTAAATATTTGCATGATATTTTGTATCAAATAGCATGGTGAATATGTAATAAATTTCATGAATGCACACTACACAAACAATAAGGCACAATTTCCTTTGATGTAAATCTTTTTGAAAAGCTTGTTTCCCGATTTAAAACACTTTACGTCTAATATATATATATATATATTTTCAAATGATTTCTAAAAATAACTTACACCACAATTCCTTAAAATTCTATCAACGCATGCTTTCCATAAATTTTGCACTTCATGTAAAATATACGTACATGTCTATATATATGGAATTTTTAAAATTGACACCCCCTACTCACCTCATAATAGTGGGATATTACTTCACTATTGATTCGTACGCGTATATAATTATTCCTATTTGTTGGTCACATACTTCGTTCGGCACGCCTCCACGACAAACTTTCCTAACAATAATTTAAACTCATTATACTTAATCACACATTTGTATAGGTAACAACTTAATTAAAAATTTCTTAAGCAACTTGCATATTTTTCATCCAAAATATGCACAATATTAAACTACTTATAAACCTTAAAATATAACATTAACTTACCATTGGGCCTTTTTCATTTCTTTATGACCTTTGGGCCCTCTCCATAGGCTTCTCCATTTTTTCTATTTGGGCTAAACCTATTTATTTTTATTTCCTATTGGGCCATGCCCACTTATTTTCTATTGGGTCATGCCCATTTATTTTCTTTTCTTTGTCTTTTTTTTCTCTCTTCCACGTTTCTTTTTTTTTCTTTTTTATTCTTTCCAGCCCGTCACTCCCTTCACCACCGTGGCTTCCTTTCTTCACCACCGTGGCTTCCTTTCTTCCTTTCCTCTTAAAATCGATCACCAAAAGTCTCATTTTCTCACCCTTTTTGCTGCCATTTTTTACCCTAAAATCAGCAGATTTCCAACTGAAATTTCCAGCAACAAAACTTCTCAATTTTGGCAGCACAAAGCTATCCAATTTTCCTGCACAAACTACTAGCAAATAGGTCCACTTTTTCTGCAAAAATTGGTAGTAAACAGCTCAAATTTTTAATAGCCAAAGTTGTCCTTCAATGGTAGCAAAAACCTCCAAAAATTTCCAGCAAGATTGCCTCAAAATTCAGCAGTAAAAGCCTTAAATTTTTAGCACCAAAATCCCTCTAAAAAGCACCGAATTTTCTCTCTCAAAGTGCAACAAAAATCAACTTCTTACCTTGTAAATTTTTAGCTTTCTTCTTCCTCCAAAAATTACAGCAAAAGCTCTTTTTCTCTTTCCTCAAAGTGTAGCAAAATCATTCTCTTTTCTCTTCCTCTCCCACGGTTCTTTCTTTCCTTTATTTCTCTTCTCCCACTCTCAAACGACTTCCTTTCCTTTTTCTCTTTTATCATTTTGTTCATCTCACATGACCGGCCCCACCATCATTTCTACATTCTTCTTTTTTGTTTTCTTTGTTTTTTTGTGTCTTTCTTCCTTTTTTTTTGCTTTTATTTTTGTCTTGCTTGTTTTTACTCACATGGGATTGAAATTGAAAGTCAAAAAAACTTGTGCACCTTTTCCATCGGCCAAACACTTTTCTTTCTTTTGTTTTTGTCCTCATTCCATTCTTGACTCATGTGGCCACTCATGTACATATAAAAATATTGTTTGACTTTTCAACATCTTTTCTTCATTATTTTATCATCCATTTTATTTTCATTTTATTTTCATTTCTTCAAAACAATAAAATTTACATATTATGCCTTAACTTCATTTTATTTAACACACCTCCCTCAAATCTTCATATTTTAAAATTAATTCTTTCGACACGTGTAAAATTCCAATTTCCTTTTATCTTCCTGTTCTTACACATGTATAATCAAAATATCGAGATCGCATTTCAACGCGGTGTCATCATAATATTTAAATATTTACTTACCCGCGTTAGCTCGATTTAATAAAATCATGCTGACACAATTATCGTCGTTTTTCTTCAAAATTCTTCTTTATTTCTTCTCCCCCACTTAAATTAGTCATATTCCATTTTTCATGACTAATTTCGATAACATATAAAATATTAATATTTTAATATTATTTTATTTCAAAATTTTTCACTTGCCTTCTTTGGTCCCAAAACACATCATTACATCTCGGTTTACTTCCGAATCATCCTTTAGCTTACTAATTCCTCTCCAACAAAAATATTATTATTTAATTGTTATTTCTGCACGTGCGAAGTATTTTATTTTTGAACGTTCCTTTCATCATTTGTTGCTCTTTATCACGCCAATTCACATCAAATGATCATTCGTTTGATCAATAAGGTCTTATTTGTGTCCAACGAGGGTGCGGGGTATTACAACAAGTGCCTTGGGAACAAGCTTTTGCTAAATGGTTTTATGTTGTGGTATGTGATTTCTATGGATTTATGCACTATTGCATTATGATGATAAATATATATGTCTGTTGTGCATGATGATTGATATTGTGTATGATGACTGTAACCGTGTGTGTGCACGATGTGGGGGATGCACATGCCGGTGATGATGGTGGCGTGAGAGATGGATGATGATATTGCCCGTTTGCACGATGTGGAGGGATGTACACGATGGCATTGATTGTGCACGATGTGGGGGGATGCACATGATGGTGCCGGCTATGTGCACGATGTGGGGGGATATACATGAGTCGGGTGTGATTATGATGATATTGATGTTTATTTATGTAATTATGCATATCTATACTTATGAAATGAAAGTTCATGAATATGATATATGATTGATATATATGTGAAATTTGAAACATTGCACTTTGGGAATTTTCATGTGTTTTATGTTGATTTTGTTGGTTTAGCAAGATGGCCTTTTATTGAGTGAAGGGAAACCTTTTTTCTTAGTGCTTTGTTTCTCGCTGCAGAGAGATTCATTTTCGCTGCAGTGAGAAACTCTCGGGTTTTTAGAGGGTGGTTGGCTGAAAACTTGCTGCAGCGAGAAAATACTATAGCATTCTTGCTACAGCGAGAAAGTTTCTATCTTGGGATAGAAATTTTGTTACAGCGAGATTCATTCTCGCTGCAGCGAAAAACTTTCTGTTTTGTCCCACATTTCGATCAATTGTTGCCCTATTTTCCACTTCTTTGCTACCATATTTGAGCATGGATTTCCAACATTAAGGAATAAATGAATTAAGCTTAATATGAGGAGGTTTGGTGAGAAACCCTCGGCCAGTCAAGAAACCCTTGGTTAATTGATAATTTAAATCAAGTGTCGCTGCAGCAAAAATTCAGTCTCGCTGCAGCGAGGACCCGTCATTTATTTGACCTGATTCGCATGAATACTATTAAAGTTTTCACTCTCCAAATCTTTTGTTGAACATGGATCCTTTCATAAAGTGATTTACTCATGTGGGGTTTACATGAGGGGTTTTAATAAGAACAAAAACAAATTGCATTGTTTGGAAAAAAAATGCATCATGATTTCGTTAAACATTCCTTATAGTATGCTTGTTCCCTTTCTTGTTCACTCATTGGGTTTATACTCACCATTTTCAACTTCATGTTTTTAGATCACGAGGTAGCCGGTAACTAGGACGAGGTGTCCTCGTAGACTTGTATCCATCTTTTGGTAAGTGTCTCGGCATTTAGTAGCTGTACATTTGTTTGAGTCTCTTCGCTAGAAGTCGAGTATTCTTTTGTTGCGTATAGACAAACCTAATGTAAATTATTAAGATACATGTTGTAGACAACGTATATACACTTGTTTAGTATGCTAGTATGAGGTGGAAATGTTTAATATTACTTTGATCCTAAGTTTTGAAATGTGACTTAGTAGTTTATGATGGAATGATGAACATGTCAGATTAATAGACTTGCTTGGGCCCAATGAACTAAGAAAACAATGGCAACTAAAACAAAGTTCATTAAAAGGAGGAAATCATCTAGATTGGTTGAGAAGGCCAAGCCAGCCTTCATCTCCTCTCCTTAAAACCCTCTTGAGATTTCATCCCCTGAACAATCCCCTAAAAAATCACCACCTCAACCCTTTCCTCAATCAGAATCTTCTCCTCAACCCCTCAATGTCAAATACTACATTGATGATGAGTCCTCTCCCTCATCCTCCTCAGAAGGTAATTAGAAGTTGATGATGACAAAAAAGGGGAAAAGTATAGCAAGGACTTTAAGGACCTTGGGGGAGATAGGAAGTAGAAAACTGTCTAGGGGTAGTTTCGAAACATTAATTGTTATTTTGTGGTAATCTGCTGTTTGTGCCATGATGGAAATTGAACACTTAAATTTGACCTTGTTGTTTATGTTTTTGTCTGTGAAATGGGATGCTAATATGTTTATGTTATTTGGTTGTTGATAATTGAATATCTAATGATGTCTTACTGTCTATGGTATTTTGACTACTGCTGATAAAAATCTGGTGCTGTACTGATATTAGGATAGTATGCTGATGACTGATTTTTATTATGACATTATGAATGGATTGTGTTTGTGAATAAATATGGATGCTAGGTATACTACATTTGATGAATAATTAATGGCAAAGACAAAATCTAGAAATAATATATTGTTGACAATCACTGCTAAAATATTGATGATAATCTGTCAACATTCATTTGCTGTAAATCAATTTATATTTCTGCATATATATACTCTGAATGAAAAATGTCATTTTCTATATGACATGAATAAAATCTGTTAAATGAATAAGCAAAATATGCACACACTAAGGGGGAGCATACACATAGGGGGAGAAATCCTTATCTTTGTGCAGAACTGAAAAAGAATCAAAAGACACTATACTATTAATCAAGGAATGTTTTGTCATCATAAAAAATGGAGAGATTGTTGGCTCCATTAGTTTTTGATGATAATAAAACATTCCCATTTATTTGTGTCTAACATTTCTAATTGAGTGTGCAGGACAAAATTGTATGCAAATATGTAATAAATCATTCAAATGCACATATCAAAGAGCATAAAAGTAAGGAAGTCACAATTGATGAACAAGATAAATGTCCCTTAGTTGATTAATGAAGAGTTAGTTAGCTAAGATTTAAATCAAAGGTTGGCGGACTGAAGAATATTGAGAAATAGAACCAACTTAGTCGACCAAGGAATGAGTTAGTCGACTAAGTGCACACTGCTAGAACTATGAAAAACTGGGAAGAGAAGATAGAGACGACTTAGTCGACTAAGATATAAGTTAGTCAACTAAGAGCATTCTGCTTGCAAGTTTAAACTCTGCATTAAAAGATAGATTAACGGCTAGAATCAATTGCCAACTATTTCCAACGGCTAGAAAACTGTCGAACTGCCATCAGAGTTGTTTCTCCAAGTATAAAAGAGGGTTCCAATGTTTAGAAATTCATATAGAAGGCTTCCAAGCAAAAAGAGTTAAAAAACCAGCAAAAATCTTTCTGTACTTTATTGCACTTAACGCCTATCTTTGTAATTGTGTTTTACACTTCAACTTGTACCACTTAGATCAACTTTGTGATCATAGGTACACTTTTATTTCATCTCTTTATGTTTTTAGAGTGAAAGGGTCACTCTAAGGGGTTCAATCAAGCTAGGATTGCTTGTTTAGATAAAGGTTCTAACTTAGCCTTGAAAAGTTAGGTGTTGGGTTATAATTGAGCTCAGGAAAAACTATTGTGAAAGGTTTTGGCTAAGCTTGGTAAAAACCATTGTAAAGCTTGGTGAAAGCTTGTGAATTTCACTGGTTCTTTGTGGATTGGTTGGAAAATCCTTAGTTGAATAATCAAGGTAGTGGATGTAGGTCTTGGACCGAACCACTCTAAATTCCTGCGCGTTGTTTACTCTGTTTTTATTGTCATTGCTTTTTAAATTAGTTCCTCATCTTGCCAAGAGCCAAAAAGTGCTATTCACCCCCCCTCTAGCACATTTAATTAGGACCAACAGGTGCTTGCCATGGGAGAGCAAGTTCATTGAACATGAGCTACCATGAGAAGTGCATTTAATACCTCACTCAAGTGTCTATGCAATACTTCTCATGTGTTAGTTGTGAAACTACTCCCTTAACTTGAGACACCAGGTTGTCTTATATGTGGAGTATTGTGCTTTGATTTCATCCCTATGAATGCCTAACCAAGGATGCCAAAATAAGATATTTTTGAGTATAGTATGAAGTATATAAAGGCAAATGATTGGTCATGATAAGAATCATTGCCCCAAGTGATTTAAGGGGAAATATCTCATTAGTTCTTGGTTGACATTAGCTTAATCAAATCCTTGGCCAAAGTGATTACGAGATTGTGAAATGAGTTTCCATAAATCTCTACAAAGTTAACGATCTAATTGCAGAAACAAATATAAAGGTCAATAAAAGTAGGTACTACACCTTGCTCTTATCATCTTCAAGATATATGATAAGGGAATGAATTACACTAATAAATTATACACTAAAAAGTTATCAAAGAATCTTTTGACTCTTCTAACAATTGTATGCTTATGATGCATTACTAGATGCCAATCTTGGTTTATGGAATTGAATTAATTAATTTAAAATTGAATATGATTCATTTAAATTAATTAATTAATAAAATTATAATTTAATTCCATTACCAACATTTATGAACCTAATGGGTCACACACAAAGGTTACAATTTGGATTAAATTGAGAGTGTAATAATTTCAGTTAACCTTAAATCAAATTCTAGGTTTTAACTACTAAAGACCTAAATAAAAGAATTTAATTAAGCATTAGTTAAATATGATAATTATTATAATATTAAGGACTTAGTTTACAAATTTTAATAAGTCTAATTGTCACGACCCGGAACTCCCCATTGAGCCCGTGACAACCGCCGTGAGGCCTCGATAGACATTTTTCACCCCGAATGCCGATCGAAACCCCGCAAGGCTTAGCATCAACTTCCGCATCTCCCCGGTGAGCAACAATTATTAAATTTCGCATTTAAAAAAATCATAAGTCATTTTCAAATAAGAACAATAAAATATTATTTTCTAGCTCATAGGGGCATTTTCGTAATTTTTCGTCAAAAATCTCAAAACTTGCTAAAAATGTAGTAGGTAAGAGAAAATATATATTTAATGATTTAAAAACAAAATAAGTATCTAAAATGTTCATTTGAAAGCAAATTGTTAACAACTAGTACTATTCAAAAATAATCAATAAAATATTCTATTTTCTCATAAAATAAATTTTTATAGAAATATTCGTAAATAATTTTTCGCACATGAAAGTAAAGTAAAAATTGTATGAATAGAAATACAGATAACCAAAATATAAGTTTTGATTTGCAATGACACGTGGGCTCCAATTGACCAGGAGGATGTAAGATTGTGAACTCTTACTTTTTATAATGTAGTTCCGAGCTTAGTTCTCGTCCTACTCGACTATCTACAAACTGTCCTGAGCCTGAAAAATGTATAGGAAGAATGGGTGAGATTTTATAATCCCAGTTAGTAAACAGATACCATCTAAAGTATCTAAAGCCGAGTAAATGGACACAATTAAAATAAGTCATCATACTGTAATTTCATTACCTTTCAGTTCATTTCAACCAAATAAAATCAATCCATATAAATCGAGTAATCAACTTGGCTTATGAATTTATTAAAACTTTGGCTCGTGCCAAAACTCATACTCGGTGATACCTTGCGCAAGGCATCCAACCGAGTCCGCCAAGGCTGTTAAAATTTTGTATACACTTAAAATATATTTTTAGTTTGAGAAAAATACAGCCGTTCCTTGGCGTTGGTTGAGTTCCCCTTCACGTGGTGGTTTGGCGTGAAGTGAACCCTAAGCTTTACCCCAGGAGATACCCTACGCGCCTCTCCATTCGAGGTAATAATATAATGGAGTTTACCGTGCCCTTCTAATAGGCTGGTCCACGGAACCCCCTCTGTAGTAAATAATTAATATATACTCCACCAATTTAATAAAATTCATTCTAGCATGACATGGCAATTTATCGCAATCTAGCCTCTCAAGGCTGAATACACAGTATAAAAAATTTTAATATCAAAATCAATTTAACCATTCATGCTCATTTATTATCATAAGCCATTCAATTCAAAACCATAAATTTGAAACACAAACTAGCAGTCTCCAATTACTCTATTTTCAAAACCAATATTCGATTTATCAAAAAATTTATAAAATCATTTTATAAAATTACAATTTCTCCTAAAACATAGCAATTTACCATTTAAACCCATTTTTCATAAAATCACACAATTGTATAAAACTACTCTAGATAATTAAGACGATAATAAGTTCACTCACAGTATTAGGAGTAGAAATACTCCTATCTTCCGCCCTCGGGTGCAGTCTCTTACCCGAAACAATTGACTCACCACCTATCCATAATCCATGATACAAAATTCAATAAATTGTGTCAATTTATCATAAATTATTTCAGGCTCTTATCCATGCGTATGCACGAGATAGGATTTGAAATGTCTAGACAATCGCTTAATTGCGGTGCCCGACCTAACTCGCCTATACACGGTGTAAATTCCTAAAATCCCCAATTCGACTCCAAATCCATCCATTTCAGTTTCAATTATCCAATTATATCCACAATACCTCAATGACTGTGAATTTGGTCCAATTTATCATTCCGGACTATAAATTACGCTTTTACCCTTAGTGGATAAAAATTTCAATTTATTGCACCGAAAATTCCCATTTAATTTCCAACCTCATAATTCATCATTTTTCCACCCAATTCTCTTAAAATAAAGTCAACCTCATCCTCACATACCATTGGCCAGATTCGGCCTAGAGAAATTCATGGAGAAGATAAATATTTTTCTTGTTGTTTTGCTCATAAACATGCTAAACTAACACTAAACACTAACATAGCTCAAAATCAAATTTATCTAACAACTTTCTCTCTCTAAACCCATATGACCAGAATTGAAATCATCCTCAAATCACATGATTCAACCATGGAAAATGATGGGAAATGCATGGGAAAGGTAAAGCACAAGACAAATTTAAGAAATGTTACCTTTTTTTCACTTGATTTTTGAATTTTCACCTATTTTCCCTTTAAATTTCTTGGCTAGGGTTTTATTTTCTCCTTTCTCTCTCTTGTTTCTTGCTTGGCCGAATGTTGAAGAAGAAGAATGGGTGGGCTGATTTTTTTTATACTTTTTTAATTAGTTTAATGAAAAAATATTATTTTATTCATATTTTGAATATTTTATTAATTCATTTTTTTTTCTAGCCATCCATTTGTCCTACTTTTTCCACCATGCATTCCCTTTGACTTATCCAAGTCTTAAGTGAAATTTCCAGAATTTTCCAAAGTTTTGGTGGAGCAAATTTTTCAAAATTACACTTTTGCCCCCGAACTTTTCAAAAATTACATTTTTGCCCCAAAAATTGAAAATTTGCCATAATGCATAATTTTCACTCCTCATACTCATTTCACACTCCAAATAATTAAATTTGATCAAAATCCTTTCAAAAATTAAATTTTCGATTTCGGATGGTAAAATTATCATTTTACCCTTTTACTCCAAATTATACCGAAATTAAAATTTTTCACTTCTAAACTTCAAATCTTACTCCAATAAGTCAAATGGGGCCAAAAATATTTTCTAAAAATTACCATTTTATCCTCAGGTGGCAAATGACCATTTTGCCCCTAGATAGCGAAAATTTTGATTTGGCTCCAAATTGATCCTCAAACTCCGAATTACCATATTAAACCATTCTGTGAGTTTAAAATTCTTAATTTCATCATAAATTCTCTATTTGATCTACTTCGAGATTTAAATCAACTTTGTTGTACCTCTAGGTACAATATCGACTTTTGTAAATTTTTTTTTGGGACTCTCTTAGCATGCAAACATGCTATCCATCACATGTATGTCATGACAATTATTTTTATAGAGTCGGGCTTGTCATCTTCTCCCCCACTTGGATCCACTATATGATCCTTCTTCTTGACTGATTTTAACATCCGACTAAATATTAATATTTTAAAAATTTTATCTTGTCTCCTTGGTACCTGAAATACCTTGTAGACACTAAATTATAAACAAGAAAAAATTAAAAATATATATAAAAAAATTGATGAAAAAAGAAAGGAGAGAGGTACGACTGGCAGGGTGCGGACGCACCCTGCCAGGCACCTCTCTCACCTCCCAGACGCGGAAAATTTGCGTCTGGCAGGATAGTGGAACTTGCCCCCGGGTGCCCAGGGACAAGGCAATGGAGCGTGCCCTCTCCAGAACCCAGGAATCGGGTATAAAGGAGAGGGGGCACTGTAGCATCCGGGGGAAGAGAACCTGCAACAAGAAAAATCCCAGCAGCCACACCAAAAAATCCAGAAAAAAAAATCATCAAAGGAGATCCTAATCTCTAGCAGTCAAAAAGCCTGAACCACAAGAAGAAGCAATCAAAAAAAAATCCCTATCAAGCTTCCTAACAACTGAAAATCCACAATGAGCACTGAAAAATCAATCAAAAAGAGAAATAGGAATTGATTCTTTAGAGTGTGGGTTTTTGATTTTGGGGAGAAGATCTAGATTTTTAGGAGAAAGGCGGAGCCGTGATCTGCTGCCGGCACAAGAGGAAGAAGAGCTGAGCAGAGGAATGGAGAAGGAGAGAGGCGGAGCCGCGATCTGCTGCCGGCGCAAGAGGAAGAAGAGCTGAGCAGAGGAATAGAGAAGGAGAGAGGCGGAGCCGCGATCTGCTACCGGCGCAAGAGGAAGAAGAGCTGAGCAGAGGAATAGAGAAGGAGAGAGGCGGAGCCGCGATCTGCTGCCGGCGCAAGAGGAAGAAGAGCTGAGCAGAGGAATAGAGAAGGAGAGAGGCGGAGCCGCGGTACCTGCCGGCACAAGCGGAAGAAAAGCTGAGCAGAGGAATAGAGAAGGAGAGAGGCGGAGCTGCAGTACCAACCGACGGAAAGGAAGAGAGCCAGGTTTGGGTATTTGACGAGAAGAAAGAAAAGTAAGCAAAAAAGAGAGAGAGCTTTTCTCCTCAGGGCCAAACGACGCCGTTTGGTGTCCCATGGAAGGCTGTGCAAAGCTAAACAGTGTGTCTAGCAACAGCCGTGGTCAGCTTAGTTGTGTTGAGGCTTATTCGACTTAGTCAGGTAAGGAAAATTTAACTTCTTTGCATAATGGATTTGTGATTATTTAATTTTTTGGGTATTATGGTTTGATTCATTTGAGTTCAACTCACAGCATTTAATCTAAGCTTCATACCTTGATGCTCAAAGGTTGATTCGGAAATATTTTTTTACAAAGTCCTAAAAAGGAAATTTTCTAGAGAATGTCTTTAAGATTAAGATTAAATTACTTTATCACAATGCTCTAAAAGTTTTAGATATGATTTGCAGGTTTAAGGAGATAATATAATTAGAGGATTATAAATATGTATAAATAAGAATATAAATAGGGGCATGAGAAATATTTATGTACACTAAAATATATATATATATATATACATATATATGTAGTGAATAAAAATAATATTGTATCAAGTATGAAAATAATTATAATATGGTAGGTAAGAGAATCAACCTTAGAGAATTAACTCCTAAGAAAAATATCATGACATTAAGGACAAGCAAACAATGCCGATGATGGGATAATCGATAGGGATGCGAGAAGTCGCAATCCCGAGCTTATGTTCCCTAGGCTCGGAATCCGAATCAAGGCCCCACCAGTATGATGGGAGGGTCTCGTTTTCAAGATTCCGAAATCCTTAATAAATAAAGAGCTTGATTATACAAAAAAAAATTATTACTTGATGAAATTACTTGATAAAAATAAATAATAAGTAATAAAATAATGATAAAGTGATAACAATTCAAATATATAATAAATAATTAATTTGTGAAAATACAATATATATGACATTAAATAAGTAAATAAATAAATAAATAATAATAAAAATAACTAATTTAAAAGTAAGCATTGAGTATTAAGTGGCATAAAGAAATGTGAAGATAAAGATAAAAAAAAATAATAAATAATAAATAAGATCTTAGGCGTTAGGTTTGAATAAAAATCGCTTATGGAAAATATAATAATAGTAAAATATAAGAATATATAAAAATAGTACAATAAAATACATATAATTTCTATTCACTAAAATAACATAAAATTATAAACAATTTGTCTAATTATAAGTGAAAAACAAAGAACTTAAGAACAAAAAATGTAAAGTATAAAAAATAACAATAATAAATAAGAATAGAAAATATAATATATAATAGAATAAAAATAATTAATAATAACAAAAAATAGATAATTGCTTAGCATATATGTATCGCATCATATATATATCATTGCATATAAACATTCCTGTTTTCGAGTTTAAGCCTCGATGATGGGATCTTTCGGGGATCCTGCGAAGGCGGGTATTTCTCGAAAAGTTCCTTAGGTGAAAAGATATCCTCGGGTCCCACCAGTATGATGGGAGGGCTCGAGAACCACCTTTAATAAAAGGCTTTTGCCCGAATTGGGTTCATTATGCACAAAAATATTATTTTAAAAAAAGAAAACGTACGATGACCCCAATGACGGGAATTATTCGTCGAATTTGCGAAGGCGAGTTTCTCGGATAATTCCCTAGGTGAGAGAATATCCCGAGTCCCACCAGTATGATGGGCGGATTCGGAAAATATTCTCGATAAAAGGTTATTTGTCCGGCATTTTTATCTCACGTCATGCATTTCATCTCACCACCCATTTTAGGTTAAATAGGAGATAAAATAAAAAATAATAATTAAGAAAATCTAGTGAAATTAAAAATTAAAGCCCAATAGGATAATCTAAAAATGGTACCGTTCATGGAACGGGCGTCCGAGGGGTGCTAATCCTTCCCCGGGTGTAACCGTACTCCCGAACCTAAATCCAGAAAATTGTAGACCGGTTTAAGGTTCTTTTCGGTGGGCTTAAAATTAATTTAAGTTTTCATCGATTAGAATCGAGTCAATAGGTGGCCAATCGCACCTAGTAAAAAAAAGATTGGTGGCGACTTCTAGTTTAATTTTTTAGTGACTTTTCACATTCACGTCTAGCGGTCGGGTTCCCGGACCCGCACGTTACGACAGCTGGCGACTCCACTGGGGACGCCGAGAGTCGAGCCATTAAAAAATAATAGGTTATCCAAGGCTTTAAATAATCCACTGTTTCCTTATATTAATGATTTGTACTGCATACTTTGTTTGGTACATTAGTTTATTTCGCATTTATTACTTTATTGCTTCTAATACTTGTGGGGATTTAGGGTAGAGGGATGTGAGATTGTTACTTTGAACTCATGATTTCCTTCACACACACAACACATTTTACATTCATGCATAAACCCTCCACCCGGGTTATTTCCTTTTTAGGAGGGAGTTTAGTAGCTACGCTCTCGTGAGGTGATAACCTCCGCACGGACTAGTGAAGACTCCCACTCAAATCGAACCTAGTCCGTTTGAAGCCTGTAATGGGTGAGGACCGGGGTGCCTTACTAGTCCGTGTGGACGACAGTGAGGAACGATTTGGGAACCTTAGCTCTGTTTATAAACCCCGCTCAGCATATAGAGTACCGAGAGCAGCTTAACCTTAGAAAGGGCCATACCCGTGAGAATATACCTTATAAATAGGTACACATGAAGGAATTTCTTCCACTCCCTCTATTTTAAATTATGCCCCGAGATAATAAAGTATCGTGGAGTAAACAATAATACCCATGATATTGCTTGTTATTTTTAACATTCCATTATTTCTTTTTACCATACTAACTTAAGTTTATTTTGCTTGTCATGCGCATGATACATGTTCATTTGCATACATCGTAATTGCATATAGGAGAAATATTGGCTACACAACATTCAACCTAAGAGATCCCAGTTATATCCATGGCATCGTCATCAGCAGGCCCGCTCAACATATACAGAAATGACTATGAGATAGAGTTACAGATGAGGCAGATTCAACAGGAAAAAGGAGACTGTTTGACCCAAGGACTATCTAAATTTTACCCGAGAGAGTTCACTTGGATCTTCAGCAGAATGACTTTACAGAGATGGTAGGAATTTGGGAACAATGGAGACGTGCTCACCGAGACAATTTTCAGAACAAGTATGGACACATTGCATGGCTCCTATATGTACCAGTCGATGACCAGATGCTCCGAGCCATTGTCCAGTTTTGGGATCCCTCATATCGTTGCTTTGTCTTTAACAAGGTGGACATGACCCCTACCATAGAAGAGTACTCTTCTCTGCTCCGGATAGACCATATGCAGCCTGACAAGATCTATTGGAGGGCTCAGAAGACGGGACACCGACTAAAGTTGGCCAAGTTGTTAGGAATGACTACGATAGAAGTGGATCAGCATTTGAAGAAGAAAGGAGACACAGAATGCCTTCCGTGGAGTTTCTTGAACGGATATATTAAAAAACACATGGAGGATGAACAAGGTCTCTTGGCTTTTGCGATGGCAATTTACGACTTAGTGGTCTTCCCGAAGGTTCTAGGTCATGTGGAGGTGTCAGTCATAGACTTCTTTGATCAGGTGACAAGGAGCATCAACCCGGCCCCATCCATCTTAGCTGAAACCTTCAGATCCTTGAATTTCTGTCGACGCAAAGGTGAGGGACGATTCATCGGATGTGCTCAACTCCTAACCATATGGATCAAAAGCCACTTCGAATGCAAAGAGAGCAAATTTCGAAAGCTTTATCTGTCTGTGAGTTGTCCTATCCTTGAGTTTTGCGAAAGTGAATGGCCCGACTACAAAAGGAAAGAAGAGTGGGTCGCAAGGCTCCGGAGGTTAATGAGCATTGAAGTGACTTGGAGAGCTCCATGGATGCCACGAATGCAAGTAATGTATAAATGTGGGGATAAGCCGTGGGTACCACTGATGGGACCTTGGGGAGCCATCAGCTATGCCCCAATAATGGTACAGAGACAGTTCGGATCTGAGCAATTCGTGCCCATGACTCACCAGCTCGACCAGTTAGAGTTTACATATGGAGAGCCAGAAACGCTAAAGAAGATTGAGGAAATTGCTCAGGACTGGAAGAAAACTTACCGAGTAGATCAGGGAAGGGTTACTGATGAAGTCACCACAGGATATCATACTTGGCATGACCAAAGGGTGAAAAATGTCATACATCCCCCGAAGAATCCATCAAAACATCCCGTAAATCCAGAACCTCAAGATGTCCTGCTGGAGAGTGAGTTAACGAGAAAAAGACTGGAAAAGGAGATGATGAATATGAAGCGAAGACATGAGGATGAGCTAGAAGAAGTGAAGAAAGAGACTGCAAGAAAGGTACGGGTGGCTTTGAAAGAGCGGGATGAGTGGCAAAGCAAGTTTGAGGAAGTGAGCGTGGCAAATTCTTCTCTGTTAGCCAGAATACAAGAACTCCAAAGTGCCAACAACGCTTTGCAGCACGAGGTACGAAGACAAGGACAAACCACCCAAGAGTTGAAAAATGACTGCAACATGTTGGAAACTGCCATGGAGGGCTATAAGGCACAGTATGAAGCAATAAGGCAAGAATATTCCCAAATGAGGGAAAGAAACAATTCATGCACACAAAGCCTTCAAAGGAAAGAAGCTGAAATGCAATGGATACTGAGACAGATGAGAGAAATGGCATTTAGAGCTCGAGTAATGGCAGACAAGACCGAATAACTCAGGCGAGAGATCCTTCCCAAGGATGAATTGAGTGAGCGGTTGATCAGTCACCTCAAGATGGTTAGGGACCAATATGACAAAGTCGGTTTTTCTTTTTGATAGTTATGTATGGTTTTAGACAATGATGTAATTGGATATTTAAGTTTTATGGATGCAGATTTTCTTATGGTAAATGTTGGATGGCCAATATTTTTCCTATTCAAATACATTTCATTTGCATCATAATGCATGATTCAGATAAAAATAATAAATAATAATGCACTCAATATAAAATTCTAACTTATTCCTTGAACTAATAGAACAAAATTCCAGAAAAACAAATTCTCCACAGATACAATACAAGAGCCCGTTCTAAGATCATGGGGGACGAGCATTCAGAGAGGATGGATAAGATTGAGAAGAAGCAAGAAGAAATCATGGATCAGTTATCAAAAATTTTGGAGTTAATATCTACAGATAAAGGAAAGAAAGTGGCAGGGAGTTCTGGTACACCAGAAGACGTTCAACAGACAGAAACCAATACAGACCCCGTGTATCCACCAGGATTTACACCTCCACCTGCAAGGAATGCTTCTATTCCCATGCCATCCGTGGGTCAATATCCATTTTTTGGGATGCCAATAGGACCACCACAGACTTATGCTCAACAAAGGCCAATTGGAGGGGCAAGTCCTTCAGATCCCATCTCTGTACCTGATCTGGATGATCCAAAGGAACAAGAGAAGCTCAAATGTGGATCCGTTGAATCGAAAGATAATCCTGATACCCATCAAAAATTTGACCTTTTTGAGGAAAGACTGCGCATGGTAGAAGGAATGGGAATGTATTGTTCTATGGATGCAATTGAGCTTTGTCTGGTTCTAGATGTGGTTATACCCCCAAAGTTCAAAGTTCCAGACTTTGAGAAGTATGATGGAACCAAGTGCCCAGTCACACATATCACCATGTATTGTAGAAGGATGGCCGCATATGCTCATGATGACAAACTCTTGATACATTGCTTCCAAGATAGCCTTACTGGTGCTGCAGCAAAATGGTACGTCCAACTGGACCGCAAACGAATCCACACGTGGAAAGACCTTGCTCGGGCGTTTGTAGCTCAGTATAAGCACGTTACAGATATGGCTCCGAATCGCCTTTCTTTACAAAACATGGAGAAGAAAACCACTGAAAGCTTCAAAGAATACGCTCAAAGATGGAGGAATGTGGCCTCTCAAGTTCAGCCACCATTGACTGAGAAAGAAACCACTGTAATGTTTGTTAACACCTTGCTAGCCCCTTACTATGAACGATTGGTTGGTAGTGCCACAAAGAACTTTGCTGATATGGTGATTTCGGGAGAAATGATAGAAACTGCCATTAAGCAAGGGAAGATAGAAGGAGGTGATATGGCAAACACAAGGAAATGAGGAACTTTCAAGAGGAAAGAAGGAGAAGCCCAAGCCATCACATCAGGACAACACCAAGGAGGAACATACAACCCTTACCAGCCATACCTACCATACCCCTATTACCCAGCTGTGAACAACACTTCACAAAGCCCATACCCATACCCGCCTATGCCAAATGCCTTCCCTAACCCGTACCCATATAATCCCATCCAGCGGACACTCTACCCCATAAATATTCACCCACCTACTTCCACACCTGTTACAGCTTCAACCACACAACAAACAACACCTTCAAACAACCATACTACCGGTGAATCAAGAGGATGGCGAAACAAGCAAGAGAAAGTGCAATTTGACCCAATCCCGATCCCTTATGCTGAACTCTTCACTCAGTTAGTTGCAAACCATCTAGTAGCACCCTTATACATAGAGCCATTAAAACCTCCGTTCCCGAGATGGTATGACACTTCCGCCCATTGTGATTATCATTATGGAATAGAAGGTCACTCAATCGAGAATTGCACGGCATTCAAGCATAAGGTGCAAGGGTTGATCAAGGCAGGAATCCTGAACTTTGAAAAAAAGTCAGAACAGAATGTTAACAACAACCCACTGCCAAATCATGCTGGGGCAGGGGTAAATGCAATCGAAAGGGAGGTGTATGTTAAAAGGAACATTCGGGAAGTGGAAACCTCCATGGAGAAAGTATTTGAAGCCTTGGTAAAAGCCGATATGCTCGAGGTGTGGCTTGAATGTCCTAATGTGAATGACTCACGAGATATCCAAAGACTATGTTGCTTGTACCACAAAGGATGTGTGGGACATTCAATCCAGGATTGTAGTTCTTTCCGGAAGGAAGTGCAAAGAATGATGGACGAATCAAAGATCGAGTTTTATACGGAAGCTTCAAAGTCAGCAGTAAACATGATATCCAAGGAGTCCACTCACCCAATGAAGATAAAACCTTTGACCATTTTCTACGAACCAAAAGGAGGGTTTGTGGAGGACAAAAACCGTGCCAAGATGATCATCGAAGTCCCTAAACCCTTCCCCTACAAAGACAACAAAGCTATCCCATGGAACTACAACTGCAATGTACAAGTTTCAGAAGCGAAGAAATGGATAGCTGAATCTCAAGATGATGCTATCAATATAACTGGCGTTGGAGGGATTACCCGCAGCGGACGCTGCTATTCACCGGAAGCATTCGAGAATCTCAAGAATGAGAAGGGAAAGGAAAAGGAGCAAAGTCCTAGAGAAGAAAAGGTACAACCTCCGGAATCGACAGATGGCTCAAAAAGATCGGTGACAGAAAAAGAGGCTGCCGAGTTCCTCAAGTTCATCAAACATAGTGAGTACAATGTAGTCGAGCAATTGAACCAGTTGCCCGCTCGTATTTCACTACTATCTTTGCTCCTCAGCTCAGAACCACATAGGAACTCTCTGATGAAGATTCTGAACCAAGCATATGTGGATCATGATATCTCAGTTGAAAATTTGGACTACATTGTTGGGAACATTTCGGTGGGTAACATAATATCCTTTAGCGATGAAGAAATCCCTTCTGGAGGTAGAGGAAATTACAAAGCCTTGCACATCACTACCAAGTGTAAAGGTTGTACCGTCGCAAAGGTACTACTTAACAACGGATCGTCCTTAAATGTGATGCCCATGAGGACCTTGGCCCGTTTACCCATCAACATGTTCTACATGCGAAAGAGTCAGATGATCGTAAGAGCTTTCGATGGAACAAGGAGAGAAGTAGTAGGGGACATTGAGATACCGGTAGAAATTGGCCCATGTACCTTTACCATTGAATTCCAGGTCATGGATATTGCTCCTTCATACAATTATTTGTTGGGAAGACCTTGGATACACATGGCTGGGGCCATACCTTCATCTCTTCATCAGAAGGTCAAGTTCATCGTGGAAGGGAAGATTGTCTGTGTTAACGGGGAAGAGGACTTACTCATAAGCAAGCCAGCAGATACGCCTTACGTGGAAGCGGCGGAAGAAGTGCCTGAATGTTCCTTTCGATCCTTCGAGTTCGTTAACACCACGTATGTGGGAGAAGGAACCACACCGCCTATTCCGAGGCTTTCCAAAACCACCAAGATGATTGTCAGTCAGATATTAGGAAAAGGATACCGAGCGGGGGTAGGATTGGGAAAAGAACTACAAGGCATTAGAAGTCCCATACGTACTACCAAAAATGAAGAAAGGTTTGGCCTGGGGTACAAGCCAACTAAGAAGGAAAGAGAAGAAATGATAGCCGAAAGAAGAAAGGAAAGGTTGGCTCGCTTTAAGGGGCATGAGTTTGAAATCCAAGGAAGGACATACCCTCATCTTTACAAGACATTCCGATCTAGAGGTTGCATCTTTCCTGAATCACTCACCGTTGGGAACCAAGAATCAGTGTCAGCTTTAGGAGGGACCTTTTCTGATTTATTAATATGTGCAACGGAGGAAGGTGAAGAACAGTCAGGAAATGTGGATGAGATTCCTACTACATACCTTGGGCCACCGAATCTAAAGCTGAGCAATTGGACCATCATGAGTTTACCAGTCACTTGTGATTCAATTTCAAAGTAATGCAAAGTAAACATCCGTGCTTATGCCCAAAAGCATTGGAATTTTATGTATCAGGCTTTTTACCATTTATCATTTTAATAAATTGACATGCGTAGTGCATTTCTCATATCTCTTCTCATGATTAATCATTTCCATTAGTGTCATTTCATCCCTTTATTTTAACTATTTACCTATACAATAGCTCTACATATTTCAATTCCCTTTACCTTCCAGGATTCCAAATAATGAATGCGAAGATGATAATGATAGTGGTTTTGAAGTTGATTTTGAAAAAGGTACAAGTGTCAGTGAACTTGACAATACAAAAAATGTGGAGGATTATGATTTAACTCCGGATTTGTTAAGACTAGTAGAACAGGAAGGGAGACAAATTGTCCCACATCAAGAGACACTTGAAACGATTAATTTGGGAAATGAAGAAAATAAGAAAGAAGTTAGAATTGGTATGACGTTGGTGTCAATGGAAAAAGAAAAACTAATAAAGCTACTTCATGAATATGTAGATGTGTTCGCATGGTCTTATCAAGATATGCCAGGACTCAATACAGACATTGTAGCCCATAAACTGCCTTTGAAACCTGAATGCAAACCGATTAAGCAAAAGTTGAGAAGAATGAAACCTGAAATGTTGTTGAAAATTAAAGAAGAGGTGAAAAAGCAGTTCGATGCAGGATTCTTGGAAGTAGCTAAGTACCCTGAATGGGTTGCAAATATTGTCCCAATTCCTAAGAAAGACGGGAAGGTGAGAATGTGTGTGGATTATCGAGACTTGAATAGAGCTAGCCCAAAAGATAATTTTCCTCTTCCCCACATTGACACCCTTGTTGACAATACTGCCCGACACTCCATGTTTTCCTTTATGGATGACTTTTCAAGGTATAACCAAATTAAGATGGCATCAGAGGATAGAGAGAAAACTACCTTCATAACTATGTGGGGGACCTTTTGTTATAAGGTAATGCCATTTGGTTTGAAGAATGCCGGGGCAACTTATCAGCGAGCTATGGTGACTCTCTTCCACGATATGATGCACAAAGAGGTTGAGGTGTATGTGGATGACATGATTGTAAAAGCTCGCAAAACAGAGGACCATGCGACCAATCTTGAAAGATTATTTAAAAGGTTATGAAAATTTCAGCTCAGATTAAATCCGGCAAAGTGCACTTTTGGAGTCACTTCAGGAAAGCTACTGGGTTTCATCGTCAGTGAAAGAGGAATAGAAGTTGACCCGGATAAGGTTCAAGCAATCCGTGATTTGCCTCCTCCCAAAATGCAAAAAGAAGTTAGAGGATTTTTGGGGAGATTAAATTATATAGCCCGTTTCATATCACAGCTCACACTCAAATGTGACCCGATCTTCAAACTCCTTCGCAAACATAATCCGGGGGCATGGAACGAGGAGTGCCAAGTTGCTTTTAACAAAGTTAAAGAATATTTGTTGAGTCCGCCAGTATTAATGCCACCTGTGGTTGGGAGACCTCTCCTCTTATACTTGACGGTAAATGAAGGATCCATGGGATGTGTGTTAGGACAACATGATGAAATAGGTAGGAAAGAAAGGGCAGTTTACTACTTGAGTAAAAAGTTTACTGAATACGAGTCCAAGTATTCCTCGTTGGAAAAGATGTGTTGTGCTTTAGCATGGACGGCGCATCGACTCAGGCAGTACATGCTATATCATACCACTTGGCTCATTGCGAAGTTGGATCCGATTAAATACATCTTCGAGAAACCTTCCTTAACAGGTAGGGTGGCAAGATGGCAAGTGTTATTGTCTGAATATGATATTGTATATGTGTCCCGAAAGGCTATCAAAGGAAGTGCAATCGCAGATTTTCTTGCAGAAAGGGTGGAAGAGGATTATGAACCAATGGAGTTTGAGTTTTCAGATGAGGACTTGATGTCAATATGTCAAACAAGTGAGGAGGAATCAAGGAATGAGAATTGGAAGATGTTTTTCGACGGAGCTTCGAATGCCTTGGGGCATGGCATAGGAGTCGTGTTAGTGTCACCAGAAGGAGATCATTATCTCGTTATAGCTAAACTCAACTTCTATTGCACCAATAATGTAGCTGAATATGAAGCTTGTGTCATGGGCCTTCAAGCAGCAATCGAGAGGAAAATTCACATTTTGGAAGTGTATGGGGACTCTGCTTTGGTTATTTATCAGTTGCGAGGAGAATGGGAGACACGTGACTCGAAGTTAGTTCGGTATCACAAGTATGTATCAAAGCTGATTTAAAATTTTGATAAAATTTGCTTCAATCATTTGCCCCGAGAGGAGAACCAAATGGCCGATGCATTAGCCACGCTGGCAGCAATGTTCAAAGTTGGTACCAATATCAAGATCCAACCCATCATGATTAATCTTCGAGAGTGCCCCGCACACTGCTCTAGTATAGAAGAAGAAATAGACGGGAAATCGTGGTACCATGATATTGTGCATTATCTCAAATTTCAGCAGTACAATGATCAAAGCTCAGAAAATGATAAGAAAACCATTAGAAGGTTGGCAATGAATTTCTTCTTGGATGGGAACATCTTATCCAAGAGGAGTAGGGATCAAACGCTTTTGAGATGCGTGGATTCAACTGAAGCCCGGAGAATAGTCGAGGAAGTTCACGAAGGAGTTTGTGGAGCACATGCAAGTGGACATAAGTTGGCGAGACAGGTCATGAGGGCAGGGTATTACTGGCTCACGTTGGAAAAGGATTGTATAGACTTCGCTCGAAAGTGTCACAAGTGTCAGATATATGCGGACAGAATCCACACCCCTGCTAATTCACTGCATGTATTGGCATCACCATGGCCATTCTCAATGTGGGGCATGGATGTGATTGGGTTGATAACCCCGAAGGCATCAAATGGGCATCAGTTTATTCTGGTGGCAATTGACTACTTCACTAAGTGGGTAGAAGCAGCATCTTATGCCAATGTGACCCAGAAAGTGGTATGTAAGTTCATCCAAAAGGAAATAATATGCCGCTATGGTCTCCCGGAAAGGATCATCACGGATAACGCTAGTAACCTCAATGGTTCGATGATGAAAGAGGTTTGTGCCAAGTTCAAGATCAAGCATCACAATTCAACACCTTATCGCCCAAAGATGAATGGAGCAGTGAAAGCAGCCAACAAGAACATCAAAAGGATAATTGAAAAGATGACAGATATATACAAAGATTGGCATGAGAAGTTACCTTTTGCTTTGCATGCTTATCGCACAACAGTCCGAACTTCCACGGGAGCTACACCGTTCTCTTTGGTGTATGGGATGGAAGCAGTTTTGCCAATTGAAGTGGAAATTCCTTCCCTTCGGGTCCTTAAAGAAGTACAGTTGGAAGAAGCCGAATGGGTTAATGCTCGTTATGAGCAATTGAATCTCATAGAAGAAAAAAGGTTGACAGCACTTTGCCATGGGCAGTTATATCAAAAGAGAATGATGAGGGCATATGACAAGAAGGCACACTCTCGACAGTTCCGAGAAGGAGAATTAGTATTGAAAAGAATTCTCCCGAACCAGCATGATCCTCGCGGGAAATGGACACCGAATTGGGAAGGACCATTTGTGGTGAAGAAAGCTTTTTCAGGAGGAGCACTAATTTTGGCGGAGATGGATGGAAGGGAGTTTTCCAACCCGGTGAATGCCGATGCTGTCAAGAAATATTTTGCATAAAAAAAAAAAAAGAAGAAGAAAATTTTCAAGTTGAAAACCTGAAAAGGCAGCTTGAATTTGGGAGATGTGTTTAGGGCGAAAACCCGAAAGGGCGGTCTAGACACGAAAAAGGTCCAAATACTACAAAAGCTTAACATAGAAAGGGTGAAGATCATGATCCGAGATGTTCATGCAAAAGGCAAGGGAGTTGACAAATGTGCCTATTTCGGGATAAAATTTTGAGACTACTGTTAATATCTATCGAAACAGTCATTAAGAAAGGACTGTATCCCTTTTGTATTAATCAATTTTCCCTTGTTCCTTGTCATTATACTTGATTGTAGAAACTTCACTTTTTTCTAATGAAAAATCGCCTTTCACTCCCAACAATGCCCTTATTTCCATTCTGCCAAAAGAGGAGATATGAGTACATTGCATTGCATTTGCCATAAAATTAGAATGATACTTAATAAAGAGCATGATAAAGTAAGAAAACGTTTGCAATATTTTGAAAAAAGGATCGTAATTGACAGGGAATGAAATGGAGTCTAAGAAGAGAAAGAAAGGAATGGAATTAGTAATAGAATGGAGCACAGTAAAAATGTGAAGAGTGATTGGACCATGCATATGATAGAAGAAGAAAACAGTTATGAGCAATGAATTGAGGAAGACGAGAGATCGGAAATGAGATCGATTCATCCCCCGTTGATCAAAGAAAAGGCTCTAAAAACACCAAAAAGGGAAACTGATGAAGATGAATTGACATGTTCAAAATTTTAAAACAATTGAAAAAGAGGGAAATTTATCTTTAAAATCATATGAATTTCAGATGAGGAATTGGTTATTTTTCACCATTTCAAAAAAAAAAAATGAAATGAAAAAAGTTTCGTTGCCTCAGTTTTGGGGGGTTCATTTTAAAGTTTCGGTGTCTCAGTTTTGAGGGGTTCATTTTTAAAGTCTCGTTGCCTCATTTTTGAGGAGTTCATTTTTAAAGTCTCGTCGCCTCAGTTTTGAGGAGTTCATTTTTAAAGTTTCGTTGCCTCAGCTTTGAGGAGCTCACTTTTAAAAAATTCTCATTGCCTAAGTTTTGAGGAGTTCATTTTAAAAGTCTTGTGCCCTCAGTTTTGAGGAATTTATTTAAAATATATATATATATAAATATAATAATAATAATAATAAATATATATATATATAATAAAAATTTGGTAAGAGAATTAAAGAATTTAGTCAAATACAGTGTCTACGTCTTTGCACTATTTCAAATTTTCGAAAAGCTCAAAGAAGGGCAGCTGTAGACACTAAATTATAAACAAGAAAAAATTAAAAATATATATAAAAAAAATGATGAAAAAAGAAAGGAGAGAGGTACAACTGGCAGGGTGCGGACGCACCCTGCCAGGCACCTCTCTCACCTGCCAGACGCGAAAAATTCGCGTCTGGCAGGATAGTGGAACTTGCCCCCGGGTGCCTAGGGACAAGGCAATGGAGCGTGCCCCCTCCAGAACTCGGGAATCAGGTATAAAGGAGAGGGGGCACTGTAGCATCCGGGGGAAGAGAACCTGCAACAAGAAAAATCCCAGCAGCCACACCAAAAAATCCACAAAAAAAAATCTTCAAAGGAGATCCTAATCTCTAGCAGTCAAAAAGCCTGAACCACAAGAACAATCAATCAAAAAAAAATCCCTATCAAGCTTCCTAACAACTGAAAATCCACAATGAGCACTGAAAAATCAATCAAAAAGAGAAATAGGAATTGATTCTTTAGAGTGTGGGTTTTTGATTTTGGGGAGAAGATCTAGATTTTTAGGAGAAAGGCGGAGCCGTGATCTGCTGCCGGCACAAGAGGAAGAAGAGCTGAGCAGAGGAATGGAGAAGAAGAGAGGCGGAGCCGCGATCTGCTGCCGGCGCAAGAGGAAGAAGAGCTGAGCAGAGGAATAGAGAAGGAGAGAGGCGGAGCCGCGATCTGCTGCCGGCGCAAGAGGAAGAAGAGCTGAGCAGAGGAATAGAGAAGGAGAGAGGCGGAGCCGCGATCTGCTGCCGGCGCAAGAGGAAGAAGAGCTGAGCAGAGGAATAGAGAAGGAGAGAGGCGGAGCCGCGGTACCTGCCGGCACAAGCGGAAGAAAAGCTGAGCAGAGGAATAGAGAAGGAGAGAGGCGGAGCTGCAGTACCAACCGACGGAAAGGAAGAGAGCCAGGTTTGGGTATTTGACGAGAAGAAAGAAAAGTAAGCAAAAAAGAGAGAGAGCTTTTCTCCTCAGGGCCGAACGACGCCGTTTAGTGTCCCATGGAAGGCTGTACAAAGTTAAACAGTGTGTCTAGCAACAGCCATGGTCAGCTTAGTTGTGTTGAGGCTCATTCGACTTAATCAGGTAAGGAAAATTTAACTTCTTTGCATAATGGATTTGTGATTATTTAATTGTTTGGGTATTATGGTTTGATTCGTTTGAGTTCAACTCACAGCATTTAATCTAAGCTTCATAACTTGATGCTAAAAGGTTGATTCGGAAATATTTTTTTACAAAGTCCTAAAAAGGAAATTTTCTAGAGAATGTCTTTAAGATTAAGATTAAATTACTTTATCACAATGCTCTAAAGGTTTTAGATATGATTTGCAGGTTTAAGGAGATAATATAATTAGAGGATTATAAATATGTATAAATAAGAATATAAATAGGGGCATGAGAAATATTTATGTACACTAAAATATATATATATATATACATATATATATATACATATATATATATATATGTATACATATATATATATATGTATACATATATATATATACATATATATATATATATGTATACATATATATATATACATATATATATATATATACATATATATATATATACATATATATGTAGTGAATAAAAATAATATTGTATCAAGTATGAAAATAATTATAATATGGTAGGTAAGAGAATCAACCGTACTCCCGAACCTAGATCCAGAAAATTGTAGACCGGTTTAAGGTTCTTTTCGGTGGGCTTAAAATTAATTTAAGTTTTCATCGATTAGAATCGAGTCAATAGGTGGCCAATCGCACCTAGTAAAAAAAAGATTGGTGGCGACTCCTAGTTTAATTTTTTAGTAACTTTTCACATTCACGTCTAGCGGTCGGGTTCCCGGACCCGCACGTTACGACATACCTTATTATGCCTCACTTGACTTCTGAATTGCCTTTTATCTCACAAATTCTCCTCTGATAAAATTATTATTATTTTATTGTTATTTTCTCACTTACGAAATATTTTATCCTAAACTACTCCTTTCGTCTTTTATCACTTTTAAACATTTTAATTGACATCAATTTACATTTGATCAACTTTATTTATCACTATATCAAAGTATGGGGTATTTCACTAATAATAAAATTAAACCTAGATATAAATCTCACATTATAACCACCTTTTCTAAGGCAACCAAAACAAAAAAACTCATAGTTTTTCTCTTGAGTGCCGCCACTCTTGATGGGGTTTTTTAAAAAACTTTTTCGTTGATTCTTTACTGGAAATTAAAGAAAAAAAGAGGACAAATCATTGTCCACTTGCTAGCACAAGCTCGTGGCATAAAGCTCTCTTTTTAAGAAGGATCTGTTGCAATCATGTGTGCCACATTGAAGGCCAAGCGTTTGAGCTGTTGGGATTCTTTCACAGAAGAAGGTGTTCACATTTTTCAGCACACAAAAAAAATCCATTTGATTACAATATCATTTAAAAATGTAAAAACCTTTTTCTGATTTTTTATGATGTTTAACTTTGCATGAAACAAATACGATGATCCAAAGGTAGGAGGCATGGTTTTTATTTTGTTTCAATATTTGTTAATCCATTGTGTTGATGCTCTAATCATGCCGTTCCTTGGCTCACTTTAATGCAAAGGTTTGTCTTGTTGTTGTTTTATTTCAATTCTGATTAGATGTGAGGCATTGGAAGAGATCAAGGAATGTTTAAATTTCGATTATGTTTTAAAGTAGTTTATCACAGATTTGATTTTTTATTTTTAATACTTATTTGTTTTAGCAACTAATCTTGTTTAAATGTCTCAATTTTGTAGAACAATATGTGCTTGAGATGCACAAAAGAGCTTGGCAAGAAAAGAATTTGAATTCATGGGAAACTAGATGTGAATATGTGATAGAATTTGATTTTGTCTAGGTTTGCATATAGCTTGATTTTTAGTTTTTAATAGGGGTCTAAAAGCCTCTAAAAATTCTAAAAAAATTTGAAAGTAATCTACATTGAAAATGTTTCAATATGATTGCTTACCAATTACAAACAGTGAAGGAAATGATATGAAATCGTGACTGAAACCATTGTTGCTAGTAGTAGTTCAAGTCACGATTTTGGTTGAGAAAGTCATCTTCAAAGAGTCCTAAAATTGTGCAATTATTGAAACTTTTTGGATAAATTTTGAAGTTTGAATATGTTCAAAAGATTCCTAAAAAGATTACTAAAATTAAAGGGTTTAATCCTTTGATTTATGCCACCATAATGCCACATATGCAACCTAAAAATTGTAGCTATGTACAGAATACATAAGCTACTATTTTTTGGGGTTTTGACAAGCTAAATCAAGTCCAAAAATTATGAAATTTTAATATGGAAAGGTTCCATATGTTAGCTGATTATGGTTAGAATTTGGGAATTAAATTCCTTGATTTGGTGCCGCATCAAGCCACAAAATCATGACTAGTACAGTGTTGCTAGAATTTTGTAAAGTCATGATTTTTAGGATTTTAATGTCCATATGTGCAGCCTAAATTGGTGCAATGAAAAAAACTAATTTACTAAATAGTATCTTATGGAAAAATTCTAGAAAGATAAATTTTGATATATTTAAATTAGGGAATTTGATTCCTTAAAATAAGGATATCAGAATTCAATTAATCACATCCATAAATTTAAGAATTTGATTCCTACAAATATGGAAGTGTGATAAATATGGATAAGAGAAATATCTTGAATTAATTTCTTTCTTTTAAGAAGGGAAATTTAAATAGGACACTTAAATATAATTAAACGTAATGTTGTCTTAAATATTAGATTTAAATTATCTAATGAGATTAGATAATTGATGACACATAACCTTTAATTTAAAAGGATTAGTAAAAGTTAATTAAAACATTTAAAGATTAAAAATTAAAAATGTTTTAATTGGCAATAAAATTTTAATTCTAATCCTAATAAGATTAGGAATGGATAATATTACCAATACTAATTAGGAAAAACTTTACATATATGGAAAACTGTTTCAATACATAGGATTAAAAATGAACTCAAAATTAGTTGTACACTAATTTCAAATGCCTCATATGATTAACAATTAGAATAAGACATAGTTTTAATTTTATGTTCATGTGGATGGATGAATGTGGATGATTATGGACTAGGCCCAATATGATTATGGATGTATGGTTAAATAGGGTCTGCGCACTTTGCCTTTTTCTTGAATTTCAAGGATTGTAAAATTCTCTCTTCACTTAACTCCCTTGAGATGTACCACAAGGTTTCTTTACTAAAATGTAATTAGTTACATATAAGTGTAGGATTAGGATTAATTTAGGAGTTATTTTACAATTCAAAGATGAAGACCTAAAGGTGCCATGAAGATACAAGAAGAAAGATTACAATATGTTGTATGTCAATCCCTTAGGTTTGACCAAGCTAATTTTCTTTGATGGCTCAAGGAAATTAGTATAGATAAAGTTCATAATCCTCTAAAGTAGAATACATGAGATATATTTATTTTATTGATTAACTAATACTACACATGTAAACATGAGACCTTAACTAAATAAAAAATATAAGAAAAATCCCTTAGTAAATATTGAGTCACATGCCACGCATGATTAAGTTGCCTTCCACCATATAGCAAGATAACCTGGTTGCTCTTTTAATCGGAGACTTTTTGAACATACTCAAGGTCACACTTTTACACGAATATGTTTGAGCTATTAGTAGGTCTTACTCAATTAGTTTCATAAAATTTGGATTCTTGGAAACTTAATTATTATGGAAATTAGAGGCAATGGCTAGGCTAAACATATATGATATGTTTAGGCAATGTGTTGTCACCTAGCTGGACTAGGAGTTGTATAGAGATACAATTGGTAAGCTCAATTACCTACCTAATCCGACTATCATGGTTTGTTGAGCACACGAAAGATCATAACTAGAATGGATAGGGATCCTAGGCCACTAAGAGAATCCTTGTACAGATCTCTCAAGGTGATATGGAGGGTTACATCTTGAAGAAAATAGTGGGAGCAATCAATTTAAGATTTATTATCTCTTATAATACATGATTACTCATAAACATTCTGTAAATGTCTAGGTTGTTAAAATGCAAATACACATCACTTTGCGTAGCATACTTGATACCTTCATGAAATCTAGGCCAAAATCTTTGGACTGGTATATCAAGTGGAGAAACGTTCTCTAATATCTATTAAGAATAGATGTCATTAAGTAAGATATCCTTGCTTTCTTGACTGGGTCAAAGAATGAGAAACTTGTAGAAGTTTCACCATTGACCATGTATATTGATAACTCTATGATATAGAGTTATTTGGGTTTAATTTTAATAGTAATTTAGCTTAGTTCTTGTGATAAAGCATAGAAATTAGTAAGTTTTATTTAAATTCTTTTAAGTTAGTTAATTTAAGTGAGTTTGTCACGATCCGGAACCTCCCTCAGGCCCATGACAATCGCCGCGACGTCCCGATTGACACTCATTATCCGGAATGCCAACCGGAACCCCGCAAGGCTTACATATCAGTTTCTTTCCTTTCCTGTGAGCAATCATTGTTAAATATCAAGTTTTTAGAGAATATATACTATTTTAGATCAAAAACAATCAAAATAAAATTTTCGCCACACAGGGGTATTTTGGTCATTTTTTTCTCAAAAATTTCGAAACTGGCTAAAACGTAATATACAAGTACAAAACACATAATTCATATTCAAAATGAGTTTAAAAGTCTGAAATCTTCATTTAAAACGAAATTACGGTTATTTGAATATAATAAGAAAATAAAAGAAATATTAAGGAAAATATTCTATTTTCTTATAAAACAATATTTATAGAGTTATACGTGAAGAATTTTTATAGCGTAAAAGCTAAATAAATTTACACATACTGAAATACAGTAAGCCAAAATATTTAATTTAATTTACAATAACAAGAGGGCCTCCGAATAAACAAAAGTAAAGAGGACTGTGAACCTACGATTTGGAAAATGCAGATCCAATGGTAGTCCTCGATGAGATCAGCTATCTACAGTCTATACTAAACCTGAAATGGGTGGAAAGGAGTTGGGTGAGATTTTGCAATCCCAATGAGTAAACAGACATTATCATAAATATCTAAAGGCGAGTAAAATGGAGGCAAGTTTAAACAATAAATTTCAACCCATTTCATAATGTTTTCAATTTATTTCTTAAACCATAAAATATTTGTAATTTACCAAAACAATTGTTAAGGCTTATGTCTTTTATTAAAATAAGGCTCAAGCCAAAACTAATCCTCGGGGATACCTTGGCCGAGGCATTTAACCGAGTCCATCAAGGGTGTTAAAATATTCACACGTGAAATACATTTTTATTTTTAAAAACCAGCCGTTCCTTGGCGTTGGCCGAGTTACACATTCACGTGGGGGTTCGACGTGAAGTGAGCTCTAATACTACCCCAGGAGTTACCCTCCTCGCCTCTACAACCGGAGTAACTATAATACTGGATTTACCGTGCCCCTCTAATAGGCAGTCCATGGAAACCCGTCACTGCAGTGACTAACCCACCAATTTTAATAAAATTTCGACAGTATAACGTGGCTTTTATTTATTTATCCAGTCTGCATAGTGAAACAACTTACATAAATTTCCCAATGCATTCACAAAATATAGCCACATATACTCATTTCTCATAAGCCATTCCTAGGAAAATATATATTTTTCAAGTCAATTTGTAGCCTCCAATTACTCAATTTCATAATCAATACAATATATTTTTATTTGTCACATTTATTCCTAAAACATCAAAAATCTCGTTTTAATCTCGTTCTCATTTCATAAAATACATAAAGGGCATTTAAAATAAACTCTAAATAATTTACAATAATAATAAGTTTACTTACCGTTTGTACAAACTAAAAGCTTTCTAAGAGCCCCGATCACTACTCGTCGGGTACGACTTCTTTGCCTTTTCCGGAAGGCTCTCCTCCTAGACACATTACAAAAATTTACACAATTCATCACATTGATGCTAAATCACTATACACTTAACTTAAATCCTATACTAATGCATGGTATGAAATGCAATAGCCTAAAACAGCTTGAACGCGGTATTAACCTATTTTTGGCACTTTGCCCGATAAATTGCTAACGCGCTCCATTTTAGCTCTAAATCATCCCATTCTCTCTCCAACATTTCTAACCATTAAATATCAGCCAATAACCTTCTAAAAACAACAAAATCAGCTCACTCCCTTCCTTGGAAAATTCGGCCAAAAATGGGACATTAACTCGGTTAATTTTCTACTTTGTTTTTCTATCACGTTTAATCGTTTTTCATCATTTTCTCTTCATTTCCCTTAGAATAAAATCAATTCATCATCATTGTACAGCATTGAGCATCCAGCCAAGAGTGGGTATTGTGAAAATTTAATGATTTCTTGCCCAATTTAATTTCTAAACACATTTAACTAACTAAAACTATCAATTTAACTAAAAATCAAAACCTAAAAATTTCAATTTCTCTCCCCTAGAATTTCGTCCAGACCTTGATATCACTTTTTGATCTCTCTCCTCAAGCATGCTAAATGGAAATAAAGGCATAGGAAATGTAGAAATCAAGCTAAAATCGAAAAATCTTACCGTTAGACGCGTAAACGGTCGAAAACCGTGAATTTCCCTTTGAATTTTCTTGTTTCTCTTTGGTTTTTCTTTTTTCTTCCTTTCCTCTCTATTTCCTCTCTTGTTCTTCCTTATGGCCGGCCAGCACTTAAAATTTGGGTTTAAATGGGCTGATTTTTCATTAAAATAATATTATATCATTAAAAAATGCCACATGTCACTTTCCCATTGGCCCATTTTTAAAATTTCATCCATTTGTTTCCAAATTTTCACCATACACTTGTCTCATATATTCATAGCTTAGATAAAATTCTCAGACTCATCCAAAGTCTCGGTGGAGTAATTTTTGAAATTTACACTTTTACCCCCGTAAAAGTCAAAAATTACATTTTTGCCCCAAAAATTGAAAAATTGCCCATAGACATATTTTTCATCCCTTATACTCATACCATTCTCCAATTTGTCAAATTTGATCTAAATTCTCTCAAAATCTCAAATTTTATCCGTGGGTGGTAAAATTACGATTTTGCCCCTACACTCCAAAAATCACCAGAATTAAACTTTTTCACTTCCTATCATTAAATTATACTCCAAATAGTTAATCTTGGTCAAAAATTTCACTCCATGATCAAATTATTATCTTAGGTGGTAAAATGACGATTTTGCCCTTGAATATCAAAAATTTTAATTTTACCCCAAATGAACCCTCGAACTCCGAATAATCATTTTTAGTCATTCCTGAACTATAAAATATTAAATTTCATCCTACAATTCCTATTTGAACTAGTTCGAGGTTAAATCAATTTAAGTGTACCGTTAGGTACAATATCAGGTTTCGTCTATTCTTAGGTGCTTTTCTAGCGTAATAACATGCTACTCAATGCATGTATGTCATGACATGTATTTATAGGGTCGGGTTTTACAGAGTTAATATAATCTTAGTTAATTTTATGGTTAATTTGGTGTTAATGTGATTAAGATAGGTTGTTATTGATTCATTTGTGCTTTTGTAGGTTTACTGAAGGAAGAATTTTAATGAAAGAAGGAGAGTAATTTTGAGGTATAGACTTTTGATGCATATGTTTCAGTATTTCAACTATAACTCTCTCTAAAGAACTCCAAATGAAATGATTCTTAAACCATTGGAAAGATAAGAGAAAAAGATAAAACTTTTATGTTTACCACTTTACTCAGTTTGTTCTGAAAGGTGGTCAAAAATCTTATTGAAGTTGAAGCACTATAGCAGTCCTAAAGCAATTACGATTTCTATTAATTAATTGATCAAGGCTGCGGCCCACATAGTCTGATGAGGAAATCCTAGCTGAAATTGAATTCTTTCTTCAAGCAACTTGGCCTTACTTTAAAGTCTTATAAAAATAACCTTTCGGGAGAGAACGAAACACCAGATTAAGAGCTGAAAATCAAGCCACAAAATCATTAAAGAAAAGTCTCATTAGAGCTAGAGAAGAAATTAAAGAATTCAAGAAGATTTGGAGATCAAGAATTCAACTATTGGATTCCTTTTATCTTTTCGTTGTTATTTTATTTTCTTGGTTTTTGTCACGACCCGGAACCTCCCTCAGGCCCATGACAATCGCCGTGACGTCCCGATTGACACTCATTATCCGGAATGCCAACTGAAACCCCACAAGGCTTACATATTAGTTTCTTTCCTTTCCTGTGAGCAATAATTGTTAAATATCGAGTTTTTAGAGAATATATACTATTTTAGATCAAAAACAATCAAAATAAAATTTTCGCCACACAGGGGTATTTTGGTCATTTTTTTCTCAAAAATTTCGAAATTGGCTAAAACGTAATATACAAGTACAAAACACATAATTCATATTCAAAATGAGTTTAAAAGTCTGAAATCTTCATTTAAAACGAAATTACGGTTATTTGAATATAATAAGAAAATAAAAGAAATATTAAGGAAAATATTCTATTTTCTTATAAAACAATATTTATAGAGTTATACGTGAATAATTTTTATAGCGTAAAAGCTAAATAAATTTACACATACTGAAATACAGTAAGCCAAAATATTTAATTTAATTTACAATAACAAGAGGGCCTCCGAATAAACAAAAGTAAAGAGGACTGTGAACCTACGATTTGGAAAATGCAGATCCAATGGTAGTCCTCGATGAGATCAGCTATCTACAGTCTATACTGAACCTGAAATGGGTGGAAAGGAGTTGGGTGAGATTTTGCAATCCCAATGAGTAAACAAACATTATCATAAATATCTAAAGGCGAGTAAAATGGAGGCAAGTTTAAACAATAAATTTCAACCCATTTCATAATGTTTTCAATTTATTTCATAAACCATAAAATATTTGTAATTTACCAAAACAATTGTTAAGGCTTATATCTTTTATTAAAACAAGGCTCAAGCCAAAACTAATCCTCGGGGATACCTTGGCCGAGGCATCTAACCGAGTCCACCAAGGGTGTTAAAATATTCACACGTGAAACACATTTTTATTTTTAAAACCAGCAGTTCCTTGGCGTTGGCCGAGTTACACATTCACGTGGGGGTTCGACGTGTAGTGAGCTCTAAGACTACCCCGGGAGTTACCCTCCTCGCCTCTACAATCGGAGTAACTATATAACTGGGTTTACCGTGCCCCTCTAATAGGCAGTCCACGGAAACCCGTCACTGCAGTGACTAACCCACCAATTTTAATAAAATTTCGACAGTATAACGTGGCTTTTATTTATTTATCCAGTCTGCATAGTAAAATCAACTTACATAAATTTCCCAAATGCACTCACAAAATATAGCCACATATACTCATTTTTCAAAAGCCATTCCTAGGAAAATATATATTTTTCAAGTCAATTTGCAGCCTCCAATTACTCAATTTTATAATCAATACAATATATTTTTATTTATCACATTTATTCCTAAAACATCAAAAATCCCGTTTTCATTTCATAAAATAGATAAAGGGCATTTAAAAATAAACTCTAGATAATTTACAATAATAATAAGTTTACTCACCGTTTGTACAAACTAAAAGCTTTCTAAGCGCCCCGATCACTACTCGTCGGGTACGACATCTTTGCCTTTTCCGGAAGGCTCTCCTCCTAGACACATTACAAAAATTTACACAATTCATCACATTGATGCTAAATCACTATATAATTAACTTAAATCCTATACTAATGCATGGTATGAAATGCAATAGCCTAAAACGGCTTAAACGCGGTATTAACCTATTTTTGGCACTTTGCCCGATAAATTGCTAACGCGCTCCATTTTAGCTCTAAATCATCCCATTCTCTCTCCAACATTTCTAACCATTAAATATCAGCCAATAACCTTCTAAAAACAACAAAATCAGCTCACTCCCTTCCTTGGAAAATTCGGCCAAAAATGGGACATTAACTCGGTTAATTTTCTACTTTGTTTTTCTATCACGTTTAATCGTTTTTCATCATTTTCTCTTCATTTCCCTTAGAATAAAATCAATTCATCATCATTGTACAGCATTGAGAATTCAGCCAAGAGTGGGTATTGTGAAAATTTAATGATTTCTTGCCCAATTTAATTTCTAAACACATTTAACTAACTAAAACTATCAATTTAACTAAAAATCAAAACCTAAAAATTTCAATTTCTCTCCCCTAGAATTTCGTCCAGCCCTTGATATCACTTTTTGATCTCTCTCCTCAAGCATGCTAAATGGAAATAAAGGCATAAGAAAGGTAGAAATCAAGCTAAAATCGAAAAATCTTACCGTTAGACGCGTAAACGGTCGAAAACCTCAAATTTCCCTTTGAATTTTCTTGTTTCTCTTTGGTTTTTCTTTTTTTCTTCCTTTCCTCTCTATTTCCTCTCTTGTTCTTCCTTATGGCCGGCCAGCACTCAAAATTTGGGCTTAAATGGGCTGACTTTTCATTAAAATAATATTATTTCATTAAAAAATGCCACATGTCACTTTCCCATTGGCCCATTTTTAAAATTTCATCCATTTGTTTCCAAATTTTCACCATACACTTGTCTCATATATTCATAGCTTAGATAAAATTCTCAGACTCATCCAAAGTCTCGGTGGAGTAATTTTTGAAATTTACACTTTTGCCCCCATAAAAGTGAAAAATTACATTTTTGCCCAAAAAAACTGAAAAATTGCCCATAGATATATTTTTCATCCCTTATACTCATACCATTCTCCAATTTGTCAAATTTGATCTAAATTCTCTCAAAATCTCAAATTTTGTCCGTGGGTGGCAAAATTACGATTTTGCCCCTACAGTCCAAAAATCACCAGAATTAAACTTTTTCACTTCCTATCATTAAATTATACTCCAAATAGTTAATCTTGGTCAAAAATTTCACTCCATGATCAAATTATTATCTTAGGTGGTAAAATAACGATTTTGCCCTTGAATATGAAACTTTCTAATTTTACCCCAAATGAACCCTCGAACTCCGAACAATTATTTTTAGTCATTCCTGGACTATAAAATATTAAATTTCATCCTACAATTCCTATTTGAACTAGTTCGAGGTTAAATCAACTCAAGTGTATCATTAGGTACAATACCGAGTTTCGTCTATTCTTAGGTGCTTTTCCTAGCATAATAACATACTACTCAGTGCATGTATGTCATGACATGTATTTATAGGGTCGGGTTTTACAGTTTTGGCTTCGATGATTAACTTTAATTTGATGATGATGTGTGACTTGATGGGGAACTAAATTGTTTATTTAAGATTATGATTGAACTCAATATGTAGCTTGATTTATTTATCTCTCTTTTACTTATGTTTGATGGATTTAAGTTGTTTATTTTATGCTATTCTTAATGCTTTTAATTGCCTGATCACTAATTGGATTGAATTAAAAACCTAGGTTAAACCTTGACGAAGGAAATTTAGGTAGACCTTAAATAGAATAACGTATGATTGAATGCACTTAGTTGATTAGGTGATTTGATTTGCATATAAGGTAGACATGCACGTATAAGCAATATGTCAAGACCCAAATTTCGGGTCATGACCGGCGCATGGGCCCAATGGACATAGTCCACTAAGCCCAAGCAAGCCTATTAATCTAACATGTTCATCATTCCATCATAAACTGCTAAGTCACATTTCATAACTTAGGATCAAAATAATATTAAACATTTGCCACCTCATACTGGCATACTAAACAAGTGTATATGTCACGACTCGGTACTCCCCTCGAGCCTATGACAACCGCCGCGACATCCCAATAGACATTCGTTACCCAGAGTGCCAACCGGAACCCCGCAAGGCTTTAGTACCATTTTTTTCATCTCCCTTGTGAGTAATCATCGCCAAACCTCGTTTTTAAAGAATTTTAAGCTTTTTCCCTTTCAAAACCGTGGAAAAATAATTTTCGCCTCACAAGGACGTTTTCGTCATTTTTCCTCGAAATTTTTCGAACCCGACTAAAAATGTAGTAGATGAGTGGAAAACACATATTTCATGATTTAAAATAAATTTGGGTGTCTAAAACATTTATTAAAAATGATATTGCAATTATTTGAATAAAATAAAAATATTCAATAAAACATTCTAATTTCTTGTAAAACAATATTTATAAAGTCATTGGTAAATAATTTTTTGTAATGTAAAAGCTAAATAAATTCATACATACTATAATACAGATAACCGGGATATAAAATTTACTTTATAGTGACTCGTGGGCCCACAAGAAACAAAAGTGCACAAAGGCAGTAAACCTACAGTTTTTGGAGTAGTAAAGTCGACTATAATCCTTAACGATATCTGCTATCTACAAGTTACGTCGGGCCTGAAATGGTTGAAAAGGAGGGTGGTGAGATTATAAAATCCTAGTGAGTAAACAGATACCTTCTAAATCATCTAAAGTTGAGTAAATGGAGATAGATAAAACAATTTAACATATTGAAATTCATCACCTTTCAACTTGTTTCAACCAAATAAAATCAATTCATATAAATTGAGTAATTAACATGGCTTATGAATTTCTTAAAACTTTTGCTCGTGCCAAAATCATTATCATACTCAGTCATCAGGGATACCTTGGCCAAAGGCTATCCCAAACCGAGTCCGCCAAGGCTGTTAAAAAGTTATGTACGCATAAATCATGTTTTTATTTTAAAAATATAGTCGTTCCTTGGCGTTAGCGGAGTTCATCATCACGAGGTGGTTTGGTGTGAAGTGAACTCTAAAGTTATACCTCGGGAGTTACCCTACTCGCCTCTCCAATCGAGGTAAGAATATGACTAGGTTCCGTGCCCCTCTAATAGGCTAGTCCACAGAACCGCCCCATTGCAGCAAGCTAAACCTACCATACAGTAAAAATTCAACAGCATAACATGGTAATTTTATCATTATCCAGCCTATCAAGGCAAACAACAGTTTATACATTTCAACACAAATACCAATTTAGCCATTCATGCCAATTTTGTCATAAGCAAATCAATTAGAACCATAAATTCACAATACTTCAAATGGTCTCCAATTACTCTATTTTCAAAGCCATTATTCAATTTTAAAACAATTTTATGAAATCATTTCATTAAATCACATTTGGTTTATAAAACCAAAAAATTAATCATTTAATTCATTTTTCATGAAATTCACAAAATCGGATAAAAACCACTTTAGATAATTAAGACAATAGTAAGGTTACTCACAGTACTAGGAGTTCGATATACTCCTATTCTCGATCTTCGGGCACAATCTTTTACCCTTGTTAGAGGGCTCACCACCTATACATCATACGTGACATGAATTTCAATAAATTGTGTCAATTTATCATAAACTATTTCAGGCTCTATAGATCTATATGAATGCATGAAATGTGATGTAAAATGTCCGAATAGCCGTTTAAATACGATATTCGACCTAATTCGCACTATTCTCGGTGTAATTGGCTAAAACCTGCAATTTAACTCCAAATTGATTTCTTTCACTTTCTACACTCCAATTATACTTAAAATACCTCAATGAATGTGAATATGATTCAATTTATTAGTCCGAACCATAAATCGCACATGTCTATACATTAGGTAAAAATTTGAATTTTCATGCCAAAATTTCCCATTAAATTTCTAGCCTCACCAATCATTAAATACCACCAAAATATCATGAAATATCATCAATTTCAGCCTCAATATCCTCCCTAGAAAAATTCGGCCTCTTGTGGGTTGTGAAGAACAAAGTGATTCCTTGCTAGATTTTCATACTTTCCATTACCAAACAACCAAAAACACTTAATTAGCTTGAAATCTAGCAAAGTCAATGCTAAAAACCTCTCCTCTCAAATTCGGCCAGCATGGGTTCATCATGCAAACTTGAGTTCTAAGCATGGAAAATGAAAAAGAAAGCATGGGTAGTGTAAATCACAAAATAAAATCACAAAATTTTACCGTTGTTAGCTTAATCCCTTGAAATCCCACACTTTTTCTTCAATTTTCCCACCTAGGGTTTGTGTTCTTTCCTTTCCTCTTCACTTCATGCTTTGGCCGACCATATGGGTGAGACTAAGAGAGTTTTAAATAGATTTTACAAGGAAATTCTAGAATAATCCAAGATTGACACATGGCATGTTTCCATTGGTCCATGTGTAATACTTATCCATTAAGCAATCTCTCTCCACCACATAAAATATTTTAATTATCCACAATGTAAAATGTTAATGGCTGAAATCCATGGGCATGACAAGTGTTAGGTGATGTAAAATTCCAAAATTCCAACTTTGCCCCCCGTAAACTCTTAAAATTATTGTTTTGCCCCTAAGAGTCCAAAAATGTCAGAATTAAAATTTTTCACCTCTCAAACTCAAATCATACTCCAATGAGTCAAATGTGATCAAAATCTTTTCTAAAAATTCTCATTTTGTCCTTGGATGAGAAAATTACCATTTTACCCCTAGAACATAAAAATTCTAAATTGACTCCAATTTAGCCCTCGAACTCTAAATCATCATTTTACGTTATTTTGGGGTTTTAAAATTCTCAATTTCATCTTAATATCTCTATTTAGACTAGTTCGAGGCTTAATTCAACTTAATAGTACCATTTGGTACAATATCGACTTTTGACGATTTTTCGGGGCTTTCCAAGTATGCAAGCATATTGTTAATCAGATAAAGGACATGGCAAGTACTTTATAAGATCGGGCTTGACAGTATATACATTATCTACAACATGTATCTAAATAATTTACATTAGGTTTGTCTATACACAACAAAAGAATACTCGACTTCCAACGAAGAGACTCGGACGAATGTACTGCTACTGAATGCCAAGACACCTACCAAAATATGGATACAAGTCTACGAGGACACCTCGTCCTAGTTACCAGCTGCCTCATGATCTGAAAACATGAAGTTGAAAACGGTGAGTATAAACCCAGTAAGTGAACAAGAAAGAGAACAGGCAACTATAAGGGAGAATTTAAAATCATGATGCACTTGTTTTAAAACAATGCAACTTAATTTCATTAGTATTGAAAACCCCTCATTAAACCCTTAAATATTAATCACTTGGTAATGATGAACCCATGCGTAACAAATAATTTAAAAAATGAAGGCTTCAGTGATACTTAAGCAAGTCAAATGCGATAACGAATCTTTGCTGCAGTGTAAAGGCATTTTCAGCGAGAATGCCTTTCCACTGCAGCGACGTTGAGATTAAGTTATTAGCAGAATGAGGGTTCCTCAACTGGTCAAGGGTTTCTCACCAAACCTACTCATTTTAAACTTAATTCACTTATTCCTTAATGTTGGAAGTCCAAGCTCAACTATGGTACCAAAGAAATGGAAAATGGAGCAGCAACCGAACCAAAAAGGAAACAAAATAGAAAGTTTTTTGCTGCAGTGAGAATGAATCTCGCTGCAGCGAAATTTTGGTCCTAAAACAGAATGTTTCTCACTACAGTACCTTTCTTGCTGCAGTGAAAGTAGATTCTCGCTGCAGCGAGTTTCCAACCAGCCTACCCCTTTAAAAACCCAAGAGTTTCTCGCTGCAGTGAGAATGAATCTTGTTGCAGCGAGAATAAGAACGTCAAGAAAAAGGTTTCCTTTTCCCTTAAAACAAAGCCATCCTGCCAAATTTCAACAAATCAAATGTTCACATTTTTGTATTTCAACCATATACTATATATGTATATATATATATATATCAATCATCATGTACACCCTCCCATCATCATCATCTCATATGCAACGGCTTATGTGCACTCCCACTCGCACATAGCCGGGTCAACAATGGTTTATGTGCACTCCTACTCGCACATAGCCGGGTCCACATCAACATACAAATAAGCACCCAATGCATATCATGCATTATCATATTTTGATAACACATAACCCATTGTATAGCACATTTTCACAATATAAAATCACTTCACCAAAGGCTTGTTCCCAAGGTACATTTTCAAAGACAAGTTGAATAAAATCATTCATATTCCTCAAAACAAGTTTGAAATGCAAGTCCACTCACCGGTATATTGTTGAGCCTTTCGCTGACTCTAATTCTCCTAATTGTCCAAATGGGATGATGGGGCTTCCTTGAAACCTACCATCACATTAACATCACCATTATGTTAATTCACATACTATAAACCCTAAAAGCTATCTCTTAACTAGCTTTCAATTGCCATTTAGAATGGCTATCTATGTTCACTATCTTAATCACTATAAAATGAATGAACATACTCAACAATAAAATAGCTCATAATCTTAATTACTAGCCATTATTCACAGCTAAAAATCAAGCTTAGTTCATCACTCACCCGAGGGTTTCTTTGTAGTTGAATTCTCTTCCAATAGCTTCCAAACAAATGGTGTAATTCTCTCTTTCTCTTTCTAAAATGCCCAACTAGTGAGAGAAAGTATGAAAATAAGATTTATCAAGGGTTTTGAAGTGAGAGAGTGAAAGAATACAAGGGTTCTAGTCAAAAGGGCTCAAAGGTATGAAAACTAGAGCTAGAGAGAGAAAATTATGCAAGCTCCATATCAAGCTTCCATGGAGGTTGGAAGCAATGTGAGATGGAATAAGAAGAAAAAGACAAGCTGCTAGAAATTCAAGAAGCTGCTGGAAGGAGAAGATATTTATAGCCCAAGCTTATCCATTCCTTTAAAATTACCAAATTACCCCTCCCTAAATTAGCTTATTCTCCTCCAATCTTTTATGCACTCTTTTTGTTCTTTTGACATTGGGACAAGGTCCATAATGGTCTAGACATGCTCGGGTTCATGAAAACTTAAAATTCTAACCCGAGGTGAAAAATGACAATTTTGCCCCTATCGTGAAAATTAGTGTCATTTCTAGTTTTCTTTGTATTTTCATCATTTAACATCATTTATGCGGCCTTATGCCTATTTAGACCTTAAAATATCATAAAACTTTCATCTGGGAGCTTATTAGAAGAAATGACAAAACTACTCCTAGACTGTGTTATTACATCTATGCTTAGTCATATTCTCCCCCACTTAAAAAAATTTGGTCCTCGAATTTAAATTCAACTATAAGGGAGCGTACCTCTAAGTATCAAAGAGGTGTGGATATTTGGTTCGCATCTCCTCCTCGGCTTCCCACATTACCTCTTCACTAGTATGATTCTGCCACAACACTTTCACTAAGGCTACATCCTTTGAACTAAGCTTTTTGACTTGCAGATCGAGGATTGCTACTAGTTGCTCCTCATAGGTCAAATCATCTTTTAGCTGGATGGTCTCATACCGTATTACATGAGAGGGATCCGGGTTGTACTTCCTAAGCATGGACACATGAAACACGGGGTGAATATTCGAGAGGTTTGGTGGTAGCGCCAAACGATAAGTCACCGCTCCAATCCTTTCTAAGATCTCGAAGGGTCTTATATACCGAGGGCTTTATTTTTCTTTCTTGCCAAACCTCATTATCCCTTTAGTTAGTGAGACCTTTAGGAATACGTGATCTCCCACTTGAAACTCTAAGTCTCTCCGTCTATTATCAGCATATGACTTTTGTCTACTTTGTGCTGACAACATCCTCTGCCGAATCATATGTATCTTCTTAGTGGCATCCTGCACCAACTCAGGCCCCAAAATTTTACTTTCTCCCACCTCTAGCCATCTAATAGGTGACTTACATCTCCGTCCATATAATGCCTTAAATGGAGCCATTTAGATGATAGTTTGGAAACTATTATTCTAGGCAAACTCCACTAAGGGTAGATATTGATCCCACTTGACCCTAAGGTCTATCACACAAGCCCTCAAGATATCTTCCAATGGCTGTATCGTCCGTTCAGACTATTAATCAGTTTGAGGGTGGAAAGTTGTGCTGAAGTCCAACTTAGTGCCTAATGCTTCTTGCAACTTTCCCCAAAACCTACTGGTGAACTGAGCTCCTCTATCCGATACTATAGAAATGGGAATACCATGCAGTCGTACTATCTCATCCACATAAACTTGAGCATACTAGGCAGCCCCGTAAGTAGTCTTAACTGAAAAAAATGGGCTGACTTCGTTAACCGATCTACTATGATCCAAATTGAGTCGTAAACCCCACTAGTTCGAGGCAAACCCATTACAAAGTCCATGGCAATATGCTCCCACTTCCATTCAAGCACAGGTAATGGCTGTAATAGCCCTACATGCCTCTGATGCTCGACCTTAACCTGCTGACAAACTAGGCATTTGGAGACGAACTCAGCTACATCTCAGCTAAGTCCTTCCCACCAATACACCTGTTTCAAATCTTGATACTTCTTTGTAGCCCCTGGATGTACCACATAAGTTGCCATGTGAGCCTCCTCCAATATTTCTCTCTTCAGTCCATCCCTGTTCGGCACATAAAGTCTAGTTTCATACCTCAACACTCCATCTGTGCCTTTGGTAAACATCTTCCCTTTCCTTCCTTGAGGGTCCTCTAAGGCCTTAGCTACGAAATCATCTTTACTTTGTGCTTCCTTAATCCGATCTATTAAGATAGGCCTCACTCTAAAATGTGCTAGCAATGCATTTGTCCGCCACTACATTTGCCTTACCAGGATGATAGAGAATAGTGTAATCATAATCCTTTAGCAACTCTATCCATCTGCGTTTTCGTAAGTTAAGATCCCTCTGCTGAAATATATACTTTAAACTTTTATGGTCTGTATATATCTCACAAGTCTCACCATATAAGTAATGCCTCCAAATCTTTAAGGCAAACACGATTGCTGCCATTTCCAAATCGTGTGTGGGGTAATTCTGCTCATGCCTTTTAAGTTGCCTTGATGCATATGCAATCACCTTCCCTTGTTGCATTAATACACACTCTAAACCAACTCGCGATGCATCACAGAATACCGTATAACCCCCTATGCCTTGTGGTAGGCTTAATACTGGAGCTGTGGTGAGACATGCCTTAAGCTTCTCAAAGCTATCCTCACAAGCATCAGACCACTCAAATTTTGTATCCTTGCGTGTCAGCTTAGTCAGAGGGGCAACTATTTTGGAGAAGTCTTTCACGAAATGACGATAATAGCCAGCCAAACCCAAAAAGCTTCTAATCTCCGTAACTGAGGTTAGCCTTGGCCATTTTTCCACTGCCTCAACTTTCTTTGAATCAACTTGTACCTCGTCCTTAGATACCACATGCCCCAAGAATGTAACGTTTTCAAGCCAAAACTCACACTTGGAGAACTTGGCATACAATCGATGTTCTCTCAAAATTTGGAGCACTATCTTAAAATGCTACTCATGCTCCTCCCTACTTCTCGAGTAGATCAAGATATCATCAATAAACACTACTACGAACTTGTCCAAATAAAGCTTGAACACTCGGTTCATCAAATCCATATATAGTCTAAGACAAGTATTTTAAAATTTTACATTTCGTTTATCTATATATATATATAGCATAAAGACACTCGACTTCCAGCGGAGTGACCTTGGTGAAGGTACAACTATTGAATGCCGAGATACCTACCAAAGAGATGAGTCCACGTGGACACCTTGACCTAGGTTCCAACTGCCTCCTGATCTGAAAACATGAAGTTGAAAACTGTGAGTATGAACTCAGTGAGTGAACATAGGAAGGGAACAAGCAATTGATAAGGAAAATTTAAAAATCATGATGCATTTGTTTTGAAAACAATGCAGTTTAGTTTAATTTCTTCCCTAAACCCCATGTTTCGAACATTGGTAAATAAATTCTTAGTGTTGAAAAGACCCATGCTCAATCATGAAGATAAAAGAGTGAAGAAAAATTATATCAAAAATCGAGTAAGGTAGCAACATGACAGCACGTTTCTCGCTGCAGCAAAAGGCATTCTCAGTTTGCATATGTTTTTGTTTTTCAAGCATATATCCCACTATAGAAGTCTAATTGACATGCTTGTTAGCTCATTAGAAAGCTAGGAGGTAGGGCTACGACTTTAATGTTTACCACTTTACCTAGTTCTGACCGGAAGGTGGTCAAATTCACTGTCAAAGTGACAGAAATGCACCACCACCCGAGAGTTTCTGGCTACAGCGAGAATCCATTTTCGCTATAGCCAAATTCCTTGCTGCAATAAACATCAATTTGAAAATACTTAACAACTTTCACTATTCAACATGCAAGATTGCACATACATTACAATCATGTATTATATCCATAAACTTTCTACTACACATGTGTATATATATATATATAAACATGAATACCACCACCTCCCTCAGTCAACATGCACTCCCCACACGCACATCATTACTAGCATGTGCACTGCCCACTCCGCACATGCACAGTTTTAAGTGTCACAACATCGTCATTCGACCGGCATATGCACTGCCCACTCCGCATATGCATGGTTGTAGTTGTCACAACATTGTCATTCAACCGACATATGCACTGCCCACTCCGCACATGCACGGTTACATCAATTACACAAAATTACTTAGCAATAATATCATATATTTTTATATACACATCAGCATCATGTAAAGGTACAGAGATTCATCACAATCATGTTCCACATCACCAAAAACATTTCACTAAAGGCTTGTTCCCATGCACTTTATAGAAAAACAATTAAAATGTCTCAATCAACCACATGTGCCTTAATCCCAAAACATTTTGTGCAAGTTCACTCACTGGTATTTGTTGAATCTTTACTCGACTCCAACCTCCACTAATGGTCCAAATGGAACTGTGGTGCCTCGTTGGGACCTATCATCACAACAACATCACAAACAACCCGATTTGCATAATTATATTTCTAAAAGCTATCCACTAAATCATGTTCTGCTAGTTGTTTTTAACTAGCTTCGATCTACCATCAAGTGACTATATATTTTCACTATTCTAGTCACACTACAATGAATAACCCACCTCAACTACAAAACACTCACCGATCTAGCCACTAGCCATTCTCAACAACTTAAAAAAATCAACTCAATTTCACTACTCACATTGGTAGCTTTGTAATTGAATTTTTTTCCCAAAAGCTTTCAAACTATCGTGAAAATCTCACTTTCTCTCTCTAGAACTTCCAATTAGTGAGAGAGTGTAATAAGGAAAGGTTTTTGAGGGTTTTTATGGTGAGAAAGTAGAAGAGCACAAAGAACTTTGGGAAAGGGTACACAAAAACATGAAAACTCAAGGTTAACTCAAGGAAATATATGGAAATTCAAGGCAAGCTTCCATGGGGGGGGGGGGGGGGATGAGAGAACGTGGGAGAGGAAGGAGAAGAAGAAGAAGTGCTGGAAATTCGAAGAACATCCTAGAAACTTAGATTTTTATGGCTTAAGTTTATCCATTTCTAGCAAAATTATCAAAATGCCCTTAACTATGTCATTTTGTTTTTTCCATTGCTTTTATGCAATCTTTTTACTTCTTTAACATTGAGACAAGGTCCATAAGGGTTTATAAATACTCAAGTTTATGAAAACTTAAAAATTTCAACTAGAGATGTAAAATGATCATTTTACCCCTACCGTGAAAATTATCGATATTTCTATCTTCTTCATTATCTTATCCTCATTCATTCATTCCTTAGGCCTACTTGGACCTTAATAACATTAGAAAACAAATTTCAGGGGCTGACTAGGAGAAATGACGAAATTACCCCTAGTTTGTGTTATCGCGTCTACTGCTAGTTACGGGTCAATAGGGGTCAAGGTCTCACATGAATAAGTTGGGATATTACTAGGACTTGTACATTCGGATGTATGTGGTCCTATGAATACTAGTGCTAGAGGAAAAGACTCCTACTTCATCACCTTCATAGATGACCATTCTCGCTATGGTTAAGTATATTTGCTGAAATATAAATTTGAACCCTTTGACAAGTTCAAAGAATATAGAGTGGAGGTTGAGAAACTTGTTAGGAATTTTGAGAATATGGTGCCCTGGAAAGCAAGTATATTCTCATGCTTAAATTCATTAAATTTATTTGTAATGAAAGTACATTTTGATAATAAGACGAAGAGTTTGTTTTAGTAAGCATTCATTATCTAGTTATTAAGGTACCAAGATTCTATTGAGATATTAAAATACATTTGTATGAAGAGATATACATAAGAGACATGTATTTTAATTGAATCTAAAAAATTGTTCACAGCCATATAATAAAGCTAGTCACTTTATTATGTTAAGGCTGTAGTGTCCAGATTACTTCCAACGAAACAAATGTGATTCATTTCAAGGGAATGACGAGTCTCAAATCATTGAAATGGTTGACTTCGAGTAATGACACTATAACATGAACTGGAATCATGTGAGAATCAAATTTAAGTTTTACCGTTACCAATCTTGATCTCACACTTATGCATTTGCTTGTAGTAGAACCGAAATCCTGATGGATAGTGGACTTGTGTTTAATCTTTGATTTACTATGAGCATGATCATCATAAAGCGTTGATCTAGACTCTGTATTTTGGGATTATAATCGAGATGAACATCTAGGAACATATATCCAGATAATGGAGTTCATAGCATTAACATCACTTCTAGCGATTTCAAGAAGATTGGTGATTAATTTGGGCTTAATGGATTGGTGAATTAACTACTCATCACATCTAGATACTCAAAAGATTAGATCTAGAGTATTGAATCACTAATTGGATGAAATTTGAGACTAGGGGACAAAATTGACATAAAGGGTAAAACGGTAATTTCACCTTTTGTCATTGGATGGTTATGAGGGTTCACAATATAAGGTTTGCAATTGGACAACTAACAATTAATATCAAGTATTAAATTGTTTCTTGTAATTATAGTTAATCCAAGAGTGCAACCATGAATCTATGGTGGAGTGATTTCATGGTTAATAAGCTTGAATTATTTTTAATGAAATTAAGAATAATTCTAAGTTTATTAGAGCTTGGAATATCTATTTTCAAATATGTTCCCCATTTAGCTTCGTAGAATTCAACTTGTTTAAGTTGGAATGCATGTTTTAATTTGTTTAATTAAATTGTGTACAAAAATGGTAGCTTTAACATATTTGTCTCCATTTAGACAAGATAAGATATTTTTTTGCCTTAATTACAAACAAGAGTTGTCTTAAATTAAGATAATTTTAGGAGGATTCTTGCAAAATGAATCTAGACACCCATGTTGATAAAATGAGACTCCATGTTTGACTATTACTCTTGTATTTATTATTAATTCTTTTTAAATAAAGATGGATAATAACAAAATAAGAGTTATTATTCAATAAGGAGTTTTATTTTATCAAGAACTCTAAATGATAATTAAAGAATTAAATTATTTATTTTTTAATTTTTATTTTGATAATTATGGAGCATATTTGATGCTCCCCTAACTCTGAATGGATGGTCAAGATTGATTCAAAGGTGTTTCATTTTGATTAAACCTTTGAAGCAAGAGTTTTAATAAAATGAGAAAAGATTGGAAGAAAATGTGAGAACGTGCTTTTTCTTAAAAAAAAAAAAGTTTTAGCCATCTCTTCTCTTTTCATCCTTCAAACTTTTCCAAAGAAAAGAGAATAAAATCGGTTGCCATCTCGTAGCCTTGCATTCCACACCTTGTCCACTCAAGGTTCAAGTTGAAAGTATTCTTGAGGAATAAGTGGAAAATTTATTTGGTCGAGAAATCATTCATTGGCATGGTGGTGTCTGAAAAGAAGAATCTCAAAATAAAGGTATGGTTTTTCTTACTTAATAGATTCTTATTTTATTTTTTGATGTGATTATATTGCTTGTAATAATAATAATGTGTGTTTCCGCTTGTGCAATTGGATTGCTTGCTTCCTTTATAAAAAGAAATTTCTTTTTTGAAATCCATGCTTTACACAATCACATTAATTCACTAAGATCCTACTCCAACAATTAGTATTAGAGCATGGATTATTGCAAGTTTGTTTCCTATATTTATTTTGCATGGTTGGCACCTTTGCATATGTTTAACTATTTTGATGTGATCAATATATGGTTGTATGTTATGATGCATGATTCAAGGTTTTTGTCACATTAATTGTCCTAGAAAATTTTACATGTAACATTTTTCTTTTGGTAATGTAACAAGAAGGGTGGCCTATCATCACCTGTTTCCTTCTTGATTTTTTTTTTTATTTTTCCTTAGATTTATGTAACTAGGAAAACTGTAAAACTCGACCCTATAAACACATGTCATGACATACATGCACTGAGTAGCATGTTATTACGTTAGGAACGTTCCTAAGAATAGACGAAATTCGGTATCGTACTTAACGGTACACTTGAGTTGATTTAACCTCGAACTAGTTCAAATAGGAATCGTAGGATGAAATTTAATATTTTACAGTCCAAGTATGACTAAAAAGGATTGTTCGGAGTTCGAGGGTTCATTTGGGGAAAAATTGAAAATTTTGATGTTTAGGGGCAAAATCGTCATTTTGCCACTTAAGATAATAATTTGATCATGGAGTGAAATTTTTGACCAAGATTAACTATTTGGAGTATAATTTAATGATAGGAAGTAAAAAATTTCAATTTCGGCAATTTTTGGAACATAGGGGCAAAACGATAATTTTGTCGTCCCGGGGTAAAAATCGTAATTTTCACCACCCAAAACTTGTCAAAATCATAGGATTTACTTATTTTTGGTATGAATAACTATGGTATGTTTAGTGGTGAAAAATTGAAGTTTAAAGGATAAAATTTTAAAACGGGCCAATGGGAAAGTAACACATGGCACTTTTTTAATGATTTAATATTATTTTAATGAAAAGTCAGCCCATTTAAACCCCATATTAAGTGATGGCCGGCCATAAGGAGAGAACAAGAGAGAAAATAGAGAGGAAAGGAAGAAAAGAGAAAAACCAAAGGAAAACTAGAAAATTCAAAGGGGAAATCGCGTTTTTCGTCCGTTTATGCGTCTAATGGTAAGATTTTTTGACTTTAGCTTGATTTCTACCTTTCTTATGCATTTGTTTCCATTTAGCATGCTTGAGGAGAGAGATCAAAAAGTGATATCAAGGGCTGGATGAAATTCAAGGGGGAGGAATTTAAAATTTTTATGTTTTGATTTTTAGTTAAATTGATAGTTTTAGTTAGTTAAATGTGTATAGAAATCAAATTCGGCAAGAAAGCATGAAATTTTCACAATATCCACCCTTGGCTGAATGTTCAATGATGTACAATGATGATGAACTGATTTTTATTCTAAGAGAAATGAAGAGAAAATGATGAAAAATGGTTAAATGTGATAGAGAAACAAAGTGAAAAATTTACCGAATTAATGTCCCATTTTTGGCTGAATTTTCCAAGGAGGAAAGTGAGCTGATTTTGGTGATTTTAGTGAGTTATTGGCTGATATTTAATGGTTAGAAATGTTGGAGAGAAAATGGGACAATTTAGAGCTAAAATGGAGCGCTTAGCAATTTATCAGGTAAAGTGCCAAAAATAAATTAATACCGCGTTTAAGCCGTTTTAGGCTATTGCATTTCATACCATGCATTAGTATAGGATTTAAGTCAATTATATAGTGATTTAGCATTAATGTGGCGAATTATGTAATTTTTACAATGTGTCAAAGAGGAGAGCCTTCTAGTAAAGGCAAGGAAGTCGTACTCGACGAACAGTGATCAGGGCACCTAAGAAGCATTTAGTTTGTACAAACGGTGAGTAAACCTATTATTATTGTAAATTATCTAGAGTTTATTTTTAAATGCTCTTCATGGATTTTATGAAATGAAAATGAGATTAAAATGGGATTTTTGATGTTTTAGAAATAAATATGACAAATAAAAATATATTGTGTTGATTATGAAATTGAGTAATTTGGAGGCTGCCAATTATTTTGAAATATATATTTCCCTATGAATGACTTATGATATATGAGTATATGTGGCTATATGTTATAATTGCATTAGGAATTTATGTAAGCTGTCTTTTACTATGCAGGTTGGGTAAATAAATAAAAGCCACGTTATGTTGTCAAAATTTTATTAAAATTGGTGGGTTTAGTCACTGTAGTGACGGGTTTTCGTGAACTGCCTATTAGAGAGGTACGGTAAACCCGGTAACATAGTTACTCCGATTGTATAGGCGAGGAGGGTAACTCTCGGGGTAGTGTTAGAGCTCACTTCACGTCGAACGCCCACGTGAATGTGTAATTCGGCCAACGCCAAGGAACAGCTTGTTTTCAAAACTAGAATGTGTTTAACATGTAAATATCTTAACAACCTTGGTGAACTCGGTTAGATGCCTCGGCCAAGGTATCCCCGAGGATTAGTTTTTCGCTTGAGCCCTGATTTTAATAAAAGTCATAAGCCTTAACAATTGTTTCGGTAAATTACAAATATTTTATGGTTTAAGAAATAAATTGAAAACCTTATGAAATGATTTGTAATTTGTTGTTTAAACTTGCCTCCATTTTACTCGCCTTTAGATATTTATGATAATGTTTGTTTACTCATTGAGATTGTAAAATCTCACCCACTCCCTTTCCAAATATTTCAGGCCTGTGGTAGCTTGTAGATACTCGATTTTGTCGAGGATTCCAGTTGACCCCTTTGTCTCACAAACAGTAGGTTACTATCACCAACACTTGGTGTATTTACGGGCCACTTGTCATTGTAATTATTATTGTACATTATAACTTTGTAACTTATTGTATGTATGAATTTATTTTACTTCCACATTACAAAAGATTTTTACACGTGTTTCTATAAATATTGTTTTTATAAAAATGCTATATTTTAATCAATATTTTGAATAGTAATATTTGTCTATAAATCCTTTTAAAATAATTTTGTCTTTTGATTTACTTGAGCCGAAAATGACTGGTAATTGTTTAAAATGGAATATTTAACAACGATTGCTCACGGGAAAGGCAAGAAACTGATACGTAAGCCTTGCGGGGTTCCGATTGGCATTCCAGGTAATGAGTGTCAATCGGGACGTCGCGGCGGTTGTTGTAGGCCCTAGGGAGGTTTTGGGTCGTGACAATTCAGTTGGTATCAGAGCTTTCGGTTAAAAAGCTTATGGTTTTGAAAGAAGTTTTTGATTTTTAAAGTTCTTGGATTTAAAGTTATTTTAAAATAATTTACAATGTCAGTGTGGCCCAGTTAAGATTAGTTAGTTGCAAGTAGTTGCATATAGAGTCTTGAGTCGTCTAAACCAATTTCGTTCTTTTTGTAGATCATTATGCCTCCTTGACGTGAGCTACCACCTATCACTAGATCTACCGGTAGGGGAAGAGGTCACCCCAGACAGAGTCAGTCGGATTCCATAGAAGAGGAGTCGGTTGCGTCTTCTTTTAGAGCAGTTCCTACTGCTGAGTTTATTGATAATCCTGTACCTCATCCACCACCTGTTGCTACTCCTGGTGTACTTGCCATGTCACCCGAGGCAGCTCAGGCATTAGCGGCTTTCTGTCTACTCTTACGGGTCAAGCTCAAGCTGGTCTAGTTCCACTCGCTGTTTCTCTTGTAATAGCCTTAGTACCACGACCTCCTATTCCACCCCAAACATCGGATGTTTCCATTTCTAATAAATTGAAGGAAGCTAGATAGTTAGGTTGCATCTCGTTTACTGGTGAGTTGGATGCGACTGTAGTTAAGGATTGAATTATGCAGGTATCGGAGACACTGGTAAATATGGGATTAGATGATGAGATGAAATTGAAGGTGGCTACACGGTTATTTGAGAAGAGAGCCCGTACTTGGTGGAATTCAATAAAGTCTCGCTCTCTTATACCGCTGACTTGGACGGATTTCCTCCGAGAGTTTGATGGTCAGTATTACACTTATTTCCATCAGAAAGAGAAAAAGAGAGAATTTTTGAGCTTGAAACAAGGGAAGCTGAGCATTGTGGAGTATGAAACTCGTTTTAATGAGCTGATGCTTTATGCACCTGAGTTGGTGAGATTGGAGCAAGACCAGGTAAACTATTTTGAGAAAGGACTCCGTAATGAGATACGGGAGCGTATGATAGTGACTGGCAAGGAGTCATATAAGGAAGTTGTGCAGATGGCCTTACGGGCTGAGAAGCTCGCCACTAAGAATAAACGGATTCGAGCTGAGTTTGCAAAGAGAAGAAATCCGCCTACGTTCTCGGGTCAGTCTTCAAAAAGAGGCAGAGATTCGACATCTACTCCAGGAACTACTACCTCAACGTCTGTGGCATCCACTAGACCTCTATCTTAGAAATCACAACCGAGATCTTCTAGATTTGATCGGCTAGTGATGAGTAATCGGAGGGGGACTTTAGGAGGATTGGATAGATGCCGTAATTACGGATGATATCATGTTGGGTCATGTAGAAAGCCTGTAACGTGTTTTCAATGCGGCCAATAGGGGCATATCAAGAGAGATTGTCCTCAGTTGAGACGAGTTACAGTAGCTACTTCTACTCCTTTAACTCGTTCTAGTATACTGCAAAGAGACACTTCGGGATCACAGTCTAGATAGGGCCTAGTGATACGGTCAGGCATGGGGAGTAATACCCCAAAGCAGCCATCTTCTAAATCGCAGCCTCAGATTTCGATCAGGGTTTTTGCAGTGACTGAGGATGAAGCCCGAGTTTGACCTAGCACAGTGATAGGTACTATTATTGTGTTTGATAGAGATGCACATGTTTTGATAGATTCGGGCTCCGATAGATCATACGTGAGCATATCATTTGCATCATTCTCAGATAGGAACCTGTCACCATTAGAGAAAGAGATTGTAGTGCATACTCCTCTAGGCGAGCGGTTAGTAAGAAATACGTATTATAGAGACTGTGGTATTAAAGTTGGGGAAGAAGAATTTATGGGTGATTTAATCCCTTTGGAGATTCGAGACTTTGATTTGATCTTGGGTATGGATTGGTTGTCCACTCATCCAGCAAAGGTGGATTATTTTAAGGAAGAAGTGATTCTCCAGAGTTTAGAGGGAGCAGAAGTTGTATTTATGAGGGAGCGTTGAGTATTACCGTATTGTGTAATCTCGACCCTCAAAGCTTTGAAATTGGTGCGAAAGGGATATCCGGCATATTTGGCTCACGTGATTGATATATCGAGGGAAGAACCTAAGTTAGAGAATGTCCTCGTAGTAAGTGAGTTCCCTAATGTATTTCTTGATGAATTATCGGGACTTCCTCTCGATCGTGAGTTCGAATTCACCATTGACTTACTTTCGGGTACTGCTCATATCTCTATTCCTCCATATAGAATAGCTCAGGCAGAGTTGAAGGAGTTGAAAGTACAATTGCAAGAATTAGTGGACAAGGGTTTTATACGCCCTAGTACATCTCCGTGGGGAGCATCGATTTTATTTGTGAAAAAGAAAGATTGTACACTTCGGTTATGTATAGATTATCGACAGCTTAACAGAATGACCATTAAGAACAAGTATCCGTTGCCGAGGATTGATGATCTTTTCGATCAATTACAGAGAGCTACAATGTTTTCTAAGGTTGATCTGAGGTCTGGGTATCATCAGTTGAGGATTAAAAAACAGGATGTACCCAAGACAGCGTTTAGGACTCGGTACGATCATTATGAGTAAGGGATTTAGATTGTACTCATTCCAATTACCAGACTCATAGAGCCCGGTATTGTTATTTATTGTCACTACCTCCCCGTGTCAGGATTGGGTAATTTGCGCGCCTGTTGCCTTCCTTGGATGTGGTAGCCATTTCTCAGGCTCCCTCTCCGAAATCAAACCCTAATTCTCCGTCACCCGTCACCACCATAGTAGGCCACTATCCTACCATCAAAAGTTGATAGGGCAGAAATTTGAATGATGCGTAGCCGGCACAAAGGCCGTGAGATCCGTCGAGTTATCATGAATCATCAGAGCAACGGGCGAAGCCCGCGTTGACCTTTTATCTAATAAATGCATCCCTTCTGTGAGTCGGGGTTTGTTGCACGTATTAGCTCTAGAATTACTCTTCCATCAATTCCTTTAAGTTTCAGCCTTGCGACCATACTCCCCCCGGAACCCAAAGACTTTGATTTCTCATAAGGTGCCAGCGGAGTCCTAAATGTAACATCCGCCGATCCCTGGTCAGCATCGTTTATGGTTGAGACTAGGACGGTATCTGATCATCTTCGAGCCCCCAACTTTCGTTCTTGATTAATGAAAACATCCTTGGCTAATGCACCGACAGCTTTTATGGATCTCATGAACAGGGTGTTCCATCCTTACTTGGACAAGTTTGTTATTGTGTTCATTGATGACATCCTGGTTTACTCGAGAAATAATGATGAGCACGTTACCCACTTGCATATAGTATTACAGACTTTACGGGAAAGATAACTGTATGCAAAGTTTTCAAAGTGTGAGTTTTGGCACGTAGTATCGAGAGCTGGAATATATGTTGATCCCAAGAAGATAGAGGCAATTTTACAATGGGAGCAACCTAAGACGGTGACGGAGATTCATAGTTTTCTCGGATTAATCGGTTATTATCGGAGATTTGTTCAGGCGTTTTCCTTAATAGCAACTCCTTTGACCCGTCTAACTCGTAAGGGAGTTAAGTTTGAGTGGGATGATGTTTGTGAGAATCGATATTAGGAGCTAAAGAACCGGTTAACCTCCGTTCCCGTTTTAACACTTCTTGTGAGTGGTAAGAGATTTGTAGTTTATAGTGATGCCTCAAAGTTGGGGTTGGGGTGCGTACCGATGCAGAATGAAAAAGTTGTGGCTTATCCTTCTAGACAGCTAAAAAGGCATGAAGCAAATTACCCTACCCATGATTTAGAGTTAGCAGCTGTGGTGTTTGCTTAAAAAATTTGGAGGCATTACTTGTATGGTGAGCATTGTCGGGTATTTACGGATCACAAGAGTTTAAAATATTTGCTCACTCAGAAGGAGCTTAATTGAGGCAAAGGCGATGGTTAGAGTTGATAAAAGATTATGACTTGGTGATAGACTATCATCCGGGAAAGGCGAACATTGTAGCTGATGCCTTAAGTCGTAAGTCTTCATCGTCTTTAGCTGCACTTCAGAGTTGTTATTTTTCAGCATTATTAGAGATGAAATCTCTTGGGGTCCAGTTGAGAAATGGTGAGGATGGATCCTTATTGGCAAGCTTCATTGTGCAACCTTCATTACTAAATCAGATCAAAGACATTCAGAGGTCTGATGAGGAGTTAAGAAAAGAAATTCAAAAATTGATCTATGGGGGAGTCAGTGAGTTTAGATTCGGAGAGGATAACGTCTTGATGTTTAGATACTGAGTTTGTGCTCCTAAGGGAAACCAGCTAAGATAGGCGATCATGGAAGAAGCCCATTCATCTGCCTATGCATTACATCTTGGAAGCACCAAGATGTATAAGACTATCAGGGAGAATTATTGGTGGTCGGGTATGAAGCAAGACGTAGCAGAATTCATAGCAAAGTGTCTCGTATGTCAACAAGTTAAGGCGAAGCATCAGAGGCCAGCAGGTACACTTCAGTCTTTACCTATTCCCAAGTGGAAATGGGAGCATGTAACTATAGATTTTGTTTTGGGACTACCGCAGACACAGAGGGGAAAGGATGCGATCTGGGTGATCGTAGATCGGTTGACTAAGTCTGCTCACTTTGTAGCTGTCCATAGTACATACTCTATTGAGAAGCTGGCTCAACTCTATATAGATGAGATTTTGAGGCTACATGGAGTTCCAATTTCTATAGTGTCAGATCGAGATCTTCGATTCACTTCTCGATTCTGGTCGAAATTTCAAGAAGCTCTCAGAACCAAATTAAAATTTAGCACTGCTTTTCACCCACAGACAGATGGTCAGTCAAAAAGGACTATCCAAACTATGGAGGATACGTTGAGGGCTTGTGTCATGGATTTACTTGGGAGTTAGGATAGACATTTGCCATTAGTGGAATTTACTTACAACAACAGCTTCCAGTCTAGCATTGGTATGGCACAGTACGAAGCTTTATATGGAAGGAAATGTCGTACTCCACTTTGTTGGGATGAAGTGGGTGAAAGAAAGTTAGCTAGTGTGGAATTGATTGATCTAACTAATGACAAGATCAAGGTTATACGAGAGAGGCTAAAGGTAGCCCAGGATAGGTAGAAGAGCTATGTAGATAAACGGAGAAAAGATTTAGAGTTTGAGATCAGTGATAGAGTTTTTCTTAAGGTTTCTCCTTGGAAAGGTGTGATTCGATTTGCGAAACGGGGAAAACTTAACCCGAGGTATATTGGACCATTCTGAATCATTGAGAGAATTGGACCAGTGGCTTATCGGTTAGAATTACCTCCGGAGTTAGATCGGATCCACAACGTTTTCCATGTCTCCATGCTTAAGAAATATGTACTAGATCCCTCTCACATTCTCGGAGCACCTCCGATTGAGTTGCATGATGATTTGAAGTTCGAGGTGCAACATGTGAGTATCTTGGATCGAAAGGATCGAGTATTGAGGAACAAGAGTATTTCAATGGTCAAAGTGTTGTGGCAAAGTGCTCGAATGGACTAAATGACATGGGAAGTAGAGCATTAGATGAGGAACCAATACTCGCATCTATTTGTCGAATCTGGTAAATGAAATTTTGAGGTCAAAATTTTATTTTAAGGGGGGTAAAATTGTAAAACCTGACCCTATAAACACATGTCATGATATACATGCACTGAGTAGCATGTTATTACGTTAGGAAAGTTCCTAAGAATAGACGAAACCCGATATTGTACCTAACAGTACACTTGAGTTGATTTAACCTCGAACTAGTTCAAATAGGAATCATAGGATGAAATTTAATATTTTACAGTCCAAGAATGACTAAAAATGAGTGTTCGGAGTTCGAGGGTTCATTTGGAGAAAAATTGAAAATTTTGATGTTTAGGGGCAAAATCGTCATTTTGCCACTTAAGATAATAATTTGATCATGGAGTGAAATTTTTGACCAAGATTAACTATTTGGAGTATAATTTAATGATAGGAAGTAAAAAATTTCAATTTCGGCAATTTTTGGAACATAGGGGCAAAACGATAATTTTGTCGTCCCGGGGTAAAAATCGTAATTTTCACCACCCAAAACTTGTCAAAATCATAGGATTTACTTATTTTTGGTATGAATAACTATGGTATGTTTAGTGGTGAAAAATTGAAGTTTAAAGGATAAAATTTTAAAACGGGCCAATGGGAAAGTAACACATGGCACTTTTTTAATGATTTAATATTATTTTAATGAAAAGTCAGCCCATTTAAACCCCATATTAAGTGATGGCCGGCCATAAGGAGAGAACAAGAGAGAAAATAGAGAGGAAAGGAAGAAAAGAGAAAAACCAAAGGAAAACTAGAAAATTCAAAGGGGAAATCGCGTTTTTCGTCCGTTTATGCGTCTAATGGTAAGATTTTTTGACTTTAGCTTGATTTCTACCTTTCTTATGCATTTGTTTCCATTTAGCATGCTTGAGGAGAGAGATCAAAAAGTGATATCAAGGGCTGGATGAAATTCAAGGGGGAGGAATTTGAAATTTTTATGTTTTGATTTTTAGTTAAATTAATAGTTTTAGTTAGTTAAATGTGTATAGAAATCAAATTCGGCAAGAAAGCATGAAATTTTCACAATACCCACCCTTGGCTGAATGTTCAATGATGTACAATGATGATGAACTAATTTTTATTCTAAGAGAAATGAAGAGAAACTGATAAAAATGGTTAAATGTGATACAGAAACAAAGTGGAAGATTTACGGAATTAATGTCCCATTTTTGGCCGAATTTTCCAAGGAGGAAAGTGAGCTGATTTTGGTGATTTTAGTGAGTTATTGGCTGATATTTAATGGTTAGAAATGTTGGAGAGAAAATGGGACAATTTAGAGTTAAAATGGAACGCGTTAGCAATTTATCGGGTAAAGTGCCAAAAATAAGTTAATACCGCGTTTAAGCCGTTTTAGGCTATTACATTTCATACCATGCATTAGTATAGGATTTAAGTCAATTATATAGTGATTTTGCATCAATGTGGTGAATTGTGTAATTTTTGCAATGTGTCTAGGAGGAGAGCCTTCCGGTAAAGGCAAGGAAGTCGTACCTGACGAACAGTGATCTGGGCACTTAGGAAGCATTTAGTTTGTACAAACGGTGAGTAAACCTATTATTATTGTAAATTATCTAGAGTTTATTTTTAAATGCTCTTCATGGATTTTATTAAATGAAAATGAGATTAAAATGGGATTTTTGATGTTTTAGAAATAAATGTGACAAATAAAAATATATTGTGTTGATTATGAAATTGAGTAATTTGGAGGCTGCCAATTATTTTGAAATATATATTTTCCTATGAATGGCTTATGATATATGAGTATATGTGGCTATATGTTATAATTGCATTGGGAATTTATGTAAGTTGTCTTTTACTATGCAGGCTTGGTAAATAAATAAAAGCCACGTTATACTATCGAAATTTTATTAAAATTGGTGGGTTTAGTCACTGTAGTGACGGGTTTTCATGAACTGTGTATTAGAGGGGTATGGTAAACCCGGTTACATAGTTACTCCGGTTGTAGAGGTGAGGAGGGTAACTCCCGGGGTAGTGTTAGAGCTCACTTCACGTCGAACCCCCACGTGAATGTGTAGCTCGGCCAACACTAAGGAACGGCTTGTTTTCAAAACTATAATGTGTTTAACATGTAAATATCTTAACAACCTTGGCGGACTCAGTTAGATACCTCGGTCAAGGTATCCCTGAGGATTAGTGTTTTGCTTGAGCCCTGATTTTAATAAAAGTCATAAGCCTTAACAATTGTTTTGGTAAATTACAAATATTTTATGGTTTAAGAAATAAATTGAAAACCTTATGAAATGGTTTGTAAATTGTTGTTTAAACTTGCCTTCATTTTACTCGCCTTTAGATATTTATGATAATGTCTGTTTACTCATTGGGATTGCAAAATCTCACCCACTCCCTTTCCAAATATTTCAAGCCTGTGGTAGCTTGTAGATTCCCGATTTTGTCTAGGATTTCAATTGACCCCTCTATCTCACAGACAGTAGATTACTATCACCAACACTTGGTGTATTTACGAGCCACTTGTCATTGTAATTATTATTGTACATTATAACTTTATATCTTATTGTATGTATGAATTTATTTTACTTCCACGTTACAAAAGATTTTTACACGTGTTTCTATAAATATTGTTTTTATAAAAATGCTATATTTTAATTAATATTTTGAATAGTAATATTTGTCTATAAATCCTTTTAAAATAATTTTGTCTTTTGATTTAGTTGAGTCGAAAACGACTGATAATTGTTTAAAACGGAATGTTTAACAATGATTGCTCATGGGAAAGGCAAGAAACTGATACGTAAGCCTTGCGGGGTTCTGATTGGCATTTCGGGTAATGAGTGTCAATTGAGACGTCGCGACGGTTGTCGTGGGCCTGAGGGAGGTTCCGGGTCGTGACAAAAACCCATGTAATTTTAATATTTCTTGATGTATTTGGTGCATCCATGGAGAAAGAAGTTCAAAACCAAAAGGAAAAAAATAATTAGGTAATATTTGGTCTCTCTATTTTTTTTATGACTATTAATTTTTTTTGAAAAAAGAGTTTTTCTTTGTATTTATCTTTCTTTAAAGAAAAAGAGTTTTTCTTATGTTAAAATTCTGTTATTATAAAAATATATATTTTTTGCCATTAAAATATTTTTTTATTAAAAAACAAAAGGAGAAAAGGAGAAAAGAGGGGTGGGTGTGCTATCGGGCAGCAGCACAAGTTTCTGCTAGGTGTAGCAACAAGTGCTGCCACAAGGCAGCAGCCCACCCTTGGGCTCTTGGGCAATAGCCCATAAGGGTGGGGCCCCTTCCAAATTTTTTAATAAAATTATTTTAAAAATATGTATTTTTTTAAATATTATTATATATATTCTTAAAAAAATTTTCAAAATTCTTTTTTATTTTTAGAAAATTAATTTTAGCCTTGGATTAAAAAATATATATATATATATTGTTTTGGTATTAATTAATGAGATTAATTAATTGGATAGAATAAAATTATTTTATTATATTCTCAAATTGGGTTAAAATTAAAATTAAAATTGAGGATTTTTAAATAGTCATAAAATTCAAAAGAGTGCCAAATGGATGTGATCCTAACAAGCAGCGGAAGCAAGCAAGATCGAAGAAAATTACAAGTTGTAATTTTATTTTATTTTTCTAGGATGGACATTGTCACGACCCGATTTCCAAGCCCTGACCGGCATATGGACTCAATGGATGTAGTCCATTAAGCCCAAGCAAGCCTATCTATATTATCTTGCTCATTATTCCATCAAAGTTACTAAAGTCACATTTCGTAATTTCGAACCAAAATAGCTAACCATTTCTGACTCTTAGTGGCATACCAATCCAAATATACATACATTGTCTAAAATATATGTCTTAACAATTTACATAAGGTTTGTCTATACATATAAAAAAGAAGACTTGATTTTCAGCGGTGAGACTCAGACAAATGTACAGCTATTGAATGTCGAGACACCTACCAAGGGTCGAATATACATATCATCATTAATAAGCTTGAATTATTTTTAATGAGATTAAGAATAATTCTAAGTTTATTGGAGCTTGGAATATCTATGTCCAAATCTATTCCCCACTTAGCTTCGTAGAATTCAACTTGTTTAAGTTGGAATGCATGTTTTAATTTGTTTAATTAAATTGTGTAAAAAAATGGCAACTTTAACATATTTGTCTCAATTTAGACAAGATAAGATATTTTTTTGTCTTAATTACAGACAAGAGTTGTCTTAAATTAAGATAATTTTAGAAGGATTCTTGCAAAATGAATCTAGACATCCATGTTGATAAAAGGAGACTCCATGTTTGACTATTACTCTTTTATTTATTATTAATTCTTTTCAAATAAAGATGGATAATAATAAAATAAGAGTTATTATTCAATAAGGAGTTTAGTTTTATCAAGAACTCTAAATGATAATTAAAGAATTAAATTATTTATTCTTTAATTTTTATTTTGAGAATTATGGAGCATGTTTGATGCTTCCCTAACTCTGAATGGATGGTCAAGATTGATTCAAAGGTGTTTCATTTTGATTAAACCTTTGAAGCAAGAGTTTTAATAAAATAAGAAGAGATTGGAAGAAAATGTGAGAACGTGCTTTTTCGTAAAAAAAAAAAAGTTTTAGCCATCTCTTCTCTTTTCTTCCTCCAAACTTTTCCAAAGAAAAGAGAATAAAATCGGTTGCCATCTTGTAGCCTTGCATTCCACACCTTGTCCACTCAAGATTCAAGTTGAAAGTATTCTTGAAGAATAAGTGGTAAATTTATTTGGTCGAGAAATCATTCATTGGCGTGGTGGTGTCCGAAAAGAAGAATCTCAAAATAAAGGTATGGTTTTTCTTACTTAATAGATTCTTATTTTATTTTTTGATGTGATTATATTGCTTGTAATAATAATAATGTGTGTTTCCGCTTGTGTAATTGGATTACTTGCTTCTTTTATAAAAATAATTTTTTTTTGAAATCCATGCTTTACACAATCACATTAATTCACTAAGATCCTACTCCAACAAAACTAACTGAGAAGTGTATTCTTACTCTTAGATTTGATTAAAGAGGAGAATATCTTAGTCAAGAGTTTTACGGTTATCTAAAAAAGAATGGGATTCTTGCACAATGGACTCCTCTAGGGACTCCACAGCATAATGGGGTGTCTAAAAAAAGGAATTGAACATTATTGGACATGGTTCGATCCATGACGAGTCATGTAGATCTTCTTATATCTTTCTAAGGATTTGCCCTAGAAATTGTTGCTCGCATATTGAACCAAGTTCTTACCAAATCAATTAATAAGACACTGTATGAGATATGCAGTGGGAAAAAGCCTAGCTTGTCTTATGCTAAGATTTGAGGATGTACTGCTTATGTGAAGTGTATAATGTTTGATAAGTTAAGAGCGAAATCAGATAAATGTAAATTTGTGGGATATCCTAAAGAAACACACAGATATTACTTCTATAATCCCATTGAGCAAACGTTGTTTATCTCAAGGCATGCTACTTTCCTTGAGAAAGAGTTCTTAATTAAAAGAGCTTGTGGGAATAAAGTTGTACTTGAAGAAGTTCGAGACCCACAAATTGACATTCCATTAAAACTTAAGCTTGAGATTGTGACATCTGATGTACAACCATATCTCAAGAGGCACAAACACTCAAAAGGTCTGGTAGAATATGTCAAGCTCTAGAGAGATATGGATTGCTCTTAAAAAGGGACGCATTGCTCATAAATGATGAGCCTACAACCTATAAAGAGATGATGTTTGACATCGATTATGAGAAATGGCTAAAAGCCATGAAATCTGAAATGGATGCCATTGATACAAACCAAGTATGGACTTTAGTGGATCCACCTAAAAGGATAAAACCTATTGGGTGCAAGTGGGTCCTTAAGTGAAAGACCGATATAGATGGTAAGGTGTAAACCTTTAAAGTTAGACTGGTAGCAAAAGGTTACAAAAAAATACAAGGAATTGACTTTAAAGAAACTTTTTTAGCAATTGCTATGCTTAAATCCATTAAGATTTTGCTTGCAATTACTGCATACCATGATTACAAAATTTGGCCAGTGGATGTAAAACTTGTGTTCCTTAATGGAAACTTACGAGAAAAAGTGTACATGACACAACTTGAGGGTTTTACATCCAATGCTAATGCCAATAAGGTGTGCAAGCTTCAAAAGTCCATTTATGGACTTAAGTAAGCTTCTTGGAGTTGGAACATCCGTTTTGATGAAGTTGTAAAAGTGTTTGACTTCATCAAGATTGAGGATGAACCATGTGTCTATAAGAAGGCTAGTGGGAGCACCATAATTTTCCTAGTGCTCTATGTTGATGGCATATTGCTCATAAGAAATGATATACCATTGTTGCAATTTACGAAGATTTGGCTATCCAAATAATTTTGCATGAAGGATTTGGGAGAAGCAACTTACATTCTAGGAATAAAGATCTATAGAGATAGATCTAAAGGTTTCTAGGTTTATCCCAATCCACATACATAGACAAAGCACTAAAAAGGTTTAGCATGATGGAGTCTAAAAAGGACATTTGCTTACGTCACAAGGCATTAATCTCTTTGACGACATGTGTCCAAAAAATAAGAGGAGAGTGATCGCATGGATAAGATCCCGTATGCTTTAGTAATAGGATCTACCATGTATGCGATTCTTTGTGCTAGACCAAATGTATCTTATGCTTTGAGTGTCACGAGCAGCTACCAAGCTAATCTTGGTAAGGGTCACTAGATAGTTGTGAAAAACATCTTGACGTACTTACAAATAACTAGGGATGTATTTTTAGTCTATGGAAGAGGTGAACTCAAGTTAGGGGTTATGTGGATGCAAGCTGTCAAACGGGCAAAGATGATAGCAAGTTGCAAAGTGAATATATGTTCACACTCAATAGAGGTGTAGTGAGTTGGAAGAGTTCCAAACAAGAGACAATTGTGGATTCTACAACCGAGATACATCTTTGTATCAAAGGTAGTAAAAGAGGCAGTTTGGATTAAGAAGTTCATTACTGAACTAGATGTGGTTCCTAGCATTATTGATCCAATACATTTGTATTGTGATAACAATGGAGCCATTGCACAAGCAAAGGAACCAAGGTCTCATCAAAAATCCAAACATGTATCGTGGCATTACCATGTAATCAGGGAGATCATTAAAAGAAGAGACATTTACATAGAGTGTATACCCACTGACGATAATATTGTTGATCCTCTCACTAAAGCATTGTCCCAGTAGAAGCATAATCATCATGTTGAGAACATTAGCATTAAATACAGAGGCGATTAGCTTTAGTGCTAGTGGGAGACTGTTAGTATGAGGCCTGCAAGCTAATTTTTGGTCGTATGGGAATTAAATTTTAAGTTATTCATGTATGACATTTTATTAATTTATAATAATTATGAAGTAGTTCTTTATCCATAAGTTTGTAATTAATTACTCTTTGTACTTATGTAGATAAAGCCCATGGAACTATATCCGCCTTGTGAAGGAATTGTATTAGGATACAATTATGAGATCTTGATGCATCAAAGTATTGTTCCTTGAAGTTCTTGATCATTGTATTATTGAGATAGGGCATCTATAATACTAAAAAATCAGCACATGCTATGTACCTTACTTGTGATGTAAGCAACCGTTCTCATAGAATGAAGTATAGAGACATTTGGAACTAGCGTATGGGTGCTTGCCATGGGAGAGTGAGTTCACTAAACATGACCCACCAAGAGAAGTGCATTTGGTACCTCACTCAAGTGTCTATGCAATACTTCTCATGTGTAAGTTGTGTAACTACTCCTTAGACTTTAGACATTAGGTTGTCTTGTATGTGGAGTACTATGCTTTGATTTCATCCTTACGGATGCCTAACCAAGGATGTCAAAATAAAATGTTTTTGGGTATAGTATGAAGCATATGAAGGCAAATGAGTGGTCAAGATAGGAATCATCACCCTAAGTGATTCAAGGGGAAATATCTCATTAGTTCTTGGTTAACATTAGCTTAATCAAATCCTTGGCAATGGTGAGTAGGAGATTATGAAATGAGTTTCATAAGTCTTTATAAAGCTAACGATCTAATTGCAGGAACAAATATGGAGGTAAATAAAAGTAGGCATTACGCCAAGCTCTAATCATCTCTAGGATATATGATGAAGGGATAAATTACATTGATAAACTGTACACTGAAAGGTTGTCAAAGAATCCTTTGACACTCCTAACAATTGGGTGCCATGATGCATTACTAGATGTCAATCTTGGTCTATAGAATTGAATTAGTTAATTTAAAATTAAATATAATTCATTTAAATTAATAATTAATAATATTATTATTCAATTCCATTGCGAACATATTAGGAACCTAATTGGTCACACATAAAGGTTGCAATTTCGACTAAATTGAGAGTGAGATCATTTAAGTTAGACTTAAATCAAATTCTAAGTAAAAACTACTAAGGACCTAATTAAAAGAGTTTAATTAGGCATTTGTTAAATATTATAATTGTTATAATATTAAGGACTTATTTTGCAAATTTTAATTAGTCTAATAATAAAATTAAATCTAGATATAAATATCACATTAGAGCCACTCTTTTCTAAGGAAACAAAAAAAACTAATAATTTTTCTCTTGAGCGCCACCATTCTTGATAAGGTTTTTTAGAAAACTTCTCCATTGATTCTTTGCTAGAAATCAAAGAAAATAGGACAAATTGTTGTCCATGTGCCAGCATAAGCCCCGTGGCATAAAGCTCTATCATTGAGAAGAATTCATTACAATTGTGTGTGCAACATTGAAGGCCAAGCATTTGAACGACTGGGATTTTTTCACACAAGAAGGTGTTCACATTTTTCAGTATTAAAAAGAATCCAATTGATTACGATATCATTTGGAAAGGTAAAAACCTTTTTCTGATTTTCTATGATGTTTAACTTTACATTAAACAACTAAGGTGATCCAAATGTAAGAGGCATGGGTTTTTATTTTGTTTCAATTTTTGTTAATCTACTAAATTGATGTTCTAATCATGCCATTCCTACCATTAATAACCTTCTATTTTGCATCCAGTACCTTTTTAACTGATTAAATGTAAGACCTTTTTGCTTGTCCTTAGTATAGCACCCAGAATTATTTTAAGTGATTAAAGATCTACGTTAATCTGTTAAGACTAATCTGTCTTTATTAAAGCTCTTTCTTTTTTACTTGTTTAACCAATTAACCCATCTTGCAACTGAATAGGCATCTTGACTTGCTTTCACACAACAAATGAGTTAAAGAATTTAAGCATTCTCTGGCACACCTAAATAATATTATTAGATACCAATGAATGAGAATGTTTAGTTATCATCAAAAACACATCAGTCAACATTCTCTCTCTCGTATTTTTGATGATGAGAAAACACTCTTAGATTGGGAGTGCAATGTCTATGTTTATATTTTATATCTATGAATAATTGAGGGATTACTCCCCCTTAATATATGCTCCTTTTTAATATGTGCTCACAAAAAATTTCAATATTTCTCAATCAAATATAAATATTTGTTATCCCATTAACCACATATATGCAGAGATTTATGAACAATCATTCAACAATGAATATAAACATAAGAACAGTCATCAATCATAGATATATCATAACTAATCCAACAATTGTTCAAAAACAACCATATAACAACAGAGAAAACATAGAATAAAAAATAACAAGATAAACACATCAGATCCTATGCTACTCCTTATCTATTTTCTCCCCCTTTTTTCACATTGAAAATGATATTCAAAACTCTCCCTTAATGAATGCGTCTAGATTTTTCTTTAATCTTTAAATTAGACTTTAATAAATGGCAATCATAAGCACTTATACAACTAAGTCATACAAGCTTATAGATATAGTTCAATAACTTTAAGAGTCAAGCTTGTAACTATGAAAGAACAAATGTATGAGAGTTAAATAATTTCAAGAACTTATCAATGATCACTCAAATAATGTTCAAGCAAATTTGATCATTTTATCATAATCAAAACTATAATAATTTTAAAGGTAACATCCTAAGCTAGTAAATTATATATACATTATATATGATGTGTACATGTGCCTTAGTGTAAGCCACATAGTGGCATATACTTGAACCTAGACTAGAAGCTCTAGCGAGAATGATGAACGTCTAGGAGTAGTTGACTTTAGACAAGTAACCTCTTAGAGGATTATGAATGTTTGATGCTATCAAGCCCGACCTTATAAAGTACTTGCCATGTCCTTTATGTGATTGACAATATGTTTGCATACTTGGAAAGCCCCGAAAAATCATCAAAAGTCGATATTGTACCAAATGGTACTATTAAGTTGAATTAAGCCTCGAACTAGTCTAAATAGAGATCTTAAGATGAAATTGAGAATTTTAAAACCCCATAATGACTTAAAATGATGATTTGGAGTTCAAAGATCAATTTGGAGTCAAATTGAAATTTTCATGACCTAGGGGCAATATGGTCATTTTACCATCCCGAGGTTAAGATGTGAGTGTTGGCTGGAATTTTTGACTAAGATTAATCATTGGGAGTATAATTTGAGTTTGAGAAATGAAGAATTTTAATTTCGACATTTTTTCGAGCATAGGGGTAAAATAGTCATTTTGCCACCCTAGGGGCAAAATTGTAATTTTACACCATCCAACACTTGTCTAGCACATGGAGTTTACCTAATATTATCATGGATAATTGAGAAAATTTAAGTGGTGGAGAGAGATTTCTTAATGGCTAAGTATGACACATGGACCAATGGAATGGTGACATGTGTCAAAATCTCATCCATTCATTATTTTCCTTATAAATTAGCACAAAATCAGCCCATTTCTCACCCATATGGCCGGCCAAAGCATGAAGTGAAGAGGAAAGGAAAGAACACAAACCCTAGGTGGGAAAATTGAAAAAAAAAGTGTGGGATTTTAAGGGATTAAGCTAATAAAGGTAAAATTTTGTGATTTTATCTTATGATTTACACTACCCATGCTTTCTTTTTCATTTTTCATGCTTAGAACTCAAGTTTTCATGATGAACCCATGCTGGCCGAATTTGAGAGGAGAGGTTTTGAGCATTGATTTTGCTAGATTTCAAGCTAATTAAGTGTTTTTGGTTGTTTGGTAATGAAAAGTATGAAAATCTAGCAAGGAATCACTTTGTTCTTCACAAACCCACAAGAGGCCGAATTTTCTAGGGAGGATATTGAGGCTGAAATTGATGATATTTCATGATATTTTGGTGGTATTTAATGATTGGTGGGCTAGAAATTTAATGGGAAATTTCGGCATGAAAATTTGATTTTTTACCTAATGTGTAGACATGTGCGATTTATGGTTCAGACTGATAAATTGAATCATATTCACAGTCATTGAGGTATTTTAAGTATAATTGGAGTGTAGAAAGTGAAAGAAATCGATTTGAAGTTAAATTGGAGGTTTTAGCCAATTACACCGAGAATAGTGCAAATTAGGTCGAATATCGTATTTAAACTGCTATTCGGACATTTTGCATCACATTTCGTGCATTCATATAGATTTATAGAGCCTAAAATAGTTTATAATAAATTGACACAATTTATTGAAATTCGTGTCACGTATGATGTATAGATGGTGAGCTCTCTAACAAGGGTAAAGAGATTGTTCCCGAAGACCCGAAATAGGAGTATATCGAACTCTTAGTACTGTGAGTAACCTTACTATCGTCTTAATTATCTAAAGTGGTTTTTATCTTATTTTGTGAATTTCATGGAAAATGAATTAAATGAATAATTTTTCGATTTTATAAACCAAATGTGATTTAATGAAATGATTTCATAAAATTGTTTTAAATTGAATAATGGCTTTGAAAATAGAGTAATTGAAGACCACTTAATATGTTGTAAATTTATGGTTTTAATTGATTGGCTTATGGCAATATTGGCATGAATGGTTAAATTGCTAAATGTGCTGAAAATGCATGAATTATTGATTTGCCTTGAGAGGCTGTAAAAATAAAATAATTACCATGTTATGCTATTGCAAATTTTATTGTATGGTGGGTTTAGCTTGCTGTAGTGGGCTGGTTCTGTGGACTAGCCTATTAGAGGGGCACGAAACCTGGTCATATTCTTACCTCGGTTGGAGACACGAGTAGGGTAACTCTTGAGGTATAACTTTTAGATTTCATTTCACGCTAAACCATCACCTGAGGGCGAACTCAGCCAACGCCAAGGAATGGCTATATTTTCAAAATAAAAACATGATTTATGAGTACATAACTTTTTAATAGCCTTGGTGGACTCGGTTTGGGATAGCCCGCGACTAAGGTATCCTTGATAACTGGGTATGAGAATGATTTTAGCACGAGCCAAAGTTTTAAGAAATTCATAAGCCATGTTAATTACTCGATTTATATGAATTGATTTTATTTGGTTGGAACAAGTTGAAAGGTGATGAATTTCAGTATGTTAAACTGTTTTATCTATCTCCATTTATTTGACTTTAGATTGTTTAGATGGTATCTGTTTACTCACTGGGATTTTATAATCTCACCACCCTCCTTTTCAACCATTTCAAGCTCGAGGTAGCTTGTGGATAACAGATATTGTTGAGGATTTTAGTCGGCTTTACTACTCCAAAAACTGTAGGTTTACTTCCTTTGTGCACTTTTGTTCCTTGTGGGTCCACGAGTCACTGTAAAGTAAATTTTATATCCCGGTTATCGTATTATAGTACGTATGAATTTTTTTTGCTTTTACATTACAAAACTTATTTACCGATGACTCTATAAATATTATTTTACAAGAAATTAGAATATTTTATTGAATATTTTTATTTTATTCAAATAGTTGCAATATCATTTTTAATAAATGTTTTAGACACCCAAATTTATTTTAAATCATGAAATATGTGTTTTCCACTCATCTACTACATTTTTAGTCGGGTTCGAAAAATTTGGAGGAAAAATGATGAAAACGCCCCTGTGAGGCAAAAATTATTTTTCCACGGTTTTGAAAGGGAAAAAGCTTAAAATTCTTTAAAAACGAGGTTTGGAGATGATTACTCACAGGGGAGATGAAAAAAATAGTATTAAAGCCTTATGGGGTTCCGGTTGGCACTTCGATTAACGAATGTCTACCAGGACCTCGCGGCGGTTGTCACGAGCTTGAGGGGAGTACCGGGTCGTGACAGATGCCTTGGAGAATTAAGGGCATTTAGACGTGATATTAAGCTAAGTAGAATTCGAAGCTCATTAAGTGTGATCATTGATGTGAATGCTAAACATATGTGATATAAAAGGCATGATAGCCTTGCTTGAGGATTCTTGTTCCGTTCAATGAGGAGAATTCCAAACATTGATTTGATTTAAGGTTGAGTGGAGTCTTATCCACTACAACTGTATTCATTGCCTACAGGGATGGTGGTATTAGTCTCGCTTATGATTCCTGTCTGTAGTGCTTTGATGTCATCCATTGAGTATCTCTAGATCATGACTGTGAGATCTCGACCTCTAGAGACCCGTAACTAGAAGTAGACACGATAACACGGACTAAGGGTAATTTAGTCATTTCTCCTGGTGAGCCCCTGAAAGTAGTTTTCTAATGTTATTAAGGTTCAAGTAGGCCTAAGGAATGAATGAATGAGGGTAAGATAATGAAGAAGATAGAAATAGCGATAATTTTCACGGTAGGGGTAAAACGGTCATTTTGCATCTCGAGTTGAAATTTTTAATTTTTCAAGAACCCGAGCATTTCTAAACCCTTATGGACCTTGTCTCAGTGTCAAAGAAGTAAAAAGATTGTATAAAGGCAATGAAAAGACAAAATGACCTTATTAAGGGCATTTTGGTAATTCATGAGAAATGGATAAACATAAAGTATAAATATCTAAGTTTCTAGGAGGTTTTTCAAATTTCTAGCACTTCTTCTTCTTCTTCTTCCTTTCCCACGTTTTTGCACCCCCTATAGAAGCTTGCTTTGAAACTTCCATATATTTCCTCGAGTTAACCTCGATTTTCATGTCTTTGTGCATCTTTTCACAAAGTTCTTTGTGGTCTTTTACTTTTTCACCATAAAACCCTCAAAAACCTTTCCTTATTACACTCTCTCACTAGCTAAACGTTCTAGAGAGAGAGAGAGAGAGAGAGAGACTATCCACATTTGTTTAAAAGCTATTGGAAGAGAATTAAGCTACAAAGAAACCTTAAGGTGAGTGATGAACTAGGCTTGGTTTTAAGTTGTTGATAATGGCTAGTAATTCGGATTATGAGCTGTTTTATTGTTGAGGTTGTTTATTCATTTTTAGAGTGATTAGAGTAGTGCAAGTAGTAGCCATTTGATATAGTTGGAAGCCAATTAGGAATGACTAGTACAACTTAAATTAGAAACTAGTCTTTGGAGTGATATTAATGTAAATTGGATTGGTTGTGATGTTTTTGTGCGTGATAGGTTCCAACGAGGCCCCACAGCCCCATTTGAACCATTAGTGGAGGTTAGAGGTTCAACAATACCGGTGAGTGAACTTGCATTTCAAAATTATTTTGGAAAAATAGAATTATGTTGAGATGAATTATTTGCATGATTTTATCAAACTTTTCATTAAAAATGGGTGCTTGGGAACAAGCCTTTGATAAATGCTTTGATGTTGTAAAAGGTGTGAACTGTGTAAAGAGGATGAATTCATGCGCTCTTATATTGTGTTGGTATACATATTTGAATGTATGTTGTGCAATGATAAATAATGTTGTATGATGATAATGAGGTGTGCGAGTAGGGAGTGCACACATGATGACATTGAAATGTGCGAGTAGGGAGTGCACATATGGTGGTATTGCCTTATGCGTGTAGGGAGTGTACAAGAGCTGAGGAAGGCAAGGTGGTATAGGTGCTATATATGATTATATCTATAGATATGTGATAGAATGTGTGTGATTGTAAAATGTGATTGTATGGCATGTTGAAATTGGCATGATGAACCTTGAGAATTTCCCATTTTCTTGCAAATTGATTTTATTGCAGCACCAAATGGATTTTTAGTGCAAAGGAGGTCTTTTTTACATTTAGGTGCCCTGCTTCTCGCTACTTCTCGCTGCAAGCAGAAACATTCTATTTTGGCCGCCAACAACTCGCTGCAACGAGAATAAATCTTGCTGTAGCGAGAAACTCTCAGGTTTAGATGCAGTACTTTCACTTCGATGAAGATTTTGACCACCTTCCCGTATAAAATGGGAAAAGTAGTAAACACAAAAGTTGTATACCTACCTCTTATCTTTTTAATGGTCTAAAAATCAGGTCAATTGGATTTCTGTAGCGAGAGATATACTAGAAAAACTAAAACACATGCAAACTAACATTGTTTCTCGCTGCAGCGAGAAACATTCTATTTTTGCTACCTGAATCTCACTGCAGCGAGATTGAACTTCGCTGTAGCGAGAAATTTGCTGCCATGCTTGCTACCTTGTTTGATTTTGACATATTTTTCACCCATTTAACTTCATGGATTGATGTTGGGTTTTTGCAACACTATGAGGTTATTAATCAAAGTTTGAAATGAGGGGTTTTTAGTAAGAAATTAAATCAATTGCATTGTTTTTGAAACAAGTGCATGATGATTTCCAAATTGTTCCTATAGATTGCTTGTTCTCTTCTTATGTTCACTCATTGAGTTTGTACTCACTGTTTTCAACTTCATGTTTTTAGATAAAGAGGCAGACGGTAACTAGGTCGAGGTGTCCTCATAGACTTGTATCCATCTGTTGGTAGGTATCAATGGCATTCGGTAGCTACACCCTTGCTATGGTTGCTTCGTTGGGAGTCTAGAGTCTTTTTTTGTTGAACACACGTGCCCTGATGTAAATTGTTAAGACATGTATATATATATCTTAAACGAATAGATGTTTATATTGATTAATGTTGCCACTATGTAATGGCACGGATGACATTATTTTGAATTATATAAATGTGAATATATAGTCGATAGAAAAGTATTGACATACTCGTTAGTGAAAATTACGAAATACGATTGTCAGAACGAATAATGAAATCGATGAATGGAGTCATGTAAATAGGCTTGCTTGGGCTTAGTGGGCTACGTCCATTGGGCCCATGCACTGGTCATGGCCTAAAATTTGGGTCGTGACAAACTTGGTATCAGAGGCCTAGGTTGTCTAGGTCCTAGGACTTCTTTTTGTTGGTCCAGCGGAGTGTCGGGTCTTTATGTGGAAACTTCAGTTATGAAGTGTGAACCGCGACACATTTTAAAACCAAGGGACTGCATAGATTCCCTATCTTAGAAACCACATTTTCCTTTATGTATGATTATAAAAAAATGTGTTTAATAATAGGCGTTTGCTCTTGTCTAGGTAATAATGCCACTTAAGACATCAGCCACCTCAAGACTGATAAGGGAGCAAGATGCTCCTAATGAGATGACAGATAGGCCACGGGCATCCACCATTAGGGGGCGAGGTAGACTTGAAGGGGCCACTAGGTCGGTGAGGGCGGATACACCTGTGAGTAGATGTAAAGAGGGACAATCATCGGGTGATGTGGATAGACAACCAACTGGGGGCATTACCATTGAGGACTTGGCGGCAGGCCTGCAAGGAGTTAATTGGGTTGTTGAGATGATGGCAGCCCGTATGGACGATATACAGAAAGTAGTGGAAGGGAAACCTACAGTACAAGAATCCCCTAGTTCCCAAGGGCAGGCTGAATGCCAACATCTTGAGGTCGAGAGGGGTCATTTAGAGATTTCTCTTCTTGATTTTCTCAAGCTTAAGCCTCCGTCATTTTCAGGGTCTGATGCATCAGAGAAACCCTGGGTTTTCTTAGATAAAATGGAGAAGATTTGTAAAGCCTTGGGATGTTTCAGTGTCCGATCAGTCGAGCTAGCCACCTTCTGGTTAGAAGATGTGGCGCACGAGTGGTATAGTTTTCTATGTAGAGGTAGACCAACGGATGCAACACCTTTGACTTGGAGTAAGTTCAGTGCAGCCTTTTTAGATCAATTTTTACCACTCAGTGTACGTAATGCTAGAGCCAGGGAGTATGAGGCTTTGGTGCAAACCTCGAGTATGACGATGTTTGATTATGACATAAAATTCACACAGTTGTCTCGGTATGCACCTTATCTAGTTTCCACTGAGGAGATGAAGATTCAGAGGTTTGTCGATGGGCTAGTGGAGCCATTGTTTAGGGATCTAGCATCCCAAGATTTCAATACCTACTCTGCAGTAGTGGATTGCGCTCAGCGGATTGAGATGAGGACTTGTGAGAGTAAGGCGAAGAGAGATAGAGCAAAAAGGGCCAAGACAGAGGGTTATCAAGGTCGCAGAGATTTCAATGGTGGCATTTCATCTTCTAGCCATCAAGGCCCATAGAGGGAATCAAAGTTACCCCAACGGGGGAGTGATGTGGCTAATGCCAGCATTGGATCAGGGCAGAAAACCTTTGGTGTGGGAAGGCAGTAAGATTCAAGGCAGAGTAGTCAAGTTATCAACCCTTGCAGTACTTGTGGGGTATGACATAAGGGATGATGTTTTCTTACTACAAGAGTTTGTTTCATGTGTGGTTAACCTGGACATATTAAGAGGAATTGCCCGATGACTCATCAATCACAAGGTTTTGCTCACGACTCCACCCAGCCAGCTTTGTCTGCTCCTTCAGTAGCCGCCTCATCTGATCGGGAGGCTAGCAAATCAAGAAGGAGAGGTGCTATTACTTCCTCTCAAGGCAGGCCTTCTAGGTCTAGACTTTAGAGTTCCATCAGTAGGGGTCAAGCAAGGGTGTTTGCTTTAACACCGCAGGAGGCCCAAACATCCAAACATCCAACTCAGTGGTATCAAGTATTCTCTCAGTTTGTAATATGAATGCTCGGGTATTGTTTGATCAGGGTATTGCCCACTCTTTTATTTCTCCATGCTTTGCCTCTCGTATGGGTAAGGATTGTGTTAGGAGAGAAGAACAATTAGTGGTGTCTACTATTTTAAAGGAGGTATTTGTGGCCAAATGGGAATATGAGTCTTGTGTAGTTCGAGTCAAGGACAAGGACACTTTGGTGAATCTAGTGGTGTTAGACACCTTAGACTTTGATGTGATCTTGGGAATGGATTGGCTATCACCCTGCCATGTCAGTGTGGATTGTTATCATAAATTGGTTAGATTTGATTTTCTCAATGAACCATCATTTATTATTCAGGGGGATAGAAGTAATGCTCCAACCAGTTTGATATTAGTCATGTCTACCAAAAGGTTGTTAAGATAAGTTTGTTTAGGTTACTTGGCTGTGGTAAGGGATGCTTAGGCAAAGGTTAGAGATATAAGCCAAGTGTTGGTGGTGAATGAGTTCATGGATGTATTTCCTGAGGAACTACCAGGTTTACCTCCCGAACGAGAGATTGAATTTTGCATAGATTTGATTCTCGACACTAAACCTATATCCATACCCCCATATAGAGTGGCACATGCGGAGCTTAAAGAGCTTAAGGATCAGTTAGAAGATTTATTGGATAAATGCTTCATCCGTTCTAGCGTCTCACCATGGGGAGCACCGATGCTATTTGTGAAGAAGAAAGATAGATCGCTTAGATTGTGCATTGATTATCGACAGCTTAATAAAGTGACGGTGAAGAATAAGTATCCCCTTACAAGAATATATGATTTATTTGATCAATTACAAGGAGCACAATATTTCTCTAAGATAGATCTGCGATTTGGGTACCATCAGTTGAGGATCTGGAATGATGATATACCCAAGACTACATTTCGAACAAGATATGGGCACTATGAATTCTTGGTGATGTCGTTTGGGCTTACAAATGCCGCTGCAGCCTTTATGGATTTGATGAATCGAGTGTTCAAGCCCTATTTGGACAAGTTCGTGGTGGTGTTTATTGACGACATCTTGATCTACTCGAGGAGTAGAGAGGAACACGAGCAACATCTTAAGATAGTGCTCCAAACTTTGAGAGAACATCATCGATTATATGCCAAGTTCTCCAAGTGTGAGTTCTAGCTTGAAAGTGTTGCATTCTTGGGACATGTGGTATCTAAGGATGGGGTACAAGTTGATCCAAAGAAAGTTGAAGCAGTGAAAAAATGGCCAAGGCCAACATCAGTTACAGAGATTAGAAGTTTTTTGGGTTTGGCTGGCTATTATCGTTGTTTTGTGAAGGACTTCTCCAAAATAGTCGCCCCTCTGACTAAGCTGACACGCAAGGATACAACATTTGAGTGGTCAGATGCTTGCGAGAATAGCTTTGAGAAGTTTAAGGCATGTCTCACCACAACTCTAATATTAAGCTTACCGCAAGGCACCGGGGGTTATAAGGTATTCTATGATGCATCGCGGGTTGGTTTTGTGATACCCCAACTTCTATAGGCTTGTAACTAAGTATAGATGTAATAATATGGGCTATGGGTAGTTTTGTCATTTTCTCTAATAAGCTTCCAGAAGAAAGTTTTATGATATTTTAAGGCCTAAATAGGCATAAGACAGTATAAATGATGTGTGCTGATGAAAACACGAAGAAAACTAAAAGTTTCAACAATTTTCATAACAGGGGCAAAATGGTCATTTTTCACCTCGGGTTAAAATTTTAAGTTTTTATGAACCCGAGCATGTTTAGACCATTATGGATCTTGTCCCAGTGTTAAGAGAGCAAAAAGATTGCATAAAAGATTAGAGGAGAGTAAGTTAATTGGTGGAGGGGTATTTTCGTAATTTTAAAGGAAATGATAACATTGCCTATAAATACCTTGAATTTCCAGCAGCTTCTTGAATTTTCCAGCACCTGGTCTTCTTCTTCCCTTCTCCTCTCTCATGTTTCTTCAAACTCCATGGAAGCTTGACTTTCAAACTTCCACAACTTTCTCTCTTTAGCTGCAATTTTCATGCTTTTGGTGCACCCTTCCATAAACCCTTGTACTATTTCATCTTCTCACTTCAAAAACCTTGAAATATCTTGTTTTCATACTTTCTTTCACTAGTTGGGCATTTTAGAGAGAGAAAGAGAGAATCACTCCATTGATTTGGAAGCTATTGGAAGAGAATCCAACTACAAAGGAACCCTAGGGTTAGTGATGCACCAAGTTTGATTTTAGTTGCAGAAAATGGCTAGTAATTGTGATTTATGAGCTGTTTTATTGTTTAGTATGTTCATTACTTTTTAGTGATTAAGATAGTGAACATAGATAGCCATTTAAAGTGGTAATTGAAAACTAGCTAAGAGATAGCTTTTAGAGTTCATAGTGTGTAAGTTAATCTATTGTTTATGTTAATGTGATCCTAAGTTTTTAAGGAAGCACCATCATTCCAATTGCATCATTAGGGGAATTTGAGTCAACTAAAGGTTTTACAATCAATTGGTGAGTGGACTACCTTCAAAACTGATTTTGGGAATATGATGGATTTGACAAAGTGTTTGAATGATTTTATACAATTTTTCATGAAAATGAATGCCTTGGGAACAAGCTTTTGAGAAAAGGTTTATGTTATGAAATGTGATTATTATGGATTTCTATATGGCTGCATTATGTTGATATACATATTTGCTTGAGTATAATGTTGTGTAATTATATTGACTCGGCTATGTGTGAGTAGGTAGTGCGCATAAGCCAAGGATGGCCCGGTTATGTGCGAGTAAGGAGTGCGCATAACTCGGTGATGACCCAGCCATGTGCATGTAAGGAGTGCGCATGAGCTGGTGATGATGATGATGGGATGGTGTGATGATGATGATGGGTATATATATATATATATATATGTAAATATGTGTGTTATAGGAAATTGATGGATAATGGGTTATGGTTGTAATGCATGTGAAACTTGACATGTTAAACCTTGAGAAATTGTTATGTGTTTTCATGTTGGTTTGGACCTTTTGGTAGGGTGGTTTTTCCTTTGGGAGAAAGGTAAATTTTGCATTGATGCCCTATATTTCACTACAGCGATAATTTTGCATTGATGCCTTGTATTTCGCTGCAGCGATAATCATTCTCGTTGTAGCCAGAAACTCTCGGATTTGGAGGGGTACATTGGCCGAAAACTCGTTGCAGAGAGAAAGACATTGTAGCTTCTCGCTGCAGCGAGAAACTTTCTGTTTTCTGGGTTACAATTTTGTTGCAGGGATAAACATTCTGTTTCTGGGTAGAAATTTCGTTGCAGCAAAAAACTTTCTGTTTTGGTCTCTTATCTTGTCTAATTGTTGCCCTATCTTTCACTTCTTTGCTACCATATGGGAGCATGGACTTCCAACATTAAGAATTAAAAGAGTTAAGTTTAAAATGATGAGGTTTAGTGAGAAACCCTTGGCCAGTTGAGAAACCCTCGTTCGGTTAATAACTAAATTCCAACGTCGCAGTGAGAATGTCTTTCCACTACAGCGAAGATTCGTTGTTGTATTTGACTTGTTTGTGCAATATTGAAGCTTTCATTCTTTAAACGATTCGCTATATATAGGTTCATGATTTTCAAATGATTAATCACTTAAGGGCTCGATAAGGGGTTTTATTAGGAATGAACCAAATTGCATTGGTTTGAAAAAGAATGCATCATGATTTCATTAAAGATTCCTTATGGTATGCTTGTTCTCTTCCTTGTTCACTCACTAGGTTTATACTCACCATTTCAAATTCATGTTTTCAGATCATGAGGCAGCCGGTAACTAGGATGAGGTATCCTTGTAGACCTGTGTCCATCTTTTGGTAGGTGTCTCGACATTCTGTAGCTGTACATTCATCCAAGTCCCTCCGCTGGAAGTCAAGTCTTCTTTTTGAGATGTATAGGCGAACCTAATGTACATTATTGGAATACATGTTGTAGACAATGTATGTATATAATAAATGAGAAATGCCAATACGAGTTGGCAATGTCTATTACTATTTTGATTTTAAGTTTTGAAAAATGACTTAGCAGTTTATGATGGAATGATGAACACGTCAGACTATTAGGCTTGCTTGGGCTTAGTGGACTACGTCCATTAAGCCCATGCGTCGGTCATGGCCCAGAATTTGGGTCGTGACAGGTTTAGGGTGTGTACTAATATAGCATGGGAAGGTGATTGTGTATGCATCAAGGCAACTCAAAAGACATGAGTAGAATTACCCCACACACGATTTGGAAATGGTAGCAATAGTGTTTGCCTTAAAGATTTGGAGGCATTATTGTATGGTGAGACTTGTGAGATATATACGGACCACAAAATTCTGAAGTATATATTTCAGTAGAGGGATCTTAACTTGCGGCAACGTAGGTGGATGGAGTTGCTAAAGGATTATGATTGTACTATTCTCTACCATCCCGGTAAGGCAAATGTAGTGGCGGATGCCTTGAGTAGAAAATCGATGGGAAGCGTGGCACATATCTCCACAGATAGAAGATTCTTGATTAGAGAGATGCATAGCTTGGGAGACATGGGTGTGCATTTGGAAGTTTTAAAGGCAAATGCATTGCTAGCACATTTTAGAGTGAGGCCTATCTTAATGGACCAAATTAAAGAAGCACAAAGTAAAGATGAGTTTATAGCTAAGGCCTTAGAGGACCCTCAAGGAAGGAAAGGGAAAATGTTTACTAAGGGCACAGATGGAGTGTTGAGGTATGGAACTAGACTTTATGTGCCCAATAGTGATGGATTGAGGAGAAAAATATTGGAGGAAGTGCACATGGCAGCCTATGTGGTACATCCAAGGGCTACAAAGATGTATCAAGATTTGAAATAAGTGTATTGGTGGGAAGGAATCATAAAAAAAAAGATGTAACTGAGTTCGTCTCCAAGTGTTTGGTTTGTCAGCAGGTTAAGGTCGAGCACCAAAGGCCTGCAGGGCTACTACAGCCATTACTAGTGCCCGAATGGAAGTGAGAGCATATTACAATGGACTTTATAACGGGTTTGCCTTGGACCAGTGGGGGTTATGACTCGATCTGGGTCATAGTAGATCGGTTAACAAAATCAGCTCACTTCTTTCTTGTTAAAACTACATACGGGGCCGCCTAGTACGCCCAACTTTATGTAGACGAGATACTACTGCTGCATGGCATTCTTGTTTCTATAGTATCCGACAGGGGGGCACAATTCACCAGTAGGTTCTGGGAAAAGCTACAAGAAGCGTTAGGCACTAAGTTGGATTTTAGCACGGCTTTCCACCCACAAACCGATGGCCAGTCTGAATGGACGATACAAACATTGGAAGATATGTTGAGGGCCTGTGTAATAGACCTTGGGGTCAAGTGGGATCGATATCTACCCTTAGTGGAGTTTGCCTACAACAACAGTTTTCAAACTGGTATCCAAATGGCACCATTTGAAGCATTATATGGACGGAGATGTAGGTCACCCATTGGATGGCTAGAGGTGGGAGAAAGGAAACTCTTGGGGCCTGAGTTGGTGCAAGATGCCATCGAGAAGATACATTCTACAGAAGATGTTGTCAGGACAAAGTAGGTAGAAATCATATGCTGATAATAAACAGAGAGACTTGGAGTTTCAAGTAGGGAATCATGTATTTTTTAAGGTCTCACCAACAAAACGGGTAATGAGTTTCGGTAAGAAAGGAAAATTAAGCCCTCGGTATATAATACCCTTCAAGATCTTAGAAAGGGTTGGAGCAGTAGCATATCAGTTGGCATTACCGCTAGACCTTTCGAATATTCACCCTGTGTTTCATGTGTCAATGCTTATGAGGTATAACCCAGATCCATCTCATGTAATACGGTATGAGACCATCCAGCTGAAAGATGATTTGACCTATGAGGAGTAACCGGTAGCTATCCTTGATCGGCAAGTCAAAAAGCTCCGTTCAAAGGATGTAGGCTCAGTGAAAGTGTTATGGCGAAACCACACTAGTGAGGAGGTAACGTGGGAAACCGAGGACGAGATGCAGACAAAGTATCCACATCTCTTTAATGTATAGAGGTAAGCTACCCTATAGTTGGATTTAAATTCGGGGATCGAATTTCTTTTAGTGGGGGAGAATGTGAGATCTTGACCTCTAGAGACTTGTAACTAGAAGTAGACGCGATAACACGGACCAGGGGTAATTTCGTCATTTCTCCTAGTAAGCCCTTGAAAGTAGTTTTCTAATGTTATTAAAATCCAAGTAGGCCTAAGGAATGAATGAATGAGGGTAAGATAATGAAAAAGATAGAAATAATGATAATTTTCCCGGTAGGGGTAAAACGATCATTTTGCATCTCGAGTTGAAATTTTTAATTTTTCATGAAGCCGAGCATTTCTAGACCCTTATGGACCTTGTCTCAGTGTCAAAGAAGCAAAAAGATTGTATAAAGGCAATGGAAAGACAAAATGACCTTGATAAGGGTATTTTGGTAATATCATGAGAAATGGATAAACATAAAGCATAAATATCTAAGTTTCTTGGAGGTTCTTCAAATTTCCAGCACTTCTTCTTCTTCTTCTTCCTTTCCCACGTTTTTGCACCCCCCATGGAGGCTTGCTTTGAAACTTCCATATATTTCCTCGAGTTAACCCCGATTTTCATGTTTTTGTGCACTCTTTCACAAAGTTCTTTGTGCTCTTTTACTTTTTCACCATAAAACCCTCAAAAACCTTTCCTTATTACACTCTCTCACTATTTGGACGTTCTAGAGAGAGAGACTATCCACATTTGTTTGGAAGCTATTGGAAGAGAATTAAGCTACAAAAAAACCCTAAGGTGAGTGATGAACTAGGCTTGGTTTTAAGTTGTTGATAATGGCTAGTAATTGGGATTATGAGCTGTTTTATTGTTGAGGTTGTTTATTCATTTTTAGTTTGATTAGAGTAGTGCAAGGAATAGCCATATGATATAGTTGGAAGCCAATTAGGAATGACTAGTATAACTTGAATTAGAAACTAGCCTTTGGAGCGATATTAATGTAAATTGGATTGGTTATGATGTTTTTGTGCATGATAGGTTCCAACAAGGCCCCACAGCCCCATTTGAACCATTAGTGGAGGTTAGAGGTTCAACAATACCAGTGAGTGAACTTGCATTTCAAAATTGTTTTGAAAAACTAGAATTGTGTTGAGATGAATTATTTGCATGATTTTATCTAACTTTTCATTAAAAATGGGTGCTTGGGAACAAGCCCTTGATAAATGCTTTGATGTTGTAAAAGTTGTGAAATGTGTAAAAAGGATGAATTCATGTGCTCCTATATTGTGTTGGTATACATATTTGAATGTATGTTGTGCAGTGATAAATAATGTTATAAGATGATAATGAGGTGTGCGAATAGGGAGTGCACACATGATGACATTGAAATGTGCGAGTAGGGAGTGCACATATGGTGGTATTGCCTTGTGCGTGTAGGTAGTGCACAAGAGCTGAGGAAGGCGGGGTAGTGTAGGTGCTATATATGATTATATCTATAGATATGTAATAGAATATGTGTGATTGTAAAATGTGATTGTATGGCATGTTGAAATTGGCATGATGAACCTTGAGAATTTCCAATTTTCTTGCAAATTGATTTTATTGTAGCACTAAATGGATTTTTAGTGCAAAGGAGGTCTTTTTTACATTTAGGTGCTCTGCTTCTCATAGCAGTGAGAAAGCATTCTGTTTTGGCCCCTACAACTCGCTACAGCGAGAAACTCTTGGGTTTTGGTGCAGTACTTTCACTTAGATGAAGATTTTGACCACCTTCCCGTCCGAACTGGGAAAAGTAGTAAAGATAAATGTTGTATCCTTGCCTCTTATCTTTTTAATGGTCAAAAAATCAGGTTAATTGGGCTTCTGTAGAGAAGATATACCAGAAAAACTGAAACACATGCAAACTGACACTATAGCGAGAAACATTCTATTTTGGCCACCTGAATCTCGCTGCAGCGAGAATGAACTTTGCTGCAGTGAGAAACTTGCTACCATGCTTGCTACCTTGCCTGATTTTGACATATTTTTCACCCATTTAACTTCATGGATTGATCTTGGGTTTTTGCAACATTATGAGGTTTTAATCAAAGTTTGAAATGAGGGGTTTTTAGTAAGAAATTAAATCAATTGCATTATTTTTGAAACAAGTGCATCATGATTTCCAAATTGTTCCTATCGATTGCTTGTTCCCTTCTTATGTTCTGTGAGACCCTGTCAAGCTCGATTAAAAGACGGTATTGTATCGAGTGGTACAACTAAGTTAAATCGAGCCTTGAACTAGTTCAAATAGAAATTCTAAAAGGAATTTGAAAATTTTAAAACCCACAGAATGGCTTAGAATAGTGATTTGGAGTTCAAGGTCCAGTTTGGAGTCCATCAGAAAATTGACCAATTAGGGACAAAACGGTCATTTTACCATTTAATGATAAAATGGAGATTTTTAGCCAAGATTTGATCACATTTGACCAAGAATAATTATATGAAATATAATTATGATTATTGGAGTATAAAATGATGTTTAGTAGTGAAAAAAGAATTGGGATTCTCGGTATTTATGGAGCATAAGGGCAAAATGGTAATTTTGCCACTAGAGGACTAAACGAAAATTTTTTTATAAAACAATTTTTGCCCCATTTGGTTAATATTGATCAATATTAGTGTTATTTTAGGTTGAAAAGTAGAAATAATGAGATTTCGGTACATTTCGGAGTATAGGGGCAAAATCGTAATTTTTCTATCCCGAGGGCAAATCGGTAAATTTTTCGCCCCAACACTTTTCAAGACCAAGGGATTTTAATTGTGGTAGGATTGGATAAATACCAGAATATTTGTGGTGGAAAATTAAGAAGAAAAAGTCAAAAAGTTAAAAATTGGGCCAATAAGCATGTGACACATGGCATGCTTGATTATTTTATTATTTTCTATAGAAATCAGCCCATTAAATCCCCAATTCCCTCACCATATTCGGCCTAGCCATCTAGCAACAAGAAAAAAGGAAGAACAAAAGGAAAAACAAGAAAACCTAGGTGGAAATTCGAAGAAAAAGTGAAGAAATCAAGGAAACAAGCTAGGTGGTGAGACGTCCGAAAAAGGCAAAGGAATTGCGCTTGAGGACTATTAGTCTGAGTTCACCCAGAATTCGAATTTTTGACACTTGTGAGTGGACTGCCTATCAAAATTATTTTGAGAATATGACTGTCTTGAACAAAGTGTTTGAATGATTTTATGAAATTTTTTTTCATGAAAATGAATGCCTTGGGAACAAGCGTTTGAGAAAAAGTTTATGTTATGAAATGTGGTTATTATAGATTTCTATGTGGTTGCATTATGTTGATATACATATATGTTTGAATATAATGTTGTGTAATTATGTTGACTCGACTATGTGCGAGTAAGGAGTGGGCATAAGCCGAGGATGACCCGGTTATGTGCGAGTAGGGAGTGTGCATAACTCGGTGATGACCCAGCCATGTGCGAGTAGGGAGTGCGCATGAGTTGGTGATGATGATGATGAGCTGGTGATGATGATAATGGGTTGGTGAGATGATGATGATGGGTATATACATACATATATATATATACATATGTAAATATGTGTGATATAGCAAATTGATGGACAATGATTTATGGTTGTAATGTACATGAAAGTTGACACATTGTACTTTGAGAATTTTCATGAATTTTAGGTTGATTTTATTAGTTTAGCAGGATGGTTTTTTGTTGAGAGAGGAAAAATGGTTCTCTTGTTGCTCTGTTTTCACTGCAGCAAAATTCATGCTCACTGTAGCGAAAAACTCTGGGGTTTGGAAGGGTTTTAAATAGGAATGAACTAAATTGCATTATTTTGAAACAACTGCATCATGATTTTAAATTTTTCCTAATTGTTGCTTGTTCCCTTCCTTGTTCACTCACCGGGTTTATACTTACCATTTTCAAATTCATGTTTTCAGATCACGAGGCAGCCGATAATTAGGACGAGGTGTCCTTGTAGACCTGTGTTCATCTTTTGGTAGGTGTCTCGGCATTTGGTAGCTGTATATTCATCTGAGTCACTCCGCTGGAAGTCGAGTATTATTTTGTTATGTATAGATGAACTAAATGTAAATTTTAAAAGAGTAATGCCAGTACGAGTTGGCAATGTATATCACTATTTTGATTCAAAGTCATGAAATAGGACTTAGTGATAATAAATAGAATCATAAGTAAGATAAATAATAGGCTTGCTTGGGTTTAGTGGATTACGTCCATTGGACCCATGCGCCAGTCATGACCCGAAATTTGGGTCGTGACATGTTCACTCACTGAGTTTGTACTCACTATTTTCAACTTCATGTTTTCAGATCAAGAGGCAGCCGGTAACTAGGTCGAGGTGTCCCCATAGACTTGTATCCATCTGTTGGTAGGTATTAATGGCATTTGGTAGCTGCACCTTTGCTATGGTTGCTCCGCTTGAAGTGTAGAGTCTTTTTTTGTTGAACACATGTGCCTTGATGTAAATTGTTAAGACATGTATATATATATCTTAAAGGAATAGATGTTTATATTGATTAATGTTGCCACTATGTAATGGCACAGATGACATTATTTTGAATCATATAAATGTGAATATATAGTCGATAAAAAAGTATTGACATACTCGTTAGTGAAAATTACGAAATACGGTTGTCAGAACGAATAATGAAATCGATGAATGGAGTCATGTAAATAGGCTTGCTTAGGCTTAGTGGGCTACGTCCATTGGCCCCGTGCGCCGATCATGACTCAGAATTTGGGTCGTGACAATGACTTTGATTATTCACTAATTACTTTGGTACTAAACATGATCTGTTCTCTGCCAGATGTTTCGAATTCGAGTGTGATTTGACCCTCTGTCCGCTACTTCGACATTCGCATGATTTGATTCTCTACCAATAGCTTAGCCTTGAGTTTGAAGAGTCTCCGTCGGTTAGCCATTGCACAAGATTTGATTATGTCCTGAGAGGACCACTCTATAATTATGATTTGATCTATGATTGATATGTTATAGCCTCGAGTAGGCACAGATAAATTTGAATTGGATGTAATACTTTGGAAACTATGGTTTGCTTGTGAAAATTAACCTTGTAATGGCTTCGTGGGTAAGCCTAATTTGATATGCACTATTTATGAAGATACAGTGACATAAGTGTGATTTGTGAGGTCTGTGGAATACTCTTAGTGATGAATGATATACCCTTACAATTTGAAGACGTTTGTTAGAATGTTATACTTGCATTGATAATGCAACATGTTTATAGATGTATATATATGTCGATGGTACTAATATATTTGATGTATCTGCACCCCTTATTAAGTGTTAGATGACTCACTTATTTGTTATACCATGTGCAGATAAATAGACCATTGGGTACTGCATGGCTAATGTCGTCCTTTGACAGACCAATGTTGGGATCCGGTAGGCATTCCTCATTTGATATGTTCACTTCACTGAGTCTGATTTTGGGTCTTCTGCTTTTGGTTTCGCTTTTGATGTATGTAGGCATGATGTGGTCATTTAAATTTGTCTAAGGATTGTAATGTACAAACCCGCTTTAATGGCCAATGTACAACTATCATGACCCAAATTTCGGGCCACGACCGGCTCATGGGCCTAATGGACGTAGCCCACTAAGCCCAAGCAAGCCTATTTATATGACCTGTTCATCATTCCATCAAAAGTTGCTAAAGTCACAATTCATAATTTCAATTCAAAATAATGCTAACCATTGCCAACTCATTGTGGCATTACTAATCAAAATATACATATGTTGTCTAAAACATATATCTTAATAATTTATATCGGGTTTGTCTATACACAACAAAAGGGATACTCGACTTTCAGCGGAGAGACTCGGGCAAAAGTACAGCTATTGAATGTCGAGATACCTACCAAGGAGATGAATCTACGAGGACACCTCAACCTAGTTACCGACTGCCTCTTGATCTGAAAACATGAAGTTAAAAATAGTGAGTATAAATCCAGTGAGTGAACAAAGGAAAGGAACAAGCAAACGAAAGAAAATTTTAAGAAATCATGATGCATTTATTTTCAAAACAATGCAATTTAGTTTAATTCTTGTTAAAACCCTTCATTAAACGATTAATTGGTTAATCACTTGATGATGAAGGATCCATACATAACAAAGAATTTGAAGAGTGAAAACTTTAGTAGCATGCAAGCAAGTCAAGTGAAATGACGGGTCCTCGTTACAGTAGAAAGGCATTCTCACTGTAGCGTAATTTGGTTCAAATTATCAGCTGGCCGAGGATTTCTCACTAAAACCCCTCATTTCAAACTTAATTAATTAATTCCTTGATGTTGGAAGTCCATGATCAACTATAGTGCTAAAGAAGTGAAAAATAGGGTAGCAACCAAACAAGGTAGCAGACACAACAGAAGGTTTCTCATTGTAGCAAAATTTCCTGTAGACATCTCACTGCAATGAGAATATATTCTCGCTATAGTGAGCCTCCCAACCCGAGAGTTTCTCACTACAGTGAGAAACTGAACACCAAGAAAAATTCTCATTATGTCAAGCACAAGCCATTCTGCTGCAATGACAAAATCAACTTGAAAATATTTAGGAATTTCCAAAGTTCAACATGCAAGATTTGACATAGATTACAACCATATACCATATTCATGAACTTTTCATTGCATAAATATATATATATATATATATATATATACATAACCACCAATACCACCACCGCCTCACCCAGCTCATGTGCAACCCCCACATCGCACACATAGCTAGAGTCATCATGTGCATCCCCCACATCGTGCACAACTAATACCGCCATGCGTATCCCCCACATCTCGCACAGGCAATATCATCATCCACACTCTCACACCCGTCATCAATGGCATGTGCTCCCCCACATCGCTCACATGCTCGGTTTTAATTACAAACAATATTACTATCAATACATATCATATATATTTAGATATATATATCAACATAACACAGGGCACATGGATTCATCACAGTCGCATTCCACAACGCAAAACGTTTCATTAAAAGCTTGTTCCCATGCATATTTTAGAGAAAGATAGATAAATATTTCAATGGATTTAATCAAACACATATGCCTTAATCCCAAAACATTTTAATGCAAGTTCACTCACCTTGGTGGGTTTGTAATTGAATTTCTTTTCAAAATTCTTCCAAGCTATTATAGAAGCTCCCTCTTTCTCTCTCTAAAATACCTAGATAGTGAGAGGAAGTATGGAAGTAAGACTTTTCAAGGGTTTTAAAGTGAGAGAGTAAAAGAGTACAAAAGGTTCTATGAAAGGGTGCAAAAAAGCATGAAAATTAGAGCTAACTTGAAAGAAGTTATGGAGGTTTCAAAACAAGCTTCCATGGAGGATGAAAGAAACATGAGATGGGAGGAAGAAGAAGAAGAAGAAGTTGCTGGAAAAATGAGGAGTAGCTACTAGAAAATGATATTTATAGCTAAAGCTTATCCAACTCCACTTAAATTACGAAAATGTCCTAAACAAGTTGGTTTTGTCTTCCTCCAATCCTTTGTGCAATCTTTTTACTCTTTTGACACTGAGACAAATTCCATAATAGTTTAGAAATACTCGGGTTCACGAAAACTTAAAAATTTTGACCCCAAGATGAAAAATGACCGTTTTGCCCCTACCTTGGAAGTCATCATTATTTCTATTTCCTTTGTCATTTTATCCTTATTTTCATCATTCATTTATGCCTTAGGCCTACTTAGGCCTTAATATTGTTTGGAAGCATACTTCTAGGGGCTCACTAAGAAAATGATGAAATTACCGCTAGTTCGTGATATCGCGTCTACTTCTAGCTACGAGTCTATAAAGATCAAGGTCTCACAACAACCTTATGAATATTGTTAAAAATATTGTGTATGAATTAAGTACCAAGACAGGTACCTTTTATTGTATTTGAACTTAAGTTTTATTATGAATATAATTTTTGTATTATTTGATTAATATGAATATTTGTAAAGCTTGCTCGAGTCTCTCAAGCTTTGCCTATTGGACTCTTGCACCGGTTATGGCTCCCCGATTTAAGTGGTGACAAAGTTGGTATCAAAGCGTTTAAGTTCTAGAGTGTCTTAGGTAATTCTGTATCTATCAACAATGTCACGCCCAGGAACCTCCCTCGGGCCCACGACAACCGTCGCGACGTCCCGATTTACACTCATTACCTGGAATGCCAATCGGAACCCCGCAAGGCTTACGTATCAGTTTCTTTCCTTTCCTGTGAGCAATTGTTGTTAAACATTCCGTTTTAAACAATTACCAGTCGTTTTCGGCTCAAGTAAATCCAAAGACAAAATTATTTTAAAAGGATTTATAAACAAATATTACTATTCAAAATATTGATTAAAATATAGCATTTTTATATAAAACAATATTTATAGAAACACGTGTAAGAAATCTTTTGTAACGTGGAAGTAAAATAAATTCATACATAAAATAAGGTACAAAGTTATAATGTACAATAATAATTACAATGACAAGTGGCCCGTAAATACACCAAGTGTTGGTGATAGTAACCTACTGTCTGTGAGACAGAGGAGTCAACTAGAATCCTCGACAAAATCGGGTATCTACAAGCTACCACTAGCCTAAAATATTTGGAAAAGAGGTGGGTGAGATTTTGCAATCCCAATGAGTAAACAGACATTATCATAAATATCTAAAAGCGAGTAAAATGGAGGCAAGTTTAAACAACAATTCACAAACCATTTCATAAGGTTTTCAATTTATTTCTTAAACCATAAAATATTTGTAATTTACCAAAACAGTTGTTAAGGCTTATGACTTTTATTAAAAACAGTGCTCAAGCCAAAAACTAGTCCTCGAGGATACCTTGGTCGAGGCATCTAACCGAGTCCGCCAAGGTTGTTAAGATATTTACATGTTAAACACATGTTCGTTTTGAAAACAAGTCGTTCCTTGGCGTTGGTCGAGTTACACATTCACGTGGGGGTTCGACGTGAAGTGAACTCTAACACTACCCCGGGAGTTACCCTTATCGCCTCTACTACCAGAGTAACTATATAACCAGGTTTACCGTGCCCCTCTAATAGGTAGTCCACGAAAACCCGTCACTGCAGTTACTAAACCCACCAACTTTAATAAAATTTTGACAGTAGAACGTGGCTTTTATTTATTTACCTAGCCTGCATAGTAAAAGACAACTTACATAAATTCCCAATGCAATTATAAAATAGAGCCACATATATTCATATATCATAAGCCATTCATAGGAAATATATTTTTTTTCAAGACAATTGGCAGCCTCCAATTACTCAATTTCATAATCAAAAGTTTCTTATTTTAGATAATCATCACAATATATTTATTTGTCACATTTATTTCTAAAACATCAAAAATCCCATTTAAATCTCATTTTTGTTTCATAAAATACATAAAGATCATTTAAAAATAAACTTTAGATAATTTACAATAATAATAGGTTTACTCATCGTTTGTACAAATTAAATGCTTTCTAGGTGCCTCGACCACTGTTCGTCGGGTACGACTTCCTTGCCTTTACCGGAAAGCTCTCTTCCTAAACACATTGCAAAAATTACACAATTCACCACATTGATGCTAAATCATTATATAATTGACTTAAATCCTATACTAATGCATGGTATGAAATGCAATAGCCTAAAACGGCTTAAACGCGGTATTAACCTATTTTTGGCACTTTACTTGATAAATTGCTAACGCGCTCTATTTTAGCTCTAAATTGTCCCATTTTCTCTCCAACATTTCTAACCATTAAATATCAGCCAATAACCTTCTAAAATCATCAAAATCAGCTCACTTTCCTCCTTGAAAAATTCGGCCAAAAATGGGACATTAACTCGGTTAATTTTTCACTTTGTTTTTCTATCACATTTAACAATTTTTCATCATTTTCTCTTCATTTCTCTTAGAATAAAAATCAGTTCATCATCATTGTACATCATTGAATATTCGGCCAAGGGTGGGTATTGTGAGAATTTCATGCTTTCTTGCCCAATTTGATTTCTATACACATTTAACTAACTAAAACTACCAATTTAACTAAGAATCAAAACCTAAAAAATTCAAAATCCTCCCCCTTGAAATGCGGCCAGCCCTTGGTATCACTTTTCGATCTCTCTCCTCAAGCATGCTAAATGGAAACAAAGGCATAGAAAAGGTAGAAATCAAGCTAAAGTCAAAAAATCTTACTGTTAGACGCATAAACGGTCGAAAAACACGAATTCCCCTTTGAATTTTCTACTTTTCCTTTGGTTTTTCTCTTTTCTTCCTTTCCTCTCTATTTTCTCTCTTCTTTTCTCCTTATGGCCAGCCATCACCTGATGTGGGTGAAAATATTAAACAATTAAAAAGTGCCATGTGTCACTTTTTCATTGGCCCGTTTTTAAACTTTCATCTTTTAAACTTCTATTTTTCACCACTTGAAATACCATAGCTATTCATACCAAAAATAAATAAATCCTATGATTTTGACAAGTTTTGGGTGGTGAAAATTACGATTTTTACCCCGAGGTGAAAAATTACCGTTTTGCCCCTATGTTTCAAAAATTACCGAAAATTGAAAATTTTCACTTCTTATCATTAAATTATACTCCAAATAGTTAATCTTGGTCAAAAATTTCACTCCATGATCAAATTATTATCTTAGGTGGTAAAATGACGATTTTGCCCCTAAACATCAAAATTTTCAATTTTTTCCCAAATGAACCCTCGAACTTCGAACAATCATTTTTAGTCATTCCTAGACTGTAAAATATTAAATTTCATCCTACGATTCCTATTTGAACTAGTTTGAGTTTAAATCAACTCAAGTGTACCGTTAGGTACAATACCAAGTTTCGTCTATTCTTAGGGACTTTTCTAGCGTAATAACATGCTTCTCAGTGCTTGTATGTCATGACATGTGTTTATAGGGTCGAGTTTTACAAACGAAGTGTCAGAATTAGTGTAAAGTCTTATTCATGGTTTATGACTGCAGCACAAGTCTTGAGCGGGAGACTGCACGAACTCTTAAATTTTTAGTAAACTAACCCCCATTTTTGGATCCATGAATTTTTGAAATTTTGGAATTTTGAATGTGGTGTTACTTTGTGTGAGACCTCAACCCCGATAGGCTCATAACTATGCATAGACGCAACAACACGGGCCAAGGGTAGTTTCGTCATTTCCTCTAAAAAGCTCCTAGAATAAGGTTTTATGATATTTCAAGGTCTAAATAGGCATAAGACCGAATAAATAATGTGTAATGATGAAAACACGAAGAAAACTAGAAGTTTCGATAATTTTCACAACAGGGCAAAATGGTCATTTTGCACCCCGAATCAAAGTTTTAAGTTTTCATAAACCCAAGTAGTTTAGATCATTGTGGACCTTGTCCCAGTGTCAAAAGAATAAAAAACATTACACAAAGGATTGGAGAAGAACAAGTTAACTTGCTAAAGGGCATTTTCGTAATTTCAAGGGGAGTTGGATAAGTATGAGCTATAAATATCTTTCTTCCAGCAGCTTCCTCATTCTCCAGTAGCTTTTCTTCTTCTTCTTCTTCTTCTTCTTCCTTCTTCCCTCTCACGTTTCTTCATCCTCCATGGGAGTCCTCTTCAGGCTTCCATAACTTTCTCTCTCTAGCTTCAATTTTCATGCCTCGGTGCACCTTTTCATGAAATCCTTGTGCTCTTTCACTTTCTCACTTTAAAACCCTTAAACAATCCCACTTTCATACTTTCTCTCACTAGTTAGGTGTTTAGAGAGAGAAAAAGAGAGAAAAGCTCCCATAATAGCTTGGAAAATTTATTAGAAAGAATTTCAAAGTTTCAAGCTACCAAGGTGAGTAGGGGGTGTCAATTTTAAAAATTTTCATAAATATATACCTATAAGTATGATTTATTTTAATTACGAAAATTATGGATAGCATGTGCTGGCAGATATTTTAGGGAATTGTGAATATTTGTAGTTGAGGTTGTCCACTCATTTTAGAGTGATTAGGGCAGTGAAAATAGATAGCCATTTAAATGGCAATTGAAAGCTAGCTAAGAAAAAGATTTAGACTTTATAAGTATGTGAATTGACAAATTGGTGATGCTAATGTGATAATAGGTTCCAACGAAGCCCCATCATTCAATTTGGACAATTAAGGAAGTTAGGATCGGCTAAAGGCTCAAATAATACCGGTGAGTGGATTTGCATTTCAAAATTTATTTTGGGAATGTGAATGTAATTGTACAAACATTTGAAAGATTTTATCCAGCTTTTCTTTAAAAATGTAGCTTGGGAACAAGCCTTTGGTGAAGTGTTTTTATCTTGTGAAAATGTGCTATATAAATGGTTTATGTGTTATCACAATATGATGATATGTATAATATACATTGGGTGTTTCTTTCGTATGTTGACGTGGACCTGGTTATGTGCGAGTAGGAGTGCGCATACGCCCATGATGACCCGACTATGTGCGAGTAGGAGTGCGCATAAGCCGATGATGACCCAGTTATATGCGAGTAGGAGTGCGCATAAGTTGATGCTGACCCAGCCATGTGCTAGTAGGGAGTGCACATGAGCTGATGACGATGGGAGAGTGTGCATGATGATGGATATATATATATATATATATATATATATATATATATATACATATATAGATATGTGTGTCATGGAAAGTTCATGAATATGTATATTGTTGAAATGCATGTGAAATTTGACATGTTAAGCTTTGGGAATTTATATGTGTTTCATGTTGCATTTGTCATGTGAACAGAGTGGCCTTTTCTTGAGGAAATGGGAAATTTTTGCTGGTTCCCTGTTTCTCGCTATAGCAAGATTCATTCTCATAGCAGCGAGAAACTCTCGGGTTTTCGAGGGTTTCACCAGACATAGTTCTTGTTGCAGCGAGAAAGTTTGTGTTTTATGGCTTGAATCTCGCTGCAGCAAAACACTTTCTATTTCGTTTAGTATCTTTATCGATTGCTGTGCTATTTTCCACTTTTTTGGTACCATAGTTGAGCATGGACTTCCAACATTAAGGAATAAACAAATTAAGTTTAAAATGAGGAGTTTTGTGAGAAACCCTCGACCAGCTAAGAAACCCTTAGCCAGTTGATAATTTAAGTCAAATGTCGCTGCAGCAAGAATGCCTTTCCACTGCAACGAGGACCCGTCGTCTACTTGACTTGAATTGCATGAAAGTTATTAAAGTTTTCATTCTTTAAATCTTTTGTTGAGCATGGACCCTTTACATAAAGTGATTTAATCAATTAGGGTTTTCTTGAGGGGTTTTGATAAGCACTAAATTAAATTGCATTATTTTGAAATAAGTGCATCATGATTTTTAAATCCTTCCTTACTGTTGCTTGTTCCCTTCCTTGTTCACTCACTGGGTTTATACTCACCATTTTCAACTTCATGTTTTCAGATCACGAGGCAACTGGTAACTAGGTCGAAGTGTCTTCGTATATTGACCCTTGGTAGGTGTCTCGGCATTCAGTATCTGTACATACGTTTGAGTCTCTCCGCTGGAAGTCGAGTACTCTTTTGTTGTGTATAGACAGACCCAATGTAAATTATTAAGACATATGTTTAGACAACACATGTATATTAGTTGGTAATGCCATTATAAGTTGGCAATGAATAGCATTAACTGGATTCTAAATTATGAAATGTGACTTTAGTAATTTGATGGAATAATGAATAGGATAATATAGCTAGGCTTGCTTGGGCTTAGTGGGCTATGTCCATTAAGCCCTCGCACCGGTCATGGCCCGGGATTTGGGTCGTGACATTTCATCTTGGTACAGGATGTCATTTAAGACAAGAGCTGCCTTAAGGGCCACGAGTGAGCAAAATGCCTCGGATGAGCTTATTATGAAATCACAAGCATATTTTTCTTGAAGTAGTGGAAGGAATAGAGTGGCTAGATGCGCTCAAAATGTGGATCTCAGTGAAATGTATCTTAGTGATGAAAATGTGGGAGCTGGGGATGACTACCCTATAGAAGGAGGTGTCGCCCGAGAGGATTTGGCAGTAGGGTTGCAAAGTTTGGCTCACGAATTTACTGAGTTTCACAATAGAGATGAGGCATATTCTAAAGAATGGGTTGATTTTTGTTTACAAGATCTGGACTATGTGCCTTAGTGTGAGTAGCAAAGTGTAACGACCCACTTCTACTGTTGTTACCAAAGAACAAGTCATGCAGGTCGGCCCACACAACCTGGTAAGCCTTTTATGTTTCAGCCAATTTACTAATTAAAATTCTTATCTTCACTTCACCATTCAAACTTCAAATATTTCTTGAAATATGACAACCATAATAATAATAAATATGTCTTAAGATAGCAAGAATTCTTCACCACACGTGAAATTTCATAATAGAATTTACCAAGTACTTATACATCACGTTTTAAATGATACCACTCTAAATTTAACATTGTAACATCCAAGGGTCTTGGCCCAAATTAGTTTTAAATACAACATTTCTTTAAATTGAAAATGACTCAATGACTAGACAGTGAAGTGACACAAGGGAAAGCTAGAAGATACCATTTACCTACATAATTAGAGAAAAGTATCCTCGCCAACAATGTCCCCAACTATTTATTTATCTGCATAATAATAGATGTGAGTGAGTCTCACGGGCTCAATGATCATCAAATCAGTGAGAAGGCGGGGATGGGAAACAAATATAAAGATGGAATATTTATAAATCCAGGAATAAATGATGAAAATATAATCAATTAAACTGAGAGATTTTTATGCCTTACAAATCTTAGAAAATAATAATTCATAAGTAAACACATATGGAAATGGTTATAATTAGTATGCTTGAAAATCTTTTAGCTTTAGTACCTTTTCAATGGTAAATCCAATGGCAAGTGTAAAATGAGTAATCTCAAAGATAAAAATGCAGAATAACCAATCACCTATGAATACGTAAATCTCACTTGCCATGTAAAAACAAATTTCAAGTATTAGTGCCATGCCATGTTAAACAAAAATCAATAAGTGAGCACTAACCTCTAATAGGTCTAGTATAGCCCTTAGGCTTACTCTCTCATGTCAATAACATCATCACTTATTCATGGGAACTCCTCACGTCACCAAATATAAATTGGGACTTGAAGTTCCCTTTTTACTTACTTGTGGAAACTCCCCATGCCATCGAATATAAATCAGAGCTTCAAGTCACCTTTTACCTACTCGTGGGAACTCCCCACGCCACCTAATATAACTCAAGGCTTTAGGTCCCCCTTTATAATCAAATATCAATCATCAATAATCACTACTTTGTGCACAAAGACCACACTAACCTGGTGTGGTAATAGGTCCTACCCTCTAGTATCTCAATCATGTTAAAAAAAATCATCGCAATTTAATGCATTTGTAAAACATAATAGATCATAAGCAGTGTAATCATAAATAAAATGTTATGCATAATTTATCTCAAAGCATGGCATATCTATCAAAACAACATGCTAGGTTAAATCAAGAATTCGAACATTAAATCTCGCGATTCAAGTAATGGCCATTGGCCTAAACACCGCCCAAGCTTGCAAGGCAAATTTTGAAGTGAAAAGCTTATCAAAGGTTTGTTTCCCTATCTTTAAAAACATGTAAGTACATACGTGATATAATATAAAGAAAAACGAATTTAAAATCCTTGTCACAATCACAATCAACCTAAAGCTTTCTACCAACTCTTGCTTTCCATAATTTCATTCCTAAACATCAAGGTTAACATATATAGATAATATATTTCAAAAGCTATAGTTTGAAATTTAGCACCCACTCACCTCAGGTGATGGGATTTCACACTTATTTACTAACCACTCCTTTGTAGTTTTACTTAAATTCACCAAGTGATTTTTAGCAAGCTCAATAAACATCACTCGAGTATTAGAAGACTCAAATGCCTCAATTTTAACCTTGAATGCACAAGTTCCAACCATTCCTAGTAGTCCACATTACGCATCCACTTGGCACAATCTTTAATGTTATTCAATTTGTACATTTGGCCAACAAATAACTAGTAGCAAAATCTCAAGTTTCAACCAATCATTCTCACCTTTTAGACTCACCAATCGACCCTTAGTGCTAGGTCTTGGGTTTGGCAATTTTCGACAACTTCTTCTTCTTTGAATTCCTTGCAACAAAGTATATTAATTTACATGGCATTCAAGCTCAACTTCAATTATTTCTTACTAACTTCGAACTAGTATTTCAACATTAAAACCAAACTTCACTTCAACCATATCCGTTTTTCTTACTTTCAAGAACCAAATAACTCCTACCGAACCTTTAATTCCAAATCCAAACCTCAAATTCCATATTCCAACAAGTTGTTTCTTGCTTTATCACGTCTCCCACAAATAAATATTTGAAAGATATTTAATAATTTCAATACCATTCTATCGTACACATTTCTAGAAAATAGATTCGTAGCACAAGTTCTATAATTACTCATCATTTATGAATCCTAACATTTAGACATTTCATTTCACCGTTAACTACAAATTCAAGTTTAATAACTGATATCCATTTACTGTCATAACCTCTATATAACTCACATACAAGCATTGCATAATGTATAAAGATTGGACATGTCAAACTTATTTATTTCTTATACATACAACTCCACCAATTGCTATATAAAGCATTCTCTTCATAATTCTTCTCAACTAAGCTTAATACCCCTTTTAACAAATTTTCTCAAGCTCATGATAATTTATTTATTTTTAGCTTAACCTACCTAGGTAAGCTTATTTAAATAAATCTCATTTCCATTACAGAACATGACTAATAATTCTCCAACTCCATACATAATCTCATTAATACGATCTAACAATTTATTTTTTAACCTCAATTCACCATTTCAACAATATAATTCATTTGTCCCTTATCTCAAGGAATGAAGGTAGCTTGACATCCAAATCCCAATTTTCAGCTTACCAAGTGGGAGTGACTTGCAAACACAAAAATATAATTTTAAACTAATTAATTTGATTCCAAACCGCCAAACAAAATGCTTTCTCTTAACTCAATTACTCTTAGAAGCCAACTATCTTCAATAAACCTTTACTTTCAAATTTCAAAGCAACTTTCCAGTAGTGATTCTCCTCCTTAATTAACTTCCTAATAATAATTTATTCAGCAAAATCTACACATCTAAAACAAGTCTAATATATCCCTTTATATCAGTACAAAATCAAAACCTAAATTTCCACATTCTAGCTTGAAACTTTTACCTTTAATAACTCTAATTTTTCGTTTCCTCAACCTCCATTTTAAGCTTTCCAACTCGAGCCTTCTTCTTACTGCTATAAGAATTAAACAGTCTAAAATCTTGACTATTTATTCTTTGAGTGTAACAAAAAGGGGCAATTAAAGTTACTTTGGTGGATTTTATGAAGCTTAATCCCTAGTCTTTTACTAGATTAGATGTAGAGGAAGATCCGTAGAAATTTTTAAAAGATATGGAATGCATATGTTCTGCATTGGGATGCTCTACTTATTAGTCAGCAGAATTGGTGGGATTCAGATTGAAAGATATGGCTCAAATATGGTTTGTATGCCTTAAGAGAAGTAGACTATCTGGTTCAGCCCTGATAACATGGGAAAAATTTGTCCAAGCTTTTCTAGATTGCTTCTTGCTTAAGAGTGTTAGAGATGCAAAGGCACAAAAGTTTGAGACTTTTGCTCAGACCCCAAATATGTTGGTGACAGAGTATGATGTCCGATTCACCCAACTATAAAGATATGCTCCTAAGTTAGTCCTAACTGAGGAAAAACAGATCAAGAGGTTTGTCAGGGGATTGATTGAGTAGCTATTTAGAGTTCTTGCCACTCAGAGATTTACCTCCTATGTGAAAGTGTTGGGTACGGTCAAATTGATTTAAACCGAGAGAATGAAAACTAGAATAAAAAGGAATAAGGGTTGAAGAGCTCGAAAACAAGGCCTATACGACCGAAGAGATTCTAGTGCAATTAGAAGTCTAATAACTATACGCCATTAGAGCCGTGAGAGAGCCACTCCTACATGTAGGCCACTAAGGATTAGTGATTCATTTAGCCCATCTTTTAGACAAGAGCAGTCTAATGGAGCATCTAATTTGGGCCTCAAGCAGAGGGGTGTTTTATGTAATTATTGTGGGAAAGCACACGATAGACCTTGCCATAAAATAGTTGGGTTATGCTTTGGTTGTGGCCAATTTGGACATTTGGTGAGAGATTGCCTAAGATAAAGGCAGTCGTCAAAAATTGACCATGGATATGTGCAACCAATTGCCACCACCTCGCCTAGAATGACACTATTTGTGAACAATGTCAGAGGTGATAAAGGCAAGGGAATAGCCTCATCATCTCAAGGTAGATCAACATAATTAGGTAATGAAAATAGAGGTCCAGCAAAGGTGTTTGCTTTGACACCACAAGAGGCTCAGACTTCAAATGTAGTAGTCACACATACACTTTCTATTTGTGGTACCAAAGCATTAGTTTTGTTTGATCCTAAATCGACACATTCTTTTGTGTCACCCTACTTTGTACCAAAGCTAGATCGATTTTGTTGTAATCTAGAAGCACCCTTGATTATAACACTTCCTAGAGGAAGTTTTTATGGCCGAATATGTGTACAAGTCATGTGTGGTCCGTATTAAGGATAAAGACACTATGGCAGATCTAGTGCTGCTGTTGACTTTGGAGTTTGATGTAATCTTGGGGATGGACTAGTTAGTGTCCTATTTTGCTAAAGTGGATTGTCACTATAAACTTGTGAAGTTTAAGTTTTTAGGAAAAACTTCGTTTGTGATTTATGGGCACGATAGTCCAATGTTTGCGAAAGTCATGTCAGTGATGGCTGCTAGACGTATGTCAAGGCAAAAAGGCCAAGGACATTTAGCGAAGATGAGAAATGTCTTAATAAACGATGGAAGTGTGGATGACACACCAATAGTAGGTGAGTATTTGGATGTATTTTCAAATGAGTTACCTAGATTGCCTCTTGAGAGGGAGATGAAATTTTGTATTAATTTAGTTCAAATACGAAGCCAATTTCTATACCTCCGTATTGAATGACACGAGTCGAATTAAGAGAGCTTAAAGAGCAACTGGAAGATTTATTGAATAGTGGATTCATTCGCATTAGTGTTTCGCCTTGGGGAGCTCTGGTGCTATTTGTGAAAAAGAATGATGGTAGCCTTCAATTATGTATTGACTGCCAGTAACTTAATAAAGTCACCATAAAGAATAAGTGTCCACTCTCAAGAATAGATGATTTGTTTGATCAATTGCAAGGTGTTATATGCTTTTCTAAGATTGACGTACGTTTTGGGTATCACCAATTGAGAATACAAGAATGTGATATACCTAAGACAATGTTTTGCACATTCTATGGGCACTATGAATTTTTGGTGATGTTATTTGAACTCACTAATGCCCCAATAGCCTTCATGGACTTAATGAACAAAGTATTTCGGACGTATTTAGATAATTTGTGGTCCTATTTATAGTTGACATATTAGTGTATTCTAAAAGCCCGAAAGGACATGCGTAACACTTGGGAATCGTGCTTTAAAAGCTAAGAGAGCAAAGATTATATGCTAAGTTTTCAAAGTTCAAAATTTGGCTGAATAAAGTTAGTTTCTTAGGTCATGTTTGTCTAAAAATAGGGTGCAGGTTGATCCTAGTAAGATAGAAGCTGTGGAGAATAGGTCTATGCCAACATCTACAATGAAAGTTAGAAGTTTTTTGGGTTTAGTCGGGTATTACAAATGTTTTATATAAGAATTTTCTAAGATTGCATTCCCTTTGACTAGATTGACTAAGAAAGGAATTAAATTTGACTACTCTGGTGCATTTGAGGTCAGTTTTCAAAGGCTTACAGCTTGTCTCACTTCTATGTCTGTATTAATCCTACCATGTGGATTAGGAGGCTATACTATGTATTGCGATGCATCACGGATTGGATTGGGTTACTTGTTGATGCAACATGAGAAAGTTATAGTATATGCCTCCTACCAATTTAAGAGACGAACAGAACTACCTTATGCATGATCTGAAAATGGCTATGATCGTATTTGCTTTAAAATATGGCACCATTAACTCTATAGTGAGACCTACAAAATAGATACTAATCAAAAGAGTTTGAAGTATGTATTTCAGTACAAAGATTTGAACTTGAGATAGCATAGGTAGTTAGAGTTTTGAAAGACTATGATTGCACCATACTCTACCATCCCAACAAAGCGAATGTTGTGGTGGATGCCCTAAGTCAAAAGTCGATGGGGAGTTTAGCACATGTGGCAGTAGAGAGACGATCTTTGGAACAAAACCTATATGATCTAAGCAATATAGGAGTGCATTTTAAGGTTAATGATTCTAATGCCTTAATGGCACATTTCAGAGTCCTCCCAATAATATTAAATCGGATTAAAGATGCCCAAGATTGAGATAAGTCTTTAGTGAAAGTCCTTGGAGACATGAGCAAGGATAAAGCCCAAGATTTTATTTACGACACTGATGGTTTACTTAGGTATTAATAGCGAAGTTACATGCCGAATTTGGATGGTTTGAGAAATGAGATATTGGAAAAGGCTCATATTGCAACCTATGCGATACATCCAGGAGCCACTAAAATGTATCATCATTTAAGGTTAGTCTACTGGTGGCTAGGGTTAAAAAGAGACGTAGCCGAGTATGTCTCTCCGAGTATGTCTCTAAATGTTTGGTTTGTGAACAAGTGAAAGCTGAACATCAGAGACCTTCAAGACTATGACAATCGTTACAATACTTGAGTGAAAGTGGGAACATATAACAATGGACTTTGTGACAAGTTTACCATGAGCTAGGGCTGGCTATCATGCCATTTGGGTAATAATTGATCGGCTAATTAAGTCAACTCACTTCATGTCAGTCAAGACCAAGCATAGAACAGCTCGGTACACTTAAATTTATATTAATAAGATTGTGAGGCTAGATGATGTTTTGGTAATGATAGTGTCTAATAGAGGACCGTAGTTCACTAGTTAATTTTGTAGGCAACTGCAAGAGGCCTTAGGCATAAGATTGAATTTTAGTATGCCCTTTCATCCATAAATGGATGGCCAATTCGAGTGCAGCATTCAGATGCTCGAGGATATGTTACGAGTGATTGTGCTCAACTTTGGAGTCTCATGGAGTTATTACTTGCTTTAAGCCAAGTTCGCTTATAACAACAATTATCAAGCCATTATTAGTATGGTGTCGTATAAGGCTTTATATGGTTGAAGATGCAGATTGCCTAATTGTCATGACTCGATACTCTTCTCGAGCCCGTGACAACCGCCGCAATGTCCAGATAGACATTTATTACCCCGAATGCCAACTGAAACCTCGCAAGGCTTAATATCAGTTTTCGCACCTCCCCTGTGAGCAATAATTACTAAATATCATATTTTAAAAGATTATAAGCTATTTCCAAATCAAAACAATAATAAAAAAATATTTTCTGTCTCACAAGGGCATTTAGGTCATTTTTTTAAAAAATTTTGAAACCTACTGAAAATATAATATATAGGGGAAAATACACATTTCATAACTAAAAACAAGTTTTTATGTCTAAAACATTCATTTATGGTGAAATTGTAGCTAATAGAATAAAATAAAAATATTAAATGAAATATTTTATTTTCTTATAAAACAACATTTATAGAACTCTGCGTAAATAATTTTTGTATTGTAAAAGCAAAATAAATCCATACATACAGTAACACAGATAACCAGAGTATATAATTTAATTTACAATGACGTGTGAGCCCTCGAATGACCAAAGATAACAAAGGCTGTGGACCTATAATTTCTGAAGAGGCGAGTCCAATAATAACCCTCGACGTAATCAGCTATTTACGAACTGTCCTAATCCTAGAATGAGTGGAAATGAGGGTGGTGAGTTTATATAAACTCAGTGAGTAAACAAAAATCCTCTAAAATATCTAAAGTAGAGTAAATGGAGACAACTTAAAATAGTTCATCGTACTATGATTCATAATGTTTCAAACTCATTTCAACTAAATAAAATAACTTCATTTCACTCAAATAATCAACATGGCTTATGAATTTGTTAAAAATTTGGCTCGTCCCAAAACACATTCTCGGGGATACCTTGGCCGGGGCATCCAACTGAGTCCGCCAAGGCTGTTAAAGAAAAGTTCATATACGCATAATGTCAAGCCCGACCTTATAAAATACTTTCCATGTCATTCATATGATTGACAATATGCTTGCATACTTGGAAAGCCTTGAAAGAAAAATCGTTAAAAGATGACAATGTACCAAATGGTACAATTAAGTTAATTTAAGCCTCGAACTAGATCAAATAGAGAATTTAAAATGAAATTAAGAATATTAAAGTCCCAGAATGGTTTAATATGGTGATTTGGAGTTCGAGGATCAATTTGGAGTCAAACCGAAATTTTTATTGTTTAGGGGTAAAATGGTCATTTGCCACCTAGGGACACAATGAGAATTTTTAGAAAAGAATTTTTTTTTGGCCCCATTTGACTTATTGGAGTATAATTGGAGGGTTTGGTAGTGAAAAAGTTTAATTTCAGTGATTTTTAGAGTGTAAGGGCAAAATCATAATTTTACCACTTGCGGACAAAATTTGAGATTTTGAGAGAATTTAGATCAAATTTGACAAATTGTAGAATGGTATGAGTATAAGGGATGAAAAATATGTCTATGGGTAATTTTTCAGTTTTTGGGGCAAAAATATAATTTTTGACTTTTACGGGGGCAAAAGTGTAAATTTCAAAAATTACTCCATCAAGACTTTCGATAAGTCTGAGAATTTTATCTAAGCTATGGATATGTGGGACAAGTGTATGGTGAAAATTGGGAAACAATTGGATGGCTAGAATTTAAGGAATTAATAAAACATTAAAAAATGAATAAAATAATATTATATTATTTTAGCCATTAAAAATGTCAAAATTCCAGAATTCTCATCTTCTTCAGCCGTCCAAACCAGGGGAGAAAAGGGGGACAAAAACAAATAAGAACCCTACCTGAAAATTTGGGGAAAATCAAGAGAAATCAAGAAATCAAGCATTAAAAAGGTAAATTTCATTGATTTTCCTTGTGATTTTCACTACCCATGCATTTTTTTCTCATTTCCATGCAAAATTAGAAAGTGGGTATGGACACCCATGCTGGCCAAACCTCCATGGATGAGTTTTGAGCTTGATTTTTGGTTGATTATAATTGAATTAAGTGATTTTAGTTAAGTTATATTGAAATATAGCAAAAATAAGCTAGAGATATAATTTTCTCCCATTGAAACCCATTATGCCGAATTTTCTAGGGGAATATTGGCTGCTGATCTTGATGTTTATTTGAGGAATTATGATGAATAATGATGAATTATGAGCCTAGAAAAATAATGGGAATTTTCGGAGTAAAAATATAAATTTTTACCCACTAGGGGTATTTTCGTAATTTGCTATCGAGACTGATAATTTGCACCACACTGAGGGACATTAAGTCAATTTGGGTGCAATTGAGGTATAGAAAATGAAAAAAATTAATTTGGAGTTTAAACGGACACGTATATTGATTTATCGGGTAAAAGATCGAAATAGGCTAACACTGCGTTTAGGCAAAAATTTAGACATTTTTGCATTCCATATTAAGCATTAGTAGTCTAAATTAGTTTAATTTCAATTTAGTACCAATGTGGTGAATTTCTCGATTTTGTACTGTGTCAAGGTGGTGAGTCATCCGATAAAGGCAAGGGAATTGCACCCGAGGACCAATAGTCTGAGTATTTTGAAAATCCCCACTCTAGACACGGTGAGTAACCTTACCATCATTTTAATTATCTAAAGTATGTTTTTATTCGATTTTGGTGAATTTTATGAAAATGAGTTCAAATGGTAAATTTTTATGTTTTGTAAACAAAATGAGTTTAAATGAAAATATTCTATAAATTGTCTTGAAACAAAATAACGATTTTGAAAATAGAGTAATTGGAGACCACTGATATGTTGTAAATTTAAAATTGAATTAATGGCTTATGTTATTGTATTGGCATGACTGGTTGGGTTGTGTTTTTTATGAATTGTATGAATTGTTTTATTTTACCCTTGCAGGCTGGGTAGTAATATATTAGCCTTGTCATGCTGTCAAAATTTTATTATATGGTGGGTTTGACCTGCTGCAGTGGGCTGGGTTCTGTGGACTAGCCTATTAGAGGGGCACGAAATCCTGTTATATTTTTACCTCAGTTGGAGAGGCGAGTAGGGTAACTCCCGAGGTATAACTTTAAAGTTCACTTCACGCCAAACCACCACGTGAAGGGGAACTCGGCCAACGCCAAGGAACGACTATGTTATCAAAATAAAAACATGACTTTCTAATAGCCTTGGCGGACTCAGTTGGGATAGCCCTCGGCCAAGGTATCCCAGATAACTGAGGATGATAATAATTTTTGGCATGAGCCAAGCTTTTTAAGAAATTCATAAGCCATACTGATTACTTGCTTTAAATAAATTGATTTCATTTGGTTGAAATAAGTTGAAAGATGATAAATCACAGTTTGATGAAATGTTTTAATAGTCTCCTTTTACTCGACTTTAGATATTTTGAGTGATGTTTGTTTACTCACTAGGATTTTATAATCTCACCACCCTCATTTCCACCCATTTCAGGCTCAGAATAGATTGTAGATAACTGATATCGGCGAGGATTACAGTTGAACTTGCCACATCCAAAAACTGTAGGTTCATTTCTTTTGATACTTTTGGTCATTCGTGGGCCCACGTGTCACTGTAAATTAAATTCTATACTTTGGTTATCTGTATTACGGTATGTAAGAATTTATTTTGCTTTTACGCTATAAAAATTATTTATGCAGTGTTCTTACAATATCGTTTTATGTGAAAATTGAATATTTTATTTAATATTTTTATTTTATTATAACAGTCATAATTTCATTTAAAACTAATGTTTTAGACATCCAAAATTATTTTTAATTATGAAATATGTGTTTTCCACTTATATACTATATTTTTAGATGATTTTGAGATTTTTGGGATAAATGACCAAAATACCCCTGTGAGACGAAAATTATTATTTTATTTGTTTAAGTTGGAAACAGTTTAAAATATTTTAGAATGTGGTATTTGGAAACAGTTACCCACAGGGGAAATGAGAAGCTGATATTAAAGCCTTGCGGGGTTCTGGTTGACATTCCGGGTAATGAATGTCGATCGAGACGTCGCGGCTATTGTCACGGGCTCAATGGGAGTTCCGGGTCATGACACATAAAACACATTTTTACGTTTAAAAGTATAGTTGTTCTTTGACGTTGGCTGAGTTCACCCTCACGTGGTCGTTTAGCGTATAGTGAACTCTAAAGCTTTACCTCAGGAGATACCTTCCGCGCCTCTCGTACCAAGGTAAAATATAATCGGATTTACCGTGCCCCTCTCTAATAGGCTGGTCCACAAAAACCCACCACTGCAGTGGCTAATCAATATCCCACCAAATCAATAAAAGTTTCGACAGTATGACATGGCAATTATTGTCACGACCCAATTTTCGGGCCATGACCGGCACAAGGGCCCAATAGACGTAGTCCATTAAGCCCAAGCAAGCCTATTAATCTGACATGCTCATCATTCCATCATAAACTACTAAGTCATATTTCATAACTTAGAATCAAAGTAATATTAAACAATGCCAACTCATACTGGCATACCAATTAAGTGTACATTGCCTACAACATGTATCTTAATAATTTACATCAAGTTTGTCTATACACAACAAAATAATACTCGACTTCCAGCGGAGGGACTCAGACGAATGTACAACTACTGAATGCCGAGACACCTACCAAAAGATGGATATAAGTCTACAAGTACACCTCGTCCTAGTTACCGACTACCTCGTGATTTAAAAACATGAAGTTGAAAACGGTGAGTATAAACCCAATGACTGAACAAGGAAGGGAACAAGTAACAACAAGGGAGAATTTAAAAATCATGATGCGCTTGTTTCAAAACAATGCAATTTAGTTCCATTCATATTAAAAACCCCTCATCAAGCCCTTAAATGATTGATCATTTGAAAATCATGAATCCATACACAACGAACCATTTGAAGAATGAAAGCTTCAATGATACGTAAGCAAGTCAAATACGACAACGAATCTTCGCTGCAGCGAAAAGGCATTCTCGCTGCAGCTACGTTGCAGGGAGAATGAATTTTCATTGCAGCGACGTTGGGATTTGGTTATTAGCTGAATGAGGGTTTCTCAATTGGCCGAGGGTTTCCCACTAAACCTCATCATTTTAAACTTAACTCATTTAATGCTTAACGTTGGAAGTCCATGCTCCGATATGGTAGCAAAGAAGTGAAAGATAGGGTAACAATTGGACAAGATAGGAGACCAAAACAGAAAGTTTTTCGATGTAGCGAAATTGAATCTCCCTGCAGCGAAATTGTAGCCTAGAAACAGAAGGTTTCTCGCTGCAGTGAGATTCTTTCTCTATGCAATGAAATTTAGCTGATGAAACAGAGAGTTTCTCGCTGCAGCGAGATTCCTTTTCGCTGCAGCAAGAAGCTACAGTGACTATCTCGCTGCAGCGAGAACCAGTTCTGGTGAAGGTTCTCAAACCTGAGAGTTTCTCGCTGCAGAGAAATACAAGGCACCAATGAAAATTTTCCCTTTTCTCCCAAGGAAAAACCACCCTACTGAAATGTCTAAACCAACATGAAACACATGACAATTTTCCAAAGTTTAACATGTCAAGTTTCACATGCATTACAACCATATACCATTACTCATAAATTTCCTATAACACACATATTTACATATGTATATATGTATACGAATACCCATCATTATCATGCACATCATCCCATCATCATCATACACACCATAACATCATCACCAGCTCATGCGCACTCCCTACTGGCACATGGCTGGGTCATCACCGGGTTATGTGCTCTCCCTACTCGCACATAACTAGGTCATCCTCGGCTTATATGCACTCCCTACTCGTACATAGTTGAGTCAATATAATTACACAACACTATATTCAAACATATATGTATATTAACATAATGCAGCCGCATAGAAATCCATAATAACCACATGTCATAACATAAACCATTTCTCAAGAGCTTGTTCCCAAGGCATTCATTTTTTAGAAAAGTTGTATAAAATCATTCAAACACTTTGTACAAAACAGTCACATTCCCAAAATGATTTTGATAAGCAATCCACTCATCGATTTATTATTGAGCCTTTAGTTGACTCTAATTCCCCTAATGATCCAATTGGAAGGATGGGACTTCATTAGAACCTAGGATCATATTAGCATAAGCAATAAGTCAATTCACACACTATGAACCCTAAAAGCTATCTCTTAGCTAGCTTTCAATTGCCACATTAAATGGCTATCTATGTTCACTATCTTAATCACTAAAAAAGTAATGAACATACTCAACAAATAAATAGCTCATAATCCCAATTACTAGCCATTTTCTACAGCTTAAAACCGAGCTTAGTTCATCACTCACCATTGGGTTTCTTTGTAGTTGAATTCCCTTCCAATAGCTTCCAAACAAATGGGGTAATTCTCTTTTTCTCTCTCTAAAACACCCAACTAGTGAGAGAAAGTATGAAAATAAGCTTTACCAAGGGTTTTAAAGTGAAAGAGTGAAAGAATACAAGGGTTCTAGTCAAAAGGGCACAAGGGTATGAAAATTAAAGCTAGAGAGAGAAAATCATGCAAGCTCCATATCAAGCTTTCATGGAGGTTTTGCAGAAACGTGAGAGGGAAGAAGGAAAAAGAAGACAAGTTGCTAGAAATGAGAGAAGAAGCTGTTGGAAGAAGGATATTTATAGGCCAAACTTATCCATTCTCTTAAAATTACAAAAATACCCTTGACTAGTTAGCTTGTTCTCATGCAACCCTTTGTGCAATCTTTTTACTCCTTTGACACCGAGACAATATCCATAATGGTCTAGACATGCTCGAGTTCATGAAAACTTAAAATTTTAACTCGATGTGAAAAATGACCATTTTGCCCCTATCGTGAAAATCATCAAAATTTTGGTTTCCTTTCCATTTTGCCCCTAATTTCACCATCCATTTATGCCTTAGGCCTACTTAGGCCATAATATTGTTTAAAAATCTTACTTTTATCGGCTTACTAAGGAAATGACTAAATTATCCCTGGCTCGTATTATTACATCTATGCTTAGTTACAAGCCTATAGAGGTTGGGGTCTCACAATTATATTACTACTTAGCCTGTTAAGGCAAAACAAACACTTCATACAATTTCAACACAATTTCTAATTCAGCCATTCATGCTAATATCAATATATGCCATTCAATTCAAACCATAAATTTACAACACAATCAAACAGTCTCCAATTACTCAATTTCTAAAATCATCATTCAATTTCAAAATGATTTATAAAACTCATTTCATTTAATCACATTTTACTTATAAAACATAAGGATTTACCATTTAAACTCATTTTTCTATAAAATCACAAAAACGAATAAAAACTACTTTAGATAATTAAGACGATAATAAGATTACTCACAATATTGGGAGCCGAAGTACTCCTAGTCCTGGTCTTTGGGTACAATCTCCTTACCCTTATCGGAAGTTTCACCACCTAAACATAATGCACAACAAGCAATTTACTATATTTGTACTAAATTGTTATAAAACTAATTTAGGTTCTATATGAATGCATGAAATGGGATGTGAATGTTCTGATTATTATCTAAATATGGTGTTCTACGTAGCTTGAATTATGTATCGAAATAAAATGGTATTGGCCTAATTCGATCTATACACCGGTTAATGGGCCAATACATCCAATTCAACTTCAATTAACTTGACTCCACTTCCAACACTCCAAGTCATCAATTACAAGTTAAATAATATGTAATATCACAAAAATCCATCATCAATATCTTCCTTGTAAAATTTGGCCATTGAAGGTTTAGTTTAGAACATGTAATTTTCATGCTTGATTTTTACACCTTACATCATAAAACAACTAAAAACACCTAAATAGCATGAAATTCATCAAAGTCCATTATCCAATTTCTCTCTTAAAAATTTCAGCCAAGGAGTGTGGGTGAAGGGCATGAAATTTCTTGCTTGTTTTTCATGCTAAACATCACCAAACAACTAAAAACACTAAGATACCTTGAAATCTAACCAAATAAATCATCAAATCTTCTCTCCTTAAATTCGGTCAGCCATGAATCCTTCATGAGATCTTGAATTTTAACCATGGTAATTGAAAAAGAATGCATAGGAAAGATAGATCACAAGCTAGAATTAAGAAATTTTACCTTTACTTGCTTAATTCCTTGAAATCCAATGAATTTTCTCTTGATTTTCTTCTCTAGGGTTTGTTCTATGCTTTTTCCCTTTTGTTCTTGCCTTGGCCGGCCAAGAGAAATAAGATGGGAGAGTTTTAGTTATGTTTATAAAGGAAAATATAATAATATTAAAGCTTGACACTTGTCACCATGTGCTTGGTCCATACATAAAACTTAATAATTAAGCATTTCTTCTCCACCACATAAAATCCCTCAATTATCCAAAGTATAAAATGAATTTCATGGGTTTGACAAGTGTCAAGGTGGTGTAAAATTTCAAAAATTCTAATTACGTCCTTGTGGACACCTGAATGACCTTTCTACCCTTATGTTCGAAAAATTGTCGAAATTAAAATTTTTCATTTCTCAAGCTCAAATTATGTTCCAAATAGTCAAACTTGATCAAAATTTCCTCCACCATCCCAAATTTGCCCTCTGGTGGAAAAATGACCATTTTACCTCTACGTTATGAAAATTTCAATTTAACTCTAAATCAATCCCCGAACTCCGAATCACCATATTAAGTAATTCTAAGATTTAATAAATCTCAATTGCATCTTAAAATCTTTATTTGAACTAGTTCGAGGCTTAAATCAACTTAGTTGTACCACTAGGTACACTACCGACTTTTAATGATTTTTTCGAGGTATTCAAGTATGCAAGCATGTTGTCAAATACATTAATGACATGGCAAGTATATTATAGAGTAGGGCTTGACACTAATGGTTGGCTTGAAGTAGGAGAACGAAAACTCTTAGGGCCAGAGATGGTCCAAGAAGTTGAATGAAGTGTCCATATAATCTAGAAAGCATATTGACATCTCAATGTCAGCAAAAATCATATGTCGATAATAAGTGGAAACCTTTGGAGTTTGAGGTTGGGGATCTTTTGTTTTTTAAAGTTTCGCTAACTAAGGGAGTTAGGAGATTCAAAAAGAAAGGAAAATTAAGCCGTAGCTACATCAGACCCTTTAAAGTGTTAAAGTGCATAGGCATAGTTCTTATCACTTAGTGTTGTCGTCAAATTTTTCCAGTGTTCATCCAGTTTTCCATGTATCCATGCTTAAGAAATCTATTCTCGATCCATTTCATGTGATTCAATATGATGAGGTTCAGTTAGAAGACGGAATCACTTATGAGGAGCAGCTTGTAGCCATATTATATTGTCAAGTGAAACAGCTTTGCTCCAAAAACATTGCCTTGGTGAAAATGTTGTGGCAAAGCCATTCAACTAAGGAAGCAACTTAGGAACTAGAAGATGAGATGTATGCAAAATATCCCCATCTTTTTTAGGATTAAGATATGACTTAGCTTATGGTATGTGATTTAAATTCGGGGATGAATTTCCATAAGGAAGGGAGAATGTAACACCTCTGACTTTGCTTATGGGTTATGGAAATGTATTGACTAAGTTATTTAAAAAGTTTATTTGAATTTTGATGTATATGTTTAGAGGTTTGAGAATATGTCTATATGTATGGAGAATGATCTTAGAATTTGTGTATTTGAGGATTTTGAAGCTATGTTGAATATGTAAAGTGTATGGAAGCATGCCTCATGGCACTTAGGCAAACTCTTAGAGAAATGTTTGATAAATCTTTGAATTTTTAAGTTTAGGTAGAGATTTGATTTATGTTTGAATATATGTTTAAGGAATTTTGAGTTATATGAATGTTTAAGATGTGGGTATTGGACGGAAATGAATTGGGTGCCTAAATGAGTGAGTTTGAGGACTAAAAAGAGTGGAAATTTGAACTATGGGCAGAATATTGATAGATGCATGATAAGAGACACGGGGAAAACAAGTTGGACGAACATTTATCAATAGATGGACCTTAACTACCAATAGATGTCCACTTGGGCATTATATAAAGTGATCTAGACAGAATCTATTGATAAATGCATAGAATCTATCAATAGATAGCTATACAAATCTAATGGAAACCAAATTGAGAAGCATTTATCGATGATAGCCAAACGGGGAAAATGTGAAGGTTTCCAGTGTGCCATCTATCGATAGACTTGACAAATCTATTGATAGATGAAGGTCAACGCCTAAAAATTTTAATGGAATATATCGATAGATGCCTTTTATCTGTCGATAGATCAACCTTAAAAATGCAAAAATAAAAGGGGGTCTAGGCCATTTGCCTATTTGAAAACAAAAGGAAAACTCTCTCTCTTTCTACCCCTCCAAAACCCTAACCCTTAAAAGGATTTTAGAGCTCATTCAAAATAGATCTGAGCTTGGGAAAACCATTCTAGGTGTAAATTAAGCATTTTAACCAATTGATTTTTCATTTGAATGGTTTATAATTTTGAAACCCATTTGTTTCAGCTTTGGTGATTTTCCCTCTGGGTTTTGCTGGAAATTTGAAGTTGAGATTTAGGCAACCCAGCATTAAAGGTAACGATTTAAGCTTTTGAACTTAAATTTTGAAACCTAGGTTTTATAACTATAAGTAGTTGGAATAAAGCTTAGCTTGAAAAGCTAGAAACTTTCAAAAGTTGGGAAATAATTATTATTTTGATTTGTTCAAAGGGAAATTAAAGCTATTGACGCATTAGTGAGCTATAAAATGGTTAAAGGCTAAAAAGTTGAGCTTGACTATGGGAGTACCTTCGACTGTCATTGTTGATGGGTTTATTTGTTTGAATAAAATGCATGTAATGTATCACGCATTGAATAATGTGCCATGGTACTTGAATGATGTATATGTATGTAAATGCCTAAATGGATAAGCCTAAGCTAGTAAATTATATATATGTTATTTGTGATATGTATGTCTGCCTTAGTGCAAGCCATATTGTGGCATATGCTTGAAGCTAGACTAAGAGGTCTAGCAAGAATGATGAGCATCTAAGAGTAGTTGACTTTAGACAAGTAACCTCTTAGAGGATTATGAATGTTTGATTCCTTGGAGAATTAAGGGCATTTAGACATGATATTGAGCTAGGTAAAATCTAAAGCTCATTAAGTGTGGTCATTGATGTGAATGGTAAGCACATGTGATATGAAAGGCATAATAGCCTTGTTTGAGGATTTATGTTCCGTTCAATGAAGAGAATTCCAAACATTGATTTGATTTGAGGTTGAGCGGAGTTCTATCCCCTATGATTATGTTTTGTGCCTGTAGGCATGGTGGTATTAGTCCCGCTTGTGATTCCCACCTACAGTGCTTTGATGCCATCGGTCGAGTATCTCTAAATGATGACTTTGATTCTCCACTAGTTGCTTTGGCACTGAGCTTGATCTGTTCTCCGTCAGATGTTTCGACTCTAAGTTGGATTTAACCCTCTACCTATTGCTTCGACACACGTGTGATTTGATTCTCTACTAATGGCTTAGCCTTGAACTTGATGTGTCTCTGTCAGTTGGCCAATGCATGAGATTTGATTATGTCCAGGGATGGCCACTCTATGATTATGATTTGAATTATGAGTGATATGTTATGACCTCGAGAAGGCACAGATAAATTTGAATTAGATGTGACACTTTGGCCATTATGGTGTGCTTATGGAGATTAACCTTGTAATGGCTTCATGGGTCAGCCTAAATTGATATGCACAATTTATGGAGATATAGTGACATAAGTGTGACTTGTGAGGTTTGTGGAGTATTCTTAGGGATGAATGATATACAATTTGGAGATGTTTGTTAGAATGTTATGTTTGCATTAATAGTGCAACATGTTTATACATGTATATATATGTCGTTGGTACTAATATATTTGATATATCTGCACCCGTCACTAAGTATTAGATGACTCACCCATTTATTATATCATATGCAGATAAATAGGCCACTAGGCAGGGCATGGCTAGTGTCGTTTTTTTACAAACCAATTTTGGTAGCCAATAGGCATTTCTTATATCATATGTCTACTTCGCTAAGTCTGATTTTGGGTCTTCTGCTTTCGATTTAGCTTTTGATGAATGTAGGCATGATGTGGCCATTTAAATTTGTCTAAGGGTTGTAAGGTACAAATTCGCTTTGATGGCCAATGTACGATGTTATGAATGTTAAAAATATTATGTATGAACTAAGTACCAGGACTGGTACCTTTAATTGTATTTGAACTTAAGTTATATTATCAATATAACTATTGTATTATCTAATTAATATGAATATTTCTTAGGCTTGCTCGAGTCTCATAAACCTTGCCTGTTGAAGTCGTGCACCGGTCACGGCTCTTTGGTTTTGTTTGTGACACGAAGTATCACATGATATGTCCCTCTAATTACTTATCTCGTAATATCAAATGACAACCAAATATACATCAAGTGTAATCGACAGACAACATTCAGGCCTAATAGCCTCACTCAACATATAGCAAAGTCATCCTCTTAAGGTACACATCAGAACTTGCCATAGTTACCAAACAAACTATAAAAATATAAAAATTAGCCAATCCATCAGATGGCTATATACAACGCATCACTAATTTGAGCGTACTTTAGGGTTTGTCACCAATATCACATCTTCTCGGTAGTCCACAACATGCCAAGAACAATCGATTTGGAGCCACAATTTCTTACCTCCTGGCTCTTGAAGCAAATAATTTATCATATATCAGATACACAATAATATTCATAAAGTCAGACAATATAACATGTCGTTACCTGTTCATATCATCATATACAAATCATAATCAATAAGTGGTCTTCCTTGGGCATAATCAAAGTCATCGTACAGTGGCTAGCCCATAAGAATCAAATCATGCTCAAAGCCGAAGCATCCAACGAAGAATAGATCATGCTTAGTGCCAAAGTAACTGACGGAGAATTAAATCACGTACTGTACCGAAGCAATGGACAACGAAATCAAATCACGCACATTGTTGAAGCAACCAAAGGAAAATCAAAGTCACAGGGGTGGGACATTACATAACCACAATCAAATCAACGTCTAAAATTTATAAACATCGGACGACACATATATCTAGATTCAATGCCATCATGCCATTAAAATTTGTTAGCTTTATTCTTGTTTTGAAATGACAAAATTGGTTGAACTTAATGAGCTTTGAAAATGAATGAAAGATACTTTTAAAAATGAAGAAAATCTTCAAAGAAGTGATGAAGCTCAACTTAAGAGAGAGATATATTGAAATGCTAATATTGATTGAACATGTTTTAAATGTAAATGATCAAGCTTTTGAACTCAAAACAATGTCTCTTAGTTTTCCTAAAGATTTCTTGTTTTCAAATTCAAAGTGTTAGCTTGCACCCAAGCATTTTACTTATTGGTTGGTGCATGATCCCCCTGCTTAAAGAGCAGGGTTCGAATCCCTCTTCCCCCAATTATAAAAAAATATTTTAAAAAAATTCCAAGTACTAGCTTAAGAATCAAATTCTCAAAAGAGAATTTTCTTTAGTTTTCCTAAAGAAAAGATGACACACTTTATTTTTGACATAAAAGAGAATTTTGGTTGCAAAATTTTTTATTTTTATAGTTAATCTTCAAATGAAGTTTTAAATACCAATTCACCCTATTCTTGGTATATTGCTTATTAAGACTTCTACATTAACAATTGGTATCAGAGCTTGATCTTAAATTTTATAGGTCTAACTACTTTTGACAAATCTTTTGTAGAAGCTCAAATCAACAAAAAATGGAGGTGAGGATAACCATACTTGGTGAAGGGCAATCGATCCAAACATCACCCTTTTTTGTAGGTAATAACTACCCTTATTGGAAGAAACGTATGGAAATATTTATTCAATCTATGGACTTAGATGTTTAAAGTGTAATACTAGATGGTCCACATGTTCCAAGTAAAGAGGTAGACGGGAAAGTAGTCATTAAGTCTAAGAAAGGATGGGATGATAAAGATAAGAAATTAATTCAAGTAAATTGCAAGGCCTATACTACTTTTATTTGTGCACTAAGTATTAGTGAATTTAATAAAGTGTCTATGTGTGAAAATGCAAAACAAATTTGGGACACTCTAGAGACCACCTATGAGGGACTAACCAAGTCAAAGAATCCAAGATTAGATTGCTTACACATAATTATGAACTTTTTAGGATGAAAAAGGTGAGTCTATAAATGAAATGTTTGAGAGATTCACCAATATTCTAAGAGGTCTAAAAGCCTTAGAAAAGGATTTCCCAAATACACAACTTGTAAAGAAAATTCTTTATAGCTTACCAAAATCTTGGAGACCCAAAGTCACAAACATGAAAGATGATAGAAACCTAAATGACTTTAAGCTAGATGAGCATATAGGTTCCTTTCTCACTTATGAGATCACACTTAGACATGAAAATGAGCGAGAAGAACTTAAGAAATAAGAGGTCAAACAAAAGGGAATAGCCCTTAAATCTATAGTTGAGGGAGAAGAAAGAAGCACTAAAAGTAAAAGTGAAAATTAAGAAGACATAGCTATGCTAGCTAGGAAATTTAATAAATTCATGAAGAAAAACCTTAGAAGTAGGAATCCTACAATGAGAAATATGCATAAGGAAGAACATATAGATCACTTGATATGTTTTGATTGCAAAAGGCCCAGTCACACCAAATATGAATGTCCCAACCACAACATAAGGAACACATCAAGAAAATTGAAGAAGAAAGGAATAATAGCAACTTAGAGCTATAGTGATGAGTCCCAAGATGAAGAGGATGATGAAGCTGTAAACTTTTGTCTCATGGCACTTGATGATTACAAGACCTAAGAAGGATCACCTAATCTTAAGCCTCTATATTTCAATGGTGAAGATTTTCATGTTTGGAGATATAGAATAAGACACTTCATTACTGCAAATGATTATGAAACATGGAAACAAATTGAAGATGGTCCATACAAAATAGAGAAAGACATGGCAAATTGGAATTCACATGATCTTTATTTAATTGAACTTAATGCCAAAGCCATGCATACTATCCTTAGTGTACATGGAGAAAGGCAACACAATCAAGTTCAAAATTGTTGTAGTGCCAAAGAAATAAGGGATAAGCTATAAGAGCTACATGGACAACCACTAGAAAGTGAATTAGAAAAAGATGATTTCTTAGATGAAAGCTCATCAAGTGATAATCAAGAAAACATCAAGTTTCGAAATTCAAGATCAAACTAAGAGGTAGGATTTTCTTCCCATATTGTTATAGATACTGAATTGGCAAATATGTTTGAAGACTTAATTCTTACATTTTAAAATCTAAGTTTAAGTGAAAAGGAGAAAATTTCAAATCTTAGAATTAAAAATGAATTAATGATGGAAGAAAATAAACAATTGAAAATTGATGTTCAAATACTCCAAAGAAATTATGATCGATTAGAATATGAAAATAAGTAAATGAAAGTATTATTAAAGGAAAGGAAAGATAAGAAATTAAGAGTAGGAACCCTTTTTGAACAAAAAATTTTATATTTCACTTTTTGTTCAATTTTTCATCTTGTGCATATGTTTGATGAGACTAACCATCAAGGATCCAAAGCAATTTGGATGCAAAATATCAAGTGAAAAAGATCTTTGTAGGTATGACATGCAAGGGAGAATAATTTAAAGATTGAACATCAAACAAAAATGGGTGATAACTATTTCTTTATCCCTTTTAAATTTGAAGAACACTTGATTGAATGAAATTTGATTGATTGTGAATCACTTATTTGATCATTGAGTGTAATTTACTTCATAATATATGTTTGAATAATGATTGTACAAAATTGTTGGTTGCAAAAATGTGAGCATGACATGTTGGTCCCTAAAAATGTGCAAGAAGGGGGTGAATAGCACTTTTGAAATGATACAATATTCTTTCCAGGTAGAAAGCTGATTAAAGGAATTTGAAAATTAAAGTTTAAAGCTTGTTAGAGGAATGATTTAAGTGCTTAAAGTAAGAAGAAAAAAAATGAAGGTAGATAAAACACAATGATTTATAATGGCTCGGTCCCCTTGACCTACATCCATTACCTTGATCTCCCAATCAAGGATTTTCAAACCAATTCACTAAAATCAGTGGAACTCCCAAGCTTCCACCAAGCTTTTACAATAGCTTTTCACAAGGTCAGCCACAACCTTTAACAATGGTTTTTCATGGGATCAACCAAAACCCAAAATGGCTTTTCAAAGGCTCAACCACAACCTTTAACAATGGTTTTTCACAAGATCAACCAAAACCCAAAACTAACTTTTCTAAGTCTAAGTTAGAACCAACCACAACAACCAAGCTAACCTAAGCTTGATCAACCCCTTAAAGTGTCTCTCACACTCTAAGTAAATAGAAAATAAAGAAAATATGAAGTACAATTGATCTCCTAACTGATCTAAGATGTACAAAGTTAAGCTCAAACACTTTTTCAAAAGATAGAGTGATATACAAGTGTAAAGAGAGGATGTTTAGTCTTTTAAGCTCAAAATCACTTTGGATAACTTCTTTATCTTGTTTATGACTATTGAAGAGGCTTTAAATACTTGCAAAATCAATTCTGGCCGTTAGAGATAAAAACTAGCCATTTCTAGCCGTTATTTTATCTTCTAGCATTAAATTCAAATTTTTTGACAAAATGCTCTTAGTCGACTAACTATGCTTCTTAGTCAATTAAGTCGTCTCTGTGTCTAAACTCGGTTTCTAGCAGTAAGCTCTTAGTCGACTAACCATGCTTCTTGGTCGACTAAGTGTTTTCTGTTTCTGAACTAGGCATCTTCAATTTGAGTTTTAGTTGACTAGCTCCTTTCTTTATCCGACTAAGAGGCTTCTGTTTTTATCTAGCACCCGCGTAATTGATTAAATCTTGTGTTAACCAGTTAAGACCTTTCTGTCTTCATTAAAACTCTTTCTTCTTTGCTTGTTAACCAAGTTACCCATCTTGCAACTGAACAAGTATCTTGGCTTGCTTTCAAATGCCAAATATATTAATGAATTTAAGCTTTCTCCTGCACACTTAAACAATATAATTAGACATCAATGAATGGGAATATTTTACTTTCATAAAAAACGTATAGAGTCAACATTCTTTATCTCTTATTTTTGATGATGACAAAACACTCTTAGATTAAGAGTGCAATGTCTATGTTCAATATGAATACTTCAAATCTTTATGCGTAATGAGTTGTTCCCCTTTATTCAATGCATATAGTTTTCTTTACATAATATTCAACAAAACCAAAACTAAACATCACACACATAAATTAAACATGAAGTCCTATCAAACTCTATTTAACTTAGTCTTCTTTCTTTCCTTTTTCTTTTTCATCATTAAACAAGATATTCAAAAATCTCCCTTAATGAGTGCATCAAGATTTTCATTTAATCTTGAAATCAAACTTTAATGAATGAAAATCATAAGCACTCATACACCTAAGTCATACAAGCTTATAGATATAGTTCAATAACTCCAAGAGTCAAGCTTGTGTCTATGTAAGAACAAATGTATGGGAGTTAAATCATTTCAAGAAATTGTCAAGGATTACTCAAATAATGTTCAAGCAAATTTGATCATTTTGTCATAATCAAAACTATAATAATTTTAAAGCTAACAATCTCCCCCCTTTTTATATGACAAAACTATGAGCATAATTTGCATTTGAAATGATTTTAAAATCTCCCCCTTAACATATGCATAAAATTAAATTTGCTCATAAACCTTCTCCCCTTTTTTGTTATATCAAAAAGGTTAAGAAGTGTGAGCATTAAACACTTAAGCTCAAGAAATAATGGTTAGCAAAATCCATCAAGAATATAAGCATTAAGACCATGAATATGTAACCATAAAGTCACCAAGTCATCATATGTATGCACTTAATATCCTCAACCAAGTCATTAAGAAATAAACCCATTAAGCACATTCAAGTATTTATTCATCAAGAAATCATCAATAAGAATGCCATATGTACAAAGATGTTCAAGAAAAATAACATTTATGAAGTTCAAGAAAGATAAGCATAAAGATGTCCAATAAGCACATAAGCCATATTTCAACTCCAATACCAACTGTTAAGCTCAATATACCAATTCATAGATTTAAGTACAATCTCCCCCTTTGTAAAAACACAATATCAATTATGAGAGATGGAATCATTTTAAAGCTCATCATATCAATTGGTAAAGCACTAATAAAGACTTCCCGTATCACTAAGCATTCTAAGCATATGAACTTCAAGGCTCAAAACATTTAAAAAAAGATATGATCAATTTAAAGTTTAAGAGAGAAGAGATAATTATAAATATTGATGCTAATTTTAAAGCTAGACACTAATTGAGAAAACTTAAGGCTTGATACTAATTATGCATTTCAACATTCAAGTTTAAGTGAGAAGCAATATAAGGCATAATATCTATTTTGGTGTTTAGAAAGATGTTAACGGTAACGACGAATACCAAATGTTGAATCTCACCAAACCTTGTTGTTGAAGATCTGAATTTCTTATGATATCAAGGACAATGATTGACTCCTTTTTAAGAAATCATAAGCTCAACACAAATTGTTAAAGATCCTTAATAGATCAAATATTAGGAGAAAAATCATGAACCTAGAATAAATGAGTATTCAAATGGATATTCAATTTATTTCCCTAATACTCAAGTATTCATGGAACCAAAAGATTATGAGTATTTGAATAAATGTTCAACATATGCATCAAATACTTGTATTTTCAAAAAGTGTTTGCAAAGTAGTTCCTAGGCATGTCTAAGGTATAATTAGTCTTCAAGCATTATTCTCAATTATCATCATTAAGCATTCATTATTTATTCCAATATCAATCAACCAAGCAGTATTAATCAAGCATTTCCAAGAAATTTCTTGAAAATAGAACTTAAGGAGAAAAAATATCATTATTAAGCATTTTTAGCAAGTATTCTTCCAAATCAATTTCAAGCGGTCATTCATCCAAGTCATTTTGAAGTAAGCATTGCAAGATGTATTCTCAAAATTATATATGAAATTGTCAATTCAAAGAGAACTTTCAAAAAAGGCATATCGTAACTAATGAAGCATGACTAAAGCATTTTGCATTTATTGCAATCATGTATGAGAGTTATGATCAAATAAGCACAAACATGGTTACAAGAAATAACATGGCTATCTTCCTCAATTGTGACTCCAATTTTGTTCATCAAAATGCAAGCATGAGTTCAATATAGACATATACCCATTCAAAAAATATGCAAATATTGAAGTTCAAGGTACATGCAATTTCTCAATAATTCATGATTCATGAGTGATATCAATTGTTATAGAATATTGAAAGTAAAGCACTCGACTCATGAATATATTCAAAGTGAAAATTCAATCATCAATGAATACCAATTATCAAGATTCAAGAAAAAGATAATTAATCAAAGCACATTTGGCATTCATTGCTAACTAAAGCTATAAGCCATATTTTATTTGACCTGTCAAGTTGTTTATGATGACCTACAAGCCAAAGTTGGATTCTCACTAAATCTTTAGATCATGTAAACGTTAAGGCTCAATGAAAACATAGTTAACATTAAATGCATATTCAAAATAAATTTCAACTATGTCAACTCACAATATATGCCATGATCAAACTTGACAATTAAATTCATATTCAAATGCATAGCTTAAGTCAAGTCTTAGACTTCAAACCTTAAGGTCAAGCATAAAGAAAAATCATATAAGCATGTGTCTGGACCAATATAGTAGATGTACCAAGAATATTTTCATTAAGTTCAATGAGTTCATCCTAATCGAGTTTGTATGCATAATCAAGAAATCAATTTTGAAACAATCATTTGAGCAAAAACGTAAAATATATTTCAACAATTGTTCCTAGATTAGCATTTGAACATTTCAATTTTCATGAGAAGATATTTTCTACATATGCACATGAAAATCCAATCGGATTAACAAATTCAAGCATTGATGAACAATTTATCATATTTATATTTTGTCGTTGTAAATACATGAGAATTTATGAAATCAATATGAGTGTCATGCTTGGGAATAGGTAGATTTATGTCATCAAAAAGGATTTCCCATTTTTCAGCAAGTTTTACAATTTCAAGAACATATACTTGCACCAAATGATTATGAGAGTATTCATAATGCATGTTTTTAAAAGTCAAGAATCATCTTTGAAAAGGAAATTCAAAGATGAAAATATTGTAATGGACAAGATGTAAAGTAAAAAGACATTTTGGAACTCAAAACCTGTCCATTTTGGCTTTAGAACACTTAAGAGTTGACTACATATCCCTTAGGTCAACTTTTTATCATTCCAGTAGCATTGTTTGTATTTTGTTCTACAAATGTCGACTAGTTGTGCTAAGGAGTCAATTATGCTTGATTCCTGCATATTGAAAAGCCAGAAAAAGGTGCAAAACATGCAATGTTCCAAGCTATAATGATCTCAAAACATGGATTAGTGTGAGAACAATTTAGAATTTCATTTTAACCATGTTTGGAACATCATTTTGGGCATGTATGATTAAAAATTCTTTAAGAAAAACATGTGAACTCAAATTTTGGCTTTTATTGCTCATTGTTCACAAGTGCTAAAAAGTTGAAATGCTCATTTGAAGAATCATGTCTCTAATATGCTCAAACATATTCAATTTACATCATAATACGTGACTATGACTTATAACATGTACAACAAGCATTTAAACAACAATGTTTACGCATAATAAGCATCAAATTTAGCATTTTCAACAATTTTCCAACATATGGACAAAAATGCTCTTGAAGTTATTCAAGCAATCATTTACAACAAGAACAAAATATAATGGCATTTTTAACACAAGGTATGCTTGTTCAAGTTATATATCATTGAAATCATTGTAATCTCAAGGATGCCAAACATTGAAAATTGATATGCTCTTTTCCTTGAAAAATGCCATCAATGTTAAATTATTGCACTAAAGATCATGCTTAAGAAATCCCTTTCAATCAATTTCACCAATCATAAGAGAAATGCTATGCAACATCGAATTTGTGCAATTTATATAAATATATCAAATCAAGTTTGCGCAACCATGCTATATTATTAAAAATAAAGAATTAATAAATCATTTTCAATCAAGGAGGATAAAAAGATTTTCCAAGAAAATAAATTAATAAAGATTTAATCTTTCTTTGCAAACTTTTCAACTTAAAACATTCAAGATTAGACATGCTTTGTGAAAAATTATGAGCTCAATATCACTCAATTTTGTTCAATTATGCTTTAAATGATTTATAAAATGTGTAAGAAGCATAATGAATCACGTTTATGGATGTGAAGGGTCATTTGCAAATATCTCACAATCATGTACTAAAAATACCCTTATGACCATTCAAGCTAACAAGCAAGCATGCACATCCAATAAGTACAAGTCATTAGTATTTTCCTTGTGAAACAAACTTGTTCAATTCATAAATCATTTTGGACTTAAAGGATGGCAACATTTTTCCCATTTAAGCTGATTTTGCTTTAAAAGTACCAATCAAACTAGTCAAAACTTTCAAGCTCATTGTCAACCATCTTGAACTATTCAAGCAAGTTCTAGAATGTAGATCAAGGTTGTTCAAATGGTCAACTTATGCTAGACACAAGGAAATCAAGGACAATTTTTTTTGACTCAATTTTCCTTATTTTAGGCTACTTGAATAGTTGTGAGTGTAAGTCATCAAGTATGCTCATATTTCTATCACATTATCCAATCTTTTATGTTTCAAAATTATGCTCAAAAATCATTTTTCCTCAAAGAAGTAGTATGGAAACAATTTCACAAAACATGAGGAAATTTTATAGAAACAATTTTCCATAATCAAGCAATCTTAATAAAACAATTTTCACAAAATAAGGATGATGATATATTCAAGATCGAATATAAGTACATACTCAATCTTTAGATTGATACTTCCTTGCAACTTATAGCATGTATCATATCAAATCAAGTTGCATAGCCAAGATTGATCAATAAAGCTCAAAGAATTATGCACTTAATATTCAAGCAAGAATAGGCAACTAAATTTTTAATGTAGAAAAGCAAACAATTTTGGAAACCAAGCCAAATGAATGAAATATTCAATAAATAAGCAATCAAGATTCTCATTAAAAAAAATTTAGCATAGAAATCACCCATTTTCCTTTACGTGTGACTAGAGAGCATCCATTTTTCAAGAATTGTTCCTCCTTGCTCTAACACACCTACAAGAGACATTTTTCATTTGATCTTTGGTATCCAAATTGCTTTGGATCCTTGAAAGTTAGTCTCGTTGCATAAAGTTCCTTTTGGAACCCACACTTGTCTAAATTTGTAAGGCACACATTTTTTAATTGGACAAGTATATGAACAATAACTATAAAATGTGCAATGATTGTATTTGGTCATTTTGGAAGATGAGGAATTCATGGAAGCCTTTTGTTTCTCATTCAATAAATCTTCAAAGTTCATTTCCATATCAAAATTTTCTTTTTCCAAAATATCAATTTTCTTTTGGTAAGCTTTAAAATCCTTTTCCAAATTTTCATTTTCTTTTTCCAAGTCAATTTTTGTTTTCATCAAAAATTCATTTTCAACATCGAGTATGGAAATAATTTTCTTGTTCTTCATATTCATTTTCTCAAACTCAAATGCTAAATCCTTAAAAGCATCATGTAATTATTCAAAAGCATATGAACTAAGTTCACAAGATGAAGAAGTTACCTTTATCTCTTCAAGAGCCATGAAGCATAATTCAATTTTATTTGAGGATTCATCTTCACTTGATTCCTTGTCTGCATTTGCCATGTTGCTTGTTGAGCATTGATTCTCACAAGACTTGTCTTCTAATTCCTTTTCCTTCTTTGTTTCCCCATATAACTCTTCTAATTTTTTTCAAATTTTTTTGGCACTTTTGCGCATGAACACTCTATTGTATTCTCTATAATCAAGTGCACAAATGAGAGTGTGCATGGCCTTAGAGTTCATTTGTACTCTCCTCATTTCAGCTTTAGTCCACTTATTTCTATCTTTAGGAGTTTTCTCACCATTTACTGAATTCGTAATCATACAAATGAAAAGACCATCGGTAATGACATCCCATATCTTATAGTCATAAACCCTAACATAAATGGACATTCTAGTACTCTAATAAGGATAGTTTGATCCATCAAATTAAGGAGCCATATTTATGCATTGACCCTCAGCATCAATAGATTTCTCTAAAGCCATTTGGATCTTCCTTACCAATGTTAAGTGTAACAGCCCAAATTCTAAGCTATGACCAGCGCATGGGCCCAATGGGCATAACCCACTAAGCCCAAGCAAGCCTATTTAAACAATCCCAATCATTAATCCCAACCATCATTTCTAAAACCACATATTGTAATTATCAACTAAAAATATTTCAGTAACATTTTATAGTGACCCAATACTCACCATTTTATTATGTCAAAATAATGTCACCCGTTTGCCAACTCATAGTGACATCCGTAATCAAATATTCATATTTGACTTATATACATGGATCCTAGCTGATTACATTACATATACACATTCACAGGTAACAGACTCTTGACCGTCAGCGAAGTGACCATGGGTGAAGGTACAGTTATTGAGATGCCATAGTACCTACCAAGAGGACGAGCATACGTGGACACTCAATCTAGGTCTCAACTGTCTTCGAATCTGAAAACATGAAATTTAAAAATGTGAGTATAAAACTTAGTGAGTGAACATAAGAAGGGAACAAGCAATCGATAAGGAGAACTTGGAAATCATGATGCACTTGTTTCAAAAACAATGCAATTGATTTAATTTCTTACTAAAAACCCCTCATTTCAAACTTTGATTAATAACCTCATAGTGTTTCAAAAACCCATGATCAATCCATGAAGTTAAATGGGTGAAAATATGTCAAAATCAAGCAAGGTAGCAAGCATAGCAGCAAGTTTCTCGCTACAGCGAGAAACAGTCTTAGTTTGCATATGTTTTAGTCTTTCAAGCATATCTCCCACTACATAAGTCCAATTGACCTGATTTTTGGACCATTAGAAAGCTAAGAGGTAGGGCTACAACTTTTATGTTTACTACTTTTCAAGTTCTGAACGGAAGGTGGTCAAAATCTTCATCAAAGTGGAAACACTGCACTAGAATTTTGGGACCACCTCGAGAGTTTCTCGCTGCAGCGAGAATCCATTTTCGCTATAGCAAGAAACAGGGCTGGCTTGTGCCCCCACCACTCGAGAATTTCTCACTGCAGCGAGAATGCATTCTTATTGCAACGAGATTTAGGGCAAATGACAAATTAAGGGATTTTCACATGCCACAAAATCCATTCCTACCATATTGCACATCAAAGTGAACACATTGACAATAATCAAGTTTCTCATTATTCATTTCAATCACATATTATAATCATAAAATTTCTATCACACATACATATACAAACATACATAAACACGTACACCACCCCACTTCATTCATCGTCATAGTCGGGCCATCATCATCGGCTTATGCGCACTCCTTACTCGCACATAGCCATGTCATAATCGGCTTATGCGTACTCCCTACTCGCACAGAGCCGAGTCATCATCAACTCATGTGCACTCCCACATCGCACATAGCTAGGTCATCATTATCACACAACATTATTCATCAATCCACAACACATATTCATATATATACATACCATTATAATATAGGAGCACATGGATTTATCTTTTTACACATTTCACATTTTCACAACATCAAACATTTTATCAAAGGCTTGTTCCCATGCATAATTTAATGAAAACCAACCAAAATCATTTAAATGCTTCATCCCAACACATATGTATTTCCCAAAAACACTTTAATGCAAGTTCACTCACTGGTCTTGTTGATTCTTTTGCTTGACTCTGGCCTCAACTAATGCTCCAAATGGACATGTACGGCCTTGTTGGAACCTATACACACACAATATCACCACCAACCTAAATTGGCATTAATATAATTCCAAAAGCTCTTTCCTAAAGCAAGTTCTACTACTTATTCCTAACTAGTTTCCAATTGCCTTTTGATTAGCTATCTATTCTCTCGACTTTGTATCACTAGAAATAAATATACAAATCTCAACAATAAAACAACTCACAACTCCAATCACTAGCCATTATCAACAACTTAAAATCAATCCTAATTCATTACTCACCTTGGTGGATTTGTAGTTGAATTCCTTCTCAAGAATACTCAAACTATCATGGAAAATCCCTTTTTCTCTCTCTCTAAATTGCTAACTAGTGAGAGAAAGTATTGAGGAAAGACTTTTGAGGGTCCTTGAGGTGTAGAAGTGAAGGAGCATGAAAAACCCAATGGCAAAGTGCTCACAAGCATGAGAATTGGAATTAACTTGAAAAAGCTATGGAAGTTTCAAGGTTCCTTCCCATGGAAGATGAAGAAAAATGTGAAATGGAGAGAAGAGTTAGGGAAGAAGAAGAAGTTGCTAAAAGCTACTGGAAGTTGCTAGAGCTTTAGATATTTATATCTAAAGTTTATCCAATTCTTATGTAATTTACCAAAATGCCCTCCATAAGGTAACTTTGTCTTCTTCTTTCCTTTGGTTCAACTTTTTACTCTTTAGACACTGAGACAAAGTCCATAATGGTCTAGAAGCACTCGAGTTCATAAAAACTTAAAAATTTGGACTCGAGGTGCAAAATGATCATTTTGCCCCTACTGCAGAAGTCATCACTATTTCTATTTTCTTCGTTATTTTATCCTTATTTTCGTCATTCATTTATGCCTTAAGCCTACTTAGGCCTTAATAACATCAGAAAACCTACTCGTAGGAGCTCACCAAGAGAAATGATGAAATTACCCCTAGTTAGTGTTATCACGTCTACTTCTAGTTACGTGTCTATGGAGGTCAAAGTTTCATAGGCTCACTTCTGAATGACCCTTTTAACTCAGTAATCAACCTCAATTGGCATCCGATAAGCTTTATTAGCCACCATCTCAAAGTACGAGGTACTACATTAAGCCTTAAAAATGAGGGTTAGGCTCTGATGCCACTTGTTGGTCTCAAAGAATGTGCTAGAGGGGGTGGATAGCACTTTTGAAATGACACAAATATTCCTTCCAAGCAAAAAGCTGATTAAAGGAATTTGAAAATGAAAGTTTAAAGCTTGTTGGAGGAATGATTTAAGTGCTAAAAGTAAGAAAAAAAATAAAAGAAGGTAGACAAAACACATTGATTTCTAGTGGTTTGATCCCCTTGAAGAAGAAAATAAAAGAAGGTAGACAAAACACATTGATTTATAGTGGTTTGGTCCCCTTGACCTACATTCACTACCTTGATCTCCCAATCAAGGATTTTCAAACCAATTCACTAAAATCAGTGGAGTTCCCAAGCTTCCACAAAGCTTTTACAATGGCTTTTCACAAGCTCAGCCACAACCTTTAATAATGGCTTTTCACAGGATCAACCAAAACCCAAAATGGCTTTTCAAAGGCTTAACCACAACCTTTAACAATGATTTTTCACAAGAACAACCAAAACCCAAAACTAACTTTTCTAAGGCTAAGTTAAAACCTACCATAACAACCAAGCTAACCCAAGCTTGATCAACCCTTTAGAATGTCTCTCACACTCTAAGTAAATAGGAAATAAAGAAAAGATGAAGTACAATTGATCACCTAATTGATCTAAGATGAGCAAAGTTAAGCTCAAACACGTTTTCAAAAGATGGGAGTGAAATACAAGTGTAAAGAGAAGGTTTTTTGTCCTCCAAGCTCAAAATCACTTTGGATAACTTCTCTATCTTATTTTTGACTGTTGAAGAGGCTTTAAATACTTGCAAAATCAATTCTGGCTGTTGGAGACAAAAACTAGCCGTTTCTAGCCATTATTTTATCTTCTAGCATTAAATTCAAATATTTTGACAGAATGCTCTTAGTCAACTAACTATGCTTCTTAGTCGATTAAGTCGTCTCTATCTCTAAACCCAGTTTTTGGCAGTAAGCTCTTAGTCAACTAACCATGCTTCTTGGTCGACTAAGTGTTCTCTATTTCTGAACCAGGCATCTTCGATTTGAGTTTTAGTTGACTAGCTCCCTTCATTATCCAACTAAGAGGCTTCTGTTTTTATCCAGCACCTGCTTAACTGATTAAATCTTGTATTAACTAGTTAAGACCTTTCTGTCTTTATTAAAGCTCTTTCTTCTTTGCTTGTTTAACCAATTAACCCATCTTGCAACTAAACAAGCATCTTAACTTGCTTTCAAATACCAAATATATTAATGAATTTAAGTTTTCTCTGCACACTTAAACAATTTAATTAGACATCAATGAATAGGAATATTTTGCTATAATAAAAAAAGTATAAAGTCAACATTCTCTATCTCTTATTTTTTATGATGACAAAACACTCTTAGATTAAGAGTGCAATGTCTATGTTCAATATGAATGCTTCAAATCTTTATGCGTAATGAGTTGCTTCCCCTTAGTCAATGCATTTAGTTTTCCTTACATAATATTCAACAAAACTAAAACTAAGCATCACCCATATAAATTAAATATGAAGACCTATCAAACTCTATTTAACTTAGTCTTCCTTCTCTCTTTTTTCCTTTTCATCATTAAACAAGATATTCAAAACTCCCCCTAAATGAGTGCATCAAGATTTTCCTTTAATCTTTAAATTAAACTTTAATGAATGAAAATCATAAACACTCATACACCTCAGTCATATAAGCTTATAGATATAGTTCAATAAATTCAAGAGTCAAGCTTGTGTCTATGTAAGAACAAATGTATGGGAGCTAAATCATTTCAAGAAATTGTAAAGGATTACTCAAATAATGTTCAAGCAAATTTGATCATTTTGTCATAATCAAAACTATAATAATTTTAAAGCTAACATGAAATGCACTTACATTTGAACATAAATGATTTGATGAATTGAGCATAACAATACTTGACTACTTAAATTGATTTCATCATTATGAGCCTATAGGAGAAAATTTTTTACCATGCTTGAGCTTATATTGATATATAGCTTGAACAAGTTTATCACATGTTGAAAATGCTATTATGATTTGTTCTTGATGAAAATGAGTGCATGAGTAAATACTTGAATTTATTGATCTTACTATTACACATGTGCTTGCATAAATGACATTATTTCATAATAATGAAATGTCCATTTGGTCATATTGATTAAATCATTTCTTGAGGAATTGAAATGTTAAAATGTTTGGTCTAGAATCAATTCTTGGAATATGCTTTATGATTGTGCTTAATTGATTGTTTCAAAATTGATTTCTTGATTATACGTATGGAATTGGTTATGATGAACACATTGAACTTCATCAAAATATTTTTAGTTCGTCAATTATTTTGATTAAGTCAAATGTTTAAATGATATCTCATCTTGCTTGACCTTAAGATTTTAAGTTTATAACTTAACTTGAGTTATGCTTTTGAATGAGAAATTTAAATTGTCAAGTTAGATCATGATATATATTGTGTTGACATAGTTGAAGAATCTTTTGAATGTGCTTTTAATTGTTAACTATGTCCTCCATGAGCTAAATGATTACATGATCTAAAGACTTGTATGCATCCCACATTAGCTTATAGGGTACCATGAATGACTTGGTCTAAGATGAAAAATGGCCTATAACTTGAGTTAGAAATGAATATCTAATGAGCCTTAGTTGAATGCTTATTCTTTGAATCTTGAAAATTGATATTCATTGATGATTGGATGTTCGATTTAGATATATTCATGAGTCATGTACCTCATTTTCAATATTTCATAGTAATTGGCATCAGTCGTGAATCATGAATCATTAAGAAATAGCATACATGAATGAAATTCAATGCATGTATATTTTTTATAAATATATGCTCATGTTTTTTATTGAAATCATACATGCATTTCGTCGAACGAATTAGAATCATGATTATTGAAGATAACCAAAATTCTCTTGT